>NC_090925.1:1150187535-1150810824 GCF_040938575.1 Ambystoma mexicanum | reverse complement strand
GAGAAAGTCATCCTCTCTCTTAAACCGTCAAACTGCCAGGGTGATTCCTGCTCTGCCCAGCTTATAAAAGATGCTGCTAGGGATCTCTCCCCGTTTATTGCCAAACTTGTCAACTCTTCATTCACGTCCGGTACGGTGCCCAACAATCTAAAACAATCCTGGGTACTACCACTGCTCAAAAAGCAAACGTTAGACCCTCTTATACCCACGATCTACCGTCCCATTACAACAGTCCCCTTCCTGCTTAAAATCTTGGATAAGATTGCCTATAATCAAATCCAAGGCTTTCTGGAATTACATAAACTGCGCCCATCAGGATTCCGTCCACAACATGGCACTGAGACTGCCCTCATTGACCTAAAGCCACAAATAGATGAACTAAGAGATAAAGGAAAAATGGCTCTCCTCTTGCTGTTGGACCTCTCAGCAGCATTCGACCTTGTGGACCATGGGGTACTTTGCAGCCACTTAGACTCTGCCGCACATTTCTCCGGAGAGGCCATAACTTGGATTGAATCCTTACTTAGTGACAGGACCATGAGGGTGTTCTCCCCATCGGCAGCGGCGGACCCAACCCCCATCTGGTGTGGAGTTCCTCAGGGCTCGTGTGTCTCCCCGACTCTCTACGACATATTCACTAAGCCCCTTTTTGATGAACTGGACCATCTCGGTATCACCTACACAAACTATGCAGATGATACCCAGATCCTCCTCCCACTTTCCGGGGATTACAAAAAGGATTTGGCCTTGGTGAATAGGGTGTATATCTTCGTCCAGGCATGGATGGCAACCCACGGTCTATGCCTGAACGATGATAAAACAGAGTTGATCATCCTAGGGACACATTCTAACATTAAAAAACTTAGCCAGGACTATACCTCATTTGAAATTGATGGGAATATCATTAAGGTATCTAAAGACGTGAAAACACTTGGCTTCTATTTGCATGCCACCCTCTCGCTGGACAAGCAGGTGAAGTCATTGGCTTCGGCCACCGCCTACACCTGCAAGCTCATTAGAGCAGGCAAGCACTTTCTCTCTGACAACAACTGCCTTATCCTAGCGAGTGCACTAATCCTCTCGAGGCTCGACTATTGTAAAGCCCTCTACATTGGAGCAAATAAATCCATCACCCACCGTATTCAAATTCTACAAAACAATGCCTTACGAGCCACCCTCGGTGTGTCTAAAGGATCGCATATTTCAAAGATCAGGCGTCAAAACAACTGGCTGTCCACCCAAAACTAAATCCACTTAAAAGTAGCGTCCCCGGTTCACAAAGCCCTGAACAATGCTGCACCGAGCTATCTCTGTAACAAATTCACAAAAAGAAACCACACGCGCCCTGCCAGGACCTCAAATGCCAATAGCCTCATAATTCCAAGATTCAGGCTATCCAAGGCTGGGGGCAGCAGCTTCCAGGTTCAAGCGGCCCAATTATGGAACTCTCTGCCAAACCCTCTACGGGAGGAGCAGCCCTTTCTGAAATTCAGAACCAACTACATCAACCTGCTAAGGTCGGCCAATGATTAGCCTATTGGTGCACTCTTATCCTCATTCAACCCTAGCACATACACATCACTATCCTGTTCTCCCTTGATCTTATGGACCGCCTCACTCTGCCCGCCCAGCCCATGAGCTAACGTCCATCTAGTGCCTGTACATATATTGTCTTTATGGTATTTTGTATACATTTTGCATGTACTTTGTGTGCACATTGTAATTGCTTCCTATCTGTGATATATTGTATTTTGTATTTTGTACATAGTATGCAACTATTGACCTTACCCTGTAACTTAAGCTTCACATTTTCTGTACTGCTGAGCCCGGCTACCTTTGGGTCTGGTGTGCATTACAAGTGATTAAAACAAACAAACAAACAAACAAACAAACAAACAAACAAACAAACAAACAAACAAACAAACCTTGGGGTACTGTTTCTTTCTCCTTGCTTTGGGATCTTGTTTCTTTCTCCCTGCCTTGGGGTTTTATTTCTCCCACCCTTTCTTTCTCAGGAATGAAAGAAGGGCAATTAAAAAAGGGAAAACACTGGCCAGTGGGCCATGGTGTTTTACTCTAATATGTGGAAACTGTCAAGCACCCCAGGCGGCAGGCCATGAAAAGTGGAACCGTTTGTTTACCTGAATTGGAGCAAAGTGGCAGGGGCTACAGCGGAAGGTCATGGGAAGTAGGACATAGTTGTTTACTATTCATGGGATTTGGGCAAAGGCCTTAGGACGTGGCCACTGACTGGCCGTTGGGCCACAGTCTTGTACAGTTATTGCTGCGAAGGGGCCTCTGGCCATTTCAAGGGCCATGGCCAGTGGGTCATAGTTTATCACTATATTTGGGTCAAATTGGACTGAGGTAGAACGTTACATATATCAAGAGATCCTAAATATGAGTGAGAACATAGGGAGTAATATAGAGCAAAACTATGAAAGAGGAATCGAAAGAGAGGGAATAGGTGAGAGAAAGAGAGAAAGAAAGGATGAGGCAAAAATGGAGAGCATTGGAGATAATACGTGCGTGAGAAAATAGGAAATAAATAGCAATAGAGAGGGAGAGACAGGAAGAGAGGCAAAGAAAGAGAGAGAGAGAGAGAGAGAGAGAGACAGGGAGGGAGGGAGAGACAGAGACAGACAGAGACTGTGTTGAACAGTTTACAAGTGAAGGCAGGATATTAAGCATGCCCCTATGTGAATTCGTTCCTATTGAATGTGACACAATTTAGCAAATACCTAGAAAGGTAGGCATTCCCCTATGTAAAGCCATTTCTTTTGAGTTTGCCTCATTTTTATTGCAAACAAAAATAACACACACAAGCCAATATGAAGCAGTTTAATTTGCATTGATGGTGATTGAAGTCAACATGAGCCACAAGCAAATGACAGTTCATACGCTTTGGCATAGCCAGTAAGCTTTGGCGTACTCAGTAAACTCTGTTACCTTTAAAATACATTTGTTTCTATGTAGTTGATGCAGAGCAAAATGCTTATTAAAGGTTTCAATTATATTTTTATTTTGCTCTTTTAGGCATTGTACTGTGAGCAACTGCTCTGTGTTTAAAGCTAATTAGAATGCACAATGCATTGCCATGCTGAATTAATATTTGTTGCTGACCTGAGAATGCATGATCCAAAAACATACAAAGCTATAGTTTTTTAAAAACTTGTTGTTATTTTGAAAAGATTCAGTGCTTTCTGAGGCTTAACTGAGGCTTGACAAAAAATATGTTTAAACCTGTGTTTACTTCTCTGAAATGATGTAACCTTGGGAAAGTGCCATGGAAACTTTGCTGAATATTTCCCATAAAACACACTCCATATTAACTTGATATTTGAGAAGCAGCACTATTGTAAATCTGCTGACATGGAAGAAAAAATATGCTTAGTCATGGAGGTCAGTTTTATAAAACAGATATATTGAATTTTCCATAATGGAGAATCTTAGTCAGATTACAGGTTCTATTATTAATAATCTAGCTATAGAACAGAGGAAAATAATTGTCATTGTGGATAAGATACACAAACATGTTTATGACTGTGAAATTGCACGGAAAAAGCAACAATTAAAGAAAGACATCACACAATGTATAGGGGAAAATGCATCAGATATAGACACCTAAGCATTGGAAATTAAACAACTAAGAATGAAATTTAAGAACTGGTATAAAATGCACAAGGGCACAATGGCCTCAGAACAATGGAAAATGATGTAGAAAGTCAAAGATGCGAAGACATTTTTGCATATTTTCTATAAGCACAAATCTAGTCGTATGTCCATGAGGGAAATTAATTCCTTTACTAGTGAGGTTTGAGAAAAATTATATTTGAACATTATACCATCGAAACACTGTAGATGAGAGTGAGGTGAATTATATGTCTATTAGCGATAGGAGGCATTTTTCATTTGAGTTACACGACCTGAAAAGGATCATTTTGGATTTAAAGCCATCAAGAGCCCCTGGACCGGATGGAATTCCAAATGCTCTTTATAAGACAAATCTTGAGTTATGGGCTAATATTTTGTATGTTATATTTGAGAAAATTTTGACCTCAGCCCAGATTCCTGGGTCAGGGAGGCAGTCAGTGACGATACCCATTAATAAAAAAGTATCTAGAGAGTCCCCCACTAAGTATCGGTTACTAGTTATGCTAGATTCCAAAGCTAAGGTTTTTAGTAAACTACTATTAAGGTATATTAATGAGTGGATTAGGGATGGTAATATTTTATGGCGACAACAAGCAGGTTTTAGAAAGGGTTTTAATACTGTGACAGATCTTTGGCTACTATTATATCTTATTAGGGACACGCTCTTGAACAAATATTGACATCATATATTTGTTTTATTGATTTTACTAAGGCTTTCGATACAATGGATAGACATATCCTATGGGAAAAGATGAAAGAAGGGAAGCTACATATGCAAAATGTATAATTCACAAGAGCACTTTATACAAGCAACCAAGTTGCCATTAGAACTAATCTAGAAGGTGAACTCAGTAAAAAGAAGGAAACTAATTCTTGCCTGAAACAAGCGTGTACATTAGCGCTGGTCTTGTTTAATGTCTATTTGGCTAACTTCGGTAAGACGGTACAAAATTGTATTATTCCCCCCCCCCCCCCCGTTTATCGCAATATACAATCACATGGCGGTTGTATGCTGATGATATTGTTATTTTCGACCAGACAGCGATCGGATTACAGCATAGACTTATGGCTCTAGAGAACTGTGCTCTAGATCATGGTATGATTATAAATATTCAAAAAACCTAATATCATGACCATAAAAGTGACTCAGAAAGGAATAAAGAGATATACTGTCTCCTCCTCTCACTGCTGATCTCCTGGCTGAAACTGAAACTGCACTGGTTTCCTGGCTACTCTCTGATCTCAGGGCCAGGTCCCCTCCCCACCAGTTGCACACCTGCACTGCCACCCTGGTAACCCTAGCACTTGGGGACTGTTTCTGAATCCCTACAGCCCCCTACCAGCACTTGACACCAGAAGTCTGTGGTTACCCTTGCACTTGCGACCAGCTGGCCGCACTATTTATTTATTGTCTTTATTTATTTGACTGTTATCCTATGTACTGCACTGCCCCACCCCCTCTCCCCTGCACCTTTCCCCTTCTCACCTCCCCTGCACTTGTGCGATTTCAATGTCACCTGACCTAGTAAGATCATTGTCTCTATCTTCCCTCTGTTCCCCCTCCATGCCTCATTGCGCCTTGAAACACTTGTGTATAGGCGCGTTATAAAGGCCATATCATATCATATCATAATTGGACAATCCAGGGGATGAAGCTAGAGGAGGTAGTTAGCATTATTTTGGGGTCCTTATTACCAATCATTTGGTAAAGTTAAGTTTGCTAAATATATTGAGAACAAAGTAGCAGCAACAGTTACGGCCATAAGAACAGTTATCTCAGGGAAAGGAAAGTACTCAGTAGAAGGGCTCTTACACCTGTTTAAAACTTGTATTGTGGCTAGAATCTTAAATGGCTTGGAGCTTTTCTCTGCAAAAGAAACAACATGGTTAAGCACCCTGGAAGGGAAACTTCGGAGGAATGCCCTTGGTTTATCTCAGACTGTGCCAGTGTAAGCCATTTGTAGCGAATTAGGGCTTATTTCACTTAACACTAGAAACATGATAGCTATGTGTAATTTATATGTGAAAATGTTGATGAATCGTGATAACAATAACTCATTTGAATCCATTTTCCTGGAGAGAGATAGAGTTTTTATTAATACTATTGCTTTGAAACTTTGGATAAAGGACATTACTGACTTTCTTCAGAGGATAGGTTTCTCAATTGAACCCTCTGAAAGCTTGGCATATTTATGTACGGAAATAAAACAGAAATCAGAGACTTGGGATAGAAACATGAGAAACACCTATGTAGGGCGTGATTCATGAAAGTGTTTTATAATGGCGCAATCCCATAGGAAAACGTTCCATGATTCAGGCCCTTAATGGGAAAAATGCACTGCGGAGAATACTCTAGACAAGCGTTTTTTGGTGAAGGCTCCTTGCATATATCTAATAAATTTAAAAAATATCCAAGTGAGACATCACTTGGAAATATCCATCATGCTCCTAAGACTCAACCAACTTCCAATTTTAGCCATTACTGGTGCCTGGCATAACATTCCACTGAAAGAACGTTTATGCAGAACATGTAATAATGCAGTTGAAATCTCAAGACATCTTTTGACTGATTGTGCGGAATTTAATAATTTATATGAAAAGGCATATGTGCTTCAGGGATTTGACATTAATTTTATTTCCTCAGACCAATTCTGGTCATACTTGAATTCAGGTGGAAATCTGATTATGCATGTTTATGATATTTTATTTGTGGAAGTAAATTATTAAGAAATTAAGATGGTTGATTGTGCCTAAATTTGATGAGTTTCAGGGATTATCTAGTAAGTATTATGTAGATTGCCTTTTTAAAATGTGTGCGTTTTCTCTAGGATTGTTTTTTAAGTCAATGATATGATGCATGTTTTAATATACTTTTTACAATATGTGTACGTTTATAATTAACCAATAAACATACACAAAAAAACAGATACTGACTGACTGCAATTATCTGAGCCGTACAAATATATGTTTTGCAAAATCAATGTTATCGTATGATAAATAGAGCTAATCTTCAAAGGCAGCTTTTCAGATGATCTGATAAAATCTTGCTTTGGGAAGGCAATACTCCTTGGGTGAGTTACAAAGATTGATGACATTATGTAGTACACATGCTTTTGATAACCCATGCTATACTATGATAAATAAAAGCTCCAATTAAGATCAGATGCTCAAAATTGGTGACTAAGTGAAAACATCACAAGTCATCATATTCAAGCAAGGATAAGGCAAAACCGCCCACAAAGTGAGGATTGTCTGGCAAAGAAATAAGTGTGGTTCAAAGGGTCCTGATTGGTTCACATTTATCCTTTTTCTTATCTGCACAGAACAGAAGGGACACACAGACCACTAAAGAGCACAGAAGCTGGTTGAGGCTACATTCCTAAGGCAAAACCGCCCACAAAGTGAGGATTGTCTGGCAAAGAAATAAGTGTGGCTCAAATGGTCCTGATTGGTTCACATTTATCCTTTTTCTTATCTGCACAGAACAGAAGGAACACACAGACCACTAAAGAGCACAGAAGCTGGTTGAGGCTACACTCCTGAGAATCCAGATGGTGCAAAGCGGGATAGCCTAGCTGATTCACAAAGCTGGGCTGCCTAGGCAAGTAAAACCAAGCAGCTAATTGTGTGTTAAGGCATAACAGAGCAGATCTGTCTATGTACCTAAATTTGTTACTTCGAAATTTTTGCTAAAGTCACATTTTTATGCTTACTTCAATAATTTGGAGGCAAAAGTAACACACAAAGCTGAACAGATTTCATGAGAAGAAGCAAACTGCTTTCAAATGCCTTTACCATAAGACAGCAAATCTGCCTATTGACTTAAAAGGCATAGCGCACAGGTGGAAAACTTACGGCCCGCGGGCCAGTTGTGGCCCGCCATGCTGTTTTGTCCAGCCTGCCAGCAGCAAGGACTTTCCTAATGGAGGGCGGCCTGTGGCCGCCCTCCATTAGGAAAAGTCTTTGTTAGCCTTCCGAGCCGGACAAAACACTGGCCCTCATTGGCTCAGTGCACACGCACCACGTAGCTCCTACGAGCCACATAGTGCGTGTGTGCTGCACCAATGGGGGGCCAGCACTACAGCTGGCGTGGTCAGTAAGGCTCGATGCCAGAAGTCATTTCAGCCTTGCCACGCCAGCCGTAGTACCAGAAGCATTGCCAGCATTCCAGCTAGCCTGCCTGTCAGCACGTCCGGTAAGTACATATTGGGGGAGGGGCTGTTTGTTTGTGTTTGTTGGGTCTTTGTCCTGCCTGTATGTTTGTGTATGTTGTGGGGGCAGGGGGATGTCAGGTCTGCCTGAGTGTTTGTTTTTGTGTGAAAGTGCAGTGTATGTTGTGATGCAGAGGTGGGAGGAGTGTCGGATCTGCCTGACTGTTTGTTTTTGAGTGATAGTGCAGTGTATGTTGAGAAGCTAGGATGGGGGGGTGTCGGGTCTGCCTGAGTGTTTGATTTTGAGTGAGAGTGCAGTGTATGTTGAGATACGGGGGAGGGGGGGTCGGGGCTGCCTGAATGTTTGTTTTTGTGTGTATGTTGTGATGCGAGGGTAGGGGGGGTGTCGGGTCTGCCTGAGTGTTTGTTTTTGTGTGAAAGTGCAGTGTATGTTGAGATGCGGGGTGGGGGTTCGGTTCTGTATTTGCTAAATTGGTGGTCTGTATGGGTGAATGGTGTATGCTTGTGAGTTTGTATGCTGAGTTGGGGGTGGGGGGTTCGGGCCAGTATGGGTGCATGATGTATTGGTGTATGATTATGAGTTTTTATGCTGAGTTGGGGGGTGGAGGGTTCGGGCCAGTATGGGTGTGCATGGTGCATGCTTGGTAGTCTGTATCCTGAGATTGGGGTGAGGGGGGTTCGGTCTGTATGGGTATGTATGCATGGTGCATGCTTGTTATTCTGCATGCCGAGATGGGGGTCGGGGGGTTCGGCTCTGTATGGGTATGTATGGGTATGTATGCATGGTGCATGCTTGTGAGTTTGTATGCTGAGTTGGGGGGTGGGGGGTTCAGGCCTGTATGGGTGCATGGTGTACGCTTGTAAGTTTGTGTGCTGGGGTGGGGGGTTCGGGCCTGTATGGGTGCATGGTGTATTATTGGTGTATGCTTGTGAGTTTGTATGCTGAGTTGGGGGGTGGAGGGGTTCCGGTCTGTATGGGTATGTATGCATGGTGCATGCTTGGTAGTCTGTAAACTAAGAGTCGGGTCTGCCTGAGTGTTTGTTTGTGTGTGAAAGTGCAGTGTATGTTGAGATGCGTTGTTGGGGGGGTGTTAGGTCTGCCTGAGTGTTTGTTTTTGTGTGAAAGTGCTGTGTATGTTGAGATGCAGGGGTTCACGGGGGGGGGGTGTCGGGTCTGCCTGAGTGTTTGTTTTTGAGTGAAAGTGCAGTGTATGTTGAGATGCGTTGTTGTGGGGGTGTCGGGTCTGCCTGAGTGTTTGTTTTTTGAGTGATAGTGCAGTGTATGTTGAGATGCAGGGGTTTGGGGGTTGTCGGGTCTGCCTGAGTGTCTTTTTTGTGTGAAAGTGCAGTGTATGTTGAGATGTAGGGGTGCGGGGGGGGGTGTTGCGCCTGCCTGAGTGTTTGTTTTTGAGTGATAGTGCAATGTATGTTGTGGTGTGGCGGTGTCGGGTCTGCCTGAGGGTTTGTTTTTGTGTGAAAGTGTAGTGTATGTTGAGAAGCTAGGATGGGGGGGTGTCGGGTCTGCCTGAGTGTTTGTTTTTGAGTGATAGTGCAGTGTATGTTGAGATGCGGGGGAGGGGGGGTCGGGGCTGCCTGAGTGTTTGTTTTTGTGTGTATGTTGTGATGCGAGGGTAGGGGGAGTGTCGGGTCCGCCTGAGTGTTTGTTTTTGAGTGATAGTGCAGTGTATGTTGAGATGCGGGGGGGGGTCGGTGCTGCCTGAGTGTTTGTTTTTGTGTGTATGTTGTGATGCGAGGGTAGCAGGGGTGTCGGGTCTGCCTGAGTGTTTGTTTTTGTGTGAAAGTGCAGTGTATGTTGAGATGCGGGGTGGGGGTTTGGTTCTGTATTTGCTAAATTGGTGGTCTGTATGGGTGCATGGTGTATGCTTGTGAGTTTGTATGCTGAGTTGGGGGTGGGGGGTTCGGGCCAGTATGGGTGCATGATGTATTGGCGTATGATTATGAGTTTTTATGCTGAGTTGGGGGGTGGAGGGTTCGGGCCAGTATGGGTGTGCATGGTGCATGCTTGGTAGTCTGTATCCTGAGATTGGGGTGAGGGGGTTTCGTTCTGTATGGGTATGTATGCATGGTGCATGCTTATTATTCTGCATGCCGAGATGGGGGTCGGGGGGTTCGGCTCTGTATGGGTATGTATGCATGGTGCATGCTTGTGAGTTTGTATGCTGAGTTGGGGGGTGGGGGGTTCAGGCCTGTATGGGTGCATGGTGTACGCTTGTGAATTTGTGTGCTGGGGTGGGGGGTTCGGGCTTGTATGGGTGCATGGTGTATTATTGGTGTATGCTTGTGAGTTTGTATGCTGAGTTGGGGGGTGGAGGGGTTCCGGTCTGTATGGGTATGTATGCATGGTGCATGCTTGGTAGTCTGTAAACTAAGAGTCGGGTCTGCCTGAGTGTTTGTTTGTGTGTGAAAGTGCAGTGTATGTTGAGATGCGTTGTTGGGGGGGGTGTTAGGTCTGCCTGAGTGTTTGTTTTTGTGTGAAAGTGCTGTGTATGTTGAGATGCAGGGGTTCACGGGGGAGGTGTCGGGTCTGCCTGAGTGTTTGTTTTTGAGTGAAAGTGCAGTGTATGTTGAGATGCGTTGTTTTGGGGGTGTCGGGTCTGCCTGAGTGTTTGTTTTTTGAGTGATAGTGCAGTGTATGTTGAGATGCAGGGGTTTGGGGGTTGTCGGGTCTGCCTGAGTGTCTTTTTTTGTGTGAAAGTGCAGTGTATGTTGAGATGTATGGGTGCGGGGGGGGGTGTCGCGACTGCCTGAGTGTTTGTTTTTGAGTGATAGTGCAATGTATGTTGTGGTGTGGCGGTGTCGGGTCTGCCTGAGGGTTTGTTTTTGTGTGAAAGTGTAGTGTATGTTGAGATGCAGGGTGGGGGTTCGGGTCTGTATGGGAGTATGGTGTATGTTTGTGAGTTTGTATGCTGAGTTAGGGGTTTGTATGGGTGCATGGTGTATGCTTGTGAGTTTGTATGCTGAGTTGGGGGGGGTTCGGGCCTGTATGGGTGCATGGTGTTTTGTGTATGCTTGTGGGTTTGTATGCTGAGTTGGGGGTGGGGGGTTCCGGCCTGCATGGGTGCATGGTGTACACTTGTGAGTTTGTGTGCTGGGGTGGGGGGCTCGGGCCTGTATGGGTGCATGGTGAATTGGTGTATGCTTGTGAGTTTGTATGCTGAGTTGGGGGGTGGGAGGGGTTCGGGTTTGCATGGGTATGTATGCATGGTGCATGCTTGGTAGTCTGTATGCCGAGATGGGGGTGGGGGATTCGGGTTTGTATGGGTATGTATGCATGGTGCATGCTTGGTAGTCTGTATGCCGAGATGGGGGTGGGGGTGTTTGGCCCTGTATGGGTGCATGGTGTATGCTTGTGAGTTTGTATGCTGACTCGGGTTCACGGGGGGTTCGGGAATGTATGGGTGCATGGTGTACGCTTGTGAGTTTGTGTGCTGGGGTGGGGGGTTCGGGTTTGTATAAGTGCATGGTGTATTATTGGTGTATGCCTTTGAGTATGTATTCTGAGTTGGGGGTGGAGGGGTTCGGGTCTGTATGGGTATGAATGCATGGTACATGCTTGGTAGTCTGTATGCTGAGAGGGGGGTGGGGGGAGTGTTGGGTCTGCCTGAGTGTTTGTTTTTGTGTGAAAGCGCAGTGTATGTTGAGATGCGTTGTTGGGGAGGGGTGTCGGGTCTGCCTGAGTGCTTGTTTTTGAGTGATAGTGCAGTGTATGTTGTGATGCGGGGGTGGGGGGAGTGTCGGGTCTGCCTGAGTGTTTGTGTTTTGAGTGATAGTGCAGTGTATGTTGAGATGTGGGGTTGGAGGTGTGTCGGTCTGCCTGAGTGATTGTTTTTGTGAGAAAGTGCAGTGTATGTCGAGATGCGGGGTGGGGGGGTGTCGGGTCTGCCTGAGTGTTTGTTTTTGTGTGAAAGTGCAGTGTATGTTGAGATGCGGGGTGGGGGGTGTCGGGTCTGCCTGAGTGTTTGTTTTTGTGTGAAAGTGTAGTGTATGTTGAGATGCGGAGTGGGGGTTAGGGTCTGTATGGGAGCATGGTGTATACTTGTGAGTTTGTATGCTGAGTTGGGGGTCTGTATGGGTGCATGGTGTATGTTTGTGGGTTTGTATGCTGAATTGGGGGTGGGGGCTTCGGGCCTATATGGGTGCGTGTTGTATTGGTGTATGCTTGTGAGTTTGTATGCTGAGTTGGGGGGTGGGAGGTTCGGGCCTGTATGGGTGCATGGTGTATGCTTGTGAGTTTGTATGCTGAGTTGGTGGTCTAAGGGGGTTTGGGCCTGTATGGGTGCATCGTGTACGTTTGTGAGTTTGTGTGCTGGGGTTCGGGGGTTCGGGCCTGTATGGGTGCATGGTGTATTATTGGTGTATGCTTGTGAGTTTGTATGCTGAGATGGGGGGTGGAGGGGTTCGGGTCTGTATGGGTATGTATGCATGGTGCATGCTTGGCAGTCTGTATGCCGAGATGGGGGTGGGGGGGTTCGGGTCTGTATGGGTATGTATGGGTATGTATGCATGGTGCATGCTTGTGAGTTTGTATGCTGAGCTTCGGGGCGGGGGAGTTCGGGCCTGTATGGGTGCATGGTGTATGCTTGTGTGTTTGTATGCTGAGTTGAGGGTTTCAGGCCTGTATGGTGCATGGTGTATGCTTGTGAGTTTGTGTGATGGGGTGGGGGTTCGGGCCTGTATGGGTGCATGGTGTATTATTGGCGTACGCTTGTGAGTTTGTATGCTGAGTTGGGGGCATTGGAGCATGCAAGTCTGTATGGGTATGTATGCATGGTGCATGCTTGGTAGTCTGTATGCTGAGGTGGGGGTTCGGGTCTGTATGAGTATATGTGCATATTGCACGCTTGGTAGTCTTTATGGTGAGGGGTTCGGGTCTGTATGAGTATGTATGCATGCATGGTGTATGCTTGTTAGTCTGTATGCTGGGGTGGGGGGTTCAGGTCTGTAGGGGGTAGAGGGTGGTGAGATTGTGCATTCAGGATCCAGAGGGGAAGGGGTCTAAGTGTGTGCCACCCAGTGGAGTACAAAAGTCAGACCTGCTGGTGAGGTACCGGGAGGCAGCACAAACGGTGATCGTGGACTGAAGCCCACATTCCAGTGCCTCTCTCCCCTGGGTACCAATACATCACTTACCCACAGCAGCAATTACTTAATCTGGTGCAAAGCCTAGTGATGTAAGTTTTTAACAATCATGTTTCTCAATAAAATGAACAACTCTATAAATGGCCCACACATCCTAATTGAGAAACCATCGAGGGGTTATCTCAGAAGAAACAGCAGACATAGGAGTCCTGATGGCCGCTCCCAGCTCCATGGCATACAGCTATGGGAAAATGCCACTCGAGATAGAGGCACACACATTTCCTTTTCATTTCTTTCTCCACACCATACCACCAGTGCAAAACCTACAAATTGCCTCGTGTCTATCTAACACTGCATGGCCTTTCTTTCCTTAACGTTCTGCTCAATGAAAAACAGTATCTATTGCAAGTGATTCACTGTGCACTGGCCGGGCTCTCCCCTTCACCAAACACAAAACAGAAAAAATCTATTAGTTTGGTTGAGGGGTGGGGGCCATGGGGCATAGTGTTTGGTTGGGGGCCATGGGGCATAGTGTTTGGTTGGGGGTGGGGGCCATGGGGCATAGTGTTTGGATGAGGGGTGGGCACTATGGGACATAGTGTTTGGTAGGGGGTGGGGGCCATGGGGCAGTGTTTGGTTGGAGGCTTGGGGCATAGTGCTCGTTGAGGGGTTGGGGACATGGGGCATATTGTTTGGTTGGGGTCATGGGGCATAGTGTTTGGTTGGGGAGTGGGGGCCATGGGGCATATTGTTTGATTGGGGGCCATGGGGCATATTGTTTGGTTGACGGGTGGGAGACATGGGGCACAGTGTTTGTTGAGGGGTGGGGCTATGGGGCATAGTGTTTGGTAGGGGATGGGGGCCATGGGGCACAGTGTTTGGTTGGGGGGTTGCGGCATAGTTTTTGGTTGAGAGGTGGGGGCCATGGGGCATAGTGTTTGGTTGGGGGCCATGGAGCATAGTGTTTGGTTGAGGGGTGGGGCCATGGGGCATAGTGGTTGGTTGGGGAGTGGGGGCCATGGGGCACATTGTTTGGCTGGGGGCCATGGGGCATAGTGTTTGGTTGGGGGTGGGGGCCATGGGGCATAGTGTTTGGTTGTGGGGTGGGGTCCATGGGGTATAGTGTTTGGATGAGGGGTGGGGGCCATGGGGCACAGTGTTTGGTTGGGGGGTTGGGGCATAGTGCTGGTTGAGGGGTTGGGTACTTGGGGCATATTGTTTGGTTGGGGCCATGGGGCAGAGTGTTTGGTTGGAGAGTGGGGGCCATGGGGCATATTGTTTGATTGAGGGGTGGGAGACATGGGGCACAGTGTTTGTTGAGGGGTGGGGCTATGGGGCATAGTGTTTGGTAGGGGATGGGGGCCATGGGGCACAGTGTTTGGTTGGGGGGTTGCGGCATAGTTTTTGGTTGAGAGGTGGGGGCCATGGGGCATAGTGTTTGGTTGGGGGCCATGGAGCATAGTGTTTGGTTGAGGGGTGGGGCCATGGGGCATAGTGGTTGGTTGGGGAGTGGGGGCCATGGGGCACATTGTTTGGCTGGGGGCCATGGGGCATAGTGTTTGGTTGGGGGTGGGGGCCATGGGGCATAGTGTTTGGTTGTGGGGTGGGGTCCATGGGGTATAGTGTTTGGATGAGGGGTGGGGGCCATGGGGCAAAGTGTTTGGTTGGGGGGTTGGGGCATAGTGCTGGTTGAGGGGTTGGGTACTTGGGGCATATTATTTGGTTGGGGCCATGGGGCAGAGTGTTTGGTTGGAGAGTGGGGGCCATGGGGCATATTGTTTGATTGGGGGCCATGGGGCATAGTGTTTGGATGAGGAGTGGGAGACATGGGGCATAGCGTTTGGTTAGGGGTGGGGGCTATGGGGCATAGTGTCTGGTAGGGGATGGGGCCATGGGGCACAGTGTTTGGTTGGGGGGTTGCAGCATAGTGTTTGATTGAGGGTTGGGGGCCATGGAGCATAGTGTTTGGCTGAGGGGTGGGGCCATGGGGCATAGTGGTTAGTTGGGGAGTGGGGGCCATGGGGCACATTGTTTGGCTGGGGGCCATGGGGCATAGTGTTTGGTTGAGGGGTGGGTGCCATGGGGCATAGTGCTTGGTTGGGGGCCATGGGGCATAGTGTTTGGTTGATGGTGGGGGCCATGGGGCATAGTGTTTGGTTGGGGGCCATGGGGCACAGTGTTTGGTTGGGGGGGTTGGGGCATAATGTTTGGTTGAGGGGTGGGGGCCATGGGGCATAGTGTTTGGTTGAGGGGTGGGGGCCATGGGCCATAGTGTTTGGTTGAGGGTTGGGGCCATGGGGCACAGTGTTTGGTTGGGGGGTTGGGGCATAGTGTTTGGTTGAGGGGTGGTGGCCATGGGGCATAGTGTTTGGTCGGGGGCCATGGGGCATAGTGTTTGGTAGGGGGCGGAGGCCATGCGGCACAGTTTGGTCGGGGGGTTGGGGCATAGTGTTTGGTTGATGGTGGGGGCCATGGGGCATAGTGTTTGGTTGGGGGCCATGGGGCACAGTGTTTGGTTGGGGGGTTGGGGCATAGTGTTTGGTTGAGGGGTGGGGGCCGTGGGGTATAGTGTTTGGTTGGGGCCATGGGGCATAGTGTTTAGTTGGAGGGCGGGGCCAATGGGGAAAATGGTTTGGTAGGGGAGTGGGATCCATGGGGGATATTGTTTGGTTGGGGGCCATGGGGCATAGTGTTTGGTTGAGGGGTGGGGGCCATGGGCTATAGTGTTTGGTTGAGGGTTGGGGTCATGGGGCATAGTGTTTGGTAGGGGGTGCGGGCCATGGGGCACAGTGTTTGGTTGGGGAATAGTGTTTGGTTGAGGGGTGGTGGCCATGGGGCATAGTGTTTGGTTGGGGGCCATGGGGCATAGTGTTTGGTAGGGGGCGGAGGCCATGGGGCACATTGTTTAGTTGGGGGGTTGGGGCATAGTGTTTGGTTGAGGGGTGGGGCCATGGGGCATAGTGTTTGGTTGAGGGGTGGGGGCCATGGGGTATAGTGTTTGGTTAGGGGCCATGGGGCACAGTGTTTGGTTGAGGGTGGGGACCATGGGACATAGTGTTTGGTAGGGTGTGGGGGCCATGGGCACAGTGTTTGGTTGGGGGGTTGGGGCATAGTGCTGGTTGAGGTGTTGGGGACATGGGGCATATTGTTTGGTTGGGGCCATGGGGCATAGTGTTTGGTTGGAGAGTGGGGGCCATGGGGCATATTGTTTGATTGGGGGCCATGGGGCATAGTGTTTGGATGAGGGGTGGGAGACATGGGGCATAGTGTTTGGTTGAGGGGTGGGAGACATGTGGCATAGTGTTTGGTTGGGGGCCATGGGGCACAGTGTTTGGTTGGGAGGTTGCAGCATAGTGTTTGATTGAGGGTTGGGGGCCATGGAGCATAGTGTTTGGTTGAGGGGTGGGGCCATGCGGCATAGTGGTTGGTTGGGGAGTGGGGGCCATGGGGCACATTGTTTGGCTGGGGGCCATGGGGCATAGTGTTTGGTTGAGGGGTGGGTGCCATGGGGCATAGTGTTTGGTTGGGGGCCATGGGGCATAGTGTTTGGTTGATGGTGGGGGCCATGGGGCATAGTGTCTGGTTGGGGGCCATGGGGCACAGTGTTTGGTTGGGGGGTTGGGGCATAGTGTTTGGTTGAGGGGTGGGGGCCATGGGGTATAGTGTTTGGTTGGGGGCCATGGGGCATAGTGTTTAATTGGAGGGCGGGGCCATGGGGCAAAGGGTTTGGTAGGGGAGTGGGATCCATGGGGGATATTGTTTGGTTGGGGGCAATGGGGCATAGTGTTTGGTTGAGGGGTGGGGGCCATGGGCCATAGTGTTTGGTTGAGGGTTGGGGTCAAGGGGCATAGTGTTTGGTAGGGGGTGCGGGCCATGGGGCACAGTGTTTGGTTGGGGGATTGGGGCGTAGTGTTTGGTTGAGGGGTGGTGGCCATGGGGCATAGTGTTTGTTTGGGGGCCATGGGGCATAGTGTTTGTTAGGGGGCAGAGGCCATGGGGCACAGTGTTTGGTTGGGGGGTTGGGGCATAGTGTTTGGTTGATGGTGGGGGCCATGGGGCATAGTGTTTGGTGTGGGGCCATAGGGCACAGTGTTTGGTTGGGGGGTTGGGGCATAGTGTTTGGTTGAGGGGTGGGGGCCATGGGGTATAGTGTTTGGTTGGGGCCATGGGGCATAGTGTTTAGTTGGAGGGCGGGGCCATGGGGCAAAGGGGTTGGTAGGGGAGTGGGATCCATGGGGCATATTGTTTGGTTGGGGCCATGGGGCATAGTGTTTGGTTGGAGAGTGGGGGCCATGGGGCATATTGTTTGATTGGGGGCCATGGGGCATAGTGTTTGGATGAGGGGTGGGAGACATGGGGCATAGTGTTTGGTTGAGGGGTGGGAGACATGGGGCATAGTGTTTGGTTAGGGGTGGGGGCTATGGGGCATAGTGTTTGGTAGGGGATGGGGCCATAGGGCACAGTGTTTGGTTGGGGGGTTGCAGCATAGTGTTTGATTGAGGGTTGGGGGCCATGGAGCATAGTGTTTGGCTGAGGGGTGGGGCCATGGGGCAAAGTGGTTGGTTGGGGAGTGGGGGCCATGGGGCACATTGTTTGGCTGGGGGCCATGGGGCATAGTGTTTGGTTGAGGGGTGGGTGCCATGGGGCATAGTGCTTGGTTGGGGGCCATGGGGCATAGTGTTTGGTTGATGGTGGGGGCCATGGGGCATAGTGTTTGGTTGGGGGCCATGGGGAACAGTGTTTGGTTGGGGGGGTTGGGGCATAATGTTTGGTTGAGGGGTGGGGGCCATGGGGTATAGTGTTTGGTTGGGGGCCATGGGGCATAGTGTTTGGTTGAGGGGTGGGGGCCATGGGCCATAGTGTTTGGTTGAGGGTTGGGGTCATGGGGCATAGTGTTTGGTAGGGGGTGAGGGCCATGGGGCACAGTGTTTGGTTGGGGGGTTGGGGCATAGTGTTTGGTTGAGGGGTGGTGGCCATGGGGCATAGTGTTTGGTTGGGGGCCATGGGGCATAGTATTTGGTAGGGGGCGGAGGCCATGGGGAACAGTTTGGTCTGGGGGTTGGGGCATAGTGTTTGGTTGATGGTGGGGGCCATGGGGCATAGTGTTTGGTTGGGGGCAATGGGGCACTGTGTTTGGTTGGGGGGTTGGGGCATAGTGTTTGGTTGAGGGGTGGGGGCCGTGGGGTATAGTGTTTGGTTGGGGCCATGGGGCATAGTGTTTAGTTGGAGGGCGGGGCCAATGGGGCAAATGGTTTGGTAGGGGAGTGGGATCCATGGGGGATATTGTTTGGTTGGGGGCCATGGGGCATAGTGTTTGGTTGAGGGGTGGGGGCCATGGGCTATAGTGTTTGGTTGAGGGTTGGGGTCATGGGGCATAGTGTTTGGTAGGGGGTGCGGGCCATGGGGCACAGTGTTTGGTTGGGGCATAGTGTTTGGTTGAGGGGTGGTGGCCATGGGGCATAGTGTTTGGTTGGGGGCCATGGGGCATAGTGTTTGGTAGGGGGCGGAGGCCATGGGGCACAGTGTTTGGTTGGGGGGTTGGGGCATAGTGTTTGGTTGAGGGGTGGGGGCCGTGGGGCATAGTGTTTGGTTAGGGGCCATGGGGCACAGTGTTTGGTTGAGGGTGGGGACCATGGGACATAGTGTTTGGTAGGGTGTGGGGGCCATGGGCACAGTGTTTGGTTGGGGGGTTGGGGCATAGTGCTGGTTGAGGGGTTGGGGACCTGGGGCATATTGTTTGGTTGGGGCCATGGGGCATAGTGTTTGGTTGGAGAGTGGGGGCCATGGGGCATATTGTTTGATTGGGGGCCATGGGGCATAGTGTTTGGATGAGGGGTGGGAGACATGGGGCATAGTGTTTGGTTGAGGGGTGGGAGACATGGGGCATAGTGTTTGGTTGGGGGCCATGGGGCACAGTGTTTGGTTGGGGGTTGCAGCATAGTGTTTGATTGAGGGTTGGGGGCCATGGAGCATAGTGTTTGGTTGAGGGGTGGGGCCATGGGGCATAGTGGTTGGTTGGGGAGTGGGGGCCATGGGGCACATTGTTTGGCTGGGGGCCATGGGGCATAGTGTTTGGTTGAGGGGTGGGTGCCATGGGGCATAGTGTTTGGTTGGGGGCCATGGGGCATAGTGTTTGGTTGATGGTGGGGGCCATGGGGCATAGTGTCTGGTTGGGGGCCATGGGGCACAGTGTTTGGTTGGGGGGGTTGGGGCATAGTGTTTGGTTGAGGGGTGGGGGCCATGGGGTATAGTGTTTGGTTGGGGGCCATGGGGCATAGTGTTTAATTGGAGGGCGGGGCCATGGGGCAAAGGGTTTGGTAGGGGAGTGGGATCCATGGGGGATATTGTTTGGTTGGGGGCAATGGGGCATAGTGTTTGGTTGAGGGGTGGGGGCCATGGCCATAGTGTTTGGTTGAGGGTTGGGGTCATGGGGCATAGTGTTTGGTAGGGGGTGCGGGCCATGGGGCACAGTGTTTGGTTGGGGGATTGGGGCATAGTGTTTGGTTGAGGGGTGGTGGCCATGGGGCATAGTGTTTGTTTGGGGGCCATGGGGCATAGTGTTTGGTAGGGGGCAGCGGCCATGGGGCACAGTGTTTGGTTGGGGGGTTGGGGCATAGTGTTTGGTTGATGGTGGGGGCCATGGGGCATAGTGTTTGGTTTGGGGCCATAGGGCACAGTGTTTGGTTGGGGGGTTGGGGCATAGTGTTTGGTTGAGGGGTGCGGGCCATGGGGTATAGTGTTTGGTTGGGGCCATGGGGCATAGTGTTTAGTTGGAGGGCGGGGCCATGGGGCAAAGGGTTTGGTAGGGGAGTGGGATCCATGGGGGATATTGTTTGGTTGGGGGCCAATGGGCATAGTGTTTGGTTGAGGGGTGGGGGCCATGGGCCATAGTGTTTGGTTGAGGGTTGGGGTCATGGGGCATAGTGTTTGGTAGGGGGTGCGGGCCATGGGGCACAGTGTTTGGTTGGGGCATAGTGTTTGGTTGAGGGGTGGTGGCCATGGGGCATAGTGTTTGGTTGGGGGATTGGGGCATAGTGTTTGGTTGAGGGGTGGGGCCATGGGGCATAGTGTTTGGTTAAGGGGTGGGGGCCATGGGGCATAGTATTTGGTTAGGGGCCATGGGGCACAGTGTTTGGTTGAGGGTGGGGCCATGGGGCATAGTGTTTGGTTGGGGGTTGGGGGCCATGGAGCATAGTGTCACACTCCAAGAGTGAACCCAATAATAAAGCTAAAACAGGCATAATTAGGAGATGTACATCATTTGCTTTTTGTGGAAACCTGACTCAACGAAGGCCATACTCCTCTTGGCCAACCCAAAGAGCAAAGTTGAGCAGACCAAAATAAGAGAATGTCCAATCAAGGGTCAATAAAATATATATATTTTAATTAAACAGACGATATGCAATAACTAAATGGAAATAAATGATAACAATGGAAAATGTGTAGTACATAATGTAAGTTTGAAATACAAATAAACACTGTTACTCCTCAAAAACGTATTCTTTTTTCCATGTGTGTAATGAAAAGGGGGGTGGGGATGGGTTTGAAAAAGCCTCCTGCCACCTCACGCTGCGCCTACCACCCCACCCACATTTACTTTTCGGCCCACTATATGCATCATGTAAGGTGCTTTCGGCCCTCTGTCCATGTCAGTTGTGCACCCGTGCATAGAGTAAAGGAAATCTCTTTCACATTTAAAAAAGGCACTTTAGAAAGACTGCTCCAAGCCAGCAAAGAGCAGTCTTTCAAAATCGAACTGCCAAGCCCCTAACTACAAACAAGTGCACATAGGGTCAGACAGGCGGCCAGGCTGGAAGAGGGCAGTGGCGGGCATCCCAGGTAAGTGTTGTGTGTGAGTGTGTGCCTGTCTGTCTGTTTATATATGTCTGTGTGGATTATGAGGGGAATAATTGTGGTGGGGAAGGGAAAGGGTAGGTGAGAGGGTAATAGTCAGTAGGTTTGTTTCTGTGTGTCAGTGTGTCTGGTAGCCGGTTGAGGAGGAATATTCTGGGCACATAAGGAAGGTGAAGATGAAGAAATGGTGGGTTCAGACAGTCAACCCCCCTGATTTCTTGTACATTCCGGCAGTGCAGGAGAGGGTAGGGATGGGGCAGTTGGAGCATCACATTTTGGGGGATTTCGAAGGGTAATCCCAGCCCGAGATTTGAAGGCAGTGACATATCAGACAAATCAGTCTTTTTGTGTGCATCCTTCAAAATGGGGGAATACCATTTTGAAACCTTAAAACTTAGCACTTTGCCATTTTTTGACTTTCAATATTTTGGGTTCTTAAGTAGACCATTACGCCAAAGTTTTTATATATATATTTTTTCATGGTTATACCTTTCAGATACAACATGATATATTTTTTTCAGGTATCCTTTCAACTATCTGTGTGCTGGTGAAACACTGAGTTCATTACGATAATGCGTTCTGGCACAGTGCATTAAGTCCTGTCTTGCTGCCACTTATTGAGCCTCATTAGGAGGCAGGCGGCCACGTAATGAACGGTGCCGGTAGGGGACCGGCACCGTTCATTACGGGCTGCCCTATTACGAGGACTGCTGAGGGACCCGCTAAGGAACGCCTGGTCAGACCAGGCGTCCTTAGCGGGTCCTGCTAGCAGTCCAGGAGGCTAACAACGGGCCCGTCATTAACGGGCCCGTTGTTAGCATCCTCCCCATTCCCATTGAGCCCTATGGGGGCACAAATGGGGATGTACCGGGTCCAGGTCTCGCGAAAGGGATTTACCAGACCCTCCAAGGTCGGAATAGCCCGGTAAATCCCCTTTTGCGGGACCCGGACTTGGAACCCGGTATGGAGGCAGCCATGCCGCTTTTAGCGGCATGGCTGCCTCGATACTCGTAATGAGGCCCATTGTGTCTTAGGCCAGGATAAGTTGATCTATTCAAGCACAAGGGATTTCAAGGAGATTTAAAATGCTTTATTTTTTCACCCATAGCTTTAGATTGATTTTAGGTTCTCTTTGGGTAATAAGCCCTTTGAAGCCAAGGACCTTTGACAAACTACTTTTACCTTTGATGCTCAAATATCCTTATCCAGAGCAAAGATACAAAATTCTTTGCAGACTAACACTCGCAAAATGTCCCCCACCAGGAAAATCATAATAAATTAAACAATACCCAAATTTTAGTTTTGCTACATTACTTACCCAGAGATGATCAAGATCTTGTCATCAGTACATCCATCCTCATGCCCAGAGAGCGTTATCACACCTAAACTGATCCTGGACCACAAAGAAATATTTGCACCTTTCTTAGTAAGATTTGTCAACTCCTCCTTTCATAATAACGCAGTCCCAGAACCTATTAAGGGAACCACTGTTACCCCGTTGATTACGAAACCAGGTCTAGATCACAACAACCCAAGCAACCTGAAACGCATTACGAATTGACACTTTCTTTTGAAAATCCTAGACAAAACAGCCACACCATAGCGCCAAACTTTTGTTGAATCTTCATACATACTTCATCCGAGTCGATTCAACTTTAGAACCAGTTTCAGTACCGTAACGGCTCTGATTGACCTAAAACCCCCAAATTGAGCATCACCGACAAAGGAAATACTGGACTACGTGTTCTGTGTCTTAGGCCAGGATAAGTTGATCTATTCAAGCACAAGGGATTTCAAGGAGATTTAAAATGCTTTATTTTTTCACCCATAGCTTTAGATTGATTTTAGGTTCTCTTTGGGTAATAAGCCCTTTGAAGCCAAGGACCTTTGACAAACTACTTTTACCTTTGATGCTCAAATATCCTTATCCAGAGCAAAGATACAAAATTCTTTGCAGACTAACACTCGCAAAATGTCCCCCACCAGGAAAATCATAATAAATTAAACAATACCCAAATTTTAGTTTTGCTACATTACTTACCCAGAGATGATCAAGATCTTGTCATCAGTACATCCATCCTCATGCCCAGAGAGCGTTATCACACCTAAACTGATCCTGGACCACAAAGAAATATTTGCACCTTTCTTAGTAAGATTTGTCAACTCCTCCTTTCATAATAACGCAGTCCCAGAACCTATTAAGGGAACCACTGTTACCCCGTTGATTACGAAACCAGGTCTAGATCACAACAACCCAAGCAACCTGAAACGCATTACGAATTGACACTTTCTTTTGAAAATCCTAGACAAAACAGCCACACCATAGCGCCAAACTTTTGTTGAATCTTCATACATACTTCATCCGAGTCGATTCAACTTTAGAACCAGTTTCAGTACCGTAACGGCTCTGATTGACCTAAAACCCCCAAATTGAGCATCACCGACAAAGGAAATACTGGACTACGTGTTCTGTTAGATCTATCGGCGGTGTTCGATCTGTTAGACCAGGAACGCCTCCTGCAGACAATGAACAACACAGGACACTTTACTGTGGAAACTATCACCTGGGTTTAATCTTTCCTCTCTAATCACAGTACAAGATTCTGCTGGGGAGATGCATCCTACTTTCAAGCTACTATTTTCCATGGTGTCCCTCAGGGAGCCTGTCTGTCCTCACTCTTATTTAATCTCTATATTAAACCTCTCTGTGACCTCATAGAAGAGTCTGAAACCTTCTTTACCAACTATGCTCATGATACTCAGCTAGTCCTTGGAATATTTGGCGATTATGACCAGGACCCGGCAACCCTAGACCAGATATCAGTCCTTTAAAATCCAAGTCTGTAGCATTCCAGTGTCGAGAAAAGTAAAAATCTTAGATTTCCACCTTAAAGCGTCACTTAGTACTGACGCTCACATCAACCAGGTTGTTGCAAACTGTTCCTTTGATCTGTGCCTCCTGAAAAATCTCTGCAATTTCCTCTCTGAACACAACTGCGCTACCATCGCAACGGGCGATAATATTGCCCAGGCTCGACTTCTGCAATGCCCTACTGATATTTGCCATTAAGAAGAACTTGCAAAGGTTACAAGTGGTTCAAAACGACGCGGTACGCATCGGTAAAAGGGAAACCAGGAAAGAACACATAACCAGCTACCTCCAAGCCGTGCACTGGCTTCCTATTCCCGCACAGGTCCAATTTAAATCAGCAACGCTAGTACACAAATGCCTATATGGCACTGCTCCTTCATACCTTAAAAAGATGATATTTCTATATGAGCCCCCAGGACTCTCCGCTCCTCCACATTGTCTTTGATCAACACCTGCCATTTTAAATGCTCCAATGGCCTTTGAAGATCTTTTCCCGTTGCCTCAGCAAAACTGTGGAACTTGCTGCCACCAGAGCTGAGACAACAGAGAGATCGTAATACATTTTGCAAACAACTAAAAATGCTATTTGCTTAACTCTGCCCTCTCCCCTTTCTGCCCATTGTGTTCCATCTTGCAGATTTACTGTAGAGTCTTTGTGTTTGTGTTCCTAGCGCCCTGATGCCTGTGGGCTCCAGTGCTATATAAAAAAAAAAATAAATAAATAAATAAATAAATAAATAAAAAATAACAATAACATACTTAACCTTTCCATTTAATGGGTTTTACAGGGGTTGGTATTCTTGCCTTCAACTGTCCCCTGGTTCACCAATTATGACAGCACTAGTGTCAGTATCTTTTTAAGTTTGACTGTGATACAATGGCTAAATGGCCATCTAAATATAGAGCATACCTCCAAATTGGAGCGTTTCACGAGGGCAACATGTTGAATGCCCAAACACACCAAAATCTTTAAACAAATCTAATAAATGTGAACCCAATCAAAACCTCATAATTTCCAATCACTATGTGTGGTATATCAAATGACTCACGTCTGATCCCACACTAAGACTTAAAAACGAAATAAGAGATCTCACAGCGCAAGCATTCAACCAGGGTTGGATTAGTGAGGAAGAAAAATGATTTCTTAAAACAGATAAAATTGTGGTGGTAGCTTTTTATATCCTTCCTAAATTCATAAGGATTTAAAAATCCCACGAAGGACACTAATTGGGGCAGCCATTGGCTCCGTTCTAGAACCCTTATGCACATATGTAGATTACTTAATTAAACCTTTGTTATGATATGCCTTAATATGTGAAAGATTCAAGGGACATGATTAGAATTATTGAACATTATAACAGTTTTCTTCAGAGAGGCCTGAGAGGTAACATACCCTATAGAAAATTCTTACAGATCAGGTGAAATTGTGCAATGAAAGATCCCTGTAAGACACATGCCCAGGTCCTTGAAAAACACTTAGCGGTTAGAAGCTATCCAAAATGCTTAATAAAACAAGCCAAAAAGAGAGCATGGGACATATATCGTAGAACACAATTTACACCTACTGATAAATTATCATCTCAGAGATTGGTATGTGTTTTGCCATTTAGTCCTATTAGCCATTGCATCCATAAAAGCATTCAGAAACACTGGAGTCTTATCCAACGCCAGGGTACGTTAGCATCAAGGCTGCTTTTTGCCTTCAAAAGTCAGGCCAGCTTGAGGAATAAATTTGTCCACACATATAAGAACTCTAGGGCAAAGGAAGCTCTAAGTTGACCGAAACACAGCATGTAAACTACAGACTATATACCAATGTCAACATAGTCTTGACAAACGCTGTTGTTCTAGAAATGTGCCCACATTGAGTTGTTGTAGATAGTTTTGTGAAGAACTCTATCATTCTTAATAGAACACAATGATGTAAGAATGTTTTTAACAAAAATATATGGTTCTGTAATAGGGGTATGCTGGATATTTTGGGCCCGATTCATGGAATGTTTTGCCTGGTGCAAAGTCACTTTGCACTGCTAAAGCAAGCCCTGATTCATGGAACTGTGCAAAGTGTATTTGTTCAGGGCAAAGTAAGCGCAGCGTTCATTTTGTACGGCAAAAATGATTTTGCATTGAAAAAATACACTTTGAACCATGCAAATATTCCATGAATCGGGCCCTTTGTTTTTCCTTAAGTTACTTTTTGATATGATTTGATATGATGTGACATTTAAAATGTGCCTGTGCACAAGTGTTTCTAGGTGCCACAAGACAAGGAGGGGGAAATAAGGGAGGACATGATAATCTTACTAGGGCTTGTGTCATTCAGATCGTGCAAGTGCAGAGAAGAGGGAAGGGGAGAAGTGCCAGGGGGGAGGGAAAGGGAGAAGTGCAGTTAACTCACAAGTGCAGCCAGTGGGTGGTTCAGAAGTGCAGAGAGAAGGAACTGTAGGGTTGAAAATACAGACCCTTAAGTGCTGGGGAGCCCAGAGGCAGTGCAAGGGCAACTGGACATGCAGAAACTTTCAGAGCTGGATAGATACGATCCCTGGCCTTGAGGCCAAGGGCATATCTCGCAGGCCTGTGCTGGATAAGTTGCAAAGGTCAAAGAGTAGAGGCAGGAAGATTTAGAAAGAGGTTGTTGCAATAGTCCACCATAGAGAGGGCCAGAGCTTTGGAGACAGTGAGCTTCTGGGGGTAAGTGAGAAAAAGAGAATACCTCTGAGGAGGTGCATCTGATAGTTTGACTTCTTCTTAGAAATGTTGCAGATGTGAGGAGAGAAGGATATCCTGAAGTTGAAGATGACACCCAGGTTCTTAGCCTCACATGAAGGAGCAGGAATAGGGCCCAGAGTGGGAGGCTAGAGAGAGAGAGAGAGGAAAAGGAGGGAGTGGGTGCCCCAATGAGGAGGATCTCAGTCTTACTGGCATTACGGCAGAGATCATTGGCGGCACACCATTCCTGAATTGCGGTCATACAGTCTGATATGAGAGAAGAAGCAGAGGTGGCTGATGGGAGCCTGAAAAAGAGCTGTGTGTCATCCGCAGAACATTGAAAATTGGAGCAGACAGTAGCAATGTGGTGGGCAAGAGGTGTTAGGTAGTGGTTGAAGAGCCAGGAGAGGGATAGATGAGAGGAAATAACCCAGTTTGACAGGAGAGGGCCGGTCAGTGGGAAAGGAGGTCAAACAGGCCAGGTCCTGATTAGTAAAACCAAGGTTGTCCCAGAGACGATTGAGCAGGATGGCAGAGGATACATCAAGGAGAACAGAAGGGAGATTAGAGACAAGATTGGAGAGCAAGTCTTCACGGGTGTTCAGTTTCCGTGCTTCTGGCAGCTCTGAAGCCTGACTGGTGGTCATGGAGGCAACCAACAGATTCAGTATGTAAACTGAGCTGGGAGATGGCTAGCTTTTCCAAGAGTTTGCCCAGGAAAGGAGTGATGGAGATCAGGCGATAGTTAGCCAGAGTGGAAGGATCAGTCGAGGGCTTCTTTATAAGGGGGTGCAAAAGAGAAAGTTTTTAGCACAGCACATCACAACACACCCAGATTCCACTTTCCTGATCAGTCGCAGCAGTACGACAGCTGCAGCCTATGTGCTACCACGGCGGACAACGCCAGACACCACTGGAGCTGTCCTCAGTCTCTGATCCTTAGCCGAGGGTGGCTGCCACGGAAAGGGGTGACTTGGTTGGCCGATTTAAAGGGCCTGCCAACCAATGGGAGCGTGGTGGGATGATGGAGGGGCAACAAACAAGGAAGCAACTGGGACAAAGGGAGGGGAAGTGGGGGCACACACGCTGCGGCATGAGAATAACACTATTTCAAATGCACAACTTACTGTGCCACGGAGCACCTGTCCTCACCCCAGCACCGGAGAAATTGTCGTTGGTGTTGCCTGATGATCGTGGGGATGGCCTGTGAGGACAGAGGGAGTAAACACATGTTGGTGCATGCTTACGTGCTGTCTGGGCAGGGGTTCGGGCCCTGAGTCCTCCTGGTCAGAACAGGTCCAAAAAGGAATTTCCCTTTTCTCTGTCTGCCCTTTGATTCGGGTGCCCGGGCAAGAGACGCCCTTGATCTAGGAGTTAAGAGCAGAAAGGAAGAGGCAGGACTAAGAAGGTGGGTAGTGCTTAGGCCAGGTGACCTTGATCCATGTGCACCTGCTCCCCATCTGCAAAGGAAAAGAGACTGGAGGGCTGCTTAAGAGCGGAAAAGAGCGGCAGCTAGGAAGGCACAAGGTGGGCGGGGCTTATGCCAGATGGCCTAGATACACTTGCACCTGCTCTCCCTCTTAAATGATTAGTCTACTAGTATTTGGACTTCTTCCATCAGAGAAGGCTTTTTGATGTTGATAAAAATGTGATTGGAGTCTTGATACTGTGTTTTTGTATTCCTGTACATATTATGAATGCAGGACTACATGTAGCAGAATGCAATGTGAAGAGAAGCTAAAAGACAGAACTGGTATATTCACACCTGACATGGCACAAGGTGAGATGCCTGTGAACTGCCCTATACATGGATGTGCATATTGCAGACATACACACAACCCAGAAGAATTTGTGTGATAGTCACCTTCTTGTGGTCATTGTTTGACAAATGCAAGTATCTTGGTGCTATGCATATTATGCATAACATTGTTAAGGCTCCAATTAATGGTGTTAAATCCCTTGCAACAAGTAGACAATCAAAGCCTCCTGCTTGAGTGTGGGCTGAGAATATCAAAGATATAGCAAGGCTTTGTGTTTGCTTTAACAAAAAAGTCTTTCCACAGAGGCTCAGTGCTTTCTATGATGATTTAGAGCTCCATGTTCAAAAGCGCTCTCAATGTTGCCAATAGAAAACTGATGCCAAAAACTGGCCAGACCAGACGTGCATACCGCCACCCGTGAGCAAATTCGTAATGTGGTAGCCCGGTATGAACGGTGCTGTTACCTTGTCGGCACCGTTCATGCCGCGGCTGCCAGGGTAGTAATGAGGCCCAATGTGTCTGCCGAAATGGAAATGTACATTCAAAAGAAATATCAAAGCCCAAGTGTGCAAACATTAAACTGCACTATCAAAACATATTTTTGTCAAACAATGTACCAACCAATGTCTGCACCTGTGACTTTGTAAACAAATTCATTATGTGCTTTAGAATGGAGCAGTACTATTTTATACGTGGATTGAATCCTGCAATGTGTTTCTTTTAAATCGGGTGAAATTATGTTAACTGTAAAACTAATAAAATGATGAATGAAGAAAAGAAAGGATCAATAGTTCTATTGGTTTGGATAACACTGTATTCAATTCCGCAGACGTTGTGCTGATTCCAAAATGGCAAATTGACAGCATTTCATCTCAGAGAAAAAGCCCTTCCACCTTCGGACGTTTTCCAGGGAAGATGTTAGATAAATTCATTCAAATATCAAGAATATAAAATGTATGGGCTTCGCAAAAGATACAATCTGTGATTACCAGATGTTTAGAGCCTATCCTATTATATGGCTAGCTAAAAAGAGCATTCATTGCACTTTGCGTGACATGCTAAAACATAATTTACGATACATGCAAGAATTGTGTGGTCTAGTGTGAGCAGAATATAAATGGCCCAGTCAACTGGCTTATATTAAGCATTAGTACAGGCCACACAAACAGCTGTTCTCATGTACTAAGCACAAAGCTCCCAGAGGAATTACAGGGCAGGTTTAGGCATGTATATTTCCCTTACATTTAAGGCAGTACATAATTACCATTGAATGTACATGCAGAAAACGAATATTACTCATAAATCCTGAATGGCTCCTCTTTTGCATTCATAGAATACACAAATAATTTGTGAAATTAGTTTATTTAATCTAATGGAGTAAACTGAATTCCAGAAAGAACCCTGGTGCTGATGGAGCACATATTTTGTGGCCTAGGCACAGAAAACGGTGGGGACCCACCAATCAAAAAATTGAGGGGAGCCCAAGACTCTGGTCATCCTTCATTGTGAACACTGTCCACGGCTTCTATGTTGCCATAATAGAAATTACAATAATCCTGGGAATTCCCTGCAAGTTCCCAATTCTCTTAATTTGTACTGAAATGAGAATAAGGAACACCGCATATAAAGAGTAACATTATCTGTCTATAGTGATAGTATGTGCACTCTAGCATAGGTAAAGGACATATTTGAACGTAGCAGCCAAACAGAAGATATGAAAACTGTAGTATTGATGCTATAACAAAGGTACACATACCCCAGCATTGATATAGAACTTATATTATCAGTCTCACAGAATGTACAACTGCTGAAGCATGGATGAAAGAGACAGACTGGAAGCATAGGTAATGTACACATCCCAGAGCAGAGATAGTGGATACATATTAGAAGTTACCAGGAAGGTGCACATACTTTAATATTGACTCTGATCAGACAAGGTCAGTGTTTTGTAAGTGATGTAGACAAGGGTGTGCCAAGAAACAAACTGTGGGGTGCAATGTGCCATTGGTCTCTATTGTTATATATGGAGCAACACATTAGCCACTAGATCCATGAGTGTGGAATCTTTTAAGAGATTATATTTTTTAAGTGTTAGGCACTAGCAATTATGATAAATGAGTTGCACTGGAAATAACACTGCAATTTTGACACTTCATCTCCGAATTTAACCTAAACTTGGTCTCCCACTTTATGCATTCAATAAGGTAAAATTATTTGTGACTGTTTGCCTTTAGTTAACTAAATACAATGCTCTATTTTGTAGTCCTGGCCTGGTAAATGTACACATCACATGATAAATCAACATGAGAATATGTTTTTAATAAATCTGGGTCAAAACATGCTATGCAAAAGGAGAATGATTCTATCATTAAAATATCCATCATAAATGGAAGTGAACAAGTATCAGAGTGCTAACTGATGTCAACCTAAAGATCTCATCTGGGTTGCTTCTGTGTTTCAAAGACTTAATTATGCTTATTAAAATAATCTGTGTGATAATATCATCTGCTTATAGTGATGGTTTGGCACAGACTTGCAGATTGTTGTTCCCGATGTGAAGAACCCTTTAAATTGTAGAAAAAAACAAAACGTGTTTGTGTTAAATGAGCAGACCTTAAAATACGCTTGCTAGAGGTCTGCAGCATTTCATCTGCACCTTCCATCCAAGGGACTTCATAAAAAAAACAGACAATGGGATAAACCATGTCCTGAGTGTGAGAAGGCAAACCGTTTCACAGAAGACAACACAATGCTATGCAATGAGATATGATGATCTGTCCAGGATCACAGTATAATTCAGTGGCAAAGCTGGGATGTGAGCCTTGATACTGTAGCTCTGTTATTTCTAATTTGGCTACAAAATCAGCTTCCAACTACCTCATTATGTTCTTTATAGGGGGTCTTAAAGGGATGTTACATATAATAACTTGTTTTCTGCTGCTGGTGTGTTGAGTTGTAGCACAGTAGGTGTTACTGTCACCAAAGTTTATATACTAAGGATTTTCAACGTCATGGAGAGAGGAAAGCCTGAGTCTTGCCTGCCTTTTGAACCATGATCTAACATGTGAATACAGTTCTCTGCAGCAAGTGATTGACACACAGAGCTATCTTCTGAACTATCAATATATTCCTTAAAGAAAGATGAAAATGTGGGCTACGTCGTGCTATGTTGAGCGCACAAACTGTATGTTCTGCAGTGAACAAAGAAAGCATTACAGGTTCTATAAGAATAGGTCAGAGAGGAGCAAATGAGAAGCAGGAAGGCCAAGAACAAAAGAAAAATAGTCAAGATGCCAAAGAATAATGCTTGAAACCAGACCTTTTGTGGCATTTAAAATTAAAAATGATGGGGCCTCATGAATATTAAACAAATGAAGATGACATAAAGGATCAATCAAAGATATCTGACGTGAAAAAGAAAGAGAAGAGTCAGATATAACAAAGGTCACGAGCTGTGACAAAGAGAGGCACATGAGAAGGAGGCAAAGTAATAGAGATAGGAGAATTAGGAGGGAGAAGTTACAAAGAGGGAAAGACCAGAATTTCCGTTTTTTGAAGAATTGAAAGGATGAAAGTTATATCTCATCCAGGCGTAGACAGGGAAGGGCCTGAGGCGGAAAAGCACACCCAAAATCCGTAAATGCCCACTAAGCGGTATGCTGTGGGCATTGACAGATGTTAATGTCACTGCAGTGGGCCCAATTACCGTAACTTCAGGCCCCACTTGTTACACAATCCAGCCTACGCCTCTAAGAAAGATTAGGATGCAGTCACCGAAAAGGATGAAAATGAAAAGATTTGTGAGTGACCTGCATAAGCATGATAAGACACTGCCAGCTGGCCATTTCACACTCGACCCCTCCTTTGTATTTAATGTCACAGCTTGGTCCCTGTGGAACGGAGAATGGTCCTTGCCCCTCAGGCCACAACCTATCAACAGCACATAGTCATAAAAAGCTAGTTCCAAAGGTTCAAGGGAATTGTGAGTTTTTTCCACAACTACTTCCTTTTGTGAGTCTGTCATATTTTACTTGTGTGGAAGATGCACTTCTAATGTGGATATAAAGGCTGCTTTCCTTTTGTGGATTGGTCCCTAAGTGTGGCACCACTTACTCTAAAGCAGCCCATTTAAGTGACAACACCGCAGGTGACCAATGATTTAAGGACTTTGCTTGCTGAGGAATGACTCCACCAGTTTATTGCTCGCATATCATGTACATTTTTCTCCCAAACAGCCTTTCTTGTCTCACATGCACACAGGGTTGCTGGTAACCCAGGCTGCTGCTGGGGGAAAAGCACACGAAAAAATAAGGGACATGGAGACAGAGAAAACAGTGTCCCTCTTTATTCACTTTCCCTTTTTCTCTGCCAAACATGGCAGAACCTCATGCACGAGCATGCTTACTTTCAATTTGTCCATGTCCAGCATGGCGAGGCTGCTTGTCACGCTGTCTTAACTATGTCCTTGCCACACACATCTTTCCCTCTCAGGCAAAAAAAAGTACATTACTGACGGTTTGATCTACATCTCTTTAATCAGTCTCACAGGCCTTGTGTTACATCGCTTTGGTCTCACATGCATCGCTATGTCAAGTCCAGACTCCATTGCTCTTGCTTCATCATTTTAGGACCATTCCTGACCGTCTTCCTCGGCATTCTCCTCCTCTTCATTCTCTTTTTCTCCCTCACAGTAGAGTTTAAATTGAGATACATTCCGTGTTATCGCCCTTCCAGGCGATCGGGCAGTCACCATACATCCCTTTATCTGCGTAATGACTAGATGAGCGGGATCAAATTTTGACTCTGACTTCCTCTCTTGTCTCCGACTCATGAGAACCTTATCATCAGTTTGAAGTGTACAAGTCCTTGCCCTCTGTCTTTCATCAGTGTATATTTTCATCTGCCATTTCTTGATTGCATCTTCAATCTGCAGCATCATTAGGTCATTGTCCCTAGATTCCTCTCTGTGGGTAAGTTTAGTTTTTACTTTCCTTTGGAACACATGTTCTGAGGGACACTTTCCTGTCGTGCCATGTGGTGAGTTTCTATAATCCCTAAGCATGTTGCATACTGCTTGGTTCAGCGACATCTGACTCAGCTCATTTTGTTGAAGTACTTTCTTGAGGCTCCCATTAACTTCTCAATCACCATATTTGCTTGCGCTCATAGCGGTGTGATTTTCCTATGTCGTATGCCCATGTGACTCAGAAATCGTGCAAACTCCAGACTGCTAAATGGAAGTCTGTTGTCGGATTTTAATATTTCAGGAAAGCCCCACACCAAGAAGATGTTGTCTAGTTCAGGAATGACGGTGCTAGCAGCCATGGAGGAAATAATATGTGCAAGAGCGAAACGAGAGAACTCATCCATCCACCATCCAATATTTTACGCATCCAAACGGACTGAAGAAGTCAACTGCCACATGCGTCCACAGAGTTTCTGGTATTTCTGCCATCTTGAGTGGTTCTGGGTTGTCCAGTTTCTATATGCATTGACACATATGACATCTTTTTACTGTGTTTTCCACCATTGCAACAATCCCTGGGAACCAAAATGGTATCTCTTATTTTGTCACTTAGTGGCCAACATGACTCGAGGTCCTTCATGCGCTAGGTCCACTTCTTTCTGGCGTAGATCCGTAGGTATGATTATGTGCCTCCCCTGCATCATGAGACCTTTCACAGTCATTGACAGCTCTTTCTTCACTTGTTGGAATGCATGTATTTCGTGCTTGAAAGACTCTTGATTTTCGCGGGCATACTCCAGATCACTGTCTCTCCATCTTTGAGATGCTACGAGTTCTTTCACCTTGTGTAGTATTTTGTCACTCTTGGTGTGATCTCTCATCATACTCGTTGTGAGTGGCTTATGAGGTCCCGTCTGATCGAGGAAATTGATGTATTCTTCAGCTATGGATGTGTCACGGTCCTGTTTTATGAGTGGGTGATGAGACATGAAATAAGCTGGTGCACTGTGGATTTCCGTAGATGGTGATCAGAGCTTGGTGATCAGGGACAACTGTAAATGGTTTCCCTAGCAAGAACATCTGAAAATGCTTGCATGCCCAGACAACCGCTAATCCTTCCTTTTCTGGTTACAAGCACCTTCTTTCTACATCTGTTATACTTTTTTTAGGCATACACAGCAATAGCTCTTGTGCTCTCTCTTCCCAGTCTATGTTGCACCAGGATGGCACCGAGGCCTACCGGGTTTTCAGTGCACCTAGTCGGGTAAAGGTAGCCATGCATTCCGCCGATCCAATGCCCTTCTTTATGTGTGCGAACACCTCTTCACAACGTTGGTCCCAGTGGAATTCCTTTCCCTGTTTGGTGAGCTCTCTCAATGGTGCACTGGTGGTGGCAAAGTCTTTCAAATACTGACTGCAATAGTTGGCCATGCCCAGTTCTGGCTATCTTTGATGTGACAAGTATCCATCATTTGTTTATAGAGTTCCAAATGTTACCAGACAGAATATTTTGCATTTTTATGGTACGGTATTATGAAATTCCTAATAGCCTTGATCTGCCTAATGGGGTCTTTCACCATAACTCTCCTCTGTTTATTTGCCTTCTTTTGCTGCGTTACCTGAGTCCACTCACCCTCAGACTCAGAGGTGCTACTGTTTGAGGTCCCCTCATGATCTTCTAGGCGCTCTCTATTTCTGTGTTGCTTGTGAGGGGCTCGCAGAATGATGGGGACTAGTTTCTTCTCCCCTGTGGCTCACAGCAGAGTAAACTTTGGACTCGTCCCTGCTTCCAGGGTTGGCGGAGGATTCCCCCCACTGCCCTGATTGGGTGGAGGTCTTCAGAAGGCTCTTTTGGGGCCTCATTTCAAGCTGCTTTTCTGCAATTTGAACCAAATGGTCCCTTTGGAGATAGTGCTTTGGTACGTCTAATTCCCTGACTTTATCCTCGTAGGAGGTTTCCTGGTCGGAGACATCAGCCATGATATTTTTGAATCTATACAGGGATGCCCACCCATCAATTTCTGAGGGGCGCTGACCTGTCAGCTCCATCATGCTAGACCTATTTAAGTCTGGCCGTCCCATGACACCCAGTTCTTGCGAACCGGCAGACATGAATTCAGCAGTGTACTGGGCATACAAATTGGTAAGTGGGTTTGAGGCCCTTAGTACAGAGGGCATCACACTGTGATCAGGGGTTGACCTGTCCCTCTCTACTTGTTCAGTGTCCCTCAAGTTCAGATTTAGCCTGGCATACTCTTTATTCAACCTGCCTAGTTTCTCCTTCTCAGCTCCTACCTCTTGATAGTAGGCAGAGATCTGAGCCATTTGCTTGGCTATCAAGGCTTGATGGGCTTCTATAACCTGCTCTTGAGCTGTCACCTGCTTGTGGAGTCTAGTGTTCTCCTCACAGAGGGCCTCGTTGTCTTTTTGTGCTGCCTGTATGGTTCGGGAACACTGAGACCATTTTTGTTGCAGAAGATTCACCTCCTGGGTTTGCACATTTTTAGTTTGGGTGTTCTCTCCCAGAGCACCTTCTACTCGTCTGGTGTGCTCCAATAACGTTTTGTATTCTACTTTTAGCTCATTTAGTTTCTGGAGTCCTAACTCTCTTTTTTGTAGTTCTGTTTTTAGGTTACACACTTCCTGACATAGGGCATCTTTCTTCTGATTTAGGGTGCCCCTCTGTTCAGCCAGGTCATCCCTTTGTTGCCTGATAGCATTTACTTTATTATTTTTTAGTTGTTGATTTAGTTTCTGTTGACAGTCAACCTTTTCCTGACACTCCTCTTTTAGTGCATCTAATTGGGTCTCTTGTTCTGAAGTATTTTGTTGTTGTAGAGCCAAGTCCTCTTTTAGCTGTTTAATGTAATTTCCAGATTCTACCTCAGAATCTTGGCTCTTTTTCAATTTTTCTTCCACTAATTGTAATTCAGTCTGGATTTGGTTTAAGAGCCATGGACTGATTTTGCACAAGGGTTCTGTTTTCTTCATGTTTTGCCTACATCACTCCCATATGCAGATACATGTAGGCTGTGATTCTGACAATTTTAATCTGCGCCCCTCTTTAATTTAATTAAAGCTTTATGTAATAGGCCTCTGTCCTGCCACATATCCATGCCCATGGCGGTGACCTGTTGCATCATCTCTTCTAGCCAGACTTCCTCATCTTGCTCTGCCCATTCCCCCCTGACACATAACTTGTGCAGAAGGTGCTGTCTAACCATGTTGATCTCTACTGTGGTGATTTTGGAAAGTGTTCTTTCTTTATTAATTCATTTCTATAAGGGTAACCTGTATTCTGTTGCTTTTTGTCTATTTTGGGATTGGTTTTGCTTTAGTTTTACACACAGGCCTGGTACTTAGGGTTTGTGTTTTGGGGAGGCGTTTTCTACAGCGTAACACAGCTTTCTATCCACACAAAGTATCACTACCTTGAAGGTTAGCCTGATGTGTTAGGCTGCCACGGCCGACACTACTTGTCTGAAATCCAGGCACGAGCCCCCAATCTGTTAAGGATTTGAATCGGGCATCACTCACCAGAGCAGGCCTCTTGCCCTTAGCCTAGGAGGTAGCGCAAAATTAAAATACTTTTTCTTTATTTCCTAGAATTCGGATTGAGCTGGCACCCAACCCATCTAACACCCCCTTTTACAAATACCCTGGGTCACAATGGACCATTAACCAGGTTGGTGGGTGGTAATACAATATATATTTATTTAAAATTCAAAGAAAATCACACAAATTTAATATTGGGCAGCAATCACCAATCAGGTGATAATTACACTGAACAATGCTAGAATACACCTAATTTAACCTTCTACTATAAAATATCCAAAGAACCAATGAATGGGAGCAATTTTACTGTTTGGGTAGATAGCACCTGAGTTAAGATTGCCCCCTGCAATGCTCCCTCAAACCCTTATTAATCGAATTGTGAATGGTTAGAAAGCAGCAGCAAGGAGTCGGGTATACTAGGCAGCAAACACACAAAATGGGAGGCAAAATTGGATTCAAAACCCTTTGCAATTGCATGAATAACACTCTGAATTGATAAATAATTAATTTACATGTGCGGTTGAATAAATGAGGTAAATATCAGTTCTAACAGTATCAGGAATGTAAGAACACTAGCAAATGACAAGACAAGGTACCAACAAAGGGCATACAGTTCAAGAATCAACTTTGAAGTGAGAACACAGTGTAGCCAAAATCAAACGCATTGAAATTGCACTTTCTTACTTTCACAGGTTTAAATGTCAAAACGGTTTGAAAATATACAGAATTGGAATGCGGTTTTTATGCTGGATGACAGATGCACATCACAGGGATAATGTGAAAGTGAAAGAGTGACTCTAACTTAATGACAGGATAAGATTCACAAGGGGAAAGTAAATTCAGTTTTAGAAATAAAAGCAGTTAACAGAGAAAATCGGTTTGGAAAGGAAAGGACAAGTTTCAGATAAACTAGATTTAGTGGCTAGAAAAGAGAAACGCCACATGTGAATCGAAAAGTTACGCTGCAGTAGTAACCCTTCAAACAGTGTGCCTCTTTTTAGAGAGAATTAATTTTTTTATCAAAATATTACTAATAACGCTAACACTAGGAATTCAAGGACAGGATGCACTGAGAATTCTGACAGTTTTAAACAAGTTATCAGGGTATGGATGGGATTACTTTAGAGAGTAGAACGAAGACAAGGTATCAAGATGAGGTATGCTATGTGCTGCTATGGGATGGGGTGATACTCACATCAGCACTTGAGTTTGGGATTTGGGACAGCCAACCAGGGTTCTGTGTCACGCTCACTGGAGTCTCTGCAGGAGCGGTGAAGCCCTCTGATCCCAGTTCGGATTTCTACTCCACCCGGGGTAATGGGGAGGCTACCTGTAAATAGAGTGATAGGTTTGAGGGTAATGCCAGAGAAAAGCCCTGGAAACTCTCCACCCCCTCCACCCCACCAACTACTGGAATGCTGTGGTGGTGGTGCTAGGAAAGAATGGCTCACCTTTCAGTTTAATATGGTGGGGTCTCCATCCTGCATCTGCAGGGGCGCTATGGTCCCAAGTTTCACTCTGCGCGGGTTAAGCTTGGTGTCACTGCTGCCACTGCCGTGAATGGGCTGATGTCGGGTTACAGCGAATTGCCCACTGTACTGTCACTCTCCAGGTAAGTGTCTGGGAGCCAGCTCCTGCACTGGTTCCTCTGAGCTGCGGGAGAGGCGGTGAACACAGTTGAAATCACTGAATTCGGATACAGGTAAGTACGGATTTGCTGAGACCTCCAGTTGCCTCACTTGGTTTGGGTGTGCGGGTTGCTCAGGTAAGCTTGTTAAGTATGATGGGATTGGAGCTGGAGATACAAATCCAAGTTCTAATCTGTTTGCTACATTTTTTCCCCTTTTTTGTATGTCTCCAGGAGTTGCAGTGGAGCTCGATGGTGATTGGCATCTGAAGAAAGGCGGAGAGGGAGCGACCTGAAAAGTCTGTGCTTCAGCTGGAATCAGCTGGAGTCCTGTGGAATGGTTTTACTGCATGCGGTTACTGGAGATGCAAGTATGAAAGCGCAGAGCTTCAACAGTGATTTCACTTCTTGCTTATATAGGCAGCCATGCCCAGAGACTAGAGCTTGCAGTGCAAATCTGAACTGGCACTAAAGAACCCATGTTGGTGGAAACAGGAAGTGTCATTCTACCTTATGGGTGCTAGGATTCCTATGGGGTGAAATTAATGATGATTTGTTCCTGGCTTGCCAGACCCTCACCCACAATGCTCCTGCTTGCCCTTCCCTTCTAGCACCATAAATTAAGAACGTAAGTAACTTGGATGTGTGATTCAGGCCTGTACCCATGACATTCTGGACACCAAGGCAATATCTGGTCACTGGTCACTACGGCGGGTCTCTCCTAGAAGAAAACAGCTGGGCCTTTCTGGTCACTGGAAAGCAAGGGTACAACTGGCATGCAGGTAGTGGGGCAAGAAGCAAATTTGGTCATAGGATACTCTCAAAAAGGGTACCACCGCTTTTCCCCCTTTCTCCCTGAGTTATTGGGATTTTCAGTGGGGTTTCTTTTTGGATCAGAGGTCCTGCCTGGATAGGGTCAGACATGCTCTGACCTCGCGGTGGGATCTGGAATCTTGCATGATGAATATGGAATATCTGGATGTGCAGGAGCTGGAAAATTCAGAAGAGAGTGTCTTGTCTGTGTGAGCCTTTATAAGGCGGGTGACATCACAGGATTTATTGTTGGGCAGAACTAAGTTAGACCGACCCCTAAGAATTGGATAGGTCAGACTATGTTATGTCTCCTCCTCCTTTGAAGCAGACGGTACTGAAGGAGGTGAGTCAGTTTTATGGGGTTGTGTTTTTATGAGGTACAGAGCCATCCGACAGTCATTTTTACCAAAAATCAGTCAGGACATAAATCGCACATTTTTACAGATGTGGCACATTTGCACATTACATAGGCAAATTACATATTCCACACACAGCATAACATTCCAACTCCCAGGTCTGTACGACATTGTTTCGTCCTTCTAATAATCTTTTACCATTTTTGGTGGGAAATTTTTCACCTAAAATTCTATAACTTCATACATGTGTACATATTATCATAGAGCATGTTTGCGTTAGTTTTTAACGTTCTACCATGGATACTTTTCCCATGATTTACGTTTTTCTGCTGTTTGCATCCCCTACATCCTAGGGAAAGCTACAATGTCTTGTTTTAATGCCCCCAAAATCATATTTAAAGTGTTAAACTTTGGCATTACTGCATTGCCCGGTTGCAGAAATAAAAGTCCAAAATGTATTAATTCAGAACAGTCTTTTGCCCCAAATGGGCTAAGCACTGCCACAGAGTCTGATGAGCGTGTCACATTCTTCTTCTTGGTCCATTCATAGTTTCCCGATGCTGGTCCCCTTGGGGGGAGGCAATATGCTGTTCCTAGGAAGCAACTGTCCTTTGAAGCCAGGCAAGGAAAAGCCTGTCCTGCTGGTTTCACAGTAGATTTATTTATTTATTTATTTTTCTTTCCTGAACCAGAAAACAAATCTGTTGGAATTAAATATCCTGTATATGTTTACCAACAACCCCCCCTCACATTCTCTTCAAAGACCGAGCCTTAACTCAACATTTCACTTTTAAACAGCATTTTCTTTGTTTGTCAAAAGCACATTTTACACATGGGTTAATTCTGCTAGGCTGTCACTTTCAAATGCAGCCTTCTCACGTTCATTTTCTGAATCTTTCCAAAGTCCCAGTCATGTTTCCAATGCACAGGCATCTGTCCAAATAAAGGTCCAGTGAAAATGACATGAGATAGGAGAGAGAGGGCCTCATTACACAGAAGGCGGTAAGGGTTAACGGTCACCAGTAATGGTACCGGTGACTGTTAACCCTTACCGCCTTACTACGAGGTCCCTTTGCGGATTGGTACTTTAACGCCTGCTTTTTAGCAGGCGTTAAAAACCAAACCGCAAAGGGACCAGGGTGCTAATTACAGTACCGCAATTTGCGGTACCGTAATTAGCACCTTCCCCATTCCCATTATGCCCTATAGGGCAAAAATGGGAATGGGGAAGGGCAATGGGGGAAGGGGGGAATTACCGCCCCGCCAACCTTGGAATAGGGCGGTAATTCCCCTTTCCTCCAAGGCGGTGCCGGTATTTTACCGCCATGGACCAAGGTGCTAATAGCACCTTGGTCCACCACCTACCGTGTAATGAGGCCCAGAGTCTTTTTTTATAAAGAATTTAATTTTGATATTTTGTTGCAAAGTAAAGCGTTTTGCATACAGCTTGACGTGAAGTTTCTTTGTTATTTCACAGATCTTGCCTGACACAGCCTGTCATTCAGTGAGAAGTGCTTTCTTTTGCTGGAGCACAACTTGACTATCGCTGGGCATAGCTGGGTCTTACTGGATGCAACTGTGTACTGTTGAACAGATGAAAAAGAGTATCAAGCGCGGCCACTTTAAATGTAAAATATTTCCTTTTTCAATGGGAAATTTTGAGCTAGCAGCAAAGCAGTGCTGCTTTTTAATTCTTTTCTTTGGTCCACATAAGGAAAACACTGCCAGCCTTTCTCAGGGTGTTCCATGTTCCATCTCGCCCAATAGGTGCTTGGCAAAGACAGCGCAGCCTAAGTTTTTGTAGTTGCAAAATGCAGTTTTGATGCGAGGCAATGGTGCTCCAAGGAGCCAGTGCAGCCATTCTGCTGGTACTGCTGAATTGCAGCTTGGTGATGGAGGGGAATTCTGCTGGGTTGGTAACTGTACCCCACAGATATACACGTGATATTTAGCGTGGCCCCAGTGTCAATGACGAACTTGGCAGGGTGTTCACCTACTTGAATGTCGATATAGCCTTACGAAGCAGTCACTACATCATGCATCATGTATGCATACTCATGTTGGCTTATTTTCTGCACTGGTGGAGGTGATGGAGACTGTCTAGTGATTTGTCAGACATGGCTTACCAAGTCTCTTCTCGCACTGACATCTCTTCTTGGCTCTGGAGTATGAATGCTATGTTCTGGTCGGGCCACTGTATTGTAACTTCCTGGTGCCCGGCTCAGGAGGTGCTTTGTATACTCTCGCCATGTGATTTTACCTTCCGCATTTAATGCACTTATGTCCAAATGTGGGGCATTGTGTGCCTTGTTCATGTGGGAATGGTGGGCCACACCTGTAACATTTTCTGGTTGTGCCATACCCTTTTGATGGGGGTTTGACCAGGTTATTGCCTCTTCCGCCTTGACTGATGTGGTAGGCTTGCTCTCTCACCTGTCCTTTGCTGGTTTCCATCTGTGTTGCCTGGAAGTCTGCTCTTACTTCTGTCTGTGCCCTTTGTAGAATGGTGGCAAGGGGGAGAGGTTTACAGAGTTGTTTCTTTCTGAATGTGGGTGATAGACACCCCCCAATGATTCTTAGACTGATCGATTCTTCATTTGAGAATTTGTGGAAGTCACAGTGAGCTACCAACTTGCGTAGTCGAGTTGCAAATGCATCCATGGACTCAACCGTTATTTGGCATGTTGTATTGTATGTATGTCTTTCATGGTCTTTATTGCACTGGGGGTCGAAATAAGCACTCAGTGCCTCTTTGAGTCCCATGTATGTCTTTACCTCTTCAGGTGGGAAAGTCAGGATGCGATCCTCGACTTCATTTACTACCATATTTATGAGGAATCCCCAGGCAAACTTGTCTGAAGCGCTTTTGTGATAGGCACCATGTACCTCGAATCTCTGCAGCCATCTCTCCCTATGCTGGCCCAGGATATGCTGATTCCCCATGTCGAAGGGACCTGTAGCTTAGGTCTCTAGGCCCATCAGGCACAGGACCTATGTCTGGTCATACCCCTCCTACTCGGGGTGACAAAGGCAAACAAAAGAAGTGATGGATGCAAAGTTTAGAATTAATCTTAACTTCTGGCATCACTCTGAGAAACCTTCCAGACCATCTTTCTTTGCCTGTCAAGCCATTACAGAAAGGGGAAAGATCATCTGGAAATTGGGCTTGGTCCCACCCCAAAATGAGCAGAAAACTTGAACTGCTTTGTCACATTCTTCTCCACAAGACCACCAGGCACATTTTAGCCATATTAGGCATCATCAGCGAGGTGTAGCTTTGGTCTCCAGGCCCAGCAGGCACAGGACCCACTTCTGGGCATAGCCCTCCTACTCAGGGTGATGTAAGCAAACAAAAGAGGTGATGGATGGAATGTTTAGAATTAATCTTTAACTCTGACATCCCTCTGGGAAACATTTCAGACCATTGCTCTTCACCTTCTCAGCCATTACAGACAGGGGGAAAAACTATCTGAAAATCAGGCTTGGTCCTACCCCAAAATGGGCAGACTACTTTAAGGCAGTCCCAAAAACCTGAGTCCTGACAAAACAATCCAATGAGCCAATGAAAATGCACGAGAAGCAAGAAAAACAAAATTATACTACATGCAGCTTTGGCCGGGAATAATTAAAAAGTCATTCAACATTTCATCATTAAATGGTGGCTTTTAAAGGAAGGAGTGACATCATGTTTCATGACTTTGTTTCAAGATACAGGTGCATTCACACTCACTGATTGGACAGTGGCTGCTGTTCCCTGTAGGAATCTATAGAATAACTAGCCTTATTGGCCTCTCCGATTCCTCATGACCATGCTAATGACTTCGTCTTAATAAGGACCTAATAATGGGGATATCTATCGCCTCCATTTGTAATTGGACGATACATATTCTAATATTTTGCAAGATACAAATCAGTTTCCCATTGGCTGTTCCAGCCCGAGTGTCCCTTGGTGGGTTTCTTCCACATTAATTGACCAAATCATTTTGTGAGGTGTAGACAGTGTGGCAACAGAGAAGAATACCTCATCATTTTCCCATGAGACCCAAAGGTTGGCACCGTCTGACCATTCTCAGCCTTGTGACTGTTCAGCTGAAAGTAAATATTGCAACTTTGCGAAAGATGTTTCACCTTTTGGAACATTTCCTTCCTTTTCCCGTGATGGGACTACACATGACTTCATGGGACATACTTGTTGGCCCTTTGCTCCGCGACCATGCGCAAATCTGAACTGTGCATTTATGTGTGGGTGGGTGTGAGTGATCCTTGTTCTTGTGAATATATTTGGTTTGAAGAGGTATCAGAACATTTAATGTATCCCCTATCCTTCCCTGATCCCCCATTATATGTCCTTTATTGATCAAGTGTTTGCTTCTATGGTCACGAATACTTATTTCTTCGTATTCTCAGTCGAAGTACCCATGTTGCTTCGTACTTGCAACTCCAATCCTAGGTGGCTGTTTTCCTCCATGGGGCAGTGTGTGTCTTGTGCCTGATCGACTTTGTCCGGTGCCCATCTCAGCACATTACCTCGTTCTCTCTGTGGCCTTCATCTTGCTAGTTTAAAGTGATGTGTACAAACAGTATTTGTTATATATTTCACTCGCTTGAGGCTTGGGAATCTGCTGCACCCTCTTCTAACTACTGTGGAGGGCTGGTCCTCAAAATGCATTTTATTTTAGAAATGCACAAACTCCAGCTATTTCGTGCTACCTTACCAATATGAATTTACATATCTTCCCTACTATTTCTATGACTGCTGTATAGCATATTTTTCTGCATAATATGTCCACTATAGGAAGTGCTATGTGTCTCCTTCTGCTACTTGTAGGTTTACCATATTCATATTGTACTGCTATAGGCTAGTTACCTCCTACTTTACTGTACACAGTTTGCACTCTCAATGTTAGATCTGTATTTCGTCATTGACTGCTGTCAGAAATTCCTCTATCCCTTTGTCAGCTTCACATAAGGCCTGTGTGTCGTGCAAGGTGACCTGCCCTCTATGTAGTTCATGTCTCATGTTAGAGGGATTTCCTTAACTTGTACTTTCTCTCACGTTTGGTGCCTTAGACTTGTACTTTGGTGCCTTAGACTCGGGAGGATAGCCCAGGGACAACGTGCTCGCCTTGGAAGCAAGATGACACGGAGCAACACAGGTTCGATCCCCGGGTCCGCGCTTAGAAACCTCTGGGTGTTAAGTGCATTACAAATAACCAATCATATCATATATATCATTTCATCTCAACACTACCTGAATTGCTTGGTCTCTTTCTTCTGCACGTGACCACCAGCAATCCCGGACTTTTTTTTTGGGGCATCATCAGCCACGTGCAGTTTGGGTCTCTAGGCCCAGCAGGCACAGGACCCACGTCGGGGCATAGCCCTCCTACTCGGGGTGACATAGGAAACCATAAGGTGATGGCTGGAAGGTTTGGAATGAATCTTAACCTCTGGCATCACTCTGTGAACCCCTCCCGACCATCGTTCTTTGCCTGCCAAGCCATTACAGAAAGGAGAAAGAGCATATGCTAAAAGCCATCGCAAGGTGATTTGTAGACCTACAAAGATGTTCAGCCTTGGCCGAAGTCCTGACGAGATGACTGACCAGCAGGGCGTTATATTCCTCTGTCTGATATATTTATATGCCAGATACTATATTTGTTAAAATAATTATTACCAGTATACAATGACTCATAGATTAAATATCTTTGCACTTTGCTACCCCTTTAGCCTACTCGCCGTTGGCAACAATGTAAGGGTTTTTGACAATAGAAGCATGCACCCTATGTATTAAATTATCCATTGATATGTATGACAATATTGTTAAACCGATTAAATAATGTTACAGCGGACCTATGCTATTTTCCAGAAGAAAAATAAATAAAGCATTTACCTGGCAATAAAAGAAAACAGGGAGGTGTGAGAGAAGGCATGTTTGAACCACGAGGGGAGCTTTGAAAGTGATAAAAATACGGCGCTGCTCTGACCCCCAAACAGACACTGTAGTTGTAATCGCCCGCGTTTGAATAATTGAGGCCATTCATTTCACATTGGACAAAAGGGCAATGCTAAGGTGTTTGGGCATTAAAGTAAGATTATAGTGAAAATTAATTATCATCATAATTATTGAGAACCCCCCAAAGTGGCATGATGGAGCGGCGCGAGGTCTGCAGAGCAGGTTTGATGGGATTTTAAGGTCATGAGGGATGATAATGATGTATAATTAACGCGATTACAATGTGAATGTCAGCGCTGGGCGAACGTAAATGTGTTTGCAGCTGTCTAAAGAAACTCGCCTGTGAGCGGAGGTGTATTATAAATGAACCGTGGCGAAATTAAATTAAATTAAGTCTAACCCCTAAAAATTACCTGATCCAATGTGATTGATTAGACCGCAGGATGCATAATTCAGCTTGGACACGTGATGTACGGGAAGGCCGCATTGCTTGGCGTGGGAGCTGAGACCGCATGCGCATTGCATGGAGTATAGCCTCAGTTTATCGGCGCCCATTCTGCACTCACAGAATTGGGAAGACCATCGGTATGTGGATCGGGGGTCGCATTTCTCAAAAGCTGAGTGAGTGGAACTTGTTGTTTGACCACTGCAACTCGTCTTACACTTCTAGTGGTTATGATCAAAGTAAGGGGTTTTGCTAGGTCTGGGAAAGGTCTGGGGCTAAGCTCATTTTGGGACTGTCGGCGCTGGGGGCTAGCTAGCCTTTTTGGTTGTAACCCCTGAGCTTCTATCTGGGGCTACAACCAAAAGAACACGGGCTATATCCCCTTCAGCCCCCCCTAGAAACGCCTCTGATCAAAGTGATTTTTTAAACATTTTCAGCTTATCTAACATGAGTGAATGGACCAAACTAGGTCAAAAAGGTCAACTCTAATTACTGCAACGCTTTTTTAATGAAAGGGGTTATATTTGAGGAGCATACCCTTGTCTGCTGGACAGGTGGAATTACAGATTTGCCAAGTCTGGGTGAGTGCTGGGCTGCACCTCCTTCCTATTGCTCAGGCGGCCATTTGCAAAGGGGTTGAGGTTCCACAGAAACTTGATTCTTAAGATGTGAAAAGCGACCAAGCGGCAGCTGATTGTGTTGGTTGGAAATGATCAGGGGCGTCGCTAGGGGGAGGGGGGTCTAGAGGGCTATAGCCCTGGATCATTTGCTTGTAGCCCCGGATGAAGTTCACGGGGCTACAAGCAAAGGCTAGCACTGGACCCGAAATGTGATCCGTCCGAACATTTTTTCTGCTGCTGCCCTGCAGTGCTGGAAAGGCAGGTGGGCGCAGTGGCACTGTGTGTGCACCCAGCAAGGTAGATGACGCAGCAAATTAATCATGCAGGCAGGCCAGGAGGCAGCGCAGCAACGTTCTCTCGTGATTTTTTGAATAAAGAAAAATGTGAGTGATACACGATTCGAACATAGCTGCTGCCTCCTGGCCCTGGGCTCCTAATCATGCTGGTGCTGACAGTCTGCGCTTGCGCAGCAGGGAGCAGCCGGGCCACCAAAACGCACGTGCCCTGGGTCTTCGCTGCATTGTGCACTTGCGCAGATCAAGGCAGTACCAGGTCACGCCCAGCCCCGTGCCTGCAGAGTTTGAAAGCGAGCTGCCACGAGCGACGAGTCAGCCGATGACGCCAGTTGCCACCCATCTACACCTGTGTGTCACTGTGTCCCCCCCCCCATCCCTGTGAAGCTGCCGGCCGACTCCAGGGACCGAACCGAAGGTAGGTTTCGACGTGTCCTCATCTTGGTTCAGTTGACTTGATGGGCCAAACCTCTGCATCCCTGCTTACAATTTCAGTGGGTTTCTGTCCTGTTTCGGTGAGCTGGGTCTCGCCCTCTTCCAGATGTCTGCCATGTGATCGCAAGATGTCCGTCCAGTCGCACTATCACACTTGTATAAAGCACTTCATGCCGGATTCTCCTCTCTAATAAGCGCTGCAATAAGAGTTGCTACCATTGCTTAATTTAATGATAGCGTATCGACCTTTAAAGGCTAGAGGGCTGTCCGAATTCGAATTTGCGAAGCGCAGACTGCCCTCATGTATGAAGGGAACATGTAACTGGATAAATTATCTTCTCAGCCGCCTGATATTTTCGTTCCCACTTTCGTACTTGATATGAGCAGTTTAATCAAAATGCTATTTCGGTGGTTTGGGATTGCTCACAGAATCAGGATCGCGTGGGAGTTGCCAAAGGATATGTGCTATTCAATGCTGCAAGCCGCCTACAATAATGTAAAGCAAACAAACCATGGCCTGCAGAGCCCGACTATAACACCCCTGGGAGCTGGCTGCAGCAAGAGAAAGCAGTAACTGACATGAAAGGCGCGTAGAAGACTTCATGTTTGAGTGTCAGTCTTCAGAGGAGGCCCTCTGAAAGTGACCGTGTAAAAATCTGCAGCTTTGTTTTTCAGATGCATCCTGCCTAGCACACTGCTCGCCCGACCCTGGCCCGACGCTGCAACTCAGCTGATTTGGAAGTGCAATCAGTTTGTCCCTCAATCAGTGTTGGCAGGGAGGCCTGGCCCGGCTAATGATGGCTGCTTTTCACCCACTACCGCAGGGATCTGCAACCTGTAACTCTTAAGCAGTGGTCGAAGTGAGCGGGAGCGGTCGGGAACGGTGCTCCTATACTTTTTTAAATGACCTTTTACAGCTCCTATACTTTTATTTTAAAAAGAAACCCTTCAGGAATGGTTTTGTTTTAAAATAAAAGTGTAGGAAGAAGGTGAAACTTGCCCTTTCAGTGCACTGAACTGAACGTTCCCTTAAACAGAAGGTGCACGTGTTTGGTGGTGTGTATTCTGCGTGGGAGGGGTCATGGTGATGGGGTTGTGGGGTGTGGGTGCAGGCCAGCAGGGAACATTGTTCCACTACTTCTTTTTGTACACTTCGACCACTGCTCTTAAGGTCTTTTGGACTTCAAGTCACACAATCCCTTACCTTTGGAAATGCTGGTTAAGGCTGATGGGTGCTGTAATCCAAAAATCTGGAGGGACAAAGTTTGCAGACCCCTACAAGGTTCCAGTTATTCCTCTGTTTGAGTCCCGTCAGCAGTTATCTCTCAAAAATGTCAACAATCACAGACTGATTTTGCCCTATTTTGGTTGATGGTTCCATTGTTGTGATATACAAAATTTGGCAGACCTTAGAGAATGGATGGTCATAAAGATAACTGATAATACATGAATTATTCTGCTTGCATGCACGCACCACCACCAGCATCCCTGCTCACAGCCAAGCCAACTCAACTCACCTGTGTGGGGTCGGATGGTCTTAAGCTCTACCTTCACCCCGGGTCCGCTGTAGTACTGAAAACAATTCTGGTCTCCTCCTTAAGAACGAACCTTTTCGCCCCCAAAACCCTTTCTTCTTCCTTTAGGCCCGTTTGTTTGCGCACCACTTTTTAAACCGTCCGATTCTGTCGATCCAATGCTCTGTGCCTGCTTTCCATTAAAGCACCCTGAGTTTGTGTTTCAGTTCTGCTGTGTGAATCATATACGCAGCACCTTGGCATGAATGGTTTCTATAATGCTATAAACCCTCACATCTCCAAGTCAATTAGCCAAGTCACTTGTGCTTAGACTTCTGAAGGATGTGCTGAACCTTCAAAGCCCTCAGGTTACGGCATATGCCACTTATTTTATCTACCACTGAAATGTGAGAAGCCCAGGTGACAGAGGCAAGATGTTTGAAAAATCTACCGTTTGCCGCAGTGGCGTTATCCCACTGCTCAGTTCCCTGTTGATGCATGTGTGGGCTTAGTACATTCACGTGTCCATGTTTTCTCCTGGGGGGCAGTTACGGCTCTTTTAAACACGCCACCCCCCACACTATAATGCATGTTTACGTTAAAGACTAAGGGCCAGCAATTCTATCAATTGTCCACGGCCCCTCGCCCACCCCCTGCACCTGGGAGGTGCAGAGGGCAGGTTGGGACTTGGAGAGTGGGGGTGTACGCATTAATGTTTTATGTTATGTTGGTATGCTGCCATGTGAATTGTGATGTTAAGTAAGATGGGGTGTAGGCAGTGCTTGGCTATCGTCAGAATGGCCTCGAAGCGCCGATGTTTTAGGAAGCCTGGAAACCAGTTGTGATTCGGTTTGTGTTTGTTTTCTGTTTGTGTAACACTCAAAACCCCCCATAAATGTTGGTGGTGGGTGTTTCAGTTTGTGTTCCGTTTACTTAAGCCTCACTGGTCAATACTACCCACATTCCAAAACACAGCACAGGAAAAGGTAAGTATTCTTCTGACTGAGGGTTAAACCCATTTGTACCCACATATGCACTTTTGCAGCGCCCAACTCCTACCGGGTATAAAATGGGCTTCCCAGCGCTCAGCCTTTGTCGCACATCATGTATGGATGGTTCAAACCCATCCTAGCATGGCCATTGCATTGTGCGGCAGGACCATCAAGGTGCATTAGCCAAACATTCAATTAACACATCAACATGCCCAGAGTCACGCCCATGCCCATCCCTGCCATCACACAGGGAGTGTACATGCTGCTGGGGAGCTGCTGTAATTCCATTGTTTCTAGCCAATGAGCTCTTTGTTTGTGAATCGTGCACTCCTCTACCCACTATGCCAACCCCTTACAGCTATTCCCACTCCTTTACCCACTATGCCAGCCCTTCACAACTATTCCCAGTCCTTTACCCACTATGCCAGCCACTTATAACTATTCCCAGACCTTTAACCACTATGTCAGCCCCTTACAACTGTTCCCAGTGCTACCCACTATGCCAGCCACTTACAACTATTCAACCTCTTTTGACCATAAAGCACTGGAGGCCACATATTCTCCGGCTCCTCCCCCAACCAATGCCAACGGTGTTCCAGGAGGAGGTTGCATCTCTGATGGACGTTCTGCTGAGTAGGACTGGAGACATGGTGGATGGCAATGAAGTAGTCGCCACATTCTTCCAGGAAAAGACGGCCGAGGTGGACCTCGAAAGTGGGGCTGTGGCTGTGATGGGGGCTGAGTCCACATAGGGACAGCCACAACAGGGTGTCACAGTAGTGGTCATCCACAGAGTTAGGTGGCAGAGAGCAGATGTGAATGAAGAGATCCACCTTTATTGGTCCATGCTCACCTAGGGCACTATTACGATTTGTCCACTATACCTCGCCACACTCTTGCTGCTCTGTCTACTTATGCCTCCTGCAAATCTCAATCTTGGCATTCTGGACAAAGCAGTCCCATTGAAGATGGTTGCCTTGATACCAACTAACCAGATTTCCGCAGCAGGCCTCATGTCCCTGGTCAGCAGAGAACGGGCAGTTTGATTTTTGGCCCTACCTTTCCCTTATTGCATTGGCACACCATGCTTTCCAGATTGGACCCTTCCCCTTACTGACCGCCTCCCACAGGGCTTATCTCCCCATCCCTGCCACCCCGACTGAGTCAAACCATAGCAGTCACAAGGTTTAAATGCCACATGGCGTTCACTGGCTATATTTAAATGGACAAGCATACGATATGCTATGATATGGCTTTTATAAGGCGCAATACACAAGTGTTTCAAGGCGCAACAGGTAGAAGCAACAATATTAACGCTTGAAATCGCAACCTGGCGCAGCGCGTACGTTCAGATCATGTAGTTATGTGAAATCCAAACTTGCAATGGGCTCTAGCCTCGGATCTTTTACAAACCTAGCAACGCCCCTGGAAATGAGCAATCGCCTTAATGAGAGAGCATAGCAGGCCTCTCTGGAGACGATGGCATATGGGTGGTCCGGAGACATAGAAACATTCAGCAAGATCCTGGGTTCCTATTTTGGATTTAAGCACTGTTCTGTATGTGCTAGGAATACCATGCTCTATAGGGTGAGGTCTTCGGGTGACCGGCGTGCAATGCTCTGGATGTCATATGAGTTGTCTACTTTTTAGGAGAGGGGCTCATTTGCATTGCTTGTCAACTCATTTGATCACCATTTATCTAAGTTCACAGTTTCAATGATTATCTAATAACATAGCCACACCAGCAATCAGGGGTACAGAGGTTTTGCTGTGGGGGTGTCAACGCCCAGAGAAAAAAAGTCAAATTTAAAGTCCCATTTAAAGTATAGGGACTTTTACGCAGATGGCCTTTCCTGGGGGTGCCCGAGCCCTGGAGCACCCGCATACTCGGGGCCCCTGACAGCAATGATTCCTGGGATGCTTCTTCATCTACTAGAACACTCAATACCTGTGAGCACATTTTGCATGAACGGCTTTGATTGAACAGCCTAATCGGCCACAGATGACGATGCTGTTTTGGCCCCAATCTATCTTGATACTGGTCCTGCATATCCTTTTGGGATGTAGTTTATCATTTCACCACTAGGTGGCCCCCTACTATTCAATGAAGGTCGAATCACTCACAGCTTCATGAATGTGGTGGCTCTTGGCCAAAGGCCCGATGCAGGTGGCACGGTAGTGAGAGGTAGGCGTACTCTCAAGCACATAGGCGTGCTGTTCTGTGAAGCAGCAGTGACTGTGTGTTGGGAAACCCATTTGGTATGCCCTTAATAGACCGGGAACCAGGAATCAAACCTATTGTGAGCCTTATTAACTAGCCGAAGGTCTCAACATTTGTTCCCAGGATTTGATTTGCCTCCCCATTGGTGCAATTCAGAAATCAACCATGGCATTTATTTGTTTATTATTTTGATTTATGCCTGCATTTTATATGTCTTTTTACATTCTCTAATATTTCAGGGGTGAGTAGGAAATAGATGCCGGAACAAAGCACCAGTGAATGTGTTCAGTGTTTTTTGTTAATAGTTATTCTTTTTGTTTATCTTCCCCTATGTAGACAGTTCACATTGAATGCATACTGAATTCATGGAGCATACTCGTATGTACAACACCAAACATCATCCAACACAGACAAAGAATCTAGAGCACACTTTCGATACACCACCATTCCACCAACTGTTTCAAAAGTGCTGCTCGTCTCAGGCTGCCACCCCCTCGTTTATCTTCACTCCCCAAGTCGCTGACACCTGACAGCAACATGATCCAATGTGAAAAGGTGCAAACATCTTGCAAGCGGTCAGAGGCAATATCAAGCACTCAGCAGATTAACATTGCAGCATGAATCGTGCAATTTCACTCAATAGCCACAGGAACAAAAACTGCAAAAAAAATAAAGATCTGAAAAAAGGCAGCCCAAACCACAATGTGTATTTAAAAAATAAATATCACAATAAAGAAACCGCATTGAGATTATTATTATTTTACTAAACAAACCAAAAATATAAAAAACACTGCAGTGCAGCACAGCATTGGCAAAACTAGTTTTGGTTATCACATTCCATCTTCTATCATAAAAAGAGAAGGTATTTCAACCATTGCCAGGCTTGGATACCAAATCGCCAAGTTTTCATATCTCAGATTTGAAGGTACCGATATAATTGATAGTTAACACCAAGTATATAACAGAAAAATCGGATGAAATACTCTTTAATGTAAATAATACAAGAATTCATTCAAAACATTCAATTTTATTAAAACAAACATATTTTAATACAAAACAGACCCGTTTATCAACTGCCCACAGCATTAAGAACTGTAGACATTCACATGCATTATTTCTTCAAACAACAATCCTAATTATGAAACCTTCAATGTACACTCTGACATACACAACACTCTAAGTGACAAGTATCACACATCAGTTAAACAATAATTTTGATCATTCAAAAGCTGACTCTGCCCACTCTTTGGCAGTAGCCTTCTTTCCCTACATGCACATGTTTAAGTCCTATACCCCTCTTAACTGCCTGCTGGATCTCTTTCTTAGGGGATCCCTTACCTTATTCTTACCTTGAATTATGTGCTCATGCATGTTCAACTGTTTCCTTCTTTAACCCTTCAAACTCCTCGTTTATCTGTAATTCTTCGAACTAATGGATATCTGCAGAAATTAAAATAGTTGTATCAAATGCAATACTGAAAATGCTGTCTAAGGCAACACCTGCATGTGCTTTTAAACACATTTTGGAAGAGATGTTTCTAATTTGAAATTGTAACTTAAGTCCAATTTTCCTTACATACTTATCCTCATTGATTTTAATTGAGCTACTTATTTTGTAGCAGATAAAATTAAACAGCTGCTGCTTCCTATTTAGCTCTGTACTATATAAATCCAAATACAAATCAAAATACAAATTCAAATCCACATTCCTAGTCCTCATTGTCCCGTTTCTATTCCATTTTGTTTCCTTTGTTATGTTTCTGTGTCTACATTGACTTTGTGACATTTAATTTCAAATTTCAACTTTCCTTTAAATAAGCCTAGTCATCTAAGTAGAATTGAATGTCACACATTTTCAGTGGTCAGGCATAATGTTTTGGGGTTGATTGATCGTTAGATCTATAATGTTTTCAACACAAATTTTGCCAATATTTGGGGCCAACCTTATTGATTAGAACAAAGAATTACAGCATTACATTTCAGTACAGTGTCATGTGTTTAATCCTTAGATTAATGATGTGGTACATATAGCAAACGAACAACCAACACGTGTTTCAACCCAAAATGGTCTTTCTCAAGGCTGGTGAAAGTCATCAAGTTACAACAACGCTATAAGTTAAAGATAGTGACATTTAAAAAAAAGTGTACTAAGTCCAATATGAAATCATAGTTACGTGTGAAGAAATGTAACCCAAACAGGAAAAAAATCAAGATGCATCTGCATTCCAGTATAGTGGTATTGGGAAGAGAGAAAAAGGAGAGAAAACAAACACATTAGTAATACATATTAATACATGACGAAGTCTGTATCAAGAAGAATCAGTGAATTCAATAGCACAGCAATCATGTGTGAATATAACGCTGAGGAATGTAGGTTGATATTGCTTGATGGCAATATCCTGGAGCAGAGTGGTCTACAAGTGCATTAATAAAGGGAAGTGTGCGAAGTACCAAACAATTGAAAACATAACTACTTGCAGTAAGATATGGGCACAACATGTACCTATAGCTGAGTCAACCAAAGACTTGCTTATTAATATTATCACATGAAAATTTGCCGGATTGGACTTCATATATATTAGGAGTTCTATATTCTACAAAGAAAGAAGAAATATGAGGAATCCTAATGGAAGCTTTCAAGCAAATTATAAAACTATAGAAGAGTTTGAGATACGACACATACGAAAAGATATGTGCAAACATTTTTACCTATAGCTCAGTCAACCAAAGATTTGATGATGGGTATCAGTCGTTCTATAAAGCGATGGCATATGTACATTTGCCGAAATGGTCTTGATATATATGAGGAGTTCTATATTCTAAAAAGAAAAAAGAGTAATATGAGGCATTCCAATGTGAGCTTTGAAGCATATCATGAAACTCTAGTAGAGGTTGAAATACGACTTAACTCCGACCTAACCAGTACAAAGCATGCATTCATCCAAGCCCTGTTGGGCTAAAAGCGTCCTGCAAATTTCTCTGCCAGGTGCCATATTGTTATGTCTTAATTTATATAGCGTGACGTACATCAGACAACATGTGACATCATTGCTAGAGGGGGTCATGTTGGAAACATGGCTGGGAAGTAGTGTAGAAGTGTGAGTTACTTCATCAAAAGGGGACTGTTTGAATCAAAGATACCAAGCTGTCTAATCTCGAATGAACCGGTGTCTAAGGCATTATGAAATAATGGAATGGATCGAAATATTCATGAGTGAACGGATAAGGATAAATGATGAACGGATTTGTCCATGCATTGGATGAGTGTACGGTGTAAAGCCATTAGAGGAAGAAGAGACTAGTACAAGTGCTTTACGGTAATGACAGGCATACTTCCCAATTAGGCGGATGATGTTCACTGAATCTCACAAGGTTAAAATATCACTGAAATTAATGGTAGTGATCTATAATCACGGAATACTATGGCAATGCAATACTGCTTTCATGAAAAGGCATTCAGTTTATGTTCAATTTTGCGTCCTTCAAGTACTGTACAAAATTGACAGATGTATCTGGCTACCAATTGCCATTCTCTGTCTGGTTCCATGTGTTAAAATTGGGGCAAAAATGGCTGTGGATGCAAAATATGGCGGCAAAAAGCTGTAGTTTTGCTGCCGCAATCCATGTAAAGGATGCAGGGACACCTCCGCAACCTCCGGACCCATTATACCATTTAAGGGAAGCGGGGGACACCCCTTAAATGGTACAATGGGGTACACCTTTACCGGGTCAAACAACCGATTTTTTTCACCGGTGACATTTTTGCAACGATTTTATCACTGCATACCCTCTGTCTCTGTCTCATTTGTTGCTTTTGACAGTCTGAAGGCCGACAAACTTGATATGTTTTTTATCATCTAGTTGATGGATTTGTTGCCAGTGAGTTGCTAGAGGGAGCTTCAGGTCTTGGTTGCTGATCATGTTCACATGTTCCCTTTTCTGAATCCTAAGCTATTGTATTGTGCTCCCAACTTAGATCTTATAATAAACACATATGATTGTTTGTATTGCTTCTATTTGTATGTATTTGCAGCACACATAACCCCTAAGTATCTAGGCGCTAGTTTCATTGTGGAAGGACAGGTTATTTATAACGTGCTGTTTTTTTTTCTCTTTTTTTTTTCTTCTTTTTTTTCCCAGCACCGATCCGGGATTCAAACCTGTGTTTGCTCAGCGTGGTCGTTCTTCCAAGACCCGTGCGTTGCCACAGAGCTAACCTCCCGTTTTCTATGATGGCATAGAAAACATATTTGGTGCTACAGTTAATTGATTCCCTAATGGTAATCTTGCCAAATTTGTTAATCCGAAGATACTTAGCACTCCTACTTATTGGCACATGAACAAGTGCCACATTTAAATAGATCCATGTCATGTTTGTCCTACCAAGTATTGGCAGTCTGTGTGGTCTTGTTCATGAATGAGGGACGGGCCTCATTATGGGTTCAGTGGTGCAGCCGAAAATGGTGGTAATGCAGTGGTAAAAGAGTTACCACTGCATTACCGCTGCATTACCACACAGCCAAACTACGGGTTTGGAGGTAAGGCTGCAGAAAAACCTCCATCAAGATGCTGGAGATTATTACTTTACTTTATGGCCCAAAAAGAGACACACTGGCGGAATTACCGCCAGCAGAATTACCATTGGTGGTAATTCCTCTGAAATCCCTGTGGAGTAATGGAGTAATGGGGACTAACACCACATACCCCCACTTGTAATCCTGTGGTATTCCACCAGCCCAAGTGGCTGTAACAGAGAATCCATTTGGTGGTATTTCAGCAGATTTACCACCAAAATACCACCAAACGTGTAATGGGGGCCTACAGACGGTGTAGGTAAAGACACGTCTATCAACAATTTGTTGTTTAACTTCCTTGTCAATCATAAGTATGTACCAGTGTTTTTTGAAAACTTTGTACATAACATGTATTTGGTAATGATACAACCGCTGATACTCATCAGTAAGTCTTTGGTTGACTCAGCTATGGGTACATTTTTTGCCCATATACAACTGCAAGTCGTTCTTTTGTCAATTGTGTGATACTTTGCCCACTTCCCTTTATTCATGCAATTGTAGACCACACTGCTGCTCCAGGATATTGCCATCAAGCCATTACAACCTACATTCCTCAGCGTTATATTCGCACATGACTGCTGTGCTATTGAATTCACTGATTCTTCTTGGTACAGACCTCCTCATACATTGATATGTATCACTAAAGTGTTTGCTTTCTCTCCTTTTTCTCCCTTCCCAAGACCACTATGCTATTATGCAGATGCATATAATTTTTTTGTGTTTGGGTTACATTTCTTCACACTCAACCATTTTTTTATATTGGACCTGCTACACTTTTTTAAATGTCACTGTGTTTAACTTATAATGTTCTTATAACATGATGACTTTCACCAGTCTTGAGAAAGACCCTTTCCAGTTGAAGCGCGTGCTCGCTGTTCGTTTGCTATATGAACCACTTTCTTAACCTAAGGATTAAACACATGGCACTGTACTGAAATGTAATGCCGTCATTCTCTGTTTTAAAGGTGGCCAAATATTGCTAAAATTTGCTTTGTCCGCATTATATATCTAGTTATCAATTAAATGTGGCTATCTGTGATTGTGCTGAAGCAATGCTTCTAATCTACATTTTAGGTGACGTGGGGCATCGCCCTATATCTGCCTTGGCACACACAGTTTATCTACCTCTTTTTACACAAATATCAGTTTTGATTTTGTTTAGATGCAGCTGAATTAGAGGTAGAGTGCCCCACCCATCAGTCCTATAAGGATTTAGGGGGTTCCACTGAAAGGGTGTACATGAAAATAAGCCATGCAACGTTTTACTGTGTGATTAGTCACATTGGGCAAAGGCACGCGCAGGGTGTGGCCAGAGCAGTTGAGGAACAAGGCTTCAGTTGAGAGAGAGGAAGAACATTAATAGGATTGAGTTGAGGGAGAGGTGGACAATTATAATAGATTTTTGTCAAGGGAGAGAGAGAACATTGAAATGGGACAGCCCATATTTTTGTGACTGCTGATTGATGCACCCCAGTGACCACCTGGGAAGACATAAAGCCACCTGACACTTGTTGTCAGAGTAAAGAGAAGAACATTCTGGGATTGTTTGTGAGGAGCAATAATGTGTTGGTTGCAAAGGAAAATACATGGTATTTTGTGGAGTTAAGAGGACATTATATTAATTTACTTTAACTGAAGGGGACACATTTTTTTGACAGGAGTAATGTCTTGTTGCAGAGAAAAACATCTCTGAGTTCTCTGGATGCAGGAATAGATTATATTCAGTGCCTGTAAATCGGTCCAACATCTTTTTTGTGAAAATACATCTTGAGAAGACAAAGCCACACTATACAACGGTTTAACATGCCACTAACAGCGATTTGTCTGTTGAAAAAACACTGAAGCTTGCTCTCAATTACTTACAAATCAAATAACTCCAGAAAACATCAAGGGAGTTATAGCCAACAAAGAACAAAGCTCTGGAACAAAGCTCTGGGGCCGGATGAGTCCCTGGAGATATGTACAAGTATAATGCACATTTTTGGGCCAACTTGCAAGACAACCCTTTTACATCTGTTCTTTTTGTGCATCAATTGCCCACAACCTGACTTGCTATATTTAAAAAAGAAGACTTCCAAATGTTATTCTCAAAGACCAGTTTCATTAAGTGATTTCTCACTGAAATTATTGAGGTAATTTATTTTGGATTGAGTACAAGGATGGGTTGATGAAAATGCTATAATATTTGAAACTCAAGTGAGTTTTCCGTCCTTCAGTAGGAACCACAGAACAATGTTTGAACCTCTCATTGATAATTGAGAAGTATGTGGAGGTTAAGGAAACTGATCTGTACCTTGCAGCTGTGGACCTATCCACTGCATTTGATACTGTGAGTAGGTCCATGTTATGGGATGTTTTACATTTATTTCACATACATGAGGAACTACTCAGTATAATAGTTCAACTGTATACTAATACAACAGCATTTGTTCCATATCACAGAGCTGGCAGGCGCACTATCAACTTTAAAATTAACTCTGGCATAAGATGGAGCTTTGTCATAGCCCAAGTTTGTTCAATCTCTATTTATATTGGTTAGATGAAGTCCTTCTGCCTGATATAACGTATGTCCTGAGAGTTGGACGCCATCCATTACCATCCTTGGCATACGCAGATGACATAGCCTTAAATGGCAGCCCACCAAGGTCATTGCAGAAATTATTGGATTGGCTATGTTGCTTTCATGACAAGCCGGATGATGAAGGTGAATGTTGCTAAATCCAAAATATTGATAATTAAAACAAAGAAAACTAGAAATTCTCCAAAGTTACATTTCTCCTCCGAAGTACTTGAATAAGTGCAATCTTTCAACTACTTGGGTATTTCCTATAACAGTAATCAGTCATGGTCAGCGCATGTCCAGAGTTTAGAAGTGCGAATGGCACAATCTAATGCCGCAATTAAATGGTTTATGACCAATTATAGGGGAAACACCAAAGTTCCAGCACTGAAAATCTATAAGGCGAAAACGTGTGGCCAAGCATGTTGCAACACAGGTGTCTGGTCAATAAGAATATATAAAGGAATTCTTTACTTGGAATTGAATACAACACTAATTGATGTAATTTTAGAAGTAGCATCTGCTTTCTTGTTGGCGTCAGTCTGGACTAATTACCGAGCCCAACTCACACAACTACTCTCACGGAATGTTATAAATTTGAATTGTACAAGAGAAACAAGATTGTTGATATGTGGGGTAACGGCTCGGGAGCCCAAATTATTGACCCGGGCGAAGTGAGTGTCTATAACCAGGGCACTGAGCCATTACCCCCCATTCCAGCCCTCGGAAAGGGGGGGGGTTAATGCTATCAGCACCCTCGGTAACCCGGGGTGCTAAAAAAAGTATGTATTTCCATTCATTGAAGGGGACGCCACGAGCGTTCCATTGAATGAATGGAAATACTTAACCAAGCTGGCCACCATGGTTATAGAAGGTGGGGCTCCATGCAGAGACCCTCTTCTATGACCAAGGTTCCCAAAAAAGGAAAACTGCGGCGGCGGGTGGCTTCGCCACTGCCACAATCAGGTAAGTGGGGATGGGGAGGGGGAATAGGGTTCTTTTTGCAAAAAAGAAAAGGGAGGGCAGGGGGAAGATGTCTGCCTGCAGTGGGGGAAGCAGCCTGTGGGTTTTGTGGAACGCAGGCTGAAATTACAGATTTCAGCCTGGGAGCCATGGAACCTGATTGGCTGCACCCCCATGCCCCAGGTGCCAATGCTTTTTTCACAGTTTTATATTCATAGTTTCTTCAGGGCTCACTAACCATGGCCTTTTGCCATGGCCACCGTACATATTGTTTCTTTATTTTCTTTTTAACAGCTTTATTCGGCATAGAACCTTTAGCATAAATGCGATTATAACAATTTATACAAAAGAGAATACAATAAATTAGATATACAAGTGCTAAAAAGGGAATTTACATATTGCACTAAAAGCTTTCTTTTGGGCCCACCAGCTATGGCCTTCAGCCATGGCCACTCACAACTCTACATTTTTCACCAATAGGTTTTCTCGGCCATGGCCACTTTACGTGTTACATCAATAGGGTTCTTTGGGGCCCACTAGCCACGCCCTTTGGTCATGGCCAGTGGCCACGGCCGTTGCACAAATAGGTTTCATCGGAGCCCAATAACCAAGGCATGGCCAATGTACATGTTGCACAAATAGGCTTCTTTGGGGCACACTAGCCATGGCATTTGGCTGTGCCCACTGTACATGGTTCACCAATGGGTTTGTTTGAGGCCTACAAGCCATGCTTCGACCACAGGTACATATTGCACCCATAGGGTTCTTTGGGCCCTACAAGCCACGCCCTTCAGACATGCCCAGTAGCCACGAACTTCGGCCGTAGCTACTGTGCATGTTGCACCAATAGGTTTCTTTGGGGCCCACAAGCCATGGCTTTTGGTTACACCAATAATTTCTTACCAAAGACTCATTACCCACTTACCTAGTAGTTGTAATCTCTGCGGGTGTAAAACATTTCTTTTCACAGCCTATTTGCAGTAGTTTCTTTGGCGGCCCACTAGCTATGGTCTTCACACACGGCCACGGTGCATGTTACACAGATAGGTTTGTTTGGGGCATACTAGCCATGGCCTTCAGCCATGCCCACTGTATATGTTGCACCAATGCATTTCTTTGGGGCCCACTAACCATGGCCTTCGGCAGTGGTCACTGTACATATTGCACCAGTAGGTTTCTTTGGGGCCCACTAGCCATGGCCAAACTGTACATATTGCACCAATAGGTTTCTTTGGCTCTAACTTGACATGCCCTTCAGCCATGACCATTGTACATGTTGCACCAATAGGTTTCTTTGGGGCTTACTTGCCCTGTCCTTCAGCCATGACCACTGTACATGTTGCACCAATAGGTTTCTTTGGTGCCCACAAGCCATGGCCTTCAGCCATGAACCCTGTACATGCTACACCAATTCTTTCTTCCCACAGACCCATTTCCCCCTGGCTAGTAGTTCTGATCTCTGCAGGTTTTTAAAACATGTTTACACCCTATTACCACTGTAGTTTCTTTGAGGGCCCATAAGCAATGGCCTTTGCCCATGGCCACAATACATGTTACACCAATGTGTTTTTTGGAGCCCACTAGCCATGGCCTTTGGCAGTGGTCATTGTACAAATTGCACCAATAGATATTTTTGGGTCTGACTATCCATTCCCTTCAGCCATGACCACTGTACATGTTGAACCAATAGGTTTCCTTGGCGCCCACTAGCCATGGCGAAACTGTACATATTGCACCAATAGGTTTCTTTGGCTCTGATTTGACATGCCCTTCAGCCATGACCATTGTACATGTTGCACCAATAGGTTTCTTTGGGGCTTACTAGCCATGACCTTCAGCTGTGGTCACTGTACATATTGCACCAACAGGTTTCTTTGTGGCCCACTAGCCATTTCCTTTGCCCATGGTCACTGCACATGTTACACCAATAATTTATTTCCACAGGCCCATTGCTCCCTACCTAGTATTTGCGATCTCTGTAGGTTTAAAAAGAAATTCACACCCTATTCCTGCAATAGTTTCAGAAACCTCTTCAAAGAAATCCCATCTATTCCCAATTCTTCTATTTTCATTGGCCAGTCTTATCTTAATAGTCATCTTCAGATCAAATTCAGAATACACCTCTTCTTAGGATTCGTACATAGTAGTCCATGACGTCAGCACATGGTTAAGCATTGGTATTGAAACATAATTCATTACTAGCAATAACTAGCCTAGGGCCTTTAACTTTAAGTGTGATTACACATGGTCCACTTACATATTTTAGCAGATGCGCGGAAGGCCTGAATAAACAGGATCTTCTTTGAACTACTGAATGCCATCTCAACAACCCCAGACTCCTGGTGCTTCTGAAAACTTACTAATGTATGCAACCACTATTCCAGAACATACAGCCTCTGGTTTCAACCTGTAAAAACAGTTAACCACCGTATAGCCTGGCCTCGGGCCCCATTTTTATTACCATGCCAACTAAACGATCAACCCCTTCTACGCGACTTCAATACAATGAGCGAGATAACATCTGTTCCCTTGCGGAACTGTTAAATCATAAACCTTCATCCTGTTTGTAAGCTGACCTTCTTACTAGATGACTCATTTTTCTTTCCATCAACGAATGTCCATGCTACTTAAATTCATGTTCCGCAGATAATTGCGAAGGTTAAATTTAGTGATTTACATGTGTTTTCTGCCATCTGAAAACCTGAGAAAGTCAGTTTAAAAGTCAAAATGCATTTTGCAAGAAAGCCCAATTACCATGTTTTTGCAAAGCACTCCGTGTGTAGATTGTGTTCATGTTGCATTTGCAGTTTTAATATTGTACCTTTGTATACATGTGTGAAGATCTAATATGTATAAATTCTAAACAACAGTAACCCTAAAAGTAACATATTTCATCCATAATTAACTGCATTCGATTACATATGAATTTGCAACGTTGCACCCAGTTCGCTGTCAAACCCTTGTCATCAATACAGTGCTCGCAACATGGACCCCTCACATCATGGGGGCCCATTCTGACCACTGCAACATTCCCCCTTTTAGTTAATACTTTAGCTAGCAAATAACAATCATCTTCTAGGAGAACAACCCCACACCCATATTTAACATCGGGCTCAATGTAGGCATACTCCTCCGCTGAACAACCCCAACTCAATCCCCCACCATCCCCCAATCTACCTGCTGCTCCACACAAGCATGATAATTTGGTGGAGGATACAACACAATTTCAGTTTTAGTACCTGTATAGGATGAAGAAGTGGTGGCCCTAGCCTTGGACCGGGCTACAGTCATCATAGCAGCAACTGTTGGTACCTGGGCAGAACAACAACATAGGATAATTTGGCAGGAACAAAAAAGAAAAGGTAAAAAGATAAAAATAAGCATCAGAATCCTTGCAACAATGCTTAACCAAGAGGTACCCATGAGAATAAAGAGTTAATCCATGAATTGTTGGTGATCCCAGCCTCAGTAACCATGATCAATTTCAGTTTATGCAGAGCAACAATAGTTCTGGTGAGCGTGCAGTTTTCTGTATCATTGGGAGGCACAAATGTGCAGCAGGTGCTCCACGTTTTCTGGCATACTCTGCCCTCCATTGCTATCAAGAGGTTGAGTATGTACCGGTTTTGCAAAGTTATGAGCCTCAGTGCCCGAAAGTCTTCCTTAATGGCACTAAACACTAAGTCAGAAGCATTCATAAAGAGCAATAGTTCATTGGCCACTGCTTGGGTGCCAGGTGCCAAGAGGGAGGCAAAGAAGATTTTGGTGTTGCTAAACAGCCTGTATCGATCAGGAATGTCTGCTAAAGCCTGTGATGATGCTGCTGTGAGGTAGTTTGAACTTTTCCCGCACTGCAATTGTTTGTGATTTTCGCCGTCAAACATATTCTCTGATTTGTCTATGTATGGTGGTGAAAGTGATACAAGGAAACAGAGGACGAAGGGGGCACTGAGGTAATTTTGGGCATTGGTCAGGCCAAAATCAGGTGCTTTTCAGAGTTCATGAGGACGGGCACATGAAGGGTAGAGAGACTGCACACACCTTGTCAGGCTGGAGGCAACTGCCTGTATGCATTCTGTCCACAGGTCCAAAATGTATCTAGAAGAGCAGCCATACCTCCAGCCAAATCTGTGATGCAAAGTATGCGACTAGAGTTCCCATTTATGCCAATGGGCAAACTGCCATCACCATTAAAACATAGAGAAAAATGAGTATCTTAACACGTTTTTCTGGCTCTTTGAGCCACATCATATACTGCAAATGATTTCTCCATACTGCCTGACACTATTTGTTTTTTTTGTGCCACCCCTTCTTCTGAGGATCTCCCCATTCCTCCAGCTCTGCGACTCTTCACCCTTTGCTCACATTGATTTTTAGAGAAAATAGCTACTTCCAGGATCAATTGGACTCTTTAAATACACCTAATATCTTTGTTTTCTGCACTCTCAGCCATTGTACAATCTTTGTCACTTGGTATGATTGATGCCGTAATTGACTGCCCTTTAAACTGCCCTTGAACCCTGCACAGGGATAAGTGCACTAGACAGAGTGCATCTGCTATCTCTACCTCATGGATAAACACCCTACAAATTGAAGAAGCATGGGGGATGAGAGAGCAGATGTAGCAATATCCCACAGATCTCTCTCTCTCTCCCCACTTTCTTCACATGGCTATACCATTCGTGTCAACTGCAAAACCATTTGCATTCATTATGGGATCTAATTTATCATTATCATTATCTAAAAAATGATTGTCAACATTTCTTCTTCCTCTGAACATGTTTCTATTTACATACATACTGAATGTCATCTTCAGACATGATAACCAAAGGACCAAAACAAACACAAAACCCTTAATTGTTACACAATATGCAATCTTAACCATTCCTTTTCCTATACACACATTATTTAAATTCCAGATCTCCATTTGCACCTCTCTTTGCACTGAAACCAACAGTGAATCCCTAGGGCATGCTTAACCTCTATGCCTGCTCCTCTTCAGGTGGAAAACTGCTGGTATCCCTACCAGTATCTTTCAAGTAGATCCAACTCTTGTTGCCCTCCACATTCACGGCAGCTAGAGTCACGTAGATCACTGTGTGCGGCTCGTGGAAACGCTACTCGTTCCGGCTATGCATGAAGGCGCGGATACAGATGAGGTCCCTGGGGAGAAGCTGTGTCTTGTGCTGACAGTCGGTAGTCTCACTGTTTTCTTCTGTTGTCTGTTGGTGAGAAGACACAACCTGAGAAGATATAATCTTAAAACCTTTCGTACACAGGGACCAACTTCAAGCCACTGGGAGAGTGGACAAGCCACTAAAATTATGAGATATCTAAAGTTACTGCACCTCGTTTTCATGCCCACAAAATCGATGAGGTGCTCTTGAATGGACCAGAAGCAGAGGGCCTGGTCAAGACCCCCTTCACCGACCGGATTCAATTCTTTGCACACTAGTCTATTCCCTACGAATATACTTACCTCTTTCTGGAGCTCTGCTGTGATTTGTCATCGAGAAGTATGTGCCAGGTTATGTAGTTGCTCTAGAAAAGAGGGAGCTCTACGGGCATTACTACCCTCCCTGTCACTTCCTGTCTCCAAACCAAATCTGTGGAAAAGAGAACACATGCTCTCTTTTTGCAGAGCTCCTGTTCTTCTCTAGGTGCTTTCCCTTGCATTTCTTTTATCTGGAGCACCGGGACTGCGGTGTACGGGGCTGATAACTGTACCTGTTGGGACATGGTTTACATTTTCTGGGAAATCTGTGAAGGAAAATTACGCTGCTTCCTCCGCCGCCTTGTCTGCGGCAGCAATTCCGAGAGCTATTGATCCTATCTCTACTGGCCAGGTTAATGCTTCAATTAGCTGAGACAGCAGCACAGCAGGCTAGACAGGGACCCATCAGACCATGTGAACACTCTTCTCTGCCACCTTGATAACCCAGAATGGAGGGTGGAGGGGACGTACGAGGAGTCAGACTATTCAGTGACTGCCGTCCACTTACTAACTTGGCCTCTATAAGTGCCACCTGTTCCTCCACTTGTGCAGAGTAATGAGAGGCCAACCATCTCTTTAGCCTGACCCGGTACTCCCCATCCACAAAACCCATGACAGCTGCATGTGTGTGCCTCTCACCCAACTCCTGGTTGATGGTCGAAGACCCATCAACAAAAAGCACCTAACACGCCTCCAGGGCATCCTCTTTCACATTCACCCTTTCTTCCTCTTCCCCCTCATACGTGGCACAATCATGTGTTTCACTGTGACTGGCTTAGGCGTATTTTGAACTGTGGTGGCTCTCTCTGACATTTCCTTCATTCCTGCAGGCGATATTACTTACCCCAAATCGATAAGGTCAAATCGATGCAAAGAACTGTGGCCCACTCTCCGTCTTCTTCATTGGTGCCTGAGAGAACCACCCTGTTCTTCTTGATTACTACGTCCTCTAAGAGAATCGTAACTTCCTGCGGTACACCAGGCCAAAAATAAAACTCAAATGGTACTCACCAGTCCTGAGTTATTGTCCTCGGGACCCAACTTAAGAAAACCATCATCCCATAAAGAAACAATGCTGCATGCACAGGGACCTCCCCTAATCACGCTGTCTCTACAACAGGTCTGAAAATGCACTGCTTCCCTTACTGGATACAATCCTGGGGTCAAGCATACACTACCTACCTCAGTGAAGGCAATCGAAATCTGCAACTTTCTCAGGATGTCCCTTCCCAAAAGATTTGCTGGGCTGTCCGTACAATACAACAAAGGGGCTGATACTTTTTGATTATCCACCATGATATGAAGATCTTCAGTATAAGGAACCAACAGGGCAGCCTCAGAGATTCGCTGTGTGTTCATCCTTCTGCCTGACAAATTGAACTCACGTTCCTTGATACAAGACCTTGTAGCCCCTGTGTCAACCTTGAATGAACACGCTTGGTCTCTACCCTGCCCATCTATCTGGGGTTCCTCTTCTGGATTGGTGGTAATGGACAGGACTGGACAGATCAAAGATCTCTGTGGGCTGTCCTACTCCTGGTACATATTAGCAACTGGGAGAAAAAAATAATTTCCCCCAAAAAGACTTGCTCCAGTGTAGTGCGCAACCGTTTCTTGGGGTTAATGATTTGTGTCCCATTTCTGCATTGATGTTTGTGCTAGCATGGTCAGTGAGATCCCGAAGGTCTGTGCAGCCCCAGTCGCTGGGTTCTGTTCAACCCCTGCCTGCTATGACTGCACAGTGCCTGGGGCATATGGCAGGGTGGGGCCTGCATCTGTTTAGTTCCCATGTTAAGGTACTATGGCCATTCACGGCAATCCAGTGACACGTGTCCTAACCTTCCACACTACCAACACTGAATCCCATAAAATACTCCAGAATTCGATCATGTTGGCTCATTAAACCTGTGATCCATTCCTGCGACCCCACCAAATGAAATCCTCGCCTGCCCCTAAGAAACACTCTCATTGGCCCCTTGGACTTGGAACATACACGTCCTCCCAACCCTGCTTCATACCTGGGTCGCTGCGTCCCTGTTGTCCCTCCATAGAATTTGTAATTATTGCCCCTTCTAAACAAATCTTTGCCAATTGCTTTTGGACGAGCGTTACCTCTGCTTTGTGTTCCTGCTCTCAATTCTCCCTCTCTTTTTCCTGTCTTTGCTTGCAAAAATGCACGATGTGTGCCTGAATTTCCAGGCAACTCTTGGCCTCCATCCCTACCACTTTATCTAAATTGTGCTGGACTTCTTTAGGAAGTCCCTTCTTCAGCATGTGGTAAAGAATCACCACATTCTTGTCCCATGCCTCTCCCCTTTAGCCCTCCATATCTCCTGAATTAACCGGATATGTGCAGCAGGATCCTATCCAATTTCATTGTCTTAGCTAAAATTGAATTGATAGCAGGCTTATCGAGATACATAATCTGCAACACCCCCATATCTGTGCCATACGATTATTAAAAGCTGCTCCATTATAGGTATTTATTTCTAACTTAACTCCTGCATACCCATATATTTTCCAAACCTCATCTAACCGCTCCTCCTTTAGGGCCATGAATAAGCCCTTCATGTCCCCTATGGTCAACATGGCACCGGCAGTGTACATCTCCAATGCATAAATACACTTCCCTGCTCTTGTAGTGAGTGAAGGAAGAGTCTTCATCAAGTTATTTCCGGTCCATGTGTGACCATGGAACATAAAACGCCCTTCCTAGACCATTCTGGAGCAACAGAAACTTAGTTATACCTGTTTTTACTGGGGCTTCCCCCATCTATCCCTTACCACTTACTGCAGCCATCAGAGTACTCTGGTACATCCTATGGCTTCATGGTGTGCTTTCTATTGCTGGTTTATCATCTATTCTGGCTACTATAACCCCTGACCCTTCTATAAGCACATAATCAGTGATACCATAGGGTGCTGTCTCCCGTCTGCCCTGCTCAGCCCCTGTATCAGTGGCAACATCCCTGTTCTCGATATCCACCTCAACCATTCTGATAACCGAGTTGTCCAATCTAACAAAAACCTGCCCATGTCTCCACCTTCCATCTTCTACATCCCTTACCTATCATCTTACTTCCTCCCGCTCTTCATCTTTTTGGCACCGTAGCTGTGCTACCTCTTCCTTCGGTAGCCTTAGCGCTTCCTTCATTTTATTCAACTCTTGAACATCTACCAATCTTCACAGCCTATCCTCTATCCTATCAGGAAGAGGCCTAACCTCTTTTTTCTTTCTCATTTTCAGTCCTTCCTCTGCTCTTCTGACTACTAGCCTCACTCTTTCTCGCTCCTCCACCCTTATTCTATCTGCAAACCTAGCAGTCGGTGGACTTATCCCCTTCCCACTCTCCGATTTCAACCTCTCTGTAGCCCTAACCATTGAAGGAGTTATCCTTCCACTTTCCTCAAAATCCCAGTACTTAGAAATCATAAGTGATGGAGGCATTAGCTGTGTTCGCCTTGCAACCACTGGAGTAGCTGCTGGGGCACATGGTGGTACGAACTCAAGGTCTGTGTACCCTTCTGTGGGTGATAAAGGATAGCACCCATATGGGGGCTGTGCAGATTTAATTCCTGAACCCTATTCTTTCAGCCCTTGCCCCACAATTTCAACATTATGGCACTTCCTGCTTTCTTCATGCATCCTCCAGAATTCTTTAAGATCTTTAACTGCTTCTCTAACTTTTAGCCCTTAGGCTTTGTAAGCATGCAGGTTCTCCAATATCATCATATGATAGGGTACCTCCATAGGCCAAGAATGTATCATTTTCTCCTTACTCTCTCGCAACTGTTCTCTATGATATTTTAAAATGTCCACCTTATCAACAGGCAGCATATGGCACAAATGATTCAATGGACTCTCCATACTCCAATGCAAGTTATCAAATAATAGTTTTGCAAACATCTGATACCGGGCCGAACCTGCGGCACAAAAATGTTATCACCCAAGAGCTCCCTTTTTACCCTTACCCAATTCATTAGTCACACTTCACACTCATTCACCATACTCTTCTATACCACAATTACATCACTTCACTATTTACTCCAATTCTACTTCTCACTCATACACAGAAGACAGCATCTTATCAAAAACACTTGCTGGCCAATATTTCTGAGATTTACCTCCCCACTCAAGCTTAGGAGGCGTACAATGCTTTCTACTACAGCAATACCACTCTCGCTCTCTTCATCACAAGTACAATTTTCTCTACTACAAAACCGTCTTTTCCTGACTACAGGAAGTTTCCCTTCATTACTTTGACTAACCAAGAAAATCGAGGCGAGGGACTCCACCCGCAAGGCAAATGCAAAAGAATGTCACGGCCTTCTTCAGAAAGGTATCTACAACTGGACTTACCCTAAGCCCCACCGTCAGGTGAGGGCACCGGCCACCCAGACAAGCAAACTTAAGGGTATCAAGATAAGCATCACACTGGGCGTTGGGGTTAAGGTACCCACTTGTACCTCTAAAATAACAAACTAGGTACAAAATATATACAGGGGACTTACAACACAGAACAGTTCAACCACTCTATCAAAACATCCCCTTTTCCAATCCCCGCAACCTCTACTAATTTCACAGCCACCCTCCAAGTCTAACCTTACCAAAAACCCCTCAATCAAAACAGCCCCTTTTTTCACTCCTATTTCCACTTTGCTTTACACCCCCAAAGGTGTAATCGCATGAACCTGAGGTGCTCTGATGTGGTGCTTCACCAAGTCGTCCCACACAAGTAGACCACAACACTACGTCTCTAGGGATCAGATGGACCATTAACCAATATGGCATCCACAGACCTCTTGTTCACCATGCATGGAAGACTGGCCCCCGTCGTGAGATGCCACAGCTGAGAGGTGTGGACAGAAGGCCCCCAACATCTCAGAATGCCTGAACTCCTACCCTGCCTCACCAAATGTGCAGGTGGACCTTTAAGCACCTCAATCCAAACAGGCCCACCACTTAAGATGCAAGTACATGGTTGTACATAAAGCAAGTTTATTGTACAAAGCTCTGGGAGCGGTTAAATGGTGTTGCAGGACCAAGCTAACCAAAGTTTCCACAATGCCACATCAGTTCACATCTTTTATACAGTTTTGCAACAGTTTAATCACTCCCGAACACTTTATTGCAGTCCACCGCCCAGACATGATTGAAAAGAAACCTCTTCAAAGAAATCCCATCTTTGCCCAATTCTTCCATTTTCATTGCCCGTGTTATCTTGATATTCATCTTCAGATGATATTCGGAACACACCTCTTGTTAGGATTCGTCCATAGTTGTCCATGACGTCAGCCCATGGTTAGACATTGGTTTTAAAACATAATTAATTACTAGTGATAACTGGCCTAGGGCCTTTAACTTTAAGTGTGATTGCACATGATCCACTTACATATTTTAGCAAATATGAGGAGGTTCTGAGTAAACAGGATCTTCTTTGAACTGATTGCGATCTCAACTACCCCAGACTCCTGCTGCTTCTGAAGACTTACTAATTTATGCAACCACTACTCCAGAACATACAGCCCATGTTTTCAACCTGTAAAAACAATTAACCCCTAGATGCCCTGGCCTTGGGCCCCATTCTGACTACCAGCGCAACCAAATGATCAACCCCCTCTAGGCGACTTCAATACAAAACGTAAATCTTCTTCCTGTTTGCAAGCTGACCTTCTTACTAGATGACTCATTCTTCTTCGCATCAATAAATGTCTCTGCTGCTGAAAATTCATGTGCAGCAGCTAACCGCAAAGGATGAAGTTGCTGATTTACTCATTTTTTCTGCTTTCTGAAAACTTGAGAAAGTCAGTTTAAAATTCCAAGTGTTTTTTGCAAGAGAGCCCCAATTACCATGTTTTTTTGTAAAGTGCCCTGTGTGTTGATTGTGTTCATGTTGCATTTGCAGTTTTAATATTGTATCTTTCTACGAGTGTGTGCATATCTAATATGTATAAATTGTAACCAACAGTAACACTAAAAGTAACATATCCCATCCATAATTAACTGCACTTGATACATATGAATTTGCAACATTGTACCCGGTTCCCTGCCACCCCCTGTCATCAATACGGCGCATGCAACATGAACCCTCCACAATCATGGGGACCCTTCCTGACCACCCCAACACACCAGCCATACCTTTTAGTCATGGATACTGTACATGGTGCACCAATAGGATTCTTTGGGGCCATCTAGCCATGCCCTTTGGCCACGAACACTGTACATGTTGAACCAATAGGTTTCTTTGAGGCACATAAGTCACGGCCTTTGCTCGTGGCCTAGGAACATTTTGCACTAATAGGTTTCTTTGTGGAACATTAGCCATGGCTTTTGGCCATGCCCAGTGGCCACAGCTTTTAGCCGTGGACACTGTACATTTTGCACCAATAGGTTTCTTTCGGCCCACTAGCCATGGACTTCGCCCCTAGCTACTGTAAATGTTACACCAACAATGTCCTTCAAAAGACCCATTGCCCCCTGCCTAGTACCTGTGATTGGTGCAGGTTTGAAACATATTTTTTCACCAATCCCTATTCCCACGGTACTCCGATTTCCCGATAATAGTAACGGCAGGCACAAATTGCATCAGTAATCTCCTGTTACTCCCTCAAAACACCTGAAAATGAAAAAGTCTTCCCCATCCTCACAGGCACTCACTGTGTGCCCCATCCTCTTTTCTTCGTCCTCCCACTCTCCTTTTAAGCTTGTAAATTCCTTACCCCTCTCCCATTACCCCCTATCACTCTTTAGTTCTAGTGACACAGTTTCTTTCTTTTAGCTGCTCGCATGATTCCCCCGGTATTCCCCAGATAAGCTGGAAAAATCTTCTACGCATAACTGGATCCCCAGACCATCCCTAAATCCCCAACTTCACATGGTTTTTCCTTTTCTCCTACCCTCCTGTAGGCTGTTGTAATTGTATACATTTTCCTCCTCTAATAGCATTTTGAACACTTTTCATTTTCGGTTTCCACAGGTATTATTGCTGGAATGCTTCATCGAGCAAAACATTTCAGCTTTTAAGCCTCTCTGCTGCAAGGCAACTTGGAATGTATATTCATGTTTTTGGGAACATGAGCACCCCCTTCTTTGTCAAATATGTTAAAGACTACTGGGCAGATTTATCCCAAACCGGCCAAGTAAATTATGTCAACACTATGTGACCCAGTTGTTTCTGATTTGGTCCAAATCCGTCTAGCAGTTGTTGCGCTATGCCTTCCCACAAATAACACTTTTTATCTATTGGAAAATGAATCAGAGTAGTCTGAAAACAAGTTTTACTTGTTTTCTTAACCCCTTAAGTGCAGAGGATGAGCCATCTCGTCCTGTGCACTATGTTCACGGTGCAGAGGACGAGATAGCTTGTCCGCTGTACTACTCACCTCTGGGGCGGGGGTCGATCACCACACTGCTGCTGCGCTGATCCCCCGACCTTGAGGCTGTGAAGGGGAAGACCTCCCCTTCCATGCCACGGGGTCACAGTGCAGCTGTGATGACGTCGGCGCACTCTATGTGCGCCGATGTCATCAGGAAATGAAATGTACATGCTGAGGCCATACAGCATTTACATTTCGTAGACACGCTTTTGCGTGCTGCAAGGGTATTTTGTCTCCGATTTCCCTGAGTGAGGGCTTGTTAGAAAGGGGCGACTGCTGTTTCCAACGAGCTCTAACTCAAGCAGATTATTGGCCAAATATCATTCGATCCTTGACCAGCAACGACCACTAGACAACCAGGACATTGATGTTGTGGATCACCCCAGGCCAAACAGCCCCATCCCCCACCAAAACAAATTAAATATGACACAATGTGTTGCCTTCTTTGGGGAAGATGAGGGCTGTTTTGCAACCATTTGCCCCCAAGGAATGCAAAAAAGATTTTTTTTGTCATTGTTTTTATTAAGATGCATGTTTTATTACAAACCTTTATCTTTAGCCTGGATACACAATTCAAACAACAGGTCATTAAACCAGAAACAATCCATCATTTTTTAAAAAAAAAATAGCAAAAAATGAACATAGAAAAACAAAGAACTAAAAACACCCTACAACCTAGCCTCACAGAGACTATTAAACTGATTTTCCAATCCTGCAAATAATAGTTTCGCTTCTCAGCGGGATCCAAATCTATTTTCCCTCAAGTAAAATAATTCACTCTGGAACTGAATTAAGCAACACATTATTGTAAGGTTTTCCCATGCCCATAGTTATTCTGCAACTACCAGAATAATATAATATGCTTGAGGGGTTCAAAATTCCTTTTTATAGCACAAAATCTACAATCCAACTCAGACTCTTCTTTATATGTCCTTATGTTAGGAAAGATTTCATTGTATATGTAATTTACCCTCCAGTTGTACACCCCCAAACTTGTTTGCTGCTGTTTAAACACCTTAGTCTGACTTTGCCAGAGAAGCACAGCCTTCAGCTGCACTCCTCTGGGCTTTCGCACCCTTTTTATGGGGAAACTGACATGCTCTTAAGACAGTCAGTACTGGGAGACGTTGTTTCCAATGTTGCAACTTTTCTGTAACATGTAACAAGTGCACAATGAACCTTACAGTACAGTGGGCCTCATAGTCATTTCCAAAGACCCTAGATACTCTCGTAGGACATTCTGGGTGATGTGCAGATGTGTCATGGACAGGGCTGGTGGCAGCCTATCTTTTCCTGTAATTTTAACCCTTTCCTGCCATTTTAACGGCGCTTACCGCGTTTGGCATGAATAGATGGCCTGGCTCAAAATTGGCCATGGCACAACGTTATTTGTCCTGTCCTTTGGCCATATTGCCCCTTTGCCTTCCCCAGGTTGAGTTGACTTGGGTCAGTCCTTATTTGGTCATGCAGTTTCCTGCAAAATTCCAAGCTTTTGCGGGCTTCTGCATACCTTGTGTGTGTGCCTCCAGGATGTGGGCTGGTGTGTCTGTCTCCAATACACATCCTGGGTGCCAGAGTCTGGAGTGCGAATGCCTTGGACCACCATGGTCCATGATTGGTCCACGTATGGAGTGTGTGTTTGTGAGCAGATCTCCCATTGGATCCTCTCTGTTTTGGCGCGAAGGGAACTTTGGATAAGAGGAGGCTGAAAACACCCATACTGTGTCGATCTCTCGAGTTCTCACTGAACGAAGCATAGGATCCAAGTATTCTGAAATTAAGAAGCCGGGTCGAGGAACCGCTGGTGAACCGCTGGAAGGTTTGGCACCCTGAGCCCGCTGTTATCCCGTGGGACCCCTCTGCATCTGGTCATCCTAGAAGGTCGGGGAAGACGCTTCGACCCATTGGAATAGTGGAACCAACTATTCTCGACACATTCAACAAAACCTGCAAGTAAGCCTTCTCGGAAGTGTCCCTGGGCCAACCAGTGGGCTGACCATCTTACGCAGGACCTTTGCTCTGTCTCTGCCGTGGTTTCAAGGAGGGCCTCGAAACTTGGTATACTGCTAGCTCTGTGTGCCCGGCACCCTCACACTGAATTTCGAACACTTGGCATTCCCAGGTCTGAAGTGAGACAAGTGCGCCAGGACCGGAGTAAACAGGGTCATCCGTGTTGCCCAGCTGAGGTGACAGTCTTTGCAGGTGCACTGCATTTGTGACCCTCTTGCCCCTGAAGCCTGCTGCAGTGAAACTGGCCTGATCCCTCCACCAGGAGTGGAGAAATTGCCACTGTCCCATTTGGGAATCATCACTGTATCGCTGGAACTGAAAGCCGCACAGACATCCTTTTTGTCGCATTTGAACCTGCAGCCGCAGTGGACCCAACTGACGAATTTGGTCCGGAATGCGCCTGGGGCCGGTGAGTAACCCTAACCTTAACCGGTGGCCCCTAGTGCCGCCATCTGTTTTTATGCACGAGTGGCCCCTGGGGGTCCCTCTCCTTTCCACTGTTAGTGCAAACTAGCGAACTATTCCCGGACCTTGGAATCACCTCTGACTTCAAGTGGAGGGCTTCCTCGAATAGTGGGAATCTATTCTTCAGCGCCTTAACCACCTTCCTGAGCTGCTAGAGACCGCTGAAGAGACCCCGTTTTGCCCATTGGAACAACCGTGTGCGCCTGCACTACATGTACTATTGAGCATAAGGCTCCTCTCCTCTTAGGGTTTGGACTGCCTCCTATTTAGGTGTGTGTTCGATGTTGAAAGGGACTAAAGACTATCTGCACTGCCTATTTTCCTTCCCCTCTAGGTTGTGAACATCATTTGTGCCTTTAACCCTTTAGACTCCAATGGTCTTGTATATATCTTGTATTGATTGTGTTGTGTTGCTTTGATAGTATTGCTGTGATTCTTTTACTGTGGGCCTGATCACGACTTTGGCGGTAATGCCGGTGGTATTACTGCCGGCGGTATTAGCCCTACCGCCAAAATCCCCGGCGCTAATAGCACCGGATCACGAGTTCAGCGGTAATGTAATTCCCCATTCCCCATTGAGCCCATTCGGGAATGCCCCATTCCCCATTGGGCTCAATGGGGAAAATTTGCGCTCTTACCGCCGGCGGATTTCCCGCCGGCGGTAATAGCGTGAATTTTCAGTGGATTTCCCCCCAGCTCAGAGCTAGAGCGAAATCCGCCGAAGTCCTCATTTGGCGGACCCTTAAATCCGGCGGTAATAGCATGAGTGCCGGATTTAAGGGTTACCGCCAAAGTCGTGATGAGGCCCTGTGTGTTGAGTTACAAAGGCCTTGTAATAAATGTGTTTATATTTTTGATATATACACCTGTCTGGGAATAATTTGTAAGTGTCCTTGCTCTGTGTGCTCATTGAGGTCTTTCAATCACCCTCAACCCTCCTGAGACTTAGGGCCTCATTACACGGTAGGCGGTAAACCATGGTGCTATTAGCACCATTGTTGCCGCCGGTACCATACCGGTGCCACCATGGAGGAAAGGGGAATTACCACCCCATTCCAAGGTTGGCGGGGCGTTAATTCCCCCTTTCTCCATGGCCCTTCCCCATTCCCATTTTTGCCCCATAGGGCATAATGGGAATGGGAAAGGAGCTAATTACGGTACCGCAAATTGCGGTACCGTAATTAGCACCAAAGTCCCTTTGCGGGTCCCAACTTTAACGGCTGGTATACACCAGCCGTTAAGGTCGGGTCCCGCAAAGGGACCTCGTAGTAAGGCGGTAAGGGTTAACGGTCACCAGTACCCTTACCGGTGACCGTTAACCCTTACCGCCTTACGTGTAATGAGGCCCTTAGTCTTGACCACAGACCATAGCTACCTTGATTGGTCTGCATTGTCCAGAGGTTACCCTGTTCCAAGAAACTAGGCTGGCCTTCTGAACATCTGCCCACCAGGTCAGAGTGCAGAAATCCGACTTGACAAATTGGTGTACAGCGGTGGGATAAGACTGAAGGTATCCAGTGTTGCACACTAGTGAAGGCATTTCGAGTTATTCCTACCCAGGACACATAGTGAATTGTTGTAGCATAACTGAAATAGGCCATAGAGCTATCTAACAAAATGTAAACAAGTACCTTGTTAACCTTAAATGATTCTAAATCTGAAACATTAAGAAAGATGTGTGCTGAGAGGGGTTTACCTGCTCAAAGCACAAACATGGAACTGAGTCAAAGAATCATGGAATGGCAAGAGTCACAACTCAGTGCCATAGCTCCTGAGGAAAGTGCAGAAGGTGGTGGGTCTGCTCTCACTGGCAGAACTGACAAGTCTGTCTCTGCACTTATCCATGGGACCCATGAGGATTTAGATGATGTGATGAACAATGTTTCCTCTGCCAGTGCTGATGCTGAGGCCATGCTTGACTTCAAGAAGCAAGAACTGCTGCTTAGGCAGAAAGAGCTTGAATTTAACATGGCCAAGCATAGAGCAGGCAGAAAAACAGAAGGACAGGGATCACCAGTTCGAACTGGCCAAGCTTCAAGTTTTCAATGGATCTAAGGGTCCTGGACATGGGTCTGGGTCCTCCTCTCATCCAAGGTGTCCTAACGATCTGCTCAGTGTGTATGATGAAAAGAATGACATTATCGACTGGCTGAATACTTTTGAGTATGCATGTGAAGTTCAACCGGTTGACAATGCTGATAAAATTACATGGTTACTTAGCAGACGGCCCCATTCTGGCTGCAGTCCCATTATGGAAATGTCAAAGGCTGAGAGAGAAGATTTTGCAATGTTGAAACAAACTCTCATCTTAAAGTTTGGAAAGACTCCTGCCCAATACTTGAAGAGATTCAGAGAGTACAAAAAGAAAGAAGGAAGTACTTGGGTGTCTTATGTAACAGAGTCCTTAAAACACTTGACTGGCTGGGTTGAAGGTTATAAGGTCTCCACCTTTGAGGGTTTGATATGTCTTGTCATGCTTGAACATATTTTTGCATCTTGTTCCCCTGATCTTAAGCAGCGTTTGGCAGATTCAAAGGAGTTACATCCTAAGAATCTAGCCATAGCAGCAGATTAAAGCCCAAAGATAAGGAGGGTGAGGGATCTGATAAAACTTCCTCCCAGAAGGGCCACTTAAAGAAAAATAAGGGTAAGTCACAAGAGAACTCACAGAGTAGTGGAGGTTATCCTCCAAAACAGAACTCAGGTTACTATAAGCCTCCCTATGTCACCAGACCCAGTGGATCATGTGTGGCTTGTGGAGCAAGTGACCATGTGAAGGGGTCCCAGATGTAAGGTCAAAACCTTGGGTGTCCACTCTGCCAATCTGGTCTTCTCTTCCTATGAGGAAGAAAAGATTACAGGAGCATCCTACTCCTCAGAAACCTTCCCCGGTGTGATAGATTTTGAGGTAGTTTTAGTTTCCCCGGGTTCCTGGGAGCCTAATGTCTCAGGGGTTTATGCTAGTATTGCAGACAATACCTACCAAGCACTATTTTAAAGATTGTGTGCTGATCAATGGAGTTGATACTCCTGCTCTTAGGGATAGTGGGTGTAGTCGAACTGTAGTGGACTCTACCTTGGTAAACCCAGAGGAAGTCGCCAGAGCTCCTCGGATGCCCACCAAGTTGGCTCATGGCCCACCTCTCCAGTTCCCAGTAATACTTGTAAATCTTACTTTAAATGGTACAGTAGTCAGGATTCCAGTGAGCGTTCAGAGAGATGTCCCAGGAAAGGTCTTGCTGGGAAATGTTCTCAGAGCTTTAGAGCTTGTGGGAGATACAGCTGAAACACCCTGCACAAGGTCTCAAACAAGGGCAACACTGGCCAACACCACTGCAGTGCCCAAGCCAAGGGGAAACCCAAGGCTGAAGGAGTCAGAAAAAACAAAAGAGGGAAAGAAAATATTCCCCCTAACTCACCTAGCACTGAGGTGTAGATAGTTGGTCAGACACCAGAACCTGATGAGATAGAGGTGTTGCCTGAAGTATTTGATCCAAATGACCACCCTGAACTAAAAGACTTGTTAGTAGAAGGTCTTCCTGACAGAGAAGAATTCAGTAAAGGTCAACGTGAGTGCCCATCTCTGGAAGGACTAAGGAGACAAGCCTGTGCCCAGTTTGAGGGTGAACTTCCTGGGACACATAGGATTTATTGGGAAGGTGGGCTCCTGTACAGTGAGCCTACAGAGTCAACAGAAGGAGACCATAGGAGGTTGGTAGTGGCCCCTACCTCTAAGACCATTACTCCTGCAGCTGCCACGTGAAGTGCCCCTTGCTGGTCACCTTGGAATCAAGAGAACCAAGCAAAGGTTATCCATGCACTTCTACTAGCCCAAGATGGGGGTGCAAGTAGAAAGTCACTGCAGGAGTTGTGCCACCTTCCAGTTATCTGGTAAGAGTGGCTCAACAATCCAAGTCAGTTGCAAAAGCTTTCCTTGGCATCTTCCCTAAAGAAGTTGTGTCTGATAGGGGCAGTAACTTTATGTCAAAGTATATGCAGCCCATGTGGAAGGAATGTGGTGTCACCTATAGGTTTTCATCTGCATACCACCCACAAACCAATAGTCTAGTGGGAAGGTTTAACAGGACCTTGAAAAGTATGATTGTGGCTCTGGAAGAACCCCAAAGAAGAAAATGGGATCTTCTGTTACCATGCTTACTGTTTGCCTACAGAGAGGTACCACAAGAGGGTGTTGGCTTCTGTCCCTGTGAACCTCTGTTTGGTCACCCTGTAAGGGGACCCTTGGCCATAGTCAAGGAGGGATGGGAGATGCCCACTCCCCCTATTACTACCAATGGGAATAAAGACTATCTGCACTGCCTATTTTCTTTCCCCTCTAGATTGTGAACACAATTCGTGCCTTTAACCCTTTAGACCCCAATGGTATATATCTTGTATTGATTGTGTTGCGTTGGTTTGATAGTATTGCTGTGATTCTTTTATTGTGTGTTGAGTTACAAAGGCCTTGTAATAATTGTGTTTATATTTTTGATATATACACCTTTCTGGGAGAAATGTGTAAGTGTCCTTGCTCTGTGTGCTCATTGAGGTATTTCAGTCACTCTCACCCCTTCCGAGACTTAGTCGTGACCGCAGACCATAGCTACTTTGATTGGTCTGGCTTGTCCAGAGGTTACCCTGTTCCAAGAAACTAGGCTGGCCTTCTGAACATCTGCCCACCAGGTCAGAGTTCAGAAATCTGACTTAACACCTTACGATCTGCTTTGTGGGATATATATTCAAGCAAAATCCCCTGGAGCTCTGGCCATGCTGTGTTACAGCTTTTCCCTCCGGATAGAAATGGGGATCCTGCTGCAACATCCCATGACCGCCGCTGGGCTGAGGGGGGGGGTCAATCCACGAGCGAGGCAGAGGTCCAAGTCCTGGCCTTTTTAGAGATCTGGCTGGGCTGCATTACAGCTTTTTGGTCTGGGGAGAGATGTGAACCCTACCAGGGCTCCCTGTGACTGCCGCAGAGCTGGGGGGCAGTCGACCCATGTGCGAGACAGACGCCCAAGGCCGGGGGCAGTACCTCTGGTCATCATAGAGATCTGGCTGGGCTGCATTACAGCTTTTCCCTCCAGGGAGGAATGGGGATCCTGCTGGGGCTCCCTGGGAAGCCCTGGGGACAGGCGACCCACATGGGAGACAGTAGCACCCCCGGCCGTCCTGGAGCTTTGGCAGGGCTGCATTAGAGCTTTTCCCTTTCGGGGAGGGATGGAGACCCTACTGGGCTCCCTGGGTTTGCCACTCATCTTGGGGACGGTTGAACCACTTGAGAGACAGGCGCCCAAGGCCAGGGCAGCACCCCTGGCTGTCATGGAGCTCTTGCCATGACGCGTTATAGCTTTTCCCTCCGGGGAGGGATGGGGACCCTGTCAGGGCTCCCTGGGATTGCCACTAGACTTTGGGATGGTCGACCCACACCAGAGACAGGCGCCCAATGCCAGGGACAGCAACGGACCATCCTGGAGCACTGGCTGGGCTGTGTTACAGAGTTGTCCTCCAGGGAGAGATAGGGACCCTGCCGGGGGTCTCTGGGACCACCGCTAGACTTGGGGATGGTCAACCCACATGGGAGACAGGTGCCCAAGGTGGGAGACATCTGCCTCATCAGTCCTGGAGCTCTGGCTGGGCTGTGTTACAGCTTTTCTTTGTGGGAAGGGATGGGGAACCTACCGGTGCTCCCTGGGACTACCGCTGGACTTGTGGTCGGTCAACCCACATTGGAGACAGGCAACCAAGGCGGGGACAGCACCTCTGCCTGTGCTGGAGCTCTGGCTGGGCTGCGTTACAGCCTTTCCCTCTGGCTAGGGATGTGAACCTTGCCGGAGCTCCCTGGGACTGCCTCTGGGCTTGGGGATGGTCAACTCACATGGGAGACAGGTGCCCAAGAAAAGGGGCAACACCCGCTGGCTATTCTGGACCTCTGGATGTGCTGCATTACAGCTTTTCACTCCAGTGATGGATGGGGACCCTGTTGGGGCATACAGGGACCACCGCTGGGTTTGGGGATGGCCGAAACAAATGGGAGACAGGCCCCAATGCTAGTGTCAGCACCCAGTCTTCCTGGAGCTCTAGGCCATGCTGCGTTACAGCTTTTCCCTCTGGGGAGTGATGGTGACCCTGCTGGGGCTCTCTGGGACTGCCGCTCGACTTGAGGATGGTCGACCCACATGGGAGACAGGAGCCCATGTGCCAGCGACATCACCGTCAGCCGTCCTGGAGATATGCCGTCCTGGAGATCTGGCTGCGCTGCTTTACAGCTTTTCCCTCTGGGGGCAATGGGGACCATGCTGGGGCTTCCTGGTACCACTGCTGGACTTGTGGACGGTCAACCCACTTTGGTGTTAGGCTCCCAAGGCTGGGGTAGCACCTCTGGCTGGGCTGGAGCTCTGGCTGGGCTGCGTTACAGCTTTTCCTTCTTGGGAGGGATGAGGTTCCTGTCGGGGCTCCCTGGGACTGCAGCTTGACTTCTGGTCAGTCATCCCGCATGGGAGACGGCCGTCCAAGGCCGTAGGCAGCACCACCGGCTGTCCTAGAGCTCTGGCTGTGCCACATTACAGCTTTTCCCTCCAGGGAGGGATGGTGACCCTGTCAGGGCTCCCTGGGACTGCGGCTGGACTTGTGGACGGTCGACCCACATTGGAGACAGGTGCCCAAACCTGGGAGCAGTACCCCTGGCCATCCTTGAACTTTGGCCGTACTGCATTACAGCTTTTCCCTCTAGGGAAGGATGGTGACCCTGCCGGGGCTCCCTTGGACTGCCACTGGACTTGTGGACGGTCGACCCACATGGGAGACAGGTGCCCATGGGGATGGTGACACTGCGAGGGCTGCCTGGGACTTCCGCTGGACTTGGAGACGGTGGACGGAGACGGTGGACCCACATGCGAGACAGGCACCCAAGGCCAGGGTCAGCTCACCCAGCCGTCCTGGACCTCTGGCTGGCCTGTGTTACATACATACGTATTTTCACTCCAGTGAGGGATGGGGACCCTGCCGGAGAACCCTGGGTTTGCCGCTGGACTTGGGGATGGATGACCTGCATGGGAGACAGGCGCCCATTGCCGGGATCTTCACCATGATCGTCCTGGAGCTCTGACTGCGCCAGAGAGGGATGGGGACCCTGCCGGGGCATCCTGGAACAGCCGCTGGATTTGGAGAGGGTTGACCTACATGGAAGACAGGAGACCATGGCCAAGGAAATCACCACTGACCATCCTGGATGTCTGGCTGCGCTGCGTTACAGCTTTTCCCATCCGGGGAGTCATTGGGAGCCTGCCAGGGTCCCCCTGGGACTACGGCTGGACTTGTGGACGGTCGACCCCCATTGTAGACCGGCAGCCAAGCCCAGGGGCAGCACTCCCAGCTCTCCCGGAGCTCTTGCCATGCAGTGTTACAGTTTTTTCCTTTGAGGAGGTGTGGTGACCCTGCAAGGGATCACTGGGACTGCCGTTAGACTTGCAAACAGTCGATCCACATAGGAGACAGTCCCTCAAGGCCGGGGACATCGCCCCAGCCATCCTAGAGCTCTGGCTTGGCTGTGTTACAGCTTTTCCCTCCAGGGTGGGATGGGGCTCCCTGGGACCGCCACTGGACTTGTGATCGGTCGACCCACATAGGAGGCAGGTGCCCAGGACCATGGGCAGCACCCCCGGCCTTCCTGGAACTCTGGCTGGGCTACTGGGGCTCTCTGGGAATGGTATGCTGGGCCTGGGCACAGGCAACCCACATGGAAGACAGGCATCCAAGGCGGGGGCAGTACCCGTGGGATACATGAAGCTCTGGCCATGCCGCGTTGCAGCTTTTGGGGACCATGCAGAGCTCCCAGTGACTGCTGCTAGACTTGGAGATGGTCGACCCACATGAGTGACAGGTGCCCATGGCCCGGGACATCACTCCCAGCCGTCTTAGAGCTCTGGCTGGGCTGTTACAGTTTTTCCCTCCGGGGAGGGATGGGGAACCTGCCGGGGCTCCCTGGGACCACGGCTTGACTTGTGGTCAGTCTTCGTCCCACATTGGAGACAGGCGCCAAAGGCTGAGGGCAGCACCCCAGGCTGTCCTGGAGCTCTGGTGGTGCCACATTACAGCTTTTACCTTTGGGGAGGGATGGTGACTCAAAGGGGGCTCCCTGGGACTGCTGCTGGACTTGTAGATGGTGGACCCACATGGGAGACAAGTGCCTAAGGCCAGGGTCAGCACCCCGACCATCCCGGAGCTCTGACCTGGCTGTGTTACAGGTTTTCCCTGAAGGGAGGGGTGGGGACCCTACCAGGGCTCCCTAGTACTACTGCTGGTCCTGGTGATGGTTGACCCATATGGGAAACAGGTGCCGAAGGCCAGGGACCTCAGCCTTGGCTATCCTGGAGCTCTGTCTGGGCTGCATTACAGCTTTTCCCACCGGTGAGAGATGGGGACCTTGTCGGGGCTCCCTGGGACTGCAGCTGGACGATGGTCGACCCTTTTTATTTTCTGTCCAGGTAAGTGCACCCATGCATGTGAGGTAACATTTTCGTTGGGACACTTGTGGGAACGTGAGAAGGTAGGACATGTGTTGTTGCTGGTGTGTTTTGGTGGTTTCCTGGTGCCAAATGTCTGAAAATTGTGTTTTCTTCCTCTACATTTTGGACTTTGCTGGGTCTTGTGGGTACTAATTTTTGGGGGCGATTTGCGCAAGTCAGACCTCTTTGGATTCCAATGGGTGTCTTCTTTTCAGAAATGCATAGGGTTCCCTTTTTTCCTTGCTGGCTGCTTCAACACAGGCCCAAATCTGTGGGTCGTCCACAAAGCCAAATTGAGTCTTCCACAGGGCTTTTGATGTACCAGTGGTTTAGCATTTTCCCTTTGCGCCCAGGTCAGTACACTCACACACGGGAGGTACTGATTTTGTTGGGACACCTGTGGCAATGTGGGAATGTAGGACATGTGTTGCTGCCGGCTTATTTCAGTGGTTTCTTGGTGGCAAATGTCTGAAAATTGAGATTTCTTTCCCTACATTTTGAACTTTCTGTGGGTAATAAATTCCAAGGCAATTCACGAAAGTAAGACCTCTTTGGATTCCCACGGGTATCGTATTTTCAGAAATGCATGGGGTTCCCTGTTTTCCTTGGTGGCTGCGACACCCCAGGCCCAAATCTGTGGGTTGTCCACAAAGCCAAATGCAGTCTATCCCAGGGCGTTTGATGTACCAGTGGTTTAGAAATTTTCCTTTGCACCGAGGTTAGTGCACCCACACATTTGAGGTACGGTTTTTGTTGGGATGCCCGTGCATGGGGTTCCCTGTTTTCCTTGGTGGCTGCGACACCACTGGCCCAAATCTGTGGGTTGTCCACAAGACCAAATACAGTACAAATGTGGTCTTCCCAGAGCGTTTTATGTATCAGTGTACCAGGTTTAGCTCTTTCCCTTTGCTCCCAGGTAAGTGCACCCACACAAGTTAGGTACCATTTTTGTTGGGATCACTGTGGGAACGTGGGAAGGTAGGACATGTGTTGTTGCCAGTGTGTTTCGGTAGTTTTCTGGTGGCAAGTATCTGAAAATTGTGTTTTTTCCCCCTGCATTTTGGATTTTGCTGGGCCTTGTAAGTGATACATTCCCAGACGTTTCACACAAGTCAGACCTCTTTGGATTCCCACAGGTGTCTTCTTTTCAGAAATGAATGGGGTTCCCTGTTTTCCTTGGTGGCTGCGACACCACAGGCCCAAATCTGTGGGCTGTCCAGAAGACCAAATACAGTAAAAATGTGGTCTTCCCAGAGCGTTTGATGTACCAGTGGTTTAACTCTTTCCCTTTGCCCAGGTAAGTGCATCCACACAAGTTAGGTACCATTTTTGTTGGGACACCTGTGGGAACGTGGGAAGATAGGACATGTGTTGTTGCCAGCGTGTTTCTGTAGTTTTCTGGTGGCAAGTATCTGAAAATTGTGTTTTTTCCCCTGCATTTTGGATTTTGCTGGGCCTTGTAAGTGATACATTCCCATACGTTTCACACAAGTCAGACCTCTTTCGATTCCCACAGGTGTCTTCTTTTCAGAAATGCATGGGGTGCCCTATTTTCCTTGGTCGCTGCGACACCCCAGGTCCAAATCTCTGGGTTGTCCACAAAGCCAAATGAAGTCTACCCCAGAGCGTTTGATATACCAGTGGTTTGGCCATTTTCCTTTGTGTCCAGGTCAGTACAACCACAGATTTGAGGTACACTTTTCATTTGGACATCTGTGGGAATGTGGGAAGTTAGGACATATGTTGTTGTTTACGTGTTTCAGTGGTTTCCTGGTGGTAAATGTCTGAACATTTTACCCCTACATTTTGCACTTTGCCAGGCCTTGTGAGTAATAAATTCTAGGGTGATTCCCGCAAGTCCGACCTCTTTGGATTCCCATCGTTGTCTTCTTTTCAGAAACGCATGGGCAGCCCTGTTTTTCCTGGTGGCTGTGACACCCCAGGCCCAAATCTGTGGGTTGTTCACAAAACCAAATACAGTAAAAATGTGGTCTTCCTAAGGTGTTTGGGATATCAGTGGTTCAGCCTTTTCCCTCTGCGCCCGGATAAGTGCATCCACACATGGGAGGTACTGTTTCTGTTGGGACACCTGTGGGAAGGTGGGAAAGTAGGACATATGTTGTTGCTGGCATGTTTCAGTGGTTTCCTGGTGGAAATGTCTGAAAATTGAGTTTTTTCGCTACATTTTGGACTTTGCCAGACCTTGTGGGTAGTATATTCTAGCGTGAGTTGCGCAAGTCAGACCTCTTTTGGATTACTACGGCTGTCTTCTTTTCAGAAATGAATGGGGTTCCCTGTTTTGCTTCATAGCTGCGACACCCCAGACCCAAATCTGTGGGTTGTCAACAAAGCCAAATCCACTCTTCCCAGGGCGTTGGATGTACCAGTGTATCAGTGGTCCAGCCTTTTGCAGCCTTATCACCATAGCGGTGATAAGAGAATGTGAAGGAGGAGACCAAAGGAGAAGGGAGTGAAGAGTAAGGGGCCATGGACGGATCTCTCAAATCATTGACACAAAGGGAGGTTAGTTTAGAAGTGTATTTTTGTATTTATTTACTTGGGTTTATATAGGCCCTTATTCATGAAATTATTTGCCTGTAAAACAGGGATTTGCATGCCATTCTGCCTGCAAATCCCTATTTGATGAATGGGGATTTGCGGGCAGAATGGTACACAAATCCCTGTTTTACACCCAAATAATTCCATGAATCAGGGCCATAGTGTCTACCTAGCTATAAAGCAATGGAGCCCTTTACGCATAATTTGGGGTTATCTGAGGTTGATGAAAATGGCGATTACATGTTACGGTAGGTTGGCTACCCCATAGTACAGGGGTGTTAGATACCTACGAGTATCACACCCTATGTGACCCTTATATTTGTCCTGAACGAAGGATTTTAATTTCCTTCATGAAATGCAGGCACACTGGAGTGCCCCTATTTATGACCTGGATGTGTTTCAGTTTGGTGGGGCATAGCAAGAGAGAGCCTGTTACCTGGTTTCCTCTTTGCATTCCAGTTTATACTCGAACCTCGCAGTGGTCTGCCTGTTAGAGGAGTGTGTCCCATTGGAGCCAGCAGGGGCGTTGCTAGGGGGGGGCTAAGGGGGCTATAGCCCCTGATCTTTTGGTTGTAGCCCCGGATAGAATCTCAGGAGCTACAGCCAAAAAACTAGCTAGCCCCTAGTCCCAACAGTTCCGACATCAGCATAGCCCCGGGTCTTTTCCAGACCTAGCAACTCCCCTGGGAGCCAGTAAGTGTTGTGGCTACTTAGGCTTGATTTTGGCCAGTAGTCGCCTTAGATATGGTGCAGGCAGTTTTGAAAAGTATCTTGTCTGGGAGAGGTAGTCAGTCTAATTCTCTTATGATGTAAGAAACGTGTTCAGATTTCTTAGTACCTGTCATCAGGCATGCAGAACAAGCCCGTGCTGGTGGTAAAGCACCCCAATTTGTAAGACGGTAGGAAATCGAGGTGGACATGGTATGTATACACAGACAGTAATTTTGCCTTAAAAATGCACCAAAAGGAGGCAGATCTGAAAAATAGCATTGAGCACTTTTGCCGCCATTTTGTCTAATCAACTTAACTTGGAAAATGACATCAGGTGTCATTTTCCGAAGAAAACGTATTCAAGACAATTCTACATTTAAGGCCTAACACAACAGTAGCCTTGCTTGAAAGAAATAGAAATAGTGGAACTACACATTTGTGGCATGTGGTAAAAATTGTGGTACTTGAACAATCAGACATGTTGCTGTCTGCTCTGACGGAAGACATGTTGCTGTCTGCTCTGAGGGATACACAACACGATGGGCGGTGATTGAGCGACCACATTTTTGCAAGATTCTGCAGAACGCGCCATGAGGTGCAGAGGAGGAGCCTTCTGCCCCATCCACACTCATCTGTCTTGGGAACGCTCGCGACCAATGCAAACAGCAACATCCGGCTGAGTCCTGGAGCTGCAGTTGCTTTCCGTCAATTTTTAAGACCGGTTGTTATTTCATTATTTTAATGTCCTGCGTGATGCGATTTTCCCCGAAGCGCACCAATATGAGCCAGCAGTTTCATTTGAATTCAAATAAGTTCAAAGGCCTTCATGCTTCGATAACTGCAGCTATGAGGTATTGGGCCATAGGAATAAACACATACAAAGATAAAATAGTGTCTGGATTTGCAAAATAAAAATGTCATGTGGAGATTGATTACGGCCACTTTTGTATGCAAGAGGTAGACGGCCACTGTGTGCTGATGAGAGGGGCCGGGCGGGAAGCATTCTTTCAGCCTTAATTTGTTAAAAGAACAACAAAGTGTGTTTTACTGAATCCGCGACTTTGAGGGATTAATGCATGTTCTGCTGCCTACTTAGGGGAATGAAATATGTTCTCTGAATTTGGAGAAAACTTTTTGGTTTCTCGAGCATTTTAATTCAAAGAACAGATGTAAGCAATGGCATTGTTTGTAGAAGTGTTGTTAGTAAGCAATAGATCTTGGGCACCCACTGTAACCTGAAGAAACTAGGTACTCAATACACTACCTTCACTATCGATGGACATATCATTAGGGTAGCTAAGGAAGTGAAAACTCTCAGCTTATGTCTGGATTCCACCATGTCCTTTGACAAGCGAGTCAAATCCTTGGCCTCCACCACCTCATACACCTGCAAGCTTATCCGAGCAGGCAGACCCTTCCTCTCTAATGACAGCTGATCCTTGGCTAGGGCACTAATACTCTCTAGGCTAGATTACTGCAATGCTCTATACAGCGGCGCTAATAAGGCCATTATCCAGAGGCTACAAACACTGCAAAACAACGAGTTAAGAGCTGCACTAGGCATAAACAAAAGAGAACATATCTCGGCTACTAGACGCCAACATAACTGGCTCACCTCTCATAACAAAATTCTTCTAAAAGTAGCCTCCCTCACCCACAAAGCACTAAACAACGCTGCCCTGAGCTATCTCTCAGAGAGAATACGTAGAAAAATGTCAACCAGACCCACAAGAGCTAGCAATACTCACTGCCGCAGTGTTCCTAGATATCGGCTCACTAAGATGGGCGGCAATAGCTTCCCTGTGAAAGACGCTAAACTATGGAACTCCCTGCCACACCAGCTTAGAGTCGACCAACCATAATTACTATTCAGACGTAGCTACATTAACATCCTCAACTCTCCCATCGTCTAAATATGTCACCTACTAGACTGACTTAGGATACCTGACTCTGAATATCGCCCATTGTATATATGTTTCTAGTCCCACACCTTTGCCCAATTGTTCCACCTGTATGTGTGTGCGTATGCTCTATTGTAATTTCCTGTAACTATATACGCCGAATTGTATTATATCTGCAACGCTGCACACCTGTGTATATGTTCCATTGTAATTTTTTGTAACTATATTTTTGCACTGTAAATTTGTTTTAACTATGTAAGTCTTGAATTTCCTTATGACTGCGGCCCTGTTACCTTTGGGTTAGGTGCACATTATAAATTAATAAACAAACAAACAAACAAAACTAATAACGTGAATAGAACATTATTTTCAAACATAGTCGCATTCTGAGGCAGATTCCATACGATCCCTTGGTTTTCCGCCAGCATGATATGCCTGCTCGTGGAAAATTATGGTGCTAATTGAAAGGAGAACAGGAGTGCATAATGGCATGTCAATCCCATTCCATTCCACCACTCTGCCGCCAGATAGCAGGAAAATAACACTGATCGTATAAGCAAAGCACAAAGAGCATACACTTTTGCACTAACACCAATGAAAGTGGTGACGTTTGTGAGGTGCACACACATTTTGCAGAACACCCCACACCCATGTTGCATACATTAAACATATGGATTTGAGAACCTACACATGTGCAGCCAGCAAGCAATATGCTTTCCGGATAATGCCCTTAGCACTTGATCTAACTGCCCATTTACTGTACTGCCTTGATGAGAGCATCTCCTTCATCTCCATCTGGCCCCCCTTCAGGTCTCTATGTGCCCAACTTTCCCGAAGGTTCATGCAGCCACCTCTTGCCCAGTGAGCCATGCGCGCTTCACAACACCGCACCGACAACAAACTAACCACGCTTGTACAACGCCAACAGTGCATGCGATCACGCCCCGGTGCCAACACCGAGCGCAGCGCACGGTGTGTGCCAGGCTGGGGCCTCCAGCAGCGCACCGCCTTTCTCTCCCTCATACTCCCTCCTCCCCTGACTGGCCAAACCCCCTCCCCTTCCTTGCTTGCGGATCCTCCGGAGCGCCTTGGTCCTGCTCCGTTGGTTGGGGTGCGCAATATGGGTGCATTTAGCACTTAACATGCAATTGAGAATGTTAGCATGCTGCCTCGCTTATATGGAATTGTGAAGATTACTAGGTGCAGAACATGGTTGGAGTGGGGGATGTTGGCGTGTCCTGCACTTGGATGGAGTTCTGGCCGTTGACCTGGGACGTCTCCTGGGGGAAGTATGGGGGTTGGCGGGTTCCGCACTTGGGCGTAATTGTGAGTGTTAGCATGTTAAAATATCATATAACTCACTAACACGAAAAGAAAAAACTCAACATCTCTGCATACTTATCACACTCAAAAAACTCACACAACCAACTCTCGCACAACAACACACACGCACTTCAAGCACACAAGGACTGACATCGATCCTATACTCACACTAAAGCTCAGCACCCGGTGTACACCGAGTTGAAGCTGCTAACAGAACACTACCCCTCTCACTATCCTACTCCCTCTTCACCTTCCTAACCCACCCAACCTTCTCGTTTACAGATCCGTCAAAGCACCTGAGGACCAACTCCGTTGGTGACGGTGCGCGGTACACATAACTTTAACATCTCCATCTTCGCATTATTGGAGCTACTATTTTTTGCATCCCCCTAAAATACATGGGCCCTCATTACGACCCAGGCGGTAAGGGGTTTACGCCGGCGTAAACTTCGCCGACCCTTACCGCCTTAGTACGAGTTCCCGTAGCGCCATGGTGATTTTAACGCCTGCTTTTTGCAGGCGTTAAAATCCATGGCGCTAAGGGACCTCGTTGTTAATTACGCCACCGTAATTTACGGTGGCGTAATTAACGCCTTCCCCACTCCCATTATGCCCTATGGGGCAAAAATGGGAATGGGGAAGGGTAAATGGGGATTGGGGACTTACCGCCCCGCCAAGGTCGGAATGGGGCGGTAAGTCCGCCAACCACCATGGCGGAGTTGGCAACTTAGCGCCATGGACCATGGTGCTAATAGCACCATGGTTCTCCGCCAAGGTCGTAATGAGGGCCATGGTGTTTATGGCGCTTCAGTTTAGTGCTTTGGCGAATGCAGTTTTGCAGGAGGAACCTCTGCTGCTGGATGCGTTATTAATAAACATATACATCATTCTTCTAATCAATACCTTTTGCCTCTGCACATAAATGCACACTTTGGCATTTACATGTGAGAGCAGAATTGACTAACTGATCTCGAGTACACGCGACCTTATTAAATGCAGCTGTCCATAAAAAGAATGGTCCAATGCGCAATTTCTAACTAGCTAACAGTGGGTCAGCCGCATCTGGCGCTGCCTTTCTATTGAAGTGGATTTAGGCATATATGCCTGATTCAACAGAGTTTGTAGACATACTCACAGGCATCTGCATAAAGGAAATAGAAGACACAACTTTGTCTTTTTACAATATTGCATCTAGTTTGAAACATTAGGGACCAACGCACTTGTGTATTAGTTTCATTATTTACACCAATAAAACAATTGGTGTAATTGCGGCATCATGGGCGCACTGACAAAGTCTATGACGCAGATGACGCAGTGCGACATCATATGCACTGCGCATGATGCCATGCGCTGTGTATGACGTCACGCACACTGTTTACAAGCTATTAAGCATTCCCAAAATGGCGCCGTTGCCATTCCCCTGAGAACACAATTCTCAGGGTAAGTTTAAAACTATACAGGGATATATCTGCCACCTAGACCAGTGGACCTTGAGTCTCTGGAGCTACATTCTGGACGTTAAGCCATTTAGCCAGGCTGTGGATGCACCATAACTAATCCACATTGGACTAGGTAGTAATATACATGTATTGACCCATGGTTTCCTCCCTGTCAGGTATTGGGACCATTAATAACATAAGAAGAGTGGTTATATACTACCATCTATAACATACATGAAGAATAATATTCTAGATGACTGGACGTTTTCCATTACTTGTCCTACAAAGAAAATCCATCTGACAGCCAGAACTTTTGGTAAGGATGTTATTTAAACTTATCACATTAAATCATTTGTTGCAGCCCTTAAATGCACAGCCATTAAGATTCTGTCATGTGCCTTCACAGGCTTTGGAAATTGATGCAGCAGAACTATAATAGTGGGGCTTTCACAAATTATTACTTAAGGGGCATTAATCAGAAATAAACCTATTCGATATCACCAGACAAGATAGACACCACCATTATAGGATGAGAGCTAACAGACCATGACCAGAATTTACACACCACACAAGGACTAGTGGTAAGCACCCTATGGGGTCAGTTTATCTACCAGAATTACCTAAGCACTTCGGATGCTCTTACAGTGGAACATTACATGTATTCTCCTATTCTCCTTTTTTTTTCTCCAAAGGCCCACTCGTAAGAAGTTGGTGAGTTTAACATATAGATATTTCACTATTAACCAACCGTCACAAGGGTTCTCACTGAGGTGGTTACCATTCAGCACAATGGGGTACTTGAGTTTACATTGAGATGATGGCAGGATTTGGGAACTCCTTATAGACACAACGCATGCAAACTGCAACCAATACTAACACGATTTGATAATTAAAGAACTGGATCTACCGCACTATCAATAAAGCATGCTATTAAATACTGCAATCAGCATAGAGCATGGCAATGCCAAATTAAGGAAACAAGATGCATGGTATGTAACCAATATACATGCACTAGAGACATGAAATTGATAGATTATGACGGTATGAATGATAAAAGCTTTCTGTTCTGCTCTTCCCCTATTTGACCTCCTCATCTGTAACCAACCTCACCATGGGTATGTATTCACCATCACTATATGTAAAATGTATTTGGTTTCTCTTCTGAAATGCATACTTTTCGAAAAATTCTGTAACCCATCATTTGATTCTTGATGCTAACAACTCAATATATATATAACCTAATATCACATGTATTGAATAACCAACAGCCTTGAAAACGACTGTGCAGGTCGAAACACATGTCGGTTGTTCCGGACTTTCTAAATGAAAAGCATCTAGAAGGAATTCACCTTTAAAACATTTCTGGACATTGTACTTATTTGACTGGATTTTAAGGGTCATAGCACTACTTGACAGCATCCTTTCCTTTTTTATGACTAATCTACCCTTTTGGACTACTGTGGACTATTGTGGACTCAAAAACCACAAACACCAGCTACGCCCCGCCCCTTTTATCAGCAATCGCCTTTAAAAACAACTGGCCATGCGCATTTGCTGAGTGCCTTGCCGAGTGCAATTTTGCAGGAGGAGCCTCTGCTTATGGATGGTACGTCGAATCGACCCTGCTTACAAATTACTAGCGTACAGTTGAATCACAACTCTAACGTTTCTCCTCTTCATTCCAATTTCAGCAGTATTACTAAACTACCCTTTTGGACTACTTGGACTTAAAAATAACGAACACCAGCTTGCCCCGCCCCTTTTATCAGCAATCACCTTTAAAAACAACAGGCCCCACACATTTAAATGCGCGCATTTGCTGAGTGCTTTGGGGAGTGCAGTTTCGTAGTTTGGCTGGGGGCTGGAGGCAGGTGAGAGTATTAGTGTTATCTCATAACAGCGAAAAAGTATACTGTTTTACTACGGTAGCTTAGTCACTTGTTTTGCCCTCTGTCATTATTTGGCGCTGCGTATACTTGGAAGGGTCGTCTTGAGTGAATATTGAAGTCACACTTTATCCTAATGAGTTATGCCTGACTCACAAGGACAAAAAATACCACTTGAATGTCAGCAAGCCCACGAACCCTGTTGATCAAACAGGGACCCAGAAAGGCTTTAACAGCAATGGGAGGTTAACTAAAAACATAAGACTCAAGACAAGGGGCAAGTAGGAATAGTGATTACAGAATAGTTAGGAAAATATTGACATTCACACAGGAGCTAGCTACAAAAGCACACCACACCTAATAATCAATAGGAACTGAATGCAGAAGTGCAAAGGAATACCTGGAATGGATTCCAAGAGAAAATCAAGGAACAGGAGCAGAGAAAATGTAATTACAAAGGCAAACCTCCCCACCCATCCAAGGGAAAAGGCAGGAAGCTAAACCTATAAAGAGGAAAGACTAAAGCATCAAGGTTTACAGCAGCAAGGGCAAAGTCAAAGAAATATAGAACACAGGCAACCTGGGCTGCACCAAAAAGGAAAGCACTGAAAATGCTGGCTGCAAACAGAGGAAGACAGAAAGGGAACCTAGAAAGCAGAAATCAATTAAGCACATTAAATTTGAAATCCAGGGAACAAGGAACAAGAAATATAACCTAGGCACTAGGCACAAAGCTTAGAACCAGGAACAAGGGACAAAGGGACCAGTCACAAACAGGAACACAGCAACAATGACCAGCGCTGGACTGAAGCAAACTGAGGCTTTTGAAGCTACTTAACGAGCACACACCTCAGGTGTGCTGCTTTCTGCACCTGCAGCCACAGGTGTTGCCTATCCTCCACCCAACCTTGTCCTGCAAGGGTGGAGATGAAGCAGTGGGCCAGGCATTCTGTGAAGCATAGTCATTTGATTAAAGAAGCATGCTGGCTGCCAAAAACCTGCAATGGATCCGGAAGGGAAGTAGCTTGGAAAATAAGGATTTAGCGCTCCCAATTCATCACAGCACTGTAGCATAAGGTTCAGAAGAAAAGTCCAGTAGGGAATAAACCCCAAATAATGCCCCCCAAGTGGTGGAAATGGGAGCGAAGGTAGCGAGTCGTGACAGTATAGTCCCTCCTGCGGCCGTCTTCTGGTGCCTGCCACCCGCAAGAGACATCTTCTTTCCATGATCGGAGTGCTTTTTCTTTGGAGGTGGCACTGATGGAAATGGTGGCCTGTGGGCAAAGGCAGATGGACTGGAATGAATAGAATCAGTCTGCAGTCTAGTAGAGTCATAGGCAGGCTTCTGGTGAGGAAGATACTCATGAGTCAGATGGACAGTATTTGGCAGCCATGAGTTTGTTCAAACTGCAGCCAACACTGAACCAGAAGCCACTGTATAAGCATATGCATGCCTATAATCATGAGGTGTCTATGAAAAAAAGCTGAATTGCGCAAAAATATAAAACAAAACTGTCATCTGGCAGTGGAAATAAGGCGCAATGTCGTTCAAACTTTGAAAATGCGATATAAAAATTGGCTAAAATCTCATCACGCCATCATTTATCAAAGAGATTCAGAGTTGCTGCTGACAAACATAATATCTAAAAATAGTGCTCAAATGTGGAGAAATTTAAATGCGGCAAATCAATTAACTCAATCCCCTTATCAAATGAATTATGTTCCCAAAGAAGTTTGGGTACAGCACTTACAAAATCTATATGCCTGCCATAGGGAAAGTCAATAAGGAGAGACATGTCAATGGAACACTAATGATAACATGGCCTTGGATAAAGATGACATTCTATATCAAAAAACAAAACTAAGTACTTCACGTGCCTCCAGACCTGATGGTTTTACAAATTGTATGATTAAAAACCAGCCAGAAGAATGGGTGTCAGTGTTTTATGCCATCATTTCCAAGATAATAAGCCAAAGATGAATCACTCCTCCTGGATGAATTTGATTATTTTACCTATATTTAAAAAGGGTGATCATGAACAACCAGAAAATGACCGTCCTATCACTCTATGGGACATTCCAGGGAACGTTTTCGCCAGACACTGTATGGGACCAAGAGGCGAAGGCCTTTGATACTTATCAGACAGGTTTTGTCCCGGGCTTCGGAATAGCAGTGAATTTATTTGCAATATGGGCCATTAAGAGTCATGGGCTGCAAACCAATCAACCTTTATACATTGCTTGCATGGATGTTGAAGCAGCCTTTGATTCCATGTCGAGGGACCTACTGTTTGCTAAAATGAAAAACACAAATTGTCTATCTTATATACGAGCCCTAGTCTCTCAACTTCCATGAAAATTCGCCTTTTCATAGATGGAAATTTAGCAGAATCCATCCCGATCCACAGAGGCCTCAAGCAGGGCTGTATTCTAGCGTCATCCTTGCTTAATTTGTTTATAGCTGACATCAGGCAGCATCTCAAATAGTTTCTTTCTTCCTTACTTTAGTTTCCCTGTATGTGCCTCTGATTTGTATACATTGTGGGTCTTCATATGTATACTTTGTACTAGCACAAGTGTGTAGTAAGTCTTGAATTGTTAGCTAGCTATTACTTCTTTAACATTATACAATCCCCCCTGACATCATGTTACCAACATTATAAACACAACCCCTTGTAGGGACTTTACATCAAAAATAATTTCAGATGTGATGTCATCAATGACATTCATGATGTCATCTTTGATGTTATGGGTGATAGTCTTAGCAGTGCACGGTGGAGGCACGAGTTATGGTTGCTTAGATTACCATAACTGTCGAATTTCGGGGGGTTTCGGTTTTACCTGTAACCATATCATCCTTGTAACAACGTTTTTCCATATAATTTCATAGGTTTTTGCTAGTGCCACTTAACCATGATGTCCCTTTAACAATGTTTTTGTTAGTGAATAACCCCTGGCGTCCGCAAGATGATGTCCCTGACTGACTAGGCCCCAATGCCATCAAGTTTTTTTTTTTAAACTTTCTTTATTGAGTTTACAAATATCAAACGAACAACAACAGATTATCTCTCACCCACGGACTCTCCCACCCACCCTCTCCATCCCCGATACAAAAACATTAGCACCCAATATAGACTTACAGTTCCAAGTAGTCAGCACTATACAACAGGAAAAAGAAATGTTCACTCTGGACACCCCCCCAGGCTCCGGGATGGAAGGCCAGCCGGCCACAGGCTTGCACTATTAAACATGGTCCAGGGAGGGGTAGGGGATTGTGCCGTTGAGGACATATCCGCCATATACTGTCTCAGAGGATGCCAGTAATCAAAAGCGCGGCTGGAGGGTGGTAATGTGGAAGCGTACCTAGTCTCTCTTCGCTCCAATGTGTTCATAATTTCCAGCCATTTAGTAACAGTGGGCGGATTAGATCTCCCCCAATATCTAGCTACAAGATACCTAGCCAGCACAGAGGCCATGCTGAAGAGTTTCTTCTCTGAGCGAGTGCCACCCTCTATCAGTGCCAGCAACCAAAATTCTGGAGAATAAGTTCATGGTGAAGGAAGCATCGCATTCATTGCCGCCTCTATGCTGGACCAAAAGAGCCTAATGCTAGGCGCAAGACCAAGCGACATGGAAAAAGTCTGCCTCCGTGTTCTCACATCTCTTACATGCAGAAGATCTCCCAGGGAAGAACCTGCCAAGGGTGGCGGGAGAGTAATAGGCCTGATGGATAAATCTGAACTGAATCAACCTATACCGGCAATTCAAGGATATGTATCGGGTTTGCATGCAAACTGCCTTCCATTGATTCTCACTCAAAGGCTCTCCAAGGGCTGATTGCAATATGCGCTCGTGCCTACGATTACCACATGCAGTCCCATCCCTGATCGACTTGTAAATAGTTGACACAAGCTTGCCAGATGACTGTGGTTGTATGATAAGGCTCAGGGCCGGATGAGGGGAGGGAGCTCGGGGGAATTCCGCCCATATACCCTTAAGTGTTCCCCGAAGCCTGTAGTAGTAGAGCAGAGACACTGAATTATGCACTGCTCTGAATTTAAGTTCCTCCCAGGTCACCATCTGGTCATTACGGACTAGGTCACACAGAGTCTGCACCCCCAGCCTTAGAAAAAGTTCCTTAAAGGATTTTTCTTGTGTGAGTGGGACCCCAACTATATTGTAGATCGGGAAAGAAGGCTGGTATCGGGAAGTGGATTCAAACAGCAGACAGATCCTATCTCAGGCTTCACATGTCACAGCTAACGGTTGGATCTCCCCCTTCAGAATGGGACAAGGGGTCCCATAACAACCCCATGAGTGGGTTAGGAGAGGTGATTGCCGACGCAAGGTGGTTATGTGGGATCTCAGGACCCGGAGAACTCCAGCCGGCAATGTATTTTGCCTGTGCCGCGAGGTAATATAAAAACATATCGGGACAGTCCAAGCCACCCTGGTTGTACGGCCGGGTGAGAGTTTCGTACACCACCCTAGGCTGTTTACCAGCCCAGACTAATCTCGTCATCATTTTCCTGACACAAGCCCAAAAGTGTATCAGAGGCCAAAGTGGAATGTTGTTAAAAATATATAATAGTTTAGGAAGGATGACCTTCTTAGACAATGCAATACGGGCCACTTGATACACAGGAAGTAGTATCCAAGACTCAACCCTCTGCTCCAGTTCCTCTGGGGTTTGTATGTAGTTTTCCCTATATAACGTGTTGGGCATGGTGGAGACCCTCACCCCTAAGTAACGTATCCCCTGTGGGCACCAACGAAAACCTTTCCCCACATCATCTTGTCGCACAGAGGGAGTCAGGGGGAGGACCTCTGATTTGGTCCAATTGATTCTAAGACCAGACAGCTCACCAAACCTGACCACCTCTTGAGTCAGGGGATTTAAATTTTGCAGAGGGTGTTTAACAAACAAGAGGATGTCGCTGGCGTACAAGGATATCACAGCTCGGTGCGTGCGCACCACCACACCCCTGTGCGCGTGTTGTTCCCGGATGTGACATGCCAATGGCTTCATTGTGAGAGCAAATAGGACAGGTGAAAAGGGGCACCCCTGGAGGGTACCCCGCGCAGGGTAGATGTGTTCCGAGACTTTACCGTTAGTGCATATTGCTGCCTTGGGGGTGGTGTATAGTATTTTAACCCACTCTATGAACGTCAATACGAAACCGGATCGGCGGAGCACTTCGAAAAGGAAGGACCACTCGATAGAATCGAAGGCCTTCTCTGCGTCGAGTGCCGCTATGGCAATTGGGACCTCTGGGTTGACATTGTGCATTAAGGTGAATAAGCGCCTTAGATTAAACTGAGTGGGATGGCTAGGGATAAAACCAGCTTGGTCTGGAAGGACCAAAGCTGGCATATGGGGAAGGATGCAGTCAGTGAGTATTTTTGCAAGGATTTTATTGTCAGTGTTAATAAGTGACAATGGTCGATATGAGGACAGCTGTCGGGGGTCACGCCCGGTATGGAGAGCACTGTCACCAGGGCTGATCTTGTGGATTCCGGGAGAGAACCACTTGAGAATGCTCCGTCATACATACTGAGTAAATGGGGAAGCACTAGGTCCGCGTAAGCTTTATAAATTTCTGCTGTTATTCCGTCCGGCCCAGCAGCCTTACCGTTAGGAAGAGAGTTTATAGCCTTGCGGATTTCCTCTTCTGTGATAGGATCAGTGAGCAGAGCGCCCTGCTCCAGATCCAACCAGCCCAGTGCCACCTCGTCCAGATACTGGGTCAGCACGTCATGCCCCAAGTGTGGGCGTGACATGTATAATTGACTGTAATATTCATGGAATTCCGTGTTAATCCCCTGCAGGTCTTTAATCAAGGTTCACGCCCCACAACCTCGGGCACAATGGTAGATTGACGCTCCTTTGAATGGCCCATGCCAGGGTTTTGCTCGGACGATCCCCTTCACCATGTCTTTTTGCTAGGATAGGATCCCCCACGCTTCTCTCCTCGCTAGTGACCATTCGAAGTAATTCCTCCCTGAGAGCCAGCAGTTCACGACGGAGCTGAGGGGTGTCAGCTTCACCCTGCAGGTTCTCCTTTTCCCTAATCTTGCCTTCGAGGACTCACATAGATCTTCTGACGGCCTTAAGCACCCCACCCTCCCTAGAGATACAACAACCTCGCAGGTAAACTTTAAATGCTTCCCAAACTGTACCCTGATCTGGGACAGAGTCTGCATTAAATTGAAAGAACGTTTGGATATCTTGCCCTATCTCTGACTGGAAGGCGACGTCCTCCAGGGCGCAAGCCCTGAATCTCCACCTGAGGTGACCTGGGGGATTCGTGAGGACAGTAATGCATGCCAGAACAGGAGAGTGATCAGAAAGGGTACGAGGAAGGATAGAAGCCACAACAGTATTCCTAAGGAGCTGGGGAGTAACCACAACATAGTCAATTCTAGAGCAGCTACCATGTAGCCCCGAGAAGAATGTATACTCTCTAGTGTCAGGATGTAGGGATCTCCATGTATCACACAGGCCATGATACTGGGAGATGGCGGGCCAAGCTTTAGCCGCCAGAGGGAGGGAAGTTTGGCTAGTAGCAGATCTATCCATTTCCAACGTGAGGGCCAAGTTAAAATCACCAGACCACACAATCTCGTAACCTGGGAATTTATGGAGCGCGCCGCACACCGATGGAAAAACTCTGGGGAGTCAGTGTTTGGCATTTACACATTAATGAGGAGTATCTTAATACCATGTAGCTCTCCCGGCAGAATCACAAATGTACCCTCATCGTACCTAAGTTGCTCGTGCAACCTAAATTGTAAGGAGCCGTGAATGTAAATGGCCACCCCTCTGGAATGGGACGTGTAGGATGATTCGCACCTATGGATAACCCAACCAGCAAGCCTAGGAAGGGGGGCCCCCTTAGGAAGGTGGGTTTCTTGAATGCAAAGTATGTTAACCTGATGGTTCCTGCAGAAATTCCCAATAAAGCGGGACTCCTTAAAATTGGTAAATCCCCTTATATTCCAAGATAGAACTGAAAGTGCCTTTTGCCTGCCCCGACCCATCATATGTGTGCACATATCAGCCGTTGTGATGCGGGGTATTATACATGCAACAATTACTGACCCATTTTGTCTGCAAGGGTGGTCAAAGGCCCATTGAGCGCTGAGGTAACCCAGAACAAAGAACAACCCAGCCAGAACCCGGGCTCTCCTGCTCTCCACACCCTCGCGCGCCAGAAACTATAACCTACCTGCAACCCTATCCCACCCCAATCCCAAGTAAACCCCATAATTAACAATCAAACCGCAGTGCCTGCTGGTGATGGTGGAGCGCTGTAGGCGGCTGGCGCGCTCCAAAGGCCCCAGTCATTAGGAGATATCTTTAGGACCCGACCTCGCGGACCGGCGATCGTCATTGCGACCTGTCTAATCGGCGCAGTTGGAATGAGAAGGAGAGCGTCCCGGATGACTCACAGGGTCCCGGAGGCTTGAGGCAAAGCGCTCAGCGACCTCAGGGGAGGTGAAGAAAACTGCAGACCCATTATGTTGAATATAAAGCTAAGCTGGGTAGAGCATTGCATATTTGATCCCCTTTCGTCTGAGGACAGTTTTAACAGCTTGAAACGTTTTGCGCTGATCTTGGACCGCAGGGCTGAAGTCCGGAAACAGACGGATTACGGATGGGCCCCATCGCAATTCCCCCTTCTCCCTGGCAGAGCGCAAAATGATATCACAATCTCAATAGTTGAAATTCTGGCTATGATCGGACGTTCCGGGGCGCCAGGGGGAGGCCTTGCTGCAAGAGAGAGGTGTGCTCGCTCCTGTCACGTCTCCCGCACCGATTGCATCTCCTACAGGTGCTCTTTCTCCACCCTCGGCCTCCGTCCCTCCCACTACCCCACACATGTACCCTGGCTCACTTAATCCCTTGCCCTTCGCCCATCCTGTTGGATTGCAGCATGGCAGACCCGGAGTTTATCGCCCCTCCCGTTCTTGGCAGCTGAACTGGAGGATTTCATCTCGCCATAACGCAAGCGTTGCCCACGGAGACCCGCGCGTCACGGATCACGTGGTTTTCCACCACGCAGCAACGCTTCCGTGTCACGTATCACGTGACTCCTGACATTGTATAAAAGGCTTCCGGAAACAAGGAGCGTTGCTTCACAGCTGTTTTTCCTCCTGGATCACGTGATGCTTAGTTTTTGACCTACGGATTGTTTCCTCGACCACGCTTTGTTCTACGGATTGCTTTGCCTTACCCTCTTTACAAATCGAACTTTAGACCTCCTGTTGCCGAACTACGCTTTGCTCCACGGACTGCTCTGCCTCACCCTGCTACTGTTCGAACTTTGGACTTCCTGTTGCCGAACTACGCTTTGTCCCACGGATTGCTCTGCCTCACCCTTCTACTGTTCGAACTTTGGTCCTCTTGCTGCCTGACCACGGTATCGTCCCTGGTTACTCTACGGATCACGTCTTTCTGTCTTGGAACCTGGCCTCAGGCCCCCACGCTAGGTGTTTACCTGTCCTGACCTCATACAGCTCCTGCCCTGGGGTCCAGTCCTTCCTCGCCTCTCTGGGCAACCCTTTTGCACACATAGGTAAGCAGTGCCAAGTTACCTGTGTTCTTGTGTTATTCCTGTTCTGTGCATAACCTCATAATCTTTTGCTTTACAGCGTTCAAGGGGTTCTTCTGGTTGTTCCTGAATCAGGCCCGACGGACTACCACCTGTGGCCTCAAAGACCGCACAGGCAGTATTTCTGGTGTTGCCTGTGTGGTACTTGGGGACGGAGGTATTCATACTCTGCACGACCATAAAGTCCGTAACAGCTCCACCATGAACATCGATGTAAGTGGGGGGTGGTCCAGGATTTCAGTAAGGAGTGTTTCTGTGAACTTATCCATATTGTCAATTGCTGTGGATTCCGGCACACAGAGTATGCGTATGTTGTTCCGTCTGGAATGCCCCTCTAAGTCCTCGTTCTTGGCCGTGATTTTTTTAATAGCCTGTTGCAGGTCTGCCACCTCACACTGCAGTGTGGAAACTTTGTCCTTGCCCTCCCCTATGCGCTGCTCCGCTTCAGTCAAGTGCCCACACAGCTTGTCGATCCGTATGGTCGAGGTGTCCACCTTATGGGTTAAGGAGTCTATTTTTGCACCCAGGCTGTGAGTACTGCTCTTCAAAGCAAGCAAAGTCTGGTCCAGGGTGGCAACATCAATTTGGGATGGGGGTTGGCTCGAGGAGGGAGATGGCGGCCTTGAAGGTTGGTCAGTGCAGGCAAATTGCTCCATTTTGGCCTGTTTCTTGTGATTTCCCATAGCGGGGTGGGCGGGGACTGGGAGACACAGAGCCAGCAGCAGATCGGGAGTACAGATGAGGTTTAATCCCCCGCGTTCTGTGCAGTTGTCTAATGCAGAATAGGCCCTGCAGCGTCCCACAAGACAGGAGCTCGCGGTACCGTCCGCGCAGCCCAGGCAGTCAGGGTCCTATATACTGTTTCCCCCGCGAGCAGAACCAGGTGCGCCAGTAGCGAGTTGAGTGCTGATCTGCCAGACAGAGGTGGTTCCAGGGGCTCACGAGCCCAGTTCCAGTTAGAGTAGCTTGTTGTCGTTGTCATGGACAGTGGACAGCCGGGGGGGCGCTCACGCCTCCACGCCCCCTTCAGGATCGGGGGGTGCTCACTCCTCCATGCCCCCTTCAGGATTGGTCAGTGGTCAAAGATATCATCCCTGCGAGGTCAGAGGCCAACAGTGTCGCAGGAAAGAAACGTGCGCCGCTACGGTGCCTGTGCAGGAGTTCTATCAGGAATCCTCCACAATGGGGTCAGGTGCTAATAGAGGAGAAGCCACATCTCTCAGTCCGAGGGGCAGTGTGCTGGTCCCACGCTGATAAAAAAAGGAGGGAATCAGCAGGGAATGGGCCCCCCCGCTAGCCAGGAGGAGGCGATGCGGAGCGCCTCACCTCAACCTCAGGTGTCCAAGTAGCTCCAGCCGGTGTGCAGGTCCAGATGGTCTCAGCCAGCCCACAAAGTGGGCCGTGCAGTGGCCCGCTGCAGAGTGAGCAACACACCCATTGCCAGCGGCCACTACCGAGCAGATCCAAGGAGTCGATGGCGGGTGGCAGGCAGCTACACACACCGCACCTTATCCCGGGAGGAGCCGAGGACCCGCCGAGGGCCCCGGGTATCGCTCTCCACCACGCCCTACAGGTAACTCCTTCCTAGGCTCCGGGTGCAGTGCCAAGCAGGTAACGAGCATCCGCAGGCATTAGGGGCCGGGCAGCGCAAGTAGATCGGCCAACCACGAGTCCAGAGGGCCGGGGCCGAGCCCGAACAAGCGAAGTCCCAGACAGCCTTAGCGTGCGCCGACAAGACCGGCGCAGGATTCCAGGAGGACGTTCCAGACAGGTCCGGCGACAATTCCAGCAATCGAATGCAGCCCCAGTCTCCACAGCCGTGGGTGGCGAGGAAGAGGAAGGTGCGGCGAGTAGTGGCCCAGGGCGACACGCGAGGGAGCCACCTTTCCTCCGCCTGCAACTCCAACACCGCCAGCGAGGCCGCAGCTGTCACCCCTCCCCGTCCGCGGCACTCAACACGCCCGCAGCCGCAAAACCCAAAGCAGCGGGTGCCACACTATTTCAGCAATCATCCGGTGATCCGTCGTGCGAGAACGGGCCCCAGAAGTGAAGGATATCAAACAGGATAGAAAGGCTTTGGCCAGAGCCTCTCAGACGGCAGCCATCTCAAGCAGCCACGCAACAGCGCCCCCCGCTGTCAAGTTTTTTCTGACTCTGCTATAGTCCTACGGACATTTCAAAGGGTCTGTCCTGTGTCAGACATGAGACTGATTCTGCTCCAGCCCTGTTCAATGGCCTGATCCCATTGGAAAATGCTCTGTGAAGCAGGCCCTTTCAATGTCTGTCACATGTTGTGCTAGGGCATGGGAGCCAGTGAAGCAGGATTATGTGGACTGAGTGTGAGGGTCTGAGCACGAGCTGAGGTTTTATTCTGGTTAAGAGATGGGAATCTTAGTATGAGGTGAGAATCTGACGGCCCGATTCAGATGTTGGTTTAAAAAGATTAAAGTGTTATTGTGCAATGATAGTTCTGCTTCTATAATTAATTCTAATCATTAGTGAAAAAGGGACAGCATTTTTTCCCCATTTTTGTGCAAATTGCGTGAACCGTGCTTTATAGCTTGGAAACGTTACTGGTTACTGAGATGTATGTGTTTGGTACTTGTTCTGTTATTATTCTCCTCAAATGCTGCCTTCCACACATGTGTTAAATGCATGCAAAGTTACATCACCAGCCAGGTGGAGGTGACTGACAAAAACTGCAGTTGTAAAATGTTTTGCAAACAATTCCTATGGTATATGTTGTCATTTAAGAAATGCTTTTTTTTGCCACCATTGAAGGGGTTATATTTTTGTCAGATTCAAGTATCCGTACCATCTTTTTTTCATTCTCTATTGATTCTCCCTTTAAATAAGTGCGTGTTGAAATTATACCTGCAAAGGCCATTCGAAACACGTAAGCACCGGCTATAGCCCAACATCATGCACTCAGGCCCGTGCCTCCATTACAATGTGTGCCCCTATTCAGAAGTCCTGAAGTGGCGCAGAGTTTCATGCACACTTATGAGTCTTAACCCATGTCTACTGCGAAGTCAGAATCGGGCCCGCAGTATAAGGTGAGGGGCCAGGGTGAGACCCTGGCAGTGAGGTCCTGGGAGTGAGCTCCTGGATGTGACGGTTGTGCAACGCAAGCAATAAATAAGTGAAACCAAACAGAGTACAGTGGTAATTTAATTGCACAACCCTCCCTTTCTCATTCTCAGTTTGAAGATGTGCTTGTTATTCCCACAATGCATTGTTGCAGAGCTGAAGACACGGGGCCTTCAACACGCAGGACGCAGAGAGGTGGGGAGCAAGCAATTAATATTTGCACAGGCGCAGGTTTCGCGTTTTAGTGCCTTTTTAAATTCAATTATATACTAATGGGTGGATGCGTGTGTCGAAAATCACAGCGCATTGACTTATGCGGAACTTCACTAAACGTTTGATGCGATCGCCTGTTAAATGTGCAATCCCTAGGTCCATCATGCCACCCGTTTCAAGAATGCGTGTGCATGTTAACTACGTGTGCACTAATGTGCATCCGTGCATCGGTCCTCAGTGTGCAGCCCACTACACTTTACTGTAGTCTGCAGACGGATGCAGAATTGCCGTGCAGGGCTCTTTATCACCCCAGTACCCGGAGCCGTTTAGCCAATAATAAAAACTGTAACTGGAAATCTGCGCCTCCATTTTACATCGCCTCTTTTGCTTCCAGGATTTAATAACTCGTGACATGTAGTGTCTGAAGGGATCGAGCTGAACAGCTCGGTGGATGTAAAGTCTCCCCCAGAACCCGGCAGTAAATCACAGGCAGTTTCCTGCTGCCTTGCCTGAGCAAACTTTGCAGGAGTAAGAGACGGGCAAGGACACCTCTCTCGGCTACCAGGACTTAAGCCCGCCAAGTAGTCTGCGAGGGAGGCAGACTTTGCCTTCTTCCAGGTGAAGAGGGGCACGACATCCCCCCCTTAGTGTGCACGATAACTGCTGTAAAGGAACATCTTGAGCTTGATGTTCAAAACAAAGTGTAATGCAAGGTATACTTTTATAAATCCCAAAATATGTCATGTTTTTGTTTATGGGTTTAACTTTGGGGACTTCGGGCCTCATCAGGGTTTGGGCGGTATCCCGTTGCTAATTGCGCCGGCATACCACCCAAAGCTATTAGCGTTACCGCAAACTCGGTCTGGTGCAATTTGCGCCGGATCCTGAGTTGCGGTGGGGAGGTAAAGCCCCATTCCCATTGGGTCCAAAGGGGGTTTCTTGGCGCTATTAGAGCCGTGCTAATAGCACCAAAAACGGGTGGAAAGGGGAGATTTCCCTTTGTTAGGGAGAATTTTCATTTCTGTGCTAATTCCTTCCACCTTAGAGACCTCAAGCTCTTGTGCTGGACTTAGGACTTTTTAATTTTAACTCCTGAGTGAGTGGGACATTTTTCCCACTCCCTCGTGTTTTTTTCCCTGACTAGGATTTTCTGTTTTCACTGTTTTTGGAGACTGGCAAACTCCATAGGCATCTGCTTTTTGTATAGGGAGACACAGCACCCTCAGTGCAGTGTCACTGAGAAGTCCCTTGGATTTCTCTGAAGGTTTAAAAACCTTTTCCTAGGTAAACTACTGTTCCCAAGAATGGTAAGGTGAAATTGATCTTACTTGACTTTTTACTTTGTAAGCTGAGACAGGTTTGAGCCCTTTGTGTGTTTTGCCATTGGCGGGCTTCAGCCCTGAACCCGCCCCTGGCTCCAGAGTGTCTGGAAGGACAGGAAGTGAGGGAGGATCCTGAAACTCCCCTGTCCTTTGTTTCTAGGTGTGCCTGAATGAAACCAGTCCTAATGGGCAGGCTGGCTGGCCGGGAAGCACAGTCAGCCTGCTGGGTGATTGACAGCCTAGGTCTGTGAATTGATGAGAACGAGTTTAAAAGGCAAGGTTCTTGAGACTAGAGGCAGAGTCGACCACTGGAAGAAACATCTGAAGAAGAAACCATGAAGAGAATCCCGCTGCAACCTCCTGGAGCTCGATGTGCCCGGTGAAGCCCAACTGCTGTGCTGACCTCCTTTTTCAAATCGACAGAAGCTCCAGACAGAACTACTTCTCCCCTTGGGCTGGTGGGACCCACTAACCCTGAAACAAACTCCAGTTTGCTGTGCCTCTCCAGTGCTGCAGAAGCCCAATGTCAGGGTGAAGTATCCATTACCAAGTGCAATGTCTTCTGCAGAAAAAAAATCTGCCTAAAAGCTCCAGGAGCCTGCTAAGGGCCCCCCAGAAGCAGGAAACCCTGATCCAGATTCCCCTCACCAGAGTCCAGGACCAAGGGAGCAAGGAAAGTCCAACCGGGGATATTCATTTTCCATCAGTGCTGTTTGAAAGGCTCTGAAACCATGAAGAGCTGTTGAATCTGAGAAATCAATAGCTGACAAAATCCTCTCCCGAGTACTGCCTCAGGAGCCCACCAGACGACCTCCCTCTTGTCCCCAAGACTGAGGCCCAGGAACAAGGGCCTGCTTGGCTGTAGCAAGGCGGAATCCAGCTGGAACACTTTCTTCAAACCAGAGCTACTGTGGGGTCTTGGATACTTACCTTATTGCCATAAGTCAAACCTTCTCACTTGGGAAGTGCACTGCCTTAACTTTTGGAGTTGATCTCAACTCCCTTTGCACAGGATGAATAGCTTGTGTTCCTTCAGTGACTTTTTGGAACTATCTGACATTGCGAAAGACTTTATCCAAGAAGAAGTGCATCAGAATGACTGACTTCATCCAATTGACTTTGGCTGTGCTGGCTCCTTAAAGGCACCCTTCTGAATCTATTGGCTTTTGCATTGCTTGTCCCCTTATAGGATGTAATTTGTTGAACACTTTTACTGCTAGGAAAGGCTTACCTAGATTTCATTAAAGGTTTCAAACTGTCTTCACATTATAAGAAAGTATGTTCTAACCTTTCTATTTCCCGAACCCTTAGTTCCCGAAACCAAGAGTCGAAAAAGTGTATTGGAGTTTAAGATGAACGCAATACTATCCTTGTTATTGAAGTCACTTCAGGGTGTAGGAGAAATGTATTAGCATGCACAAAGGGTATACACCAACTTTATTGACTTTGTAAAGTGATTCCAAAGTTTAGTTGACTGTTACAAACATTTGCCTTTTTTTTAAGAATGCTTAACTAATACTGATGTGTAAATGAACAAATGTTTATAACTGAAACCATGAGAGTGTAAGTGTTACTTGGTTATTTGTATTGACTGATTTCATCTGTACAGCTATTTACACCTATTGAGATAGGCCTGGCTGCTCAGTCACACTACCAACTTGTGTAGTACAGACCTATACCAAAAGGTGGGTTACCTTATACCAAGCAGATAGGTCTTGTGTAGTCACAGTGTGACTGCACCAATTCTTACCTAACACTCGTGGCAGGCTTTGGGATTGGTGTATAGTGGTTACAGTGACTATTGGTTGTACTTGTGCCCAACTAAATCAGCCACAAGGCTAAGCTCCACTAAAAAAGATAAGGAACTTGCAACAATGCGTAGTATGGATAACTTAAATGAGCCAGGCCTTACTAAACTGACTTTAGATCAGTTGAACGATTTATGTAAAACAAGGGGTACGCCTATGAAAGGAAGAAAAAGTGATGTTATACAAGGTTGGTAAATCATTGAAGTATGGTAAGTATGCCTGTAACACCTACTAACCAAAATGATATGGAAGATAATAATGAGGCTGATAGTTAAATTCCAATCTGCAAGAAGAGTCAGAAGCGGGGGAGGAACCTCAAGAAGTGAGCAACCCTCTTCCACAACCTACCTCTATGCCTCAAGCAGTTCCTATCCTGACCCCACAGGGCCCAAATCTAAGCCCAGAATACATATCACTTGAAAAGACTGAGATTAGAGCTTGTGTTAAAAAAAAAATTGAAGTACATTCTGAAAGCAAACATCAGGAGGTGGAACTCAGAGAAAGACAAATGCAGCATGAAATGGAAATGAAAAAAATGTCCCTCGATTCTGCTTCCCTTTCAGGGTCGTCTAGGTCTACTGGTCCCACGCGACCTCACCTACCCAAGGAAGCTATAAGTATACATGATCCTAAACTTGATGTGTTGTATTGGTTGAGTATGTTTGAATACACCTATAGTTAACATGAGATAAGAGGGAATGATTTGATTGCATGGCTCATGTATAGGCTCCCCCAGAATGGCTGTGGTGCTGTTATGGAGTTAAGTACCAGTGACAGAAAAGACCATGAGTTAGTTAAGCTGGCATTAATAGCCAGAATTGGGAAGACTCCTTAAGAGGTTTGGGACCCTCAAAAAGACTGATGTACCCCTTGGGCTCCTGTGTATGTGAATGTTTGAAAAACTTTGATAGTTGTGCTAAGGGTTACAGAGTGAACTCCTTTGAAGGAATGAGAAACCTTTTTTTCCTTGAGACTATTTTTGTTGCTTGCTCTACTGAGCTGAGACAGCACTTGGCTGACTCTAAGGAAACTGATCCTAAGAAACTAGCACATGCTGCTGACTTATGGGTAGCCAACAGGGCCGCTCCTAAGGATTCTGTGGCTACTCACAAGAAGAAAGAGGGAAGACAGCACAAGAAAGGGTAAAGAAATGTCTAATTCCAACCACCCAAAAGAGAGCCACAAACATCATAAGGGTAGATCCCATGGGAAATCTGTCACGTTTAGTGAACCCTCTGGTGCCAAACCAGAGGGAGGTCAACAGAAACCCACATTCTCAAGAGCATTTGATAAATGTTTTGTATGTGGGTCTGCAAAACATGTGACAGGGGATCACAGATATAAGGGTAAACCTTCAGGGGTGCAAACTGCCTCCTTAGCCCGCATCTCTGAGGGAGAAGCACAAATGGCTAGTGCACACTTTCACCTACTGGCTGAAGAACCCATTGAAGTTCAAGCCAGTGTATCTTTTGTGTCCTTGGGACTGAGGGAACAACAGCATGTGGATGTTTATAGCACCATACCAGATAACGTAAAAGAATATTATAAAGACAGTGTACTTGTAGATGGTCAGGAGACTCTTGCCACTAGTGAAACTGGGGCAAGCATAACAGTGGTTGGTGAAAGTTTCTTCAAACCGAAGGATGTAGCTGAGGCACCCAAAGGTCCCACTAAACCTGCTGGAGGCCCTATCCAAATGGTTCTTATTTTGCCAGCTCTCATCCAATGCATAAGATGATTGTTAGGATCCCTGTTAGTGTACAGAATGAAGTGCCTGGGAGAGTCCTGTTGGGGAATGACTTGAAAGCTCTTGGAGCAGTGTCGAGTACTCACAACATCCCAGCAAAAAGAAACAGGAACAAACAAGATAGGCCAGAGGGGAAACCTTAAGAGACTTTCAGTTTGAGGATAAGGAGACATCCAATACCGGTATCATACAAAAATATTGCCCTCACTTGTGCGCCCCCACAGTCACTGCGACTTTGGAGGCGCACAAAATGAGGGTGACATTTACTGCACCCAAGCAGAGCGAGGGTTGCGGGGGTGTCCCCTGCTCTTCCTGGGCGCAGTAATGGGGGTCGGGGCTTGCAGGGGTGTCCCCCGCTTACCATTTTGGAAAGGGGGGACACGTTAAAAAATGTAAAAAGAAAAAAATAATGAAAAGAACCCTGTGGCGTCAGCTCCAACCCACGTTAGTGGGAGGAGCTGACACCGCAGGGATCGCAGGGTGTGGGCGGCACACTACTGCGTGTGCCGCCCTAAAGGTAAGTGTGTTTGTGTTTGGGTTGGGGGGTTAGGAGGGGGCACAGTGATCCATATGATCACTGCGCTGCACCATAACTGCCGTCGGCATTTTTGGCGTAGCAGTTGGGGGCAGCGCAATGATCACATAGATCCTCCAATACCTCCAATCAACAGGAAGGCTACACTTCAACGTCTAATAGGAGGAGAGAGACTAAGGAGAAATACAGGGTCTCTGGTAAGAAGAAAGGTCTGAAACCAAAATCTGTTCACAAAACAAGGACATCCCCAAGAGGACAGTCCCAGGTCACACCTGTGACCCCTTCCCCAGCTGATGCTGAGTGAAAGGACCAACCAAATTCAGAGGAAACAGCAACTGGTGACACAGAGCTGGAAGAATCCTTCCCTGCATTGGAGATCTGGATCCTAGAGACCATCCTGAGCTGCAGAATTTACTTGCAGAAGGTGGACCCTCTAGGGCAGACTTCAGCAGAGGACAGAGAGGGTGTTCCTCTATAGAAGGTCTGCGACAACATACAGTTTCCCAACTGGAAGGGCAAGAACCAGGGAAGCATAGGCTCTACTGGGAGGATGGACTCCTCTACACTGAACCTACTGAGTATACCCCAGGGGACTAACGTTGACTGGTAGCACCTCAGGAGGCGAGGCCAAAGTTCCTACATTTGGCACATGCGATCCCTCTGGCTGGCCACTTGAGTTTCAAGAGGATAAAATAGAGGCTATCTCTGTATTTCTACTGGCCCAAGATGGGTGCAGATGTAGATATGTTTTGTAGGAGCTGCCACACTTGCCAAACTTCTCGCAAGAGTGGGTCCAGTAATTTGGCACCTTTAGTGCCCCTCCCTGTGGTGGGAGTCCCTTTTGAGAGGGCGGGGATTGACATTGTTGATCCCCTAGACCCTCCAAATTCCTAAGGCACCCACTTTATATTGGTTGTTTTAGATCATGCTACCAGATATCCTGAGGCAATACCTATGAGAACGGTTACTGCTCAGGAAGTGGCTAAGGCCCTCCTTGGTATTTTTACAAGGGTAGGTCTTCCTAAAGAAGTCATCTCTGACAGGGGATCAAACTTTCTGTCCCACTACATGCAGACCATGTAGAAGAACTGCAGAGTGACTTACATGTTCTCAACAGCCTACCACCCCCAAACAAATGGACTGGTGGAGAGGTTTAACCAAACAATGAAAATCATGATAAGTGCCTTAGAAGAACCACTTAGAATAAATTGGGACGTTGTCCTGCCATGCCTGCTCTTTGCTTATAGAGAAGTCCCTCACTCTGGAGTGAATTTTAGCCCTTTTGAGCTTTAACTTTGGTCATCCAGTCAGAGGCTCTTTAGCCCTGATTAAGGAAGGGTTGGAGATTGCTCCTTCCCTACAGCCTGTGAGAGTCACTGACTATGTGCTAGGCTTCAGGAGGAAGATGGCACTTATGATGACAGAAGCATCAGAAAGCCGGAAAGCTGGTCAGGCTCTGGTCAAGCATTGGCATGACCAGAAGGCCAACATGGTGAAGTTTACTCCCAACCAGTTAGTATTGGTTATGGTTCATTCAAGGCAGATGGCCTTGCTGTGAAATGGATGGGGTCCTTCAAGACTGCGAGCAAGCTTGAAGAGATCAATTATTTAGTGGACTTGGGAAACCCAACGGAGGCCCCTAGGGTCTTTCATACTAACCGTCTGAAGGCGTATGTCTCAAGGCCAGAACTAGGAGCTTTGCTTTTAGCTTCTGACCAAGAGGAGGAGGAGGAGAGTGAACCTCTCCCTGATCTCTTCAGGGGCATTCCTCAGATGAGACAATTGAAGGAGTTAAACTCTCTTCAGATTTGACTCTGCAGTAACATGAGGAGTGCAAAGCTCTGTTAAATCAGTTTGCCTCCCTGTTTTCTCTGACACCAAGCTCCCTTGGGACCAGCATGAAATTCTCACTGGTGACTGTCTCCCTGTTAAGAGCAGGGGCTACAGGATGTCAGATCATGTCACATCTAATATAAAGGAGGCGGTCAAGATAATGCTTGACCTCTGGGTTATTGAGCCATCTACCAGTCCATGTGCTAGTCCTTTAGTATTAGTGCCAAAGGCAGGAACCAAACAAATTAGATTCTGTGTGGACTATAGGGCTCTGAATGTAGTCGCCATGACTGCTGCCCATCCTTTACCAAGGACAGATGAACTGGTGGACAAACTTGGATCTTCCAAGTTCCTCAGTACATTTGACTTGACCTCAGGCTATTGGCAAATAGCACTGACAGACCATGCCATGGGGAAAACTTCATTCTCCACCCCAGGAGGCTTATACAAATTTAGGGTTATACCTGTTGGACTAAAGAATGCCCCTGCTACATTCCAAAGGATGGTGAATCAAGTTCTGAATGGGCTAGAAGACTTCTGCATGGCATACTTGGATGACATTGCAGTGTTCAGTCCCACTTGGGAAGAACATCTTCACCACGTAGGTTATGTTTTGCAAGCTCTGGAACAGGCCTATCTGACCATAAAGGCTAGCAAATGTCAAATTGGTCAGATCAGTGGTCTACCTTGGGCATGAGGTAGGAGAGGTGAAACTAGGCCCTTGCCTAGTAAAGTACAAGCTGTACAAGACTGGACCACATGTCTCACTGGGTACTACAGGAATTTTATTGAGAACTATGGGACCATAGCTTCTCCCTTAAATGTTATCTCCTCACCGAAATTCCCAAAGAAGGTCAGATAGAATGAGAAGTGCAATAAGGCCTTTGAAGGGCTGAAAGAAGCCCTTTGCAAAGCTCCAGTCTTGAGAGCTCCTGATTCTAGCCAATCGTTCATTGTGCAAACAGATGCTTCCAATACAGGGATAGGTGCAGTCTTGAGTCAACCCGATGAGAAAAGCAGAGAACACCCTATTTGCTTAATCAGCAGAAAGCTGAAGAACCAAGAGACAAGGTGGGCAGCCATAGAATGTGAATGTTTTGTCATTGTGTGGTCACTGAAGAAGTTTAGGCCATACCTGTATGGTTCTACTTTCATTATTCAGACTGACCACCAACCCTTGAGATGGTTAATGTAAATGAAGGAGGACAATCCTAAATTTTTGAGATCGTCAATCAGCCCCCAAGGGTTTGATTTCACTATAGAACATAGGTCGGGTGCAATCACCAAAATGTTGATTGTCTCTTCAGAAAGTCGGAACGACTGGAATAAGAGATTCGTCCACAAGTGTATTAAGTCCTCCTGTCCCTTAGTCTGGGGAGACAAGTGTTAGGGAGAATTTTCATTTCTGTGCTAATTCCCTTCCACCATAGAGACCCCAGGCTCGTTTGCTGGACTTAGGACTTTTCAATTTTAACTTGTGAGCGAGTGGGACCTTTTTCTCACTTCCTCCTGTGTTTTTCCCTGACTAGGATTTTATGTTTTCACTATTTTTGGAGTCTGACAAACTCGATAGGCATCTGATTTTTGTATAGTGACACATAGCACCCTCAGTTCAGTACCTTGGATTTCTCTGAAGGGTTAAATACATTTTCTTGGGTAAACTACTGTTCCCTAGAATGGTAAGGTGAAATCGATCTTACTTACCTTTTTACTTTGTAGGTCCAGCACACACCATTTTATGTGGAGTGCTGGGGGGTTATCTAGTAGCCCCCTATCCTACTTTCTCATGTAACATTTTTTGTTACACTTACTACCTTAAATGGCTGGTGGCAGTGGTTTACTTTTTACTATCAGTGTCCATTTTTTACCGAAGGCTGAACCCTCAGCTGCAGTACAGCACCCATGGGTAACAATTTAGTCAAAATGGCCCTGTCTTCTTTTTTCACCATTTTCTGTTTGTGAGGTCTTTCTTGGCTTTTACTCTGTAAGCTGAGACAGGTGTGAGCCCTTTGTGTGTTTTGCCTATGGCATGCTTCAGCCCTGCCCCTGGCTCCAGAGTGTCTGGAAGGACAGGAAGTGAGGGAGGGTCATGAAACTCCCCTGTCCTTTGTCTGGGTCATGAAACTCCCCTGTCCTTTGTCTCTAGATGTCCCTGAAAGAAATCAGTCCTGATTGGGTCACTGGCTGTCCAAGAAGGACAGCCACCCTGCTGGGTGATTGACAGCCTAGGGCTGTGAATGAATGAGGGCAAGCTTAAAAGGCGAGGTCCTTGGGTCTACAGGCAGAGTCAATGACTGGAAGAAACATCTAAAGAAGAAACCGTGAAGAGAAGCCCGCTGCAACCCCCTGGACCTCGAAGTGCCTGATGAAGCCCTGCTGCTGTGCTGACCTCCTTTTTCAAATCAATAGAGAAGCTCTGGACGGAACGACTTCTCCCCTTGAGCTGGTTGGACCCCTTAGCCCTGAGATGACCTCGACTTTGGCACAACCCCCGACTTGCTGTGCCTCTCCAGTGCTACAGAAGCCCAATGCCAGGGGCCGAGTGTCCATTACTGAGTGCATTCCTAAGTTTGGGTGCTATGTGAGGGAATCCAATGCCGCTGGCATTGGCTCTTTTTATGTAAAGTACACGGAGTTGGTTAGCAAGGTGGCTACAAGTGGGGCTGGCATAGGTATTTTTGGAAATGGTTTCTGATAGGTAGGATGGGGCGGAGAGGTTAATGCATTTGTGTGTGAGGGTGAGTATTTTGAAGTTGATCCTTTCCTTAACAGGGAGCCAGTGGGCAGTGCGTCTGATCTGGGAGATGTGGTCCCTTTTTGGAATGTGTAGGGCTGTGCTAAGCACGTTATTTTGTATTGTTTGGATCCTGTTGATGTTTTTGGCGGAGGTGCCTGCCAGGAGGCCTTTGCAGTAGTCAAGTCTGGCTCCTATTTTAGCTCTGGCAATGCATAGGCAGTTTTGAGTGGATAGAAAGGGCTTTATGGCGGTTATACGTTTGGTGGTATGAGCGGAGGCTGACGAGATGGCGCTGACCTGTCTTGTCATTGATAGGGTGGAGTCTAAGTAGACACTGAGGGTCTTTACAGATGTTGAAACTGGTATGTTAGTGTGGTCGATGGTGAAGTGAGAGTATTTAGTATTGAGTTTAGAGAGTGTTTCCTTGGGGCCCAGGATGATGATCTCCGTTTTATCCCCGCTTACACAGAGACCATTGATTGCCATCCAGGTTTGGATGGTGGCGTATATCTGGAGGAGTGCTGCTGTGTCATGGTTGTATTCTCCGGTGAGAGGGAGGAACACTTCGGTGTCGTCGGCATAGTATGTGTACGCTATGCCAAGCTCATCCAGCAGCTCAAAGAGAGGTTTGGTGAACAAGTTATAGAGTGTGGGAGCTGTACATGAGACTTGGGGGACTCCACAGTTCATAGTTGTGGGGGCGGCGTGGGCCTGGTCAGAGTAGACTTTCATACCCCTTCCTTCTAGGAATGAGTTTGTCCAGGAGGAGGATTTGTCAGAGAAGTGGGCTGCGTTAGACAAGTGTAAGTGTTACTTGGTTACTTGTATTGACTGATTTCTTCTGTACAGCTCAACAGCTCACATTTATTCATCTTGAGATAGGCCTGGCTGCTCAGTCACACGAACAACTTGTGTACTACAGACTTATACCAAAAGGTGGGTTACCTAATACAAAGCAGATAAGTCTTGTGTAGTCTCACACAGTGTGACTGCACCAATTCTTACCTAACACCCTTTGTCCTGCATCAGAAAAACAAAAAGCTCCACTTTTTTTAAAACATTGTTAATATCTGCTGACATTGTAACCATGCCAGATAAATATAGCGTGAAATACATGTTGCAGAATTAAAACTAATTGTACTTCTACAGAAAGGTAATGCACCCGCAACTGTGCAAATACCCTCCCTCTTTAGCAATGCCTACAAAAGCCGTACTTTAATGGATTTCAATGGTTCACACACAAATAGGATATACCCAGTGATTTCCTCTTCCAATTTACATAATGGACAAAAGCCATCCCCTCCACTTTTCCATGATTTGGTGAAAGCAGCAATTTTAGTGTCCCCATTCTAAAGTTGACAAATAAAGCACGTACATATGATGGACTCAAATAATCCAGACAATCTTCTTGTCTAAATTCTATTTTGCAGGCTAGATAATTAGGGCCCAGTTTTAACATGCCTGCTGCTTCCACCAGTTTATTTCTAGTTAGGGTAATAGTTTTTCCTTTGGCCTGGATTGTCACCCCTCACAATAGTATGCAGATGTTCCCATAGCGCTGATTCATTTAAATTGTACAGCAGTTTTTTCATATGGGCAACCCACGGAATACTATTACCCCCTTCTAAAGCCAGGACATGTATCATGGCATCCTGATATTTCTCAAGGCCTTCAGTGCTCCAGGGCCTTAACCAACACAATACAAGGTTTAAAACAGCCAGATCTCCAATCGGACAAACATCCATCTCCTAATGCAGCAGCACATTCAGGGAGCCTAAAGGATCCGGAGGAGCTGCTGCTGATGTTTATTTTCCACTCTTTCCAAAGTCTTTAAAATATAGATCTCTCTATCTCCATATATGTGAAATGGAAAATGCGTTTGTGTCTGTTTAAAATGTTCAGCATACTTCCCAACATGCTACACACCCGAAATTTGACATGTGGGTAGGTTCCTTGATGTAGACAATGTCAAAAAGTATAAAATATACATGTGTCTAATGTTTCTTTTTTAAGCAATCTGCAATGCTTACCCCTGCCATATGCGGATATGTCTCTGTGTGTGTCTGTTCAAGAGGTTCAGCGTACTTCCCAACAAGCTAAAACCCTGAAATGTGGCATGTGGGTAAAATATATAGTGTAGACAAATCTCTCCACTGTCTCCCGGTTGCAGCAAGGATCACATTCAAATCCCTCTGTATCATCCATAAGGCTGACTGGGGCAAGGGACCACACTATATACAACTAATTCTCACTGAATACTCTCCTTCTAGATCTTTATGTTCCTCTGGCAACAACTATCTGTGTGTTAAGCTCTTTGCTAAACAGCAAGCTGGTGGCCGATCTCTTTCATTGGCAGGCTCCCTCCGATGGAAGAGCCCCGCCCTGCCTCTTCATCTTGAGTCAGGTAGCCTCAAATTCTGGAAGCTCCTCAAGACCTTCCTTTTCACCTCCTCCTTCCCTTCCTCCCTCCTCTGCAAACCCCACAGTTACTGAGATTTGTGACCAGGTCCCCTATGTGTCCTCCTGTGTCCTGGCCTCCCACACCCCATCGCCTTTAGCCTTTGCCCGCTCCCAGCACTTGTCTTGGCACCCACTGGCCTATTCCATCTCAGGCCTGCACTTATCTATTGGCAGCTGACCACTCCCACATAGTCAATTATCAGCTGATCTCTCCCGAGCACTTCCCTCTTTGATACACCTAGCACTTACCCCCACTCCCTGTTCTGAATGCTCACAAGGTCTAGTAGGTCCGCTTCTAACTTTGATTGTTGTATTTGCTTTTCACTCCCACGCTTCCTCCCTGTTGCGCTGTGCGAATTTTGAAGCACAATTTATTTGATGTATATGCGCCTTACAAAAGCACAATACATACATAAATGTAAAAAGTATAAAATATACGTTTTTTTAATTTGTTGTTTTAAGCCGTCTACAATGCTTACCCCTGTCATATTTGGATATGTGTGTGTGTGTGTGTGTGTGTGTGTCTGTTCGAAATATTCAGCATACTTCCCAGCATGCTACAGACTTGAAATTTGGCATGTGGGTAGGCTCCATTGTGTATACAATGTAAAGAAAAGAAAATATACATTTTTCAAATTTTGTTTTTAAGCAGTCTGTGTTACGGGAGTTTTCCTAAAGTCCCACTTGAAGGTAAGACTTTAGTAAGCTAACTCTTAGTATCAGTCTGTACTACTCAGGACCCTTGGTAGATGCAGGTCTTCGGGAACTGAAGAATATTGACCAGGTGAATTGCGTCCTTTGTTAGTGCTGCAGAAAAGGTGCCAAAACCACAAAGTAACCAGAGAAGTTGATGAAAGCCGTGCCAGAGATCATAAGATCAAGGAATCTGGAGGTCAGGTTCAGAGCTGCAACAATGAAAGCATCCAGCCACAAATGTTTTCTTCTAACCAAAGCTACTGTGGGAAAAAAAGGTATTGCTTACCTTATTCCATCAAGTCGCTCCAGAGCATTGGAGTGCACCTAGAGGTGTCCGGGGCAATTCCCTCTTACCTCCAACCCAAACTGCTGCCTGTGTCCCTTTAGCAAGTCCTTTAACAGGGTATCCAATGTTGGTTAAGGCTTCTTGCATTTTTATCCTCGAGACTAGAAAGTATCCACAGGAACCTTTGACTTCTGCTGCTTTTTAAAACTTTAAGCCTCTATGAACAGCCTTTTAGCTATGGTTTGCGTTTTGGGCTTTAAAAGACTTGCTGTGCGAAGAAACTGCCTCTAGAACCTTAGGCTATGCTAGTATAACATTAACCAAACTATTTTCTTTTCCAAAAATCACTTTCTTATATGTCTTTGTTAACTTAATTCAATGACCGTATTACTTTGTGGGATTGCGTTATTACTGACAATACTGTAGACCTGTAACAATTGTTAGAGTTCAGCAACTACCAACTAAGAAGTGGCTTTTGAAAGTACCTAAAAGTATACCTATGTGTGTCGATTTATTGTGCTAAGTATTTAACAGTGACACTTGAGTAAATATAATACATCTATATTTTAATATACATTTGTGTGTTTCTTTGATATGCATTGCTAACTCAGTTCAGTGTACTTTCCTACCGCTCACATCTTCCTCTTATGAGAAGCCTAACTGCTCTGCCACTTTACCAAGGTTCCTGCATAGTACAGACTGATAGTAAGAGTTGGGGATCTACAAACCACCGAGATAGTTTACTCAAGTCTTATCTTCAAGTAGGATTTTAGGAAAACTCCCCTAACAGTCTGCAATGTTTATCCCTGCCATATGTGGATATGTGTGTGTCTGTTTGAAATGTTCAGCATACTTCCCAACATGCTACAAACCTGTAATTTGGCATGTGGGTAGGTTCCATGGTGTAGACAATGTAAAAAGTATAAAAGATAAGCGGTCTGCAATGCTTACTCCTGCCATATGTGGATATGTGTGTGTGTCTGTTCAAAATGTTCGGCATACCTCCCAACATGCCACAAACCTGCTATTTGGCATGTGGGTAGGTTCCATGGTGTAAACCATTAAAAGAAATATAAAACATACATTTTTCAAATGTTCTTTCTTTTAAATGGTCTGCAGTGCTTACCCCTGACATATGACTCTTTGCGGTGTTGTTCTGCCATAGTTCTACGTAAACTTCAGCAGTTCATTGTTTCTAAACTTTCCACACTATCAGCCTTCTAGCTGACAAAGCAGCACTCACTTTTGAAGTCATGCGGGTGTCACAAAACAGTGCTTTTGTAGTAATGCGGGTGACAGAAAACGGTGCATGGCTCTTCAATAGTGTCCGCAATGACGTGTCCGTCACATCGTGGCACATCTTTCATAATAATTACAGGATCTTCATTTCCCATGGAAGTTGATGAATGGATGCTATATCAACAATATGAAGCTTACCTGCTTCAGCCATACATGTACGGGTACGGCACTTCAAGCTTACGCACTTCAGCCCTAGGAATTACCATGCAAAGCGCGTGTACACCGGCCAGTCCTTTATACAAAACTCTTCTTTGCATCATTCATTTGTTAAGTGGCAGCCTACTTGTATAATTGTTTATAAAACACACCAATATAAATTAGAGCACACTGAAGTCACATATATTTACTGGCCTAATGTAGAACACAGGCTTTGGTGGTCTTTTAATGAGTGTGCTTTTGTTAAAATATTACAGATTATATATGAAGGCTGTCACTAATGAACTTTACTTCTGTAGCACAATATAATAAAGTAGTCAGCAAACATCGGGAAAAGTGCTAAACAAATATGAGCGGGTGCTCCCACCCTCGAACTTTCAGACAACCTGAAATAGTTATAAGCTGCTTTGAACTCCTGAAAGCCACCACAAACTGGGGATTTGGAACCTAGCGGTTTTTGGATGGACCAACACTAGAAATTCTCTATTTCCGCTGTGACTTTCTGAGGGTTAGATAAAAGAAAACCTGACCACTTCTCTGTCAGGGTGTATTTGAGGACCCGAATGGCAGTGAGGCATGTTACTTTAAAAAAAATAAAAACATTCTGTGACATGCACCATAGTTTGATTTCTGTGTCGAGTTTGAGTCCGAAATGGGCATGGGTACACATTTTGAATAAAAATGTTCACAATTTCTCCCTGAAATTGGGTGATTTAACTTTTTCACAGATCTACTTCCAAACTGTTCGTATTTCTGAAGCTTTCAGTATTTGTCTCCGACATTTGTGATATCGTCGAAACATGAAGCACCCTTTGCTGCGGTACAAGACCTGTTGTTTTGGTGAGCACCCTCTGGAGACTTTATTTCTTATTTTACTGTCACCAATAGTTCTAGAGAGAAAGTCATTGCACCCCTCCACGCTCTCCATCCTTTGGCACTAAGCGGACCACAGATTCTTGTTTTGCAGTCTGGCGAGCTGGCCTTAAAAAGTGATAAAAGTTGTCAGTTGTTATGTGTTATAGTTGGTGTCGCAATAGAGATGACTAGTGACATTCTGACTGCTGAATGTATCAAAAATTGAACAAAATTAGGTGATACTAGTCATTAAGGTCTAGTGCACTTTTTTTGTGATCAGAAAAATGTTTTTACGATATGACTCGATTTGAGGCATATATAACATTTCTGAAAAGCTGGCTTTTTCCTATCATACCAAGGTTGTCCTTTATTCGTTCAATATATATATTCAATGCCAGTGATAGATTTGAGGTTTTTGTCTACAACATAGATTCTATGTGTCATGAACAATGTCTAATGTCTCTGGCAATAACCTCAGTCTGTGACTATTTAAAGGCATGGTCCGGTAAACATTTTTATTTAAAAAATAGATAGGCAACATAAAAAATAAATACTAGCATTCTCTATTTTAAAACTTCCTATGTAAAATTTTGAGCTATTCAAGCTCAAAATTTGCAAAAGCAAGCACATGGGCGCATACCTTTTGTGAAATGGATGCCCTCCTGTGCTGGCTTTTGCTTTTGCGGCACTAATGAAGGAAAAGCCAGCCAGCTGTAGTAAACAAAAGCTACCGCTGGGTGGCTTTCCCTTCATTAGTGCTGTACGCGGAGGACGGGGACCGGAGACCAGAGCAGGAAAGCTGCAGCTGAATCTCGGTAAGTGCTATTTATTTTTTTAAAAAAATAAGCACTAGCTGCGTTTTTTTTTCTAAGTTTTCCGGGCTGGAGGAGCCCGGAAAACTTAGAAATAAAACCGCAGCTTTAAAAACGTTGTATTTATGTTTGCAGTCTCTTTTTCCCCGTCCTTCGCGTACAGCACTAATGAAGGGAAAGCCACTCAGCGGTAGCTTTTGTTTACTACAGCTGGCTGGCTTTTCCTTCATTATTGCCGCAAAAGTAAAAGCCAGCACAGGAGGGCATCCATTTCACAAAATGGATGCGCCCATGTGCTTGCTTTTGCGAATTTTGAGGTTGAATAGCTCAAAATTTTACATAGGAAGTTTTAAAAAAGAGAATGCTAGTATTCTTTTTTTTTCTGTTGCCTATCTATTTTTTAAATACATTTTTTTACCAGACCATGCCTTTAAGTACAAGTGTGTTTCACCTTTTAGACTTTATATTAAAAGGACCAACACGTCTCCAGCTTTAAATGAAGGGCTCTTATTTATTAATGTTTTGATAAACAGATGCATATACAGTGCACCAATGGGTCACACCTAGGAGACATCATACCCTCTCAGCTCCTTCACATTACAACCCCAGCATCAACTACTGATAGATTTGTCTGTCCTTTTCACTCACATACTCTAAAGCCATGGGCCGATTCCCAAAGAAGTCACTTTGACTTAATCTTCACTTAAACCTGTAGAGGACTGCTTGATTCGCAGGGAGGTTATTATGAGTTGCGGACTTGCCCCAGGCTTTCATGCAGTTTGTCAGGAGTACGTCGGTTTCTCTTGGTGTCTTTGCTGTGAATTGGAATCGAAATAATGGCTGACTGTGGATTGGTGCTTGTGCGGTGTGCTCAAGTTGGGGTTTATTGGTACTGGTGGTACGATTGTGATTGCGTGTGCGGGTTCATGGTTCATGGGAAGCAGATACAAACGTATTACGAATGGATTTCCTCCGCGCTTCAACGCAGTGTCTGTTTTTGTGGCGTTCCGTTTTGTTCATTTTGTCTGGGGGTAGGGGGCTGGGTGCGATTGGCTTCACGCATCTGTGCATGCAGTTAAGGTCGGGAGACCTGCATTTCAATACGGACTATACTATTTTTATGATTCTAGTGTTCCCTGCATGTTTTTACAGAGTATTGTTCTCTTTATGTGTGTTAGGTTGAAGAATCTATGAGATTAATGAATATATCTGGTGACTACTTTAACCTTCAAAAGATACTGGATAATTTGAGGCGGTATATACATTATGCATGTGTTTGCATATATTACGCCTTGGTAATGGAGGATTACATTTTTTGTTTATTTACTAGTTCATGTTAAGGACAATTTGGATCAGCCTAATTTTTGGAATGGTAATGCTATGAAAAATGGGGATTTTCAATTTGACATTAGGGTGGATAACAAGAAGATGGTGGATGTGTTGCTTCAATGGGGTGAAGTGGTTGGTAGGAATGTAATCTGTTTCCAATAGAGTTAATGTTTTAACAATAGATTGCTGAGAGTCATTTGTCCAGTATATGATTGGTGATTGGTGTTTTACTGGCGAGGCTACTGTTTTTTGGTTGCAAATGATTGTGGGTTGGAGGGGTAATTGAGATTTTGTTGCATGTTGGAATAGAACTACAGTTGTGTCAATGTTAGATTTATTTAAACTTCCGAATGTGGATTCTTTAGAGGATGGAGAGACTCTGGGGAGGAATGGGTTGGAATTGAAAGGGTGCAATTATAATGGAAGTTAAGAGTCTTAAGGGGGATGGACTTGATGGCTGTAAGCATACAATGGAAAACATGGGAGGGATTGGAGCAGTCCTTTTATACGTGATTGTGGAAGGGAGGTTCCAGAGGTTTGGGTTGTTCAAATCCAAGAAGGTTTTTCTATTTTTAGTTATTTTCTTTTTATATTAGTTTATTGTTTTAGGTGTTGGTTATTTTGAATTGATTGAATTTGTCACAGGAGAGGTACGACATATATCACTCGTGGCTTCCTTTTATAAGAGCAATTTATGGGTGTTTCCTGGAATGTTAATGGGGCTAATTGTGCGAATAAGAGGAAGATGATGTTGCAAAGATTGTAAGAGTTGGGGGCGGATGTCGCATTGCTTCAGGAGACTGATTCATTGGAGGTGGATGTGGATAAATGGAAACGAGAATGGGTTGGTAATGTTTATTGTTCATCCTTCACTTCTAGTTTTAGAGGTGTATGCATTCTGGTTAGAAAGAACTTTCCAATTACAGAAATGCGATGTGATAAGGATAAGGAGGGCAGAATTGTTTTTGTAAATGCGAAAATTCAAGATGTTACCTACTGTTTTTGCAATATCTATGCCCCCCAATGGGGGAGATGGGAGATTTTTCATTTCCCTAGAGCAATTCTTGCAGAATTTGAATATAAGGAATGTTATTGTGGGGGGAGATGTTATTGTTACTTTAGATCCAGGGACGGATACAAGTGGGGAAACTGTGGACATTGCAAATAGTTTGAAAAGAGAAGCCTTGAAGAAGTTTATGGCTGAGTGAAATCTTTCTGATGTGTGGAGACTGCAGAATCCTTTAGTCAAACAATATATCTTCTTTTCTGCCAGACATGAAGTATATTCACGGATTGACCTCGTTTTGACTTCTGGTTTGTGCACACAGTGTTTCAAAGGCAGAGACATTAAAGCTATTCTGGTTTCAGATCATGCACCGATCACAATAGAATAGAAATTACCTTTTCCTTTGCCAAAGTCCAATACATGGCGGATGAATGTTACACTTCTTGATGACAATGATAATGTGGATAAAACAGTAAAAGAAGCAAGGTTTTTTGTGGCCCAAAATTTCACTGGAGAAGTGAAAGTAGAATTTGTGTGGGAAGCCTTCAAGTCCTACATGAGAGGAATGTTGATGGGTCTATCGAGCAAAAAGAAAAAAGAGAAAGATACTGAGATTAAGAAGCTGAATGAGGAAATGGAGATTCTTGAAAAAGAAAATATGCAAACATTCTCTATGTGCTCTTTTGGTTCCATGCAAAAGAAAAAGGAAAACCTAGAAGACCTGCTTACTTCAAGGGCTGAAAGACTCCTGTTCAGAACGAGATGCAAGTACTATGAAAAGGGTGAAAAATGCGATTGGCTTCTTGCTCATCATTTAAGGGTTATGGATAATGAAAAAAATGTACACTATACAAAAGCAAGTTGGGATTATGACTTTTGAACCTGCTGAAATTAATCATACGTTCAAGGAATATTACACCGATCTGTACTATTCAGTGGTTCATATGTCTCAACAGGAAGTGAGTCATTTTTTTCGATGGTTGTCATTTGCAAAGTATAAACTCGAAATACAAAGACTCCCTCGGGAAAATACCTGAGTGTGGAGGAACTCAGAACTGCTGCTGGTGCCTTAAACTCAAGGAAATGTCTGGGCCCGGATGGGTTGCCAGCTGAACTGTATAAAATCTTCCCAGAAGAGGTTTTTACTCTTATGCTGGCCATGTTACACTCATCTCTGATTGATGGTTGTCTCCCATTGTCACGAAAAATAGGGCAATTGCCAACTGTGATGTAATTTAGTTAAAACCAAACAACGTCTGGTTTCCAAAAACAGGCAACCCACCTGTTTTTTGGATAAAACTACTGTGGTTGAGGGCAGAGATATTTTTAGAGAGGAAACAAAGAACTGCTGTGGATTTAGACACTAGCAGAAACAAGGCTGTGGGGGAAGACAGAAAGGGATAGAGTTGAATTTCTAAATATCCCTTCCTCCTACCCAAGTCTGACCCTATGCAGCGCTGATGTATCGCCTACAAACAGGATAAGAAGGTAAACTATTTACTTCTAGTTGTTGTCAAAAAACATTCAGCCTTGATTAAATCATGCCCCTCAACCACTCTCTTGCATTATGTGTCTGTGTTGGAAGAGACAAATAGCCAGACTAACAATCAGTGGTATAGTAGTTGGGTGTACACACATCCACCGGGTTATACAAAACATTAATGACCCAGGGATTGTGTGTCAACCGCATACACCGAAGTTTAAAAAGAGACACAAACACAAATTGTAAAAACTTGAAAATTGTGTTACAAACCAACATAAAGACAATACACACTCCACTATGCTTTTCCCTAGGTCTTAATATTACTGCATTCAGTGGGGTGAGGTAAAAAATTGCTCATATATAGAAAATTACATTAATATCTATAAATTGTAGCAATTACTGTCTACCGGATTCAGCGGCAGCATATGTGTTGTGGCCGCTTTCTTCAGGACAGTCTTTTGGTGTTCAACAAGAAGGTAGGTCTAATCTGTACATACCAAAAGTTGAATTTCAAAAAAGAAGGCGGGAGTATTACTTTACCACCTCCTTAAGTGTGTCTTTGAGGCTGGGACAGACGGGTGACCCTGTGTAATGAAACAAAATATACACACGTCACCGTTTGGTTATTAACTGCCAATAATGGCTTTGGAATAAACAGTTTTGTTAGTGTTATTCATACTCTAGATACACAACAAGAGGTATAGATGGTTCTTGCCTCTTATCATAGACCTCAATCTGATGTTCTATATTATTTGCCTCTGAACCGTTTAGTCAGGGGCTGTCTTCAAATAAGACCCATTTTGCATGTTTTAGCCTGCAGGTGTTAGCTTGTAGTTTATACATTCTATTTGCAATGTGATGTTCAACAGTAATCCAAGTTCATATCATGTCAAAATGGAGACCGTGGAAATCACTGATCTGAATGTTAAAACTGAATGAACATAGTTTTCTCGTCTGGGATCATGCAATATTTTGTCCCCGAAGGTCAGATGGAGAATCCTGAACCTAGTAGGGGAGAGAAAGCAAAAAAATGACAAGACTGCCATTTACTTTCTCTCTGTGCCATAATATTTGCACTCTGAAGGTTTAAGTGTTGTAAACAACACAGTGCTAAGTGATCGCTCTAGCCAGACCCAAGGAGCATGTAAAGCAAGTTACATGCTGCGGGGCCGAAAAACGCCCCACATTTGTGTTTATTTTCCGCTCGTGAATGCTCGGGGTTACCTGGTTGCTTGAGACGCCGGCTACGTCCTAGCTCTCATCCACTCGCGGAATGCGTCCACAGCGCCATTCTGCATGGCCGTTGTGCAATCGGTCACGAGTCATATGACGGCTGCCGGACACGTCACGTTTTATTGGTTAACGCGTACGTGTCGCCCAGAAGTTAGGCACCTCTGTTGTTAGTACACTGGTGCCGGGATGATGAGTCTCGACTCGCCCTGCACTTGCTGTTATAACGGGGGCGTTTTGGTAAATAAGAGCGAATACACTCACTTTTTCAAGGCAAATTACATTCCTTGCCCATATGTTGTTGTGTATACCGTCTCATGAACCGGAAGTGAAGTAGCTTCCATGAGGGTTAGCGGTCTTGTGGCCTGGAAGTGCAAAAGCTTCCACTACAAGGTGGTGTGCATGCAAGATCTTCTATCAGTGAACTTCCACAATTTCCATATAGATGTAGATATAATGTGGCGGGCAGGGTTGTGCATATTGTGTATATATGAAATTAACAAAATTCATGTCGTTTTAGGGCACATCTTGGAGGTATCCCAAGTGTAGGCTGTATTGCATCTATGGACCTCAGCTGGTCATAGCTAGAGTTTGCCAGGGGATGGTCTCATTCAGCCCTAGTTGGTCTGATTTGAGGCGGAAAACCCATTTTTGCTCTCTTTTCAGGAGTAAGTTTGCCATTTCCCCACCTCTTTTCGGACAGGTCACTTTCTCTATTATTGTCCATGTGATTTCATTGGCCTTGTGTTTATATAGTTTGAAATGTTCAACCCATGGAGCATTTTCCCGTTCAGTTCTTATACATGACTGATGCTCTTGTATGCGATTTTTACAGGTCTGGTGGTCATGCCTACATATTTTTTATTGCATGGGCAATTAATCATGTAAATAACATTTGAAGTATTGTAGTTGGTCAGTGACTGTTGTCGCCATGGTGTCATTAGACCAAGGTCCAATGTTTGAGATATTTTTGTTAGGAAACATACATTGCATTGGCCACATAGTGTGTGTCCAAATGCCGGTATTGTTTCCCAAAGGGTGGTCTGTTTAGGAGCTTCCTGAGATGGCATATAAGAGTGTATGCTTTTTGCTGTAAAGTAATGGCTCTTGGGATATTCCTGGCTCTTTTTCTGGCCGTTTTGATCATTCTTTTGGGGTATCCTCGTTCTGATAATTTGTTTGCCAGAGTCTTTGCTTGGATGTCATATTCCTGTAAACTCAAGCAGTTACGCCTGTAGCACAAAAATTGTCCAAAAGGCAAATTCTCGCGTAAGCTCCTTGGATGAAAGCTTGTATAGTCCAAAAAGGCATTGCGGTCTGTGGGTTTCCTGAAGACCGTCGTGGACAGTTTGTTAGGGTTGGCTCTTATGCTTGCATGTGTGCTGAGCCAGGAATGATGGCATCATCAGAATGTAGGCTGTGAGTGTGGAGTGTGAGGTTAGAATGTTTGGAGTTGAATTGGTTCTAACCAAGGCAGTTACAATATGTGAGCCTGGGTGGTGGGAGCTAGTGTGCTCTTGTCCCTTATTCCTCTTGATCTCTTAATGATTTGATGACATCTGATCCTGTAACTAAGAAGCTAATAAAGTAACCACTAAGAGTACCTGGCCTGAGTATCCTGAGTGTCCTTGAGAGTGAACCCTATGACCAAAGGCTGGTCATAACACAGTTGTCCCTAATTTGTTCTGATTTCCACATTTAGGAAGTGTATCACCTCTTTCGAGATGCAGTGAGTGAATTTCAAGAAAGGGTTTCGAGAGTTCAACCAGTCCAGGAATTCCATGAGAGAGGTTTTTGTCCCTGTGTAAATTGCCAAGATATCATCAATGTATCTCGTCCACAGGGATACCTGTGATCTGAAAGGGTTGGTTGGTGTATAGATGTGTAGTTCTTCGAATTCGGCCACATAAAGATTTGTCGGGGGGGGGGGCAAAAGTGGCACCCATGGCGGCCCCTGAACATTGTTGGTAGAAGGTCTCTTTGTGTAGGAAAACATTCTGAGTTAGTGCCAGTTCTGCCATTTGCATAATTGTTTCTATTGGCACTGCCGGAGGGGTCTCCAATTCTCGTAGCACTTTTTCCACAATTTGCAATGTAGCTGTTTATGGAATGTTGGTATATAGTGCTTCGATATCTAATGTCACCAGGAATTGTGTTGCTGGATCAAAAGTGACCTCATGAAGCATGTTCAAGACACTCATTGTATCTTTCAGGTAGGAGCACATTTTTGGGATCTCAGGTCTTAAAAAGAAATCAACAAATTGTGATAAAGGATCCAGGATGGATTCAATCCCTGCTACGATAGGTCTTCCCGGCGGGGTGATATGCCCTTGTGCACTTTTGGTAGCGCATAAAACACAGGTAATTTGGAAAATCTTGAAGTGAGAAATGCAGCCTCTTTGGTGCTTATGTGTTCCTCACAGGCTGCTTCTTCCACAATGTTTGCAATGGTCAGTCGTAAGTTGTGGGTGGGATACCCTCTTAGGACACAAATGCGGGGTGTTTTTTTAGCCGAGCAGCATGTTACTTGCTTCACATGCTCCTTGGGTCTGGCTAGAGCGATCACTTCGCACTGTGTTGTTTACAACACTTAAACCCTGAGAGTGCAAATATTATGACACAGAGAGAAAGTAAATGGCAGTCTTGTCATTTTTTTGCTTTCTCTCCCCTACTAGGTTCAGGATTCTCCATCTGACCTTCGGGGACAAAATATTGCATGATCCCAGACGAGAAAACTATGTTAATTCAGTTTTAACATTCAGGTCAGTGATTTCCACGGTCTCCATTTTGAAATGATATGAACTTGGATTACTGTTGAACATCACATTGCAAATAGAATGTATATACAAACTAACACCTGCAGTCTAAAACATGCAAAATGGGTCTTTTTTGAAGACAGCCCCTGACTAAACGGATCAGAGGCAAATGATATAGAACATCAGATTGAGGACTATGATAAGAGGCAAGAACCATCTATACCTCTTGTTGTGTATCTAAAGTATGAATAACACTAACAAAACTGTTTATTCAAAAGCCATTATTGGCAGTTAATAACCAAACGGGACGCGTGTATATTTTGTTTCATTACACAGGGTCACCCGTCTGTCCCAGCCTCAAAGACACACTTAAGGAGGTGGTAAAGTAATACTCCCGCCTTCTTTTTTGAAATTCAACTTTTGGTATGTACATAGACCTACCTTCTTGTTGAACACCAAAAGACTGTCCTGAAGAAAGCAGCCACAACAAATATGCTGCCGCTGAAACCGGTAGACAGTAATTGCTACAATTTATAGATATTAATGTAATTTTCTATATATGAGCAATTCTTTACCTCACCCCACTAGATGCAGTAATAATAAGACCTAAGGAAACGCATAGTGGAGTGTGTATTGTATTTATGTTGGATTGTAACACAATTTTCGAGTTTTTACAATTTGTGTTTGTGTCTCTTTTTAAACTTTGGTGTATGCGGTTGACACACAATCCCTGGATCATTAAAGTTCTGTATAACCCGGTGGATGTGTGTACACCCAACCACTATACCACCGATTGTTAGTCTGGCTATTTGTCTCTTCCAACACAGACACATAGTGGAAGAGAGTGGTTGAGGGGCATGATTTAATCAAGGCTGAATGTTTTTTGACAACAACTAGAAGTAAATAGTTTACCTTCTTATTCTGTTCCCTGTTTGTAGGCAATACATCAGCGCTACATAGGGTCAGACTTGGGTAGGAGGAAGGGATATTTAGAAATTCAACTCTATCCCTTTCTGTCTCCCCCACAGCCTTGTTTCTGCTAGTGGCTAAATCCACAGCAGTTCATTGTTTCCGCTCTAAAAATATCTCTACCCTCAACCACAGTAGTTTTATCCAAAAAACAGGTGGGTGCCTGTTTTTGGAAACCAGACGTTGATTGGTTTTAACTAAATTACCCCAAAGTTGGCAATTGCCCTATTTTCCGTGGTAATAAGTTCATAGAGTAAGGGCATTTCCCTGTAAACTCACCCTTCTGGCCCCCCATATCCTTTGTGAATTATGTCTCCCAGTGTCTACAAGGCATACATCTATCTCTGTTTTCTTGAAAGAAGGGAAATCTCCAGTCAAAACAAGTAGTTATCGGCCAATTAGCTTCTTAAACATTGACAATACCATTTTTGCGAAAGCCTTGGCTTTGAGACTAGAGGCCTCTCTGTTGGACATTATAGGTCAGAGTCAGTTAGGTTTTGTAAAAGGCAGGCATGCCTTGGATAATATGAGAAGACTTTTGGTGACTCTGTTTGAAAGCAAGGAGCATCTGAATGATGTGGTGGTGTTGTCGTTGGATGCGGAAAAGGCATTCGACCAGATAGAGTGGACGTACCTCCTGACTGCATTGGAAGGATTCAGATTTGGGAAGAATATGATAGACTGGATAAGGCTACTATATTCATTACCTACAGCTAGTATGAACACAAATGGTCTGATTTCAGGCAAATTTGAACTCAAAAGGGGGACAAGACAAGGTTGCCCTCTGTTGCCCTGTTTTATTTGTCATCGCTATGGAATTCCTTGCTGTGAAGATAAGTGATGACAAGATAATTGAAGGTATTCATTATGGAGAAGCTTGCCAAAAATTCTGGCTATATGCTGATGATATGCTGCTGGTTATCCAAAATGCTGAGTCTTCCATTCCAGTGCTAATTGATCAAATTGACATTTTTTACAGAGTTTCGGGGTACAAGATCAATTGATCGAAATCCGTAGCACTACCGGCATCAAAATCGTGTTCAATTTTGACAATGAAGAATTTTGCTTTCAATTGGTGTCCTGACAAGATGCGATATCTTGGTATTTGGTTGACTAATGATGTCTCTAACATGATGGAGGTCAACCTATGACATACAGTCCAAAATTTGGAGTCGGATTTGAGAAGATGGAATGAGCGACGATTAAGTCTATGGGGGACAGTGCATGTAATTAAAATGACAGCAGCGCCACACCTTAACTATGCATGATCCCTTTGCAGATTAAGAAGTGCTTTCTGAAGGAAATGAGAACTTAATCCAGTCCTTCCTATGGGAGGGTAAAGAGCCACGTCTAAAACTTTGGAAACTGCAGCTTTCACAGGAATGTGGTGGTCTGGGGGTTCCAGACTTTGAAAACTATCATCTGGCATTTGGGGCTAGACATTTAGTTCCTTTCATAGAAAATTCAACTGATATTTGGACATTGGTGGAGGCAAGTAGATCTTCTCCACTTTCCCCCAGAGCAATTCTGTCTATGGTGGATGGGACTGGGTGGAAATCGTTTCCACCAACATCATTTCTAAGGTCATGTTGGAAAGATATTTGGAAGAAAAGCAGGAAAGAGGTTTCTGACAATGGTTTTACTTCAGTTTGGTTGAATCCAGACATAAAGTTGGGTGGAAAACCTCTTTTTTGGCCGATTTGGCTGTTGGGAGGGGTGCAGTGGCTGGAGGATCTTGTTGAAGAAGGAAAATGGATCAGTTTTAAACAGCTGACTCAAGTTGGGAGAGTATAGGAAGTTGAAGAAAGCTCTAGTGAAGAAGATTGCAGATGAAGACAAAGGTTGGCAGGTCTGGCTGAGAGAATATAAATCTGAAGGTGGTATGGCGTCACAGGTGTACAAAAATCTAGACCAATACAAAGAACCAAACAAAGACTTACTGTCAAAATGGTCAGCAATAATAGGATCAGCAATGTCTGAGGGCAGATGGAAACATTCATGCAAGAATGTGGCTCTAACCTAGTTGAATCTGGCGGAAAGAAGTCGTCAAATTAAAATTCTGAACAGAGTTTTTTGGATGCCACAAAAACTACATGCAAGAGGTTTGGTTGATTCAGATGCATGTTGGAGGTGTAAGCATGCTAATGGATCTTTGAACATATGATTTGGGACTGCTATTAGTTAAGATATTTCTGGAGAAGGGTCACTATGAAGATTAATGAGATTCTTCGGTTGCATGAAGATTATGATTACACTACTGTATTTCTGGGAGCAGACAATATGGTGGAAGAGCTTGCTTTCTCACAGAGGAGTTAGTTTTTCAGAGCAGCGAATTCCGCCAAAAAAAATAATCTTGAGGCAATGGAAAAGTGAAGAAAGACCAACGTTTTCAGAATGGATGGATGATCTGAAACAAGTGTCAAGATTTGAGAGGATAATCCTTTACAGAGATAAGAGGATGAATTCATTTGATCAATTATGGGGCATATTTTTAGAGTTGTAATATTGATGTCATTTTGAGGTTTCTTGATTGATTCCAGTGGTGAAATTGTAATATTTCCTCTTTGTACGGTTTTGGGGTCCTGAATGTGATGAATTTAGTTGATAATTGTATTGCTAGTAATGTTTTTGAATTTCTGTTGTACTGTATATAAAATTAATAAACATGTAAATAAAAAATTAAATAAAAATGTTTTTCACAAGACTCAATTCGAATTTAAGAAATATTGGTTTATTGAATGGTTCCCTGGACACGTGTTTCCCCAATGATATTTCTTCTTCAGGAGGGTGTCACAGTAACCATGCGGACCACAGTACTGCGCATGAGCAAGTTTGTCTCAGAGCGCATGTTGAAGTATGAGGATATATTTTGGCATGCTTGCAGTCTTGTCAGACACATCATTTGTACAGTAGCTTAGGATTTAAACATTCGTCTCCAAGTCAAGTAGCCATGTTTGAATTGCATGCACCTTCACCTCCCTTTCATTTTTTGAATGGCTCACATTTATATCCATTTTTGACTAACAGATGTTGATTGAGATAAAAACACTAATAACAACCTGTAGTGTATGTTTTAAGTTTTAATTTATGGACACAATTATCCTTGTGACTTAGTAAGTATGGTGTCCTGTCTGTTCGCGTTGGTCCTTTGGATGGTCTGTCCTTGGATACATCTTGACAACCAGCACACTTTTTTTTACCCCTCTCAACAGTTTTAGACATTTTCTTACTACAAGAATTGAAACAACAAGAATGATTTATTGATGTATGCACTTCTCAATGGGATGATTTGTTTTGTATTTCTTTCCTTTGAATTATACTTGACTCCATGTCACATAATCCACCTGGCAGAGATTTGTTTCCGGAACTAGTTAGACTCAGAAATTGTTTGTACAGTACACCCGTATGGGATCCATGTTCATAGGTTCTGCTCAGGTTTGAATGCTCAGGCTTTTGGAGGTGTATTTGTTTTCACCCCTTCCCCTCTTTTGCCCTCATGTTGAAATGCTGTTATGGGGTGCGGCCCTGATATAGTTTCATGCGCACTTCTGGTTACTGCACGTGCATGATCCGAATGTCATAGAGCCTAGTAGGACCATTATTGTTATCTTTCTGCCTTGTCCCCCCGACCCCTTTTGTCTTGTGGCACCTTGAAACACCATTTGTTGTATACGCGCCTTACAAATATACATTAAATAAATAAATGTGTTTACCTCCTGCTGGATGCCATTTACTGACTAAGAGCTCCTTTATAAAATATTAGCATATTTTTAGATGGACAATTTCTGTCTACCCACTCAACAAAGGCCAGTATTGATGCCTGATTAAGGAAAAACACATTGATTGCTATAGTCAACACGTTACCATGTAAAACATTGCAACGCTAGTCTCTTCCAAGCCATGTTAACCTCTGTTCCTCCTTCTTCTATCCCTTTGAACATGCCATAGATGGCACAAGAATCACTCCAATTCTCAGATGCAGTTCACAGGTTAATTTTTGTTTAAATGAATTGACCCACGGCCAACCCTCTCTCTCCTTCGTCTCCAAGTGCCCCGTCCTTAGCCCCAGTATGATAATTACTAAATGAGCTGAGATTTTAACCTAAAGGCCCTTGGCATTATCTCACTAACCTCCCTAAGGGACTTCCTAACTTTTCATACTCTAACCAGTGGTTAGTCATCTATAGGGATAGAGAACAGTGCCTTGCAGATACCCTGCTTGAGTCAAGCCTCTCCTTTCATGTTCACTCTCTCCTCTCCATCTACTAGTCCTATATTCTCTCCTTTTTCAACTCCATCCACCTCCACTCACTCCTCCCATCCCCTCAGACCTCTCTCACTCCTTCTGATCCTCCCCTCCATCTAGTTGTGCTCTTAATTAATCTGAGAATATATAGCTTGCGTCTTTGGAATCATTATCTTGTGCTTTCTCCCGGCCGTTCCTATCCTCCCTTATTTATGGTAACCTTGGCTTGGGTTGCTAGCTACTGTCTGAGCTCTACATTGATATGTGGTTTTGTGGATTCAGCGTTTTGGGCTCTTGCAAAGTCTTGTGGCCTTTAATTTAATTAAAAGCAAGCTACGGCTTCTATTTTAAAAAAGATGGCTGCCCAATTACACTCTTGTTTCTATGTTAGTGAATTATATTTGCTTGTTGTTTACGTTGCATTTGCCTTGCAATTTAGGCATGTTAGTATTTTTCATGTCTTGTGGATGCTATACTAACATTCTTCATGTATAAATGCATATTTTACATAGTGTCCAGCTGGTAAGGTAGCTGAGCAGGTTGAGCGTTCACTGCTGCAATCTATGTGTGATCTGCAGATCCCAGGTTCAAATGCTGATGTGGCCAACTCAACCTTTCATCCTTCTGAGGTCGATAAATGAGTACCAACTTGGGTTGGGATGAATCATGTATGTAAATATGTTCTATGTGCAGTGCTTATGCATAAGCGCTATATACATAACAAATCAGTATCATTAGTGTCTGTGTTTCTTCATGTTGAGTGCACATTTCCTTCATGTCTAATGCATGCACATGTATTGTTGCAACAGTAGTTTGACTGCTTTTTCCATCTTCAGCCTAAATGTTCTCTGTCTTGCTGTACCTGCCTGGAATAAGGGCGATACGGTTGCCCCAGTGAGTAACGTTTCTCACCTGTGCGTTTTTGGGGGAGGGGCAGAAGCTATGGATGACGTATTCATCTGCCTCTCAACAGAGAGGTGATGGCACTGGGAAGACTGCTAAAGTTATGCAGGTGAGAAAGAGCAAGGGGCACTGGTACACCTATTCCGGTTCTCCCTCAACCATCCACTTAAGAAGTGCCGACAACATCCCATACTATTTTTGGAAAGTCTCAGCAAAAATATACTTACAGCATTTCTTAGAAGGTGCTATTCTGCCTTTGCTGAAAAGTCCATTGAAAAGTATTCTGGTCCATATGGTGAGGGGACAGTATTGCCGGTGCTGGGACCCTTTTCAGGCACCGATAAGTCCTTGCAGTTGACATCTTAGCACTAAAGAAAAGAAAACATGAAGCATGTTAATGCCATGGACCCTCGTAAAAGGAAGCCACAGGTAGCAAACATATCAAGCGGTATAATAATCACATAGCAAAGTCTTCCAATCCCAATAGGAAAGGAATGGCTCCCTCGCACATGGGAAAGACACAACACACAGTAGTGTAGGTCCATAGCAGACCATTACAGCACTGCGTTAGTGGTAACGTGATAGAAAGGCATCTTCTATTAGCTAGAGCAAATGTAATTAGTTAAATGTACGAGTGGAAAAGGAGGGAAAGTGACAAACAGTACATCAGAGTAACTTGTCATTCATGATGAAGCCGTCCTTGTTCTTTCTCATGGCCTTGTCCTCTTGGTGGATGTTATCGTTGTTGAGCAATTTGATCTCCTTTCAAAGATCATGCCCTTGTAATTTGTAATTGGTTATTTATAACGTGCTTAATACCCAGAGGTTTCTAAGCGCGGACCCGTGGTCCCTGAGCTATCCTCCCGAGGTCACTGATCGGGCCTGGCCAAATGTTGTGTTGATTCTTGAACCAGCCAGAATGGTGGGATGTGGCAACTTACCTGTCTGTTTTAAGCAGTACTAAGCAATTTCACTTCAGCAGATGTTGTATCATGGAAACGGCTAACTTTTTCGGCATTCAATGCAAATTGCCCTTCATTGATGACCTGAATACTGTACCTCTTGACAGTCAGCTGGTGTGAACATGTGGAGCAGGGGAGGTATACAAAATAACAGTGACATTATGCGTGTCTTTAAAAGTGAGCAGGTCAAGTTACCAGGGATGTTTTACTGTGCCCTACCTTAACACATCTAGACAAGTTTGAGGTGTGGGCCGGGTTAAGGTAACAGATTGCAGCGGTCTTAGAAAAAAATTGGGGCTCATAGGGGTGTCCCTGTGAAAAATGAAAAGAAACTGGGTGCATTCGATGTGTTTCTGAAAAGTTCAGGGCAGAGGTCAGGGACAAGCAGCCCAAACAGAGAACTCAGATTTGTCCCAGCATTAGTGTGGAGAGTGGATGCGGTCAGAGCCAGTTTCAGTAGCTCAGAAGTGGGGTGGTGGGAACATAAACAACTTAAAAACCACACAGCTGTAAAGGGCAGGGCAGGAAGGATTGGGAAATGAGGGTCATTCTGGTTAGAAGATCCAGCCTAGATCTCCAGGAGGAAGTAGAGGGTACAGATAAATAGCAGTGCCACTCTGCATGGAACACCTGGGATAAAGAAACCCAGGCAAAGACGAACCTGATCCTTTCCTCAGGACCAGTTGTTTCTTAAAGGCTGTTTAATGCCCCCCTGCACACGCTGCACAGCCCATTGAAAATCACCCTGGAGCATGAGGCAGAGGGGTTGGTGGGTGTCTGAGGTGAGGGAGCAGTGGCATCGCCAAATATACTTAATGGATGGCCTAAGCACTGCTCCTCTGGGCAGCCAGTCTGGTGTGAATGACTGTTTAACGAGCATAGAACGTCTTATGTGTGTGTCAGAAGGTTAACTGAAAAGGCGAGCCTACAAGGGGTAAGGTCACCATTCATACCTGATTGTCAGGATCCATGCTCAAACATTCTGTTTCATAGTGACACTGGCAGTGAATGGCTTTATAGTGCATCTCTTAGCACAGTCCTCAGAACAGATGCTGCAATGAATTATACTGTGTCTCATATCCCCTGTTTACCTCGACTAGTGATACAAGGTTATTGGCTCAGGTTTTTATACTTCCAATTTGCAGTAGCGGAGCCTTATGTTTGTATCTACGCGAACACAGCTTTTAAAATAAACACATGGGACACAAAACCAGCCAAAAAATGAAATGGTAATAGCCTGAACTATGGGAGGGGAAATGGAATTGTGAGTGCCTGGCTCCAGTTGAAGAGTTCTATGCATTTACCTACCCGCGTGACAAGAGTGAGGTGCACGTCTGGGGTGGCAGGACTCTGAACCCTGGGCCTCTGTTGTGTGGGATTTCCAAATATTCCCATAGAAAAGGGGTTGGGTCCGCTGAAAATGTGTAATATGGGGCCCCTTTGAAGATTATCTCCAAGGCCTCTTTTGGTTTCGAGTCCACCCCTGCACAAGACTATCTGTTAAATGCACTGTAGTCTGGACCCGGTCACTGCAATGTGGACCATTTATCCGGTTATCTCTTAGTGTGCAGGAGTTGAGTGCACCAGAAAATGTGTACGTGTGAAAAAACAGTTAGGTCTTAAATATATATTTAGATCATATCATTAAAAACGGTGAAACACACGTGCATGCTCTTTGACATGCCTTTATATAATATGCTCAATAGTTTGGCAAAGGCAGCCTGTCAGGAAAATGATTGCTACGAAAATGGGCGGTTCCAACTACTGCATACTGTTGCATAATAAAATGGATGCTTTAGATTGAAATTTGGTAGCTGTTGATTGCGTGGCGTACCCAGTGGTTTGAGAGGTTTACCAATATTAAATCCTTGTTTACAATTGATGGACGCACAGCAGGCCAGTGCTCATTTTTTGTCTACACTGATGTTATAGGAACTGACAGGCGCCTGAATTGGTGCGTGCTTGAAATGATGTTTACATCACAACTTTCTCCTCATAGTACGTGTATTAATGCTGGTGCAGTCACATTGAACATGGAGGCACCTAGCAGTGAAATGATGGGCAGAATTTTCGAAGTCTGGGTCCGGCGTCTATCGCAAATAAATTGGGACACGAATAGTGGCAAAATGTGTTGGAGAGATGGCCGTTTTAGCTGACAAAAAAGATTAATATGTACAAAGTTGATCCCAAATACAATAACCTTTGAGCAATGTGCATGCTATGACTGTCCTACACTGTTCCCAACATTATTCTTGCATCTGCTCATGGCTCAAGTTATTCAAGATAATGACAGCATATAAATATGTGTTTTTACTGTTCTGATTTGTCATATTCAACTATAAATACCTTACCATGGATAACCATGATAGATTTTTTTGTCTTCATACTAAGACTCACAAACCAAGGTAGTCATACTTTCTTTATATTTACTGCAGACTTCTACAAAAATGATTCAATTGAGATTCCAGTGCATGTGAAATTAAGATGAGAAAAATTAAAGACCATTTTTTTGCCTACCCATTAGAGTACTTCTTTTAATTAACTCATGTAAATGGATGGAAAAGATTTATACTCCTAATGAAGGTTCTACAATAAGACGCTATGAACTGAAACATGTTGAGCATTTTGTGTGATGATATATAGTAAGAATGCATCCTGGTTAGGATGAATCTTTTTGTTGAGGTTTGATTTTATTAGAATACGTTTTATGACCCCTACGATTATAAGTTTAATTGATTTATGAATATTTTTGTTATGGGGTATGATTGATGTTTAATAGGTGTATATGATAAGATGTGTAGTTATTGATGTAATTAACTGCTTGTATTATAATCTTACATGTACTTGTTTGAAATTGATAAATAAAGATTTAAAAAAAATAATGCATCCTGGGACTAATGTTATTAATTGGACAAATCATCAGTAACCTTCTGTTAAGACTGTTGATTTATGTCGTGTACTGTGTGTCATTAAATGACACATCAGTAACCTCCTGTTAAGACTGTTGATTTATGTCGTGTACTGTGTCTCATTAAATGACACATCAGTAACCTCCTGTTAAGACTGTTGATTTATGTCGTGTACTGTTTCTCATTAAAATGTCACTCAGTGCACGACATAAATCAACAGTCTTAACAGGCGTTACAGATGTGTTGTTGACATAGTACCAATTAACAAAGGTGTTAAATAATGTAGGAAGAAAATCTGACTTTTTAATGAGCGAATGACATGAACATATGTATTGAAAATGAATATTCATTTTCACACTTACTAAATAAAAGTTTTTCGATAGAGTATGTGTGAGAATAGAATTCTGCAGAGACATATACATGCTAAGTTTGTTCTAGTCGATTATGTATGATGTTCCGGTTATACCTAATTTGGCTCTAATCGTTTCTCCCAGTATCCTCTTGTATTATGCAAGCTGATTTGGCATATACCAAAAGGGTATGATATGTGTAAATGACAGCAGTGCCAGTCTATTTCTATGTCACCCTTATTCATTACAAGGTCAAAAGGCATTTGAATTTAAAGACAACCCCTCCAAGACCCCTCACAACTAGGGCCCTGGTCATTAACCATTTAGAATAGTAATAAGAAAGACATTTTCAGGGTATGCGAAGTAGGATTTGAAAAAGGGATCACATTGCATTGCGTGTGGTGGCCCCTCCTGTCACATAACCTTTAGGAAAGAACTAGTGGTCTGACCAAGAAAGGCAGACCAACGCAGTCTCTGTTAATGACTAGCATTGTCTAAGGACGTCAGTAAGGGGTCACCACGGTTACCTACTGCAAGCCTGGCCAGCCCCTTGCAACCGCTGACCCTACCCCTACTACCACTTGTTACAGAACATTGCCAGTAATGGATCAAGGTAATTACCATGTGCAATGGAAACATGAGTTTTAAAATGCACATTTCTAATCCTGCACTAGAGTGTTAACAGCTTGCAGCATTATGTTGTGAACACGTATTTTAAAAATAACAATTGCTCTGTACATCACAGGGGTGCACGCAAGTTACAATCAGCATCACTCAACAGGGTGTGTTGTGGGCGTTCCTTCCATGACTTGCGTATACGGTTACTTGGTTACTTTGCGTGAACAATTCCATGAATACGCAGGGTACGCACAAAAACCTCTGTGTGCAGGCTCGCACAGAGTTGTTCTTGGCACGTTGGATCTGAGGAATCACTGCATTCTTTTCCATGAATTAGGCACTAAGTGTCTGACACTTATCAAATGCCCACACTAGCTTTGCCTTCCTCTGCTTTTACTTCTATCAACAGTGGCAGGATTCAGTGTGATGGGGGTAGACTCTGTGGCCTGAATGAGCTGGGGGTGGGGGAAGAGGCTGAGGGCGACACGTTGGAAGTGGCAAAGAAGAGAGTGCTTTTGAGAAGGAGGGCTTAGGAAATAAGAACGACATTTGAGGGTGAGCTGCATGTAATGGGAAAATTAAAGTGAAAATGAAGAGGTGCATGAGGAGAGTCAGAAAAAAAGTAAGCAGAAGACAGGGATTAATTGTACAATTGTATCTGGGTTCAACATGTGAGTCAGGAAGCACGCTGGTGTCATATATCTATGTACATAAAAAGGACGTCTCTTTATGGTTACAGGGTTATAGTAGGAAAGGGAGGTAAGGAGCTAGTATGGATACACCCTTTCATGTTCTTCTCCCATCCTGTGTGTCTCTAACCGCCACAGCTGGAACCTTGAGTGAACATAAGGTTCCAGCCCAGGGAACATTCTGTGGCTTGCATTGCTATGCCAATGCAAGCCCATTACTACAACAATCAAATAAGGTGGGCACTTTAGAGATAAGTCAATTGTGAATGTGCGTATGGTGCTCGAACTTCAACGCTCCATTTGGCAATGTTCATGTGGGGGAGTTGTGCAAGGCACACAGCCACCAGCAGGCGACCAAGGCTCTTGGACAGAACAGGGAGCCCGTAGTCTCTTCTTTTCACAGGTAAGTAGGATGCTCTGCAATACTGTTTCATTGTCAACATGTCACAGCCTAAATTAGGACTCTGATTCTTTTCGTTTATCGCCCCCAGACTTTCGTTAGTCAATTCCACAAGCCATAGTTTTGTGCCAAGACTACCTTCATACAGACGGATATTGCACGGGTCGTATAACTCAGTGGCGACGATGCATAGCAACACCGGTTCCAATCCCGGGTTTGTGCTTGGAAACCTTGTAAGTATTAAGCGCTTTATAAATAAACAATATTATTATAATAATATGTGCCCTTTAATGACACGTGTTTTGACATAAAAGATGATTATCTTCTACGTAAATGGTCAAATCTAAGAAATTTATTTTGTGAGCGCTGGCAGTTCCAGTAAATTCTATCCCCATCGTGTTCTTATTTGCTCTGTTCCTAAAATCTTCCAAGGGTCCCTCTTCCCCTTTCCAAATTATCAGTACATCATCTATGTACCGTGTCCATAATATTACCTTCGCGTCATATTCATTGTCTGTGAAAATGTGTTTGTCTTCTTACATCGCCATCGTCAAATTGGCAAGCGCTGGGGCATATTTAATCCCCATTGCCACTCCTTGTGTCAGATTGGTAATTAGACACTGATTCCTATGAAAATATGTGATCCATAGTTTCTATAGCAACATCATGTCTAATTGATGTGTTTTTGTTGTAGGGATTTAACCCATGGCTATTTAAATTAAGCATTGAACTTATGAATTGTCATTCGAGCTCACTAGGTAAGAAAGATTTCTCAAATTGCTATTCTTAAGACGTTAAGTGAAATTAGATATGGACAACTAATTATTTTCTTGTTTATGTTTTGTCTATTTGTATTTTTCTTTGCATTTTTCTTTGCATTTTTTCAACCATCCCTAACAATCCCACCCTACCCCCTCCCCCAATGGCCACCCTCCAACCGATATGCATAAAATTGTTTGTGTTTGAATTATAACATGTACACAATGATCATTTTCTCCTTTTGTTCTCTTTGACTTTTGTAATGAATATGCTATTTCTGCTAATAAAATGCAACTAGCCCGGATTTGAAAAAGACGCTTATGTCGAAACACGTGTCATTAAAGGGCAAAAATGTCTATATATTTTCTTTTTTTGAACAAATGCACAATTAAAAGCTCCAAGCTTACCGATTGGAGAAAAAGAGGCAGTCTTTGTCTTTCTTTCTCTCGTCCTTGATAAGGGCGCATGACAATAGCTTAAGTAGCAAAGATTGTTTTGCAATTTGGATTCAAACGGAGTTAGGGAGCCATGAAACTCCGTTGCTACTTCATTATGCGACCGTGACCTTGAATTCAACATTCAACAAGGAGAGGGCGCTGAGGTCCACGGGGGTAGATACCCAATAAAAAAGGCTCCCCACTCATAAGCAAGTTATTATAATAATATGCGATGTTGTGCCACATTACGATTGATGTTCGTCTGATTTTATGAAGTATACGTTTGTGTTCTATGTACATTATTTGGTTTAAAGTCTTTGTGAACCAGTGACAGTAGTTAATACCAGTTGCCAAAACTACCAGTGACAGTAGCTAATACCAGTTGCCAAAACTATGTTCATACAGATGAATTTATAAATTGTTGGTTCTTGGTGCCTTGATATTGTCTGTATGTAATGAGAAAGGCCTCAGCACTTTACACCGTGCACTTACACCGTGCACTTTTGTATTGATGAGATGTGATGTATATGAGTATGTTTTTTTAAATATCCTTAAACTACATATGTGCTATATTTAGATGCTGTGCTTTTATCAGACAAGTTACTTTGTTTGTTTTCTTGTTTGTGGATACCTTTTTCATTCGCAATATTTACTTCCTCATTCCTCCAGCAATAGCAACCCCATTGGTGTATTTAAAATTATTCGTCAATGGTGTAAAATCCAACAACAACAAAAAATCAGTACAGCTCTAACACATGGCGATTGTGCGTTGTTTTATGTCTGTATCCCTCCTATCCATGGTACTTCAGGAGACCTTGGTGTATTTTTTACACCCAAATTAGTGTCCGGGTGTTACTGGAGCCTTAATTTTGTAGTGAATTTACTTTGAAATTGCTATAGAAAAAGCAGTAGTGAGGCTGTCTGGTTAGCACATCGAGTGGATCACAATCAGGACTCTTTCTTTTCAACATACCTAACAGCTGATCGGTTTTTCATTTTCAGTTTTGGCTCATAGGTGATGGGGGGAATAAGGGACAGGAGATTTTTGTTTTTGGGATTTTAATTTCGCAGTGATCACATAAATCCTTTTTACCATACGCTACGTTAATTTTATAGTTAGTATTTTCTCATTGGTGTGGCATTAGTAGAGCGTAGTGAGGCTACATCATTTTGGTTGCAAGGCGGAGCCTTTGCGATAACATTAGATTTGACACATAGATGCCACTTTAGCATCAGTTAGAGAGGCTACAGAGGTTTGACTCATAGGTGGTACTTGTTCAGTCATGCGGGTCTTCACCCCACTCTCTCTGCCCGGGCATGTGAGGAGACCTGCGTGGGCGAAGCACCACTCTTTGGCAAAGCCAACTTGATTGGCTTCATCAATGCTTTTGTGTTGCAGAACAACGGAAACGAAGGATCTACTTGCATATGTGTCATAAAAGGTGATCATTAATGCTTTTTTTTTACTTGGAGCAAGCGCGATGACGTCATGGCGTTTGTAGTCTGTGTTTGTAGCGTTTACAGTTTACTTATTGTAAAGATGTTTGCCTGCCTCATTATCCTGAATAGAGTGTCTTGCAACATCGTTGCTGTAAATATCCACATTTTTCAGGCCATAGTTATAATGACTACAATAAGTGTTGGAATGAGTTTTTATAAAGAAACGATCCCACCTATTCTAGTTTTCTGCTTTACAATTATGATATCTATGGATACAATGGTGATTTTATATAATTAATGCCAAGGATTCAAATAAACTCACTGATTATAAAAGGATACAAGTGGGATTTATTAGTTCAGAGACAAGGTGAGCCCACATCCTCTCTCCATTAGTTTTCTATATCAAGGTGATATCATTTCTCAAACCTTCTCTTGGTATACACAACTATTGAAAGGAATATATGTATTACAGAAATCGGATTCCTCATACCTGGCTATTGTTGCCACTAATCTTGCTGGGCGTAGCCTTCAATATAAAACAAGGGGAGCAGATGGAAATGTGAAACCTTCGGCCAGTGCTTTAATTGGGGTAAGACATTGAGGGGGGGGCCTCTTTTGGGGGCGTGGCTTTCATTGTGGGCGTGGCCTAAAAGTGCACAACTCATAGTAAGGTGCGCAAAGATGTATATGAGCATTTATATGTTTGTATGCGTACTACTATGGTTTGTGTACTTTTCAAGCCATCTTTTACAAACGTAGGAATGTTACATATTTCTGTGTTTATAAAAGGTGGCTTGAAAAGTGCACAAACCATAGTAAGTTACGCACACTTGTGTGCTTACCTTACTATGGTTTGTGTACTTTTCAAGCCATCTTTTATAAACATAGACATTTGTAACATGTTTCTATATTTCTAAAAGATGGCTTGAAAAGTAAACAATTCAAGGCATCTTTTATAAAGCGTTGAGGACAGACAAAACCCAAGGTGGCTTTGTCCATCGACAAAGCTTTATAAAAGATGCCTTGAATTGTGTACGTTTCAAGCCGTCTTTTATAAACATAGAAATATTTCTACGTTCATAAAAGATGGCTTGAAACATACACAAGTCAAGGCATCTTTTATAAAGCTTTGCCAACGGAGAAAGGCGCCTCGGGCTCAGTGATCTCTGCTCAGAGCAGAGATCACTGAGTCTGAGGCGCCTTTCACCCTCGGCGAACCCGCGGGCTCTGTGATTTAATCTGCATATTAGATCACAGAGCCAGTGGGTTCGCGAGGGTCAGTGACCTGGGGAGGGCAAACAAAGGGACAGTAACTTCCTCTGATGACCCTGATGAGGGGTCATCAGAGGAAGTTACAGTGACTGACAGAAGTGCCAGCCAGCCTCAGCGTCGCTGTGGCTGGCTGGCACTTCTGTCAGCTTTTCCGACATAATTGCCAATGTTGTGTAAACCTGCTGGAGGCCCTATCCAAATGGTTCTTATTTTGCCTGCTCTCATCCAATGCATAAGATGATTGTTAGTATCCATGTTAGTGTACAGAATGAAGTGCCTGGGAGAGTCCTGTTGGGGAATGACTTGAAAGCTCTTGGAGCAGTGTCTAGTACTCACAACATCCCAGCAAAAAGAAACAGGAACAAACAAGATAGGCCAGAGGGGAAACCTTAAGAGACTTTCAGTTTGAGGATAAGGAGACATCCAATACCGGTATCATACAAAAATATTGCCCTCATTTGTGCGCCCCCACAGTCACTGCGACTTTGGAGGCACACAAAATGAGGGTGACATTTGCTGTGCCCAAGCAGAGCGAGGGTTGTGGGGGTGTCCCCTGCTCTTCCTGGGTGCAGTAATGGGGGTCGTAATGGTGCAGTAATGGGGGTCGGGGCTTGTGGGGGTGTCCCCCGCTTGCCATTTTGGAAAGGGGGGACACGTTAAAAAATGTAAAAAGAAAAAAATAATGAAAAGCACCCTGCGGCGTCAGCTCCAACCCACGTTGAACCCCTTAGAATAAATTTGGACGTTTTCCTGCCATGCCTGCTCTTTGCTTATAGAGAAGTCCCTCACTCTGGAGTGATTTTTAGCCCTTTTGAGCTTTAACTTTGATCATCCAGTCAGAGGTTCTTTAGCCCTGATTAAGGAAGGGTTCGGAGATTGCTCCTTCCCTACAGCCAGTGAGAGTCACTGACTATGTGCTAGGCCTCAGGAGGAAGATGGCACTTATGATGACAGAAGCATCAGAAAGCCGGAAAGCTGGTCAGGCTCTGGTCAAGCATTGGCATGAACAGAAGGCCAACATGGTGAAGTTTACTCCCGACCAGTTAGTATTGGTTATTGGTTCATACAAGGCAGATGGCCTCGCTGGACAAATGGATGGGGCCCTTCAAGGCTGTGGGCAAGCTTGGAGAGATCAATTATTTAGTGGACTTGGGAAACCCAAAGGAGGCCCCTAGGATCTTTCATACTAACCGTCTGAAGGTGTATGTCTCAAGGCCAGAACTAGGAACTTTGCTTTTAGCTTCTCACCAAGAGGAGGAGGAGGAGAGTGAACCTCTCCCTGATCTCTTCAGGATACATTCCTCAGATGAGGCAATTGAAGGAGTTAATCTCTCTTCAGATTTGACTCTGCAGTAACATGAGGAGTGCAAAGCTCTGGTAAATCAGTTTGCCTCCCTGTTTTCTCTGACACCAAGCTAGACCCCTTGCGACCAGCATGACATTCTCACTGGTGACAGTCTCCCTGTTAAGAGCAGGGGCGGTCAAGACAATGCTTGACCTCTGGGTTATTGAGCCATCTACCAGTCCATGTGCTAGTCCTTTAGTATTAGTTCCAAAGGCAGGAACCAAATAAATTTGATTCTGTGTGGACTATAGGGCTCTGAATGTAGTCACCATGACTGCTGCCCATCCTTTACCAAGGACAGATGAACTGGTGGACAAACTTGGATCTGCCAAGTTCCTCAGTACATTTGATTTGACCTCAGGCTATTGTCAAATAGCACTGACAGACCATGCCATGGGTAAAACTGCATACTCCACCCCAGGAGGCTTATACAAATTTAGGGTTATACCTGTTGGACTAAAGAATGCCCCTGCTACATTCCAAAGGATGGTGAATCAAGTTCTGAATGGGCTAGAGGACTTCTGCATGGCATACTTGGATGACATTGCAGTGTTCAGTCCCACTTGGGAAGAACATCTTCACCACGTAGGTTATGTTTTGCAGGCTCTGGAACAGGCCTATCTGACCATAAAGTCTAGTAAATGTCAAATTGGTCAGATCAGTGGTCTACCTTGGGCATGAGATAGGAGAGGTGAAACTAGGCCCTTGCCTAGTAAAGTACAAGCTGTACAAGACTGGACCACATGTCTCACTGGGTACTACAGGAATTTTATTGAGAACTATGGGACCATAGCTTCTCCCTTAAATGTTATCTCCTCACCGAAATTCCCAAAGAAAATCAGATAGAATGAGAAGTGCAATAAGGCCTTTGAAGGGCTGAAATAAGCCTTTTGCAAAGCTCCAGTCTTGAGAGCTCCTGATTTTAGCCAATCGTTCATTGTGCAAACAGATGCTTCCAATACAGGGATAGGTGCAGTCTTGAGTCAACCCGATGAGAAAAGCAGAGAACACCCTATTTGCTTAATCAGCAGAAAGCTCAAGAACCAAGAGACAAGGTGGGCAACCATAGAATGTGAATGTTTTGTCATTGTGTGGTCACTGAAGAAGTTTAGGCCATACTTGTATGGTTCTACTTTCATTATTCAGACTGACCACCAACCCTTGAGATGGTTAATGCAAATGAAGGGGGAAAATCCTAAATTTTTGAGATCGTCAATCAGCCTCCAAGGGTTTGATTTCACTATAGAACATAGGTCGGGTGCAATCACCGAAATGCTGATTGTCTCTTCAGAAAGTCGGGCCGACTGGAATAAGAGATTCATCCACGAGAGTATTAAGTCCTCCTGTCCCTTAGTCTGGGGAGACGAGTGTTAGGGAGAATTTTAATTTCTGTGCTAATCCCCTTCCACCATAGAGACCCCAGGCTCGTTTGCTGGAATTAGGACTTTTTAATTTTAACTCGTGAGTGAGTGGGACCTTTTTCTCACTTCCTCCTGTGTTTTTCCCTGACTAGGATTTTATGTTTTCACTATGTTTGGAGTCTGACAAACTCGATAGGCATCTGATGTTTGTATAGTGACACATAGCACCCTCAGTTCAGTCCCTTGGATTTCTATGAAGTGTTAAATATATTTTCTTGGGTAAACTACTGTTCCCTAGAATGGTAAGGTGAAATCGATCTTACTTACCTTTTTACTTTGTAGGTCCAGCACACACCATCTTATGTGGAGTGCTGGGGGGTTAGCTAGTAGCCCCCTATCCTACTTTCTCATGTAACATTTTTTGTTATACTTACTACCTTAAATGGCTTGTGGCAGTAGTTTACTTTTTACTATCAGTGTCCATTTTTATCGAAGGCTGAACCCTCAGCTGCAGTACAGCACCCATGGGTGACAATTTAGTAAAAATGGCCCCTGTCTTCTTTTTTCACCATTTTCTGTTTGTGAGGTCTTTCTTGGCTTTTACTCTGTAAGCTGAGACAGGTTTGAGCCCTTTGTGTGTTTTGCCTATGGCATGCTTCAGCCCTGCCCCTGGCTCCAGAGTGTCTGGAAGGACAGGAAGTGAGGGAGGGTCATGAAACTCCCCTGTCCTTTGTCCCTAGATGTCACCGAAAGAAATCAGTGCTGATTGGCTGGCTGGCTGTCCAAGAAGGACAGCCACCCCGCTGGGTGATTGACAGCCTAGGGCTGTGAATGAATGAGGGCAAGCTTAAAAGGCGAGGTTCTTGGGTCTACAGGCAGAGTCAATGACTGGAAGAAACACCTAAAGAAGAAACCGTGAAGAGAAGCCCGCTGAAACCCCCTGGACCTCGAAGTGCCTGATGAAGCCCTGCTGCTGTGCTGACCTCCTTTTTCAAATCAATAGAGAAGCTCTGGACGGAACAACTTCTCCCCTTGAGCTGGTTGGACCCCCTAGCCCTGAGATGACCTCGACTTTGGCACAACCCCGACTTGTTGTGCCTCTCCAGTGTCCATTACTGAGTGCATTCCTAAGTTTGGGTGCTATGTGAGGGAATCCAATGCCGCGGGCATTGGCTCTTTTTATGTAAAGTACACGGAGTTGGTTAGCAAGGTGGCTTCAAGTGGGGCTGGCAGAGGTATTTTTGGAAATGGTTTCTGATAGGTAGGATGGGGCGGAGAGGTTAATGCATTTGTGTGTGAGGGTGAGTATTTTGAAGTTGATCCTTTCCTTAACAGGGAGCCAGTGGGCATTGCGTCTGATCTGGGAGATGTGGTCCCTTTTTGGAATGTGTAGGGCTACGCTAAGCATGTTATTTTGTATTGTTTGGATCCTGTTGATGTTTTTGGTGGAGGTGCCTGCCAGGAGGCCTTTGCAGTAGTCAGGTCTGGCTCCTATTTTAGCTCTGGCAATGGATAGGCAGTTTTGAGCGGATAGAAAGGGCTTTATGGCGGTTATAAGTTTGGTGGTATGAGCGGAGGCTGAGGAGATGGCGCTGACCTGTCTTATCATTGATAGTGTGGAGTCTAAGTAGACACCGAGGGTCTTTACAGATGTTGAAACTGGTATGTTAGTGTGGTCGACGGTGAAGTGAGAGTATTTAGTGTTGAGTTTAGAGAGTGTTTCCCTGGGGCCCAGGATGATGATCTCCGTTTTAACCCCGCTTAAACAGAGACAGTTGATGCCATCCAGGTTTGGATGGTGGCGTATATCTGGAGGAGTGCTGCTGTGTCATGGTTGTATTCTCCGGTGAGAGGGAGGAACACTTGGGTGTTGAAGGTATGTAACGTGTACGCTATGCCAAGCTCATCCAGCAGGTCAAAGAGAGGTTTGGTGAACAAGTTATAGAGTGTGGGAGCTGTACATGAGACTTGGGGGACTCCACAGTTCATAGTTGTGGGGGCGGCGTGGGCCTGGTCAGAGTAGACTTTCATATCCCTTCCTTCTAGGAATGAGGTTATCCAGGAGGAGGATTTGTCAGAGAAGTGGGGTGCGTTAGACAAGTGTAAGTGTTACTTGGTTACTTGTATTGACTGATTTCTTCTGTACAGCTCTACAGCTCACATTCATTCTTCTTGAGATAGGCCTGGCTGCTCAGTCACACGAACAACTTGTGTAGCACAGACATATACCAAAAGGTGGGTTACCTAATACAAAGCAGATAAGTCTTGTGTAGTCTCTCACACAGTGTGACTGCATCAATTCTTACCTAACACCCTTTGTCCTGCATCAGAAAAACAAAAACCTCCACTTTTTCGAAAACATTGTTAATATCTGCTGACATTGTAACCATGCCAGATAAATATAGCATGAAATACATGTTGCAGAATTAACACTAATTGTACTTCTACAGAAAGGTAATGCGCCTGCAACTGTGCAAATACCCTCCCTCTTTAGCAATGCCTACAATAGCCGTACTCTTATGGATTTCAATGGTTCACACACAAATAGGATATAGCCAGTGATTTCCTCTTCCAATTTACATAATGGACAAAAGCCATCCCCTCCACCTTTCCATGATTTGGTGAAAGCAGCAATTTTAGTGTCCCCATTCTAAAGTTGACAAATAAAGCAAGCACATATGATGGACTCAAATAATCCAGACAATCTTCTTGTCTAAATTCTATTTTTCAGGCTAGATGATTAGGGCCCAGTTTTAACATGCCTGCTGCTTCCACCAGTTTATTCCTAGTTAGGGTAATAGTTTTTCCTTTGACCTGGACTGTCACCCCTCACAATAGTATGCAGATGTTCCCATAGCGTTGATTCATTTAAATTGTTCAGCAGTTTTTTCATATGGGCAACCCACGGAATACTATTACCCCCTTCTAAAGCCAGGACATGTATCATGGCAGCCTGATATTTCTCAAGGCCTTCAGTGCTCCAGGGCCTTAACCAACACAACACAAGGTTTAAAACAGCCAGATCTCCAATCGGACAAACATCCATCTCCTAATGCAGCAGTAAATTCAGGGAGCCTAAAGGACCTGGAGGAGCTGCTGCTGATGTTTATTTTCCACTCTTTCCAAAGTCTTTAAAATATAGATCTCTCTATCTCCATATATGTGAAATGGAAAATGCGTTTGTGTCTGTTTAAAATGTTCAGCATACTTCCCAACATGCTACACACCTGAAATTTGGTATGTGGGTAGGTTCCTTGATGTAGACAATGTCAAAAGGTATAAAATATACATGTTTCTAATGTTTCTTTTTTAAGCAATCTGCAATGCTTATCCCTGCCATATGCGGAAATGTTTCTGTGTGTGTCTGTTCAAGAGGTTCAGCATACTTCCCAACAAGCTAAAACCCTGAAATGTGGCATGTGGGTAAAATATATAGTGTAGACAAATCTCTCCACTGTCTCCCGGTTGCAGCAAGGATCACATTCAAATCCCTCTGTATCATCCATAAGGCTGACTGGGGCAAGGGACCACACTATATACAACTAATTCTCACTGAATACTCTCCTTCTAGATCTTTATGTTCCTCTGGCAACAACTATCTGTGTGTTAAGCTCTTTGCTAAACAGCAAGCTGTTGGCCGATCTCTTTCATTGGAAGGCTCCTATAGAAGAGCCCAGCCCTTCCTCTTCATCTTGAGTCAGGTAGCCTCAAATTCTGGAAGCTCCTCGAGACCTTCCTTTTCACCTCCTCCTTCCCTTCCTCCCTCCTCTGCAAACCCCAGAGTTACTGAGATTGGTGACCAGGTCCCCTATGTGTCCTCCTGAGTCCTGGCCTCCCACACCACATCGCCTTTAGCCTTTGCCCGCCCCCAGCACTTGTCTTGGCACCCACTGGCCTATTCCACCTCAGGCCTGCACTTATTTATTGACAGCTGACCACTCCCACATAGTCAATTATTAGCTGCTCTCTCCCTAGCACTTCCCTCTTTGGTACACCTAGCACTTACCCCCACTCCCTCTTCCCTTCTCTCTCTGCACTTGCACGTTCTGAATGCTCACAAGGCCTAGTAGGTCCGCTTCTAACTTTGATTGTTATATTTGCTTTTCACTCCCACGCTTCCTCCATGTTGCCCTGTGGGAATTTTGAAGCACAATTTATTTGATGTATATGCGCCTTACAAAAGCACAATACATACATAAATGTATAAAGTATAAAATATATGTTTTTTTAATTTGTTGTTTTAAGCCGTCTACAATGCTTACCCCTGTCATATTTGGATATGTGTGTGTGTGTGTGTGTGTGTCCGTTCGAAATATTCAGCATACTTCCCAGCATGCTACAGACTTGAAATTTGGCATGTGGGTAGGCTCCATTGTGTATACAATGTAAAGAAAAGAAAATATACATTTTTCAAATGTTCTTTTTAAGCAGTCTGTGTTACAGGAGTTTTCCTAAAGTCCCACTTGAAGGTAAGACTTTAGTAAACTAACTAAATCAGTCTGTACTACTCAGGAACCTTGGTAGAGTGCAGGTCTTCGGGAACTGAAGAATATTGACCAGGTGAATTGCATCCTTTGTTGGTGCTGCAGAAAAGGCACCAAAACCACAAAGTAACCAGAGAAGTTGATGAAAGCTGTGCCAGAGATCATAAGATCAAGGAATCTGGAGGTCAGGTTCGGAGCTGCAACAATGAAAGCATCCAGCCACAAATGTTTTCTTCTAACCAAAGGTACTGTGGGAAAAAAGGTATTGCTTACCTTATTCCATCATGTCGCTCCAGAGCATTGGAGTGCACCTAGAGGTGTCCAGGGCAACTCCCTCTTACCTCCAACCCAAACTGCTGCCTGTGTCCCTTTAGCAAGTCTTTTAACAGGGTATGCAATGTTGGTTAAGGCTTCTTGCATTTTTATCCTCGAGACTAGAAAGTATCCACAGGAACCTTTGACTGCTGCTGCTTTTTAAGACTTTTACCCTCTATGAGCAGCCTTTTAGCTAGGGTTGCATTTTGGGCTTTTAAAGACTTGCTGTGCGAAGAAACTGCCTCTAGAACCTTAGGCTATGCTGGTATAACACTTACCAACTATTTTCCTTTCCAAAAATCACTTTCTTATATCTCTTTGCTAACTTAATTCAATGACCGTATTACTTTGTGGTATTGCGTTATTACTGACAATACTGTAGACCTGTAACAATTGTTAGAGTTCAGCAACTACCAACTAAGAAGTGGCTTTTGAAAGTACCTAAAAGTATACATATGTGTGTCGATTTATTGTGCTAAGTATTTAACAGTGACACTTGAGTAAATATAATACATCTATATTTTAATATACATTTGTGTGTTTCTTTGATATGCATTGCTAACTCAGTTCAGTGTACTTTCCGACCGCTCACATCTTCCTTTTATGGGAAGCCTAACTGCTCTGCCACTTTACCAAGGTTCCTGCATAGTACAGACTGATAGTAAGAGTTGGGAATCTACAAACCACCAAGATAGTTTACTCAAGTCTTATCCTCAAGTAGGACTTTAGGAAAACTCCCCTAACAGTCTGCAATGCTTATCCCTGCCATATGTGGATATGTGTGTGTCTGTTTGAAATGTTCAGCATACTTCCCAACATGCTACAAACCTCTATTTGGCATGTGGGTAGGTTCCATGGTGTAGACAATGTAAAAAGTATAAAGATAAGCAGCCTGCAATGCTTACTCCTGCCATGTGTGGATATGTGTGTGTGTCTGTTCGAAATGTACGGCATACCACCCAACATGCCACAAACCTGCTATTTGGCATGTGGATAGGTTCCATGGTGTAAACCATTAAAAGAAATATTAAATATACATTTTTCAAATGTTCTTTCTTTTAAATGGTCTGCAGTGCTTACCCCTGACATATGAGTCTTTGCGGTGTTGTTCTGCCATAGTTCTACTTAAACTTCAGCAGTTCATTGTTTCTAAACTTTCCACACTATCAGCCTTCTAGCTGCCAAAGCAGCACTCACTTTTGAAGTCGTGCGGGTGTCACAAAACAGTGCTTTTGTAGTAATGCGGGTGACAGAAAACGGTGCATGGCTCTTCAATAGTGACCGCAATGACGTGTCCGTCAGATCGTGGCACATCTTTCATAATAATTACAGGATCTTCATTTCCCATGGAAGTTTATGAATGTATGCTATCTCAACAATATGAAGCTTACCTGCTTCAGCCATACATTTACGGGTACGGCACTTCAAGCTTACGCACTTCAGCCCTAGGAATTACCATGCAAAGCACGTGTACACCGGCCAGTCCTTTATACAAAACTCTTTTTTGCATCATTCATTTGTTAAGTGGCAGCCTACTTGTATAATTGTTTATAAAACACACCAATATAAATTAGAGCACACTGAAGTCACATATATTTACTGGCCTAATGTAGAACACAGGCTTTGGTGGTCTTTTAATTGGTGTGCTTTTGTTAAAATATTACAGATTATATATGAAGGCTGTCACTAATGAACTTTACTTCTGTAGCACAATATCATAAAGTAGTCAGCAAACATCGGGAAGAGTGCTAAACAAATATGAGCGGGTGCTCCCACCCTCGAACTTTCAGACAACCTGAAATAGTTATAAGCCGCTTTGAACTCCGGAAAGCCACCACACACTGGGGATTTGGAACCCAGCGGTTTTTGGATGGACCAACACTAGAAATTCTCTATTTCCGCTGTGACTTTCTGAGGATTAGATAAAAGAAAACCTGACCACTTCTCTGTCAGGGTGTATTTGAGGACCCGAATGGCAGTGAGGCATGTTACTTTAAAAAAAATAAAAACATTCTGTGACATGCACCAAAGTTTGATTTCTGTGTCTAGTTTGAGTCCGAAATGGGCATGGGTACACATTTTCAATACAAATGTTCACAATTTACCCCTGAAATTGGGTGATTTAACTTTTTCACAGATCTACTTCCAAACTGTTCGCATTTCTGAAGCTTTCAGTATTTGTCTCCGACATTTGTGATATCGTCAAAACATGAAGCACCCTTTGCTGCGGTACAAGACCTGTTGTTTTGGTGAGCACCCTCTGGAGACTTTATTTCTTATTTTACTGTCACCAATAGTTCTAGAGAGAAAGTCATTGCACCCCTCCACGCTCTCCATCCTTTGGCACTATGCGGACCACAGATTCTTGTTTTGCAGTCTATAATACAGCTGATGGCGAGCTGGCCTTAAAAAGTGATACAAGTTGTCAGTTGTTATGTGTTATAGTTGGTGCCACAATAGAGATGACTAGTGACATTCCGACTGCTGAATGTATCATAAATTGAACAAAATTGGGTGATACTAGTCATTAAGGTCTAGTGCACTTTTTTGTGATCAGAAAAATGTTTTTACAATATGACACGATTTGAGGCATATATAACATTTCTGAAAAGCTGGCTTTTTACTATCAGACCAAGGTTGTTCTTTATTCGTTCAATATATATATTCATTGCCAGTGATAGATTTGAGTTTTTTGTCTACAACATAGATTCTATGTGTCATGAACAATGTCTAATGTCTCTGGCAATAACCTCAGTCTGTGACTATTTAAGTACAAGTGTGTTTCACCTTTTAGACTTTATATTAAAAGGACCAACACGTCTCCAGCTTTAAATGAAGGGCACTTATTTATTAATGTTTTGATAAAGAGATGCATATACAGTGCACCAATGGGACACCTAGGAGACATCATACCCTCCCAGCCCCTTCACATTACAACCCCAGCAACAACTACTTATAGATTTGTCTGTCCTTTTCACTCACCTACTCTAAACCCATGGGTCGATTCCCAAAGAAGTCACTTTGACTTAATCTTCACTTAAACCTGTAGAGGACTGCTTGATTCGCAGGGAGGTTATTATGGGTTGCGGAATTGCCCCTGACTTTCATGCAGTTTGTCAGGAGTAAGTCGGTTTCTCTTGGTGTCTTTGCTGTGAATTGGAGTCGAAATAATGGCTGACTGTTGATTGGTGCTGGAGTGCGGTATGCTCAAGTTGGGCGTTATGGGTACTGGTGGTACGATTGTGATTGCGTGTGCGGGTTCATGGTTCATGGGAAGCAGATACAAACGTATTACGAATGGATTTCCTTCGCGATTCAACGCAGTGTCTGTTTTTGTGGCGTTCCGTTTTGTTCATTTTGTCTGGGGGCAGGGGGCTGGGTGTGATTGGCTTCACGCATCTGTGCATGCGGTTTAGGTATGGGAGACCTGCATTTCAATACGGACTATACTATTTTTATGATTCTAGTGTTCCCTGCATGTTTTTACAGAGTATTGTTCTCTTTATGTGTGTTAGGTCGAAGAATCTATGAGATTAATGTATATATCTGGTGACTACTTTAACCTTCAAAAGATACTGGATAATTTGAGGTGGTATATACATTATGCATGTGTTTGAATATATTACGCCTTGGTAATGGAGGATTACATTTTTTGTTTATTTACTAGTTCATGTTGAGGACAATTTGGATCAGCCTAATTTTTGGAATGGTAATGCTATGAACAATGGGGATTTTCAATTTGACATTAGGGTGGATAACAAGAAGATGGTGGATGTGTTGCTTCAATGGGGTGAAGTGGTTGGTAGGAATGTAATCTGTTTCCAATAGAGTTAATGTTTTAACAATAGATTGCTGAGAGTCATTTGTCCAGTATATGATTGGTGATTGGTGTTTTACTGGCGAGGCTACTGTTTTTTGGTTGCAAATGATTGTGGGTTGGAGGGGTAATTGAGATTTTGTTGCATGTTGGAATAGAACTACAGTTGTGTCAATGTTAGATTTATTTAAACTTCCGAATGTGGATTCTTTAGAGGATGGAGAGACTCTGGGGAGGAATGGGTTGGAATTGAAAGGGTGCAATTATAACGGAAGTTAAAAGTCTTAAGGGGGATGCACTTGATGGCTGTAAGCATACAATGGAAAACATGGGAGGGGTTGGGGCAGTCCTTTTCTACGTGATTGTGGAAGGGAGGTTCCAGAGGTTTGGGTTGTTCAAATCCAAGAAGGTTTTTCTATTTTTAATTATTTTCTTTTTATATTAGTTTATTGTTTTAGGTGTTGGTTATTTTGAATTGATTGAATTTGTCACAGGAGAGGTACGACATATATCACTCGTGGCTTCCTTTTATAAGAGCAGTTTATGGGTGGTTTCCTGGAATGTTAATGGGGCTAATTGTGCGAATAAGAGGAAGATGATGTTGCAAAGATTGTAAGAGTTGGGGGCGGATGTCGCATTGCTTCAGGAGACTGATTCATTGGAGGTGGATGTGGATAAGTGGAAACGAGAATGGGTTGGTAATGTTTATTGTTCATCCTTCACTTCTAGTTTTAGAGGTGTATGCATTCTGGTTAGAAAGAACTTTCCAATTACAGAAATGAGATGTGATAAGGATAAGGAGGGCAGAATTGTTTTTGTAAATGCGAAAATTCAAGATGTTACCTACTGTTTTTGCAATATCTATGCCCCCCAATGGGGGAGATGGGAGATTTTTCATTTCCCTAGAGCAATTCTTGCAGAATTTGAATATAAGGAATGTTATTGTGGGGGAGATGTTATTGTTACTTTAGATCCAGGGACGGATACAAGTGGGGAAACTGTGGACATTGCAAATAGTTTGAAAAGAGAAGCCTTGAAGAAGTTTACGGCTGAGTGAAATCTTTCTGATGTGTGGAGACTGCAGAATCCTTTAGTCAAACAATATATCTTCTTTTCTGCCAGACATGAAGTATATTCACGGATTGACCTCGTTTTGACTTCTGGTTTGTGCACACAGTGTTTCAAAGGCGGAGACATTAAAGGTATTCTGGTTTCAGATCATGCACCGATCACAATAGAATAGAAATTACCCTTTCCTTTGCCAAAGTCCAATACATGGCGGATGAATGTTACACTTCTTGATGACAATGATAATGTGGATAAAACAGTAAAAGAAGCAAGGTTTTTTGTGGCCCAAAAGTTCACTGGAGAAGTGAAAGTAGAATTTGTGTGGGAAGCCTTCAAGTCCTACATGAGAGGAATGTTGATGGGTCTATCGAGCAAAAAAGAAAAAAGAGAAATATACTGAGATTAAGAAGCTGAATGAGGAAATGGAGATTCTTGAAAAAGAAAATATGCAAACATTCTCTATGTGCTCTTTTGGTTCCATGCAAAAGAAAAAGGAAAACCTAGAAGACCTGCTTACTTCAAGGGCTGAAAGACTCCTGTTCAGAACGAGATGCAAGTACTATGAAAAGGGTGAAAAATGCGATTGGCTTCTTGCTCATCATTTAAGGGTTATGGATAATGAAAAAAATGTACGCTATACAAAAGCAAGTTGGGATTATGACTTTTGAACCTGCTGAAATTAATCATACGTTCAAGGAATATTACACCGATCTGTACTATTCAGAGGTTCATATGTCTCAACAGGAAGTGAGTCATTTTTTTCGATGGTTGTCATTTGGAAAGTATAAACTCGAAATACAAAGACTCCCTCGGGAAAAGACCTGAGTGTGGAGGAACTCAGAACTGCTGCTGGTGCCTTAAACTCAAGGAAATGTCTGGGCCCGGATGGGTTGCCAGCTGAACTGTATAAAATCTTCCCAGAAGAGGTTTTTACTCTTATGCTGGCCATGTTACACTCATCTCTGATTGATGGTTGTCTCCCATTGTCACGAAAAATAGGGCAATTGCCAACTGTGATGTAATTTAGTTAAAACCAAACAACGTCTGGTTTCCAAAAACAGGCAACCCACCTGTTTTTTGGATAAAACTACTGTGGTTGAGGGCAGATATATTTTTAGAGAGGAAACAAAGAACTGCTGTGGATTTAGCCACTAGCAGAAACAAGGCTGTGGGGGAAGACAGAAAGGGATAGAGTTGAATTTCTAAATATCCCTTCCTCCTACCCAAGTCTGACCCTATGTAGCGCTGATGTATCGCCTACAAACAGGGAACAGAATAAGAAGGTAAACTATTTACTTCTAGTTGTTGTCAAAAAACATTCAGCCTTGATTAAATCATGCCCCTCAACCACTCTCTTGCATTATGTGTCTGTGTTGGAAGAGACAAATAGCCAGACTAACAATCAGTGGTATAGTAGTTGGGTGTACACACATCCACCGGGTTATACAAAACATTAATGACCCAGGGATTGTGTGTCAACCGCATACACCGAAGTTTAAAAAGAGACACAAACACAAATTGTAAAAACTCGAAAATTGTGTTACAAACCAACATAAAGACAATACACACTCCACTATGCGTTTCCCTAGGTCTTAATATTACTGCATTCAGTGGGGTGAGGTAGAAAATTGCTCATATATAGAAAATTACATTAATATCTATAAATTGTAGCAATTACTGTCTACCGGATTCAGCGGCAGCATATGTGTTGTGGCCGCTTTCTTCAGGACAGTCTTTTGGTGTTCAACAAGAAGGTAGGTCTAATCTGTACATACCAAAAGTTGAATTTCAAAAAAGAAGGCAGGAGTATTACTTTACCACCTCCTTAAGTTTGTCTTTGAGGGTGGGACAGACGGGTGACCCTGTGTAATGAAACAAAATATACACACGTCACCGTTTGGTTATTAACTGCCAATAATGGCTTTGGAATAAACAGTTTTGTTAGTGTTATTCATACTCTAGATACACAACAAGAGGTATGGATGGTTCTTGCCTCTTATCATAGTCCTCAATCTGATGTTCTATATCATTTGCCTCTGAACCGTTTAGTCAGGGGCTGTCTTCAAAAAAGACCCATTTTGCATGTTTTAGCCTGCAGGTGTTAGCTTGTAGTTTATACATTCTATTTGCAATGTGATGTTCAACAGTAATCCAAGTTCATATCATGTCAAAATGGAGACCGTGGAAATCACTGATCTGAATGTTAAAACTGAATGAACATAGTTTTCTCGTCTGGGATCATGCAATATTTTGTCCCCGAAGGTCAGATGGAGAATCCTGAACCTAGTAGGGGAGAGAAAGCAAAAAAATGACAAGACTGCCATTTACTTTCTCTCTGTGCCATAATATTTGCACTCTGAAGGTTTAAGTGTTGTAAACAACACAGTGCTAAGTGATCGCTCTAGCCAGACCCAAGGAGCATGTAAAGCAAGTTACATAGTGCGGGGCCGCAAAACGCCCCACATTTGTGTTTATTTTCAGCTCGTGAATGCTCGGGGTTACCTGGTTGCTTGAGACGCCGGCTACGTCCTAGCTCTCATCCACTCGCGGAATGCGTCCACAGCGCCCATCTGCATGGCCGTTGTGCAATCGGTCACGAGTTATATGACGGCTGCCGGACACGTCACGTTTTATTGGTTAACGCGTACGTGTCGCCCGGAAGTTAGGCACCTCTGTTGTTAGTACACTGGTGCCGGGATGATGAGTCTCGGCTCGCCCTGCACTTGCTGTTATAACGGGGGCGTTTTGGTAAATAAGAGCGAATACACTCACTTTTTCAAGGCAAATTACATTCCTTGCCCATATGTTGTTGTGTATACCGTCTCATGACCCGGAAGTGAAGTAGCTTCCATGAGGGTTAGCGGTCTTGTGGCCTGGAAGTGCAAAAGCTTCCACTACTTGCAAGGTGTTTTGCATGCAAGATGTTCTATCAGTGAACTTCCACAATTTCCATATCCCACAGTGAATGGGATTTAGAATTCATATTTCTAAACAAATTGCCCGAGTGTAATAAAAACACTTGGTATTTTACACAACGGTGGTGGTTGATTCACCTCTAATTATCATAAACACATTTACCAAATGGCTGACGTGAGCATCAACATGATGACGGAATCAAACTACTTGGCTTTTGCGGAAGACCTAGTGGAAACCATTCTAGCAGCTCCCTCACTCATAGGAGACGTAACAGCACCATCAGCGATCACAAATAGTGATGTGTGGAACGAACTTGAAGGCCTAAAGAAAAAATGAATCAGGACAGAACTTCACGGACTAATCATGATGGAATACTTACGTGCACAAGCCGCACCGGACGGACTAATTATCCGTATAGAACCCAGAATTTTCTTAGATCAGATACAGTTCCGAAAAGACTGGAGTTTTATCGCAAATAAGTTTTACGGAGGTTTTATATAATTGTAAGAAAAAACTAGACTACCTGTACTCCCTGATTAAAGATTTCAAAGATTTGAATTTGAATAAGAAAATTAACAAACTGAAAAAAGACATATCATCCTTCACGCAGGAAAAGACGTATCCATACACCACAGATAGCTACTATGAGGAATCCCAAATAGCAACGGGACAACAACCGACCAGTACAAACAGGCGGGGATGGCAACCAAGATGCAACAACTCCAAAAAATGGAACACACCAGCCCAATGGAGCTTTTCGAGTGGAAGCTCTGATGAAGACAATAGACCAGGACCCTCAGGGGAATACTAACGGAACAGCTCAAGATCCTGTGACCAATCGGGGGACAGGCGAGTCCAGTTTGCCAACAGTAATCAGAGAGGGCAAAATTCCAACAAAAAGGCCTCTTTTTTATACCACGGCCAAAGAGGAGGCGGATGTGGCAGGGGACAAATACAGAGATCACCCTCAGTAACCAGGAGCAGAGGCAGGGACTTAGAACAACAACACAACTACTAGTGATGAACCTGTCGGACTATACCCTCTCCGACGCAGAAACTAGGGTTTAGCAAAAGGAACTTAGTTTTGTTCCAACGACCCGACATGATGTGTTCCAGACGAGAATTGAAGTAGCCAGACTAATGAGGTACATCAGATTACGACAACATTTTGGACAATTAGAGTCGAATCCAGATGTCAGAAGGGAACAAGACACCACAGGATTACATCCGAAATTGACCTTTTATCCACCAATCGTATCTACAGAGTAAATTGTATTTGAGAAAGCTATCTTTAAGAAACTCGAAGAACTGGAAAGAGAAGAAAAATACAGCTTTCAAAACTTGTCCAAACTTGAAAGAGAGGCATTCCAATGTCTGACAAATAATTCCTCAGTGATCATCAAACAAGCCGACAAAGGAGGGGCCACAGTTATCATGAATTCAAGTGACTATGACCTAATGGTAACCAAACTCCTGGAGAACCAAAACCATTATAAAGTCCTAAGAGGGGATCCCACCCACAACTTACGACTGACCATTGCAAACATTGTGGAAGAAGCAGCCTGTGAGAAACACATAAGCACCAAAGAGGCTGCATTTCTCACTTCAAGATTTTCCAAATTACCTGTGTTTTATGCGCTACCAAAAGTGCACAAGGGCATATCACCCCACCAGGAAGACCTATCGTAGCAGGGATTGAATCCATCCTGGATCCTTTATCACAATTTGTTGATTTCTTTTTAAGACCTAAGATCCCAAAAATGTGCACGTACCTGAAAGATACAATGAGTGTCTTGAACATGCTTCATGAGGTCACTTTTGATCCAGCAACACAATTCCTGGTGACATTAGATATCGAAGCACTATATACCAACATTCCATAAACAGCTACATTGCAAATTGTGGAAAAAGTGCTACGAGAATTGGAGACCCCTCTGGCAGTGCCAATAGAAACAATTATGCAAATGGCAGAACTGGCACTAACTCGGAATGTTTTCCTACACAAAGAGACCTTCTACCAACAATGTTCAGGGACCGCCATGGGTGCCACTTTTGCCCCCCCCCGACAAATCTTTATGTGGCCAAATTCGAAGAACTACACATCTATACACCAACCAACCCTTTCAGATCACAGGTATCCCTGTGGACGAGATACATTGATGATATCTTGGCAATTTACACAGGGACAAAAACCTCTCTCATGGAATTCCTGGACTGGTTGAACTCTCGAAACCCTTTCTTGAAATTCACTCACTGCATCTCGAAAGAGGTGATACACTTCCTAGATGTGGAAATCAGAACAAATTAGGGACAACTGTGTTATGACCAGCCTTTGGTCATAGGGTTCACTCTCAAGGACACTCAGGATACTCAGGCCAGGTACTCTTAGTGGTTACTTTATTAGCTTCTTAGTTACAGGATCAGATGTCATCAAATCATTAAGAGATCAAGAGGAATAAGGGACAAGAGCACACTAGCTCCCACCACCCAGGCTCACATATTGTAACTGCCTTGGTTAGAACCAATTCAACTCCAAACATTCTAACCTCACACTCCACACTCACAGCCTACATTCTGATGATGCCATCAATCCTGGCTCAGCACACATGCAAGCATAAGAGCCAACCCTAACAAACTGTCCACGACGGTCTTCAGGAAACCCACAGACCGCAATGCCTTTTTGGACTATACAAGCTTTCATCCAAGGAGCTTACGCGAGAATTTGCCTTTTGGACAATTTTTGTGCTACAGGCGTAACTGCTCGAGTTTACAGGAATATGACATCCAAGCAAAGACTCTGGCAAACAAATTATCAGAACGAGGATACCCCAAAAGAATGATCAAAACGGCCAGAAAAAGAGCCAGGAATATCCCAAGAGCCATTACTTTACAGCAAAAAGCAAGCCCAATAGGTGAGAAAACAATCACGGCAGTGTTCAGCTATTCCAACAAGGTGAACCAAATAAAGAGAGAAATTGTGAAACTTTGGCCACTATTAAATATGGGCCCGGTGACCCTCCCTTTAACACGTTTCGTCATTAAAAAGAGGAAAAATTTGAGAGATACTCTCATACACTCTTATATGCCATCTCAGGAAGCTCCTAAACAGACCACCCTTTGGGAAACAATACCGGCATTTGGACACACACTATGTGGCCAATGCAATGTATGTTTCCTAACAAAAATATCTCAAACATTGGACCTTGGTCTAATGAAACCATGGCGACAACAGTCACTGACCAACTACAATACTTCGAATGTTATTTACATGATTAATTGCCCATGCAATAAAAAATATATAGGCATGACCACCAGACCTGTAAAAAAACGCATACAAGAGCATCAGTCATGTATAAGAACTGAACGGGAAAATGCTCCATGGGTTGAACATTTCAAACTATATAAACACAACGCCAATGAAATCACATGGACAATAATAGAGAAAGTGACCTGTCCGAAAAGAGGTGGGGACATGGCAAACTTACTCCTGAAAAGAGAGCAAAAATGGGTTTTCCGCCTCAAATCAGACCAACTAGGGCTGAATGAGACCATCCCCTGGCAAACTCTAGCTATGACCAGCTGAGGTCCATAGATGCAATACAGCCTACACTTGGGATACCTCCAAGATGTGCCCTAAAACGACATGAATTTTGTTAATTTCATATATACACAATATGCACAACCCTGCCCGCCACATTATATCTACATCTATATGGAAATTGTGGAAGTTCACTGATAGAACATCTTGCATGCACACCACCTTGTAGTGGAAGCTTTTGCACTTCCAGGCCACGAGACCGCTAACCCTCATGGTAGCTACTTCACTTCCGGTTCATGAGACGGTATACACAACAACATATGGGCAAGGAATGTAATTTGCCTTGAAAAAGTGAGTGTATTCGCTCTTATTTACCAAAACTCCCCCGTTATAACAGCAAGTGCAGGGCGAGTCGAGACTTCATCAACCTGGCACAAGTGTACTAACAACAGAGGTGCCTGACTTCCGGGTGACACGTACGCGTTAACCAATAAAACGTGTCACGTCCAGAAGCCATCACATGACTCGTGACTCATGACTGATTGCACAACGGCCATGCAGACGGGCGCTGTGGACGCGTTCCGCGAGCGGATGAGAGCTAGGACGTAGCCGGCGTCTCAAGCAACCATGTAACCCCGAGCACTCACGGGCTGAAAATAAACACAAATGCGGGGTGTTTTTTTGGCCGAGCAGCATGTTACTTGCTTTACATGCTCCTTGGGTCTGGCTAGAGCGATCACTTCGCACTGTGTTGTTTACAACACTTAAACCCTGAGAGTGCAAATATTATGACACAGAGAGAAAGTAAATGGCAGTCTTGTCATTTTTTTGCTTTCTCTCCCCTACTAGGTTCAGGATTCTCCATCTGACCTTCGGGGACAAAATATTGCATGATCCCAGACGAGAAAACTATGTTAATTCAGTTTTAACATTCAGGTCAGTGATTTCCACGGTCTCCATTTTGACATGATATGAACTTGGATTACTGTTGAACATCACATTGCAAATAGAATGTATATACAAACTAACACCTGCTGTCTAAAACATGCAAAATGGGTCTTTTTTGAAGACAGCCCCTTACTAAACAGATCAGAGGAAAATGATATAGAACATCAGATTGAGGACTGAGATAAGAGGCAAGAACCATCTATACCTCTTGTTGTGTATCTAGAGTATGAATAACACTAACAAAACTGTTTATTCGAAAGCCATTATTGGCAGTTAATAACCAAACGGGACGCGTGTATATTTTGTTTCATTACACAGGGTCACCCGTCTGTCCCAGCCTCAAAGACACACTTAAGGAGGTGGTAAAGTAATACTCCCGCCTTCTTTTTTGAAATTCAACTTTTGGTATGTACATAGACCTACCTTCTTGTTGAACACCAAAAGACTGTCCTGAAGAAAGCGGCCACAACAAATATGCTGCCGCTGAAACCGGTAGACAGTAATTGCTACAATTTATAGATATTAATGTAATTTTCTATATATGAGCAATTCTTTACCTCACCCCACTAGATGCAGTAATAATACGACCTAAGGAAACGCATAGTGGAGTGTGTATTGTATTTATGTTGGATTGTAACACAATTTTCGAGTTTTTACAATTTGTGTTTGTGTCTCTTTTTAAACTTTGGTGTATGCGGTTGACACACAATCCCTGGGTCATTAAAGTTCTGTATAACCCAGTGGATGTGTGTACACCCAACCACTATACCACCGATTGTTAGTCTGGCTATTTGTCTCTTCCAACACAGACACATAGTGGAAGAGAGTGGTTGAGGGGCATGATTTAATCAAGGCTGAATGTTTTTTGACAACAACTAGAAGTAAATAGTTTACCTTCTTATTCTGTTCCCTTTTTGTAGGCGATACATCAGCGCTACATAGGGTCAGACTTGGGTAGGAGGAAGGGATATTTAGAAATTCAACTCTATCCCTTTCTGTCTCCCCCCACAGCCTTGTTTCTGCTAGTGGCTAAATCCACAGCAGTTCTTTGTTTCCGCTCTAAAAATATCTCTGCCCTCAACCACAGTAGTTTTATCCAAAAAACAGGTGGGTGCCTGTTTTTGGAAACCAGACGTTGTTTGGTTTTAACTAAATTACCCCAAAGTTGGCAATTGCCCTATTTTTCGTGGTAATAAGTTCATAGAGTAAGGGCATTTCCCTGTAAACTCACCCTTCTGGCCCCCCATATCCTTTGTGAATTATGTCTCCCAGTGTCTACAAGGCATACATCTATCTCTGTTTTCTTGAAAGAAGGGAAATCTCCAGTCAAAACAAGTAGTTATCGGCCAATTAGCTTCTTAAACATTGACAATAACATTTTTGCAAAGCCTTGGCTTTGAGACTAGAGGCCTCTCTGTTGGACATTATAGGTCAGAGTCAGTTAGGTTTTGTAAAAGGCAGGCATGCCTTGGATAATATGAGAAGACTTTTGATGACTCTGTTTGAAAGCAAGGAGCATCTGAATGATGTGGTGGTGTTGTCGTTGGATGCGGAAAAGGCATTTGACCGGATAGAGTGGAAGTACCTCCTGACTGCATTGGAAGGATTCAGATTTGGGAAGAATATGATAGACTGGATAAGGCTACTATATTCATTACCTACAGCTAGTATGAACACAAACGGTCTGGTTTCAGGCAAATTTGAACTCAAAAGGGGGACAAGACAAGGTTGCCCGCTGTTGCCCTGTTTTATTTGTCATCGCTATGGAACTCCTTGCTGTGAAGATAAGTGATGACAAGATAATTGAAGGTATTCATTATGGAGAAGCTTGCCAAACATTCTGGCTATATGCTGATGATATGCTGCGGGTTATCCAAAATGTTGAGTCTTCCATTCCAGTGCTAATTGATCAAATTGACATTTTTTACAGAGTTTCGGGGTACAAGATCAATTGATCGAAATCCGTAGCACTACCGGCATCAAAATCGTGTTCAATTTTGACAATGAAGAATTTTGCTTTCAATTGGTGTCCTGACAAGATGCGATATCTTGGTATTTGGTTGACTAATGATGTCTCTAACATGATGGAGGTCAACCTATGACATACAGTCCAAAATTTGGAGTCGGATTTGAGAAGATGGAATGAGCGACGATTAAGTCTATGGGGGACAGTGCATGTAATTAAAATGACAGCAGCGCCACACCTTAACTATGCATGATCCCTTTGCAGATTAAGAAGTGCTTTCTGAAGGAAATGAGAACTTAATCCAGTCCTTCCTATGGGAGGGTAAACAGCCACGTCTAAAACTTTGGAAACTGCAGCTTTCACAGGAATGTGGTGGTCCGGGGGTTACAGACTTTGAAAAATATCATCTGGCATTTGGGGCTAGACATTTAGTTCCTTTCATAGAAAATGTAACTGATATTTGGACATTGGTGGAGGCAAGTAGATCTTCTCCACTTTCCCCCAGAGAAATTCTGTCTATGGTGGATGGGACTGGCTGGAAATCGTTTCCACCAACATCATTTCTAAGGTCATGTTGGAAAGATATTTGGAAGAAAAGCAGGAAAGAGGTTTCTGACAATGGTTTTACTTCAGTCTGGTTGAATCCAGACATAAAGTTGGGTGGAAAACCTCTTTTTTGGCCGATTTGGCTGTTGGGAGGGGTGCAGTGGCTGGAGGATCTTGTTGAAGAAGGAAAATGGATCAGTTTTAAACAGCTGACTCAAGTTGGGAGAGTATAGGAAGCTGAAGAAAGCTCTAGTGAACAAGATTGCAGATGAAGACAAAGGTTGGCAGGTCTGGCTGAGAGAATATAAATCTGAAGGTGGTATGGCGTCACAGGTGTACAAAAATCTAGACCAATACAAAGACTTACTGTCAAAATGGTCAGCAATAATAGGATCAGCAATGTCTAAGGGCAGATGGAAACATTCATGCAAGAATGTGGCTCTAACCTAGTTGAATCTGGGGGAAAGAAGTCGTCAAATTAAAATTCTGAGTTTTTTGGATGCCACAAAAACTACATGCAAGAGGTTTGGTTGATTCAGATGCATGTTGGAGGTGTAGGCATGCTAATGGATCTTTGAACATATGATTTGGGACTGCTATGAGTTAAGATATTTCTGGAGAAGGGTCACTATGAAGATTAATGAGATTCTTCGGTTGCATGAAGATTATGATTACACTACTGTATTTCTGGGAGCAGACAATATGGTGGAAGAGCTTGCTTTCTCACAGAGGAGTTAGTTTTTCAGAGCAGCGAATTCCGCCAAAAAAAGTAATCTTGAGGAAATGGAAAAGTGAAGAAAGACCAACGTTTTCAGAATGGATGGATGATCTGAAACAAGTGTCAAGATTTGAGAGGATAATCCTTTACAGAGATAAGAAGATGAATTCATTTGATCAATTATGGGGCAGATTTTTAGAGTTGTAATATTGATGTCATTTTGAGGTTTCCTGATTGATTCCAGTGGTGAAATTGTAATATTTCCTCTTTGTAGGGTTTTGGGGTCCTGAATGTGATGAATTTAGTTAATAATTGTATTGCTAGTAATGTTTTTGCATTTTTGTTGTACTGTATATAAAATTAATAAACATGTAAATAAAAAATTAAATAAAAATGTTTTTCACAAGACTCAATTCGAATTTAAGAAATATTGGTTTATTGAATGGTTCCCTGGACACGTGTTTCCCCAATGATATTTCTTCTTCAGGAGGGTGTCACAATAACCATGTGGACCACAGTACTGCGCATGAGCAAGTTTGTCTCAGAGCGCATGTTGAAGTATAAGGATATATTTTGGCATGCTTGCAGTCTTGACAGACACATCATTTGTACAGTAGCTTAGGATTTAAACATTTGTCTCCAAGTCAAGTAGCCATGTTTGAATTGCATGCACCTTCACCTCCCTTTCATTTTTTGAATGGCTCACATTTATATCCATTTTTGACTAACAGATGTTGATTGAGATAAAAACACTAATAACAACCTGTAGTGTATGTTTTAAGTTTTAATTTATGGACACAATTATCCTTGTGACTTAGTAAGTATGGTGTCCTGTCTGTTCGCGTTGGTCCTTTGGATGGTCTGTCCTTGGATACATCTTGACAACCAGCACACTTTTTTTTATCCCTGTCGACAGTTTTAGACATTTTCTTACTACAAGAATTGAAACAACAAGAATGATTTATTGATGTATGCACCTCTCCATGGGATGATTTGTTTTGTATTTCTTTCCTTTGAATTATACATGACTCCATGTCACATAATCCACCTGGCAGAGATTTGTTTCCGGAACTAGTTAGACTCAGAAATTGTTTGGACAGTACACCCGTATGGGATCCATGTTCATAGGTTCTGCTCAGGTTTGAATGCTCAGGCTTTTGGAGGTGTATTTGTTTTCACCCCTTTCCCCTCTTTTGCCCTCATGTTGAAATGCTGTTATGGGGTGCGGCCCTGATATAGTTTCATGCGCACTTCTGGTTACTGCACGTGCATGATCCGAATGTCATAGAGCCTAGTAGGACCGTTATTGTTATCTTTCTGCCTTGTCCCCCCGACCCCTTTTGTCTTGTGGCACCTTGAAACACCATTTGTTGTATACGCGCCTTACAAATATACATTAAATAAATAAATGTGTTTACCTCCTGCTGGATGCCATTTACTGACTAAGAGCTCCTTTATAAAATATTAGCATATTTTTAGATGGACAATTTCTGTCTACCCACTCAACAAAGGCCAGTATTGATGCCTGATTAAGGAACAACACATTGATTGCTATAGTCAACACGTTACCATGTAAAACAATGCAACTCTAGTCTCTTCCAAGCCATGTTAACCTCTGTTCCTCCTTCTTCTATCCCTTTGAACATGCCATAGATGGCACAAGAATCGCTCCAATTCTCAGATGCAGTTCACAGGTTAATTTTTGTTTAAATGAATTGACCCATGGCCAACCCTCTCTCTCCTTCGTCTCCAAGTGCCCCGTCCTTAGCCCCAGTATGATAATTACTAAATGAGCTGAGATTTTAACCTAAAGGCCCTTGGCATTATCTCACTAACCTCCCTAAGGGACTTCCTAACTTTTCATACTCTAACCAGTGGTTAGTCATCTATAGGGATAGAGAACAGTGCCTTGCAGATACCCTGCTTGAGTCAAGCCTCTCCTTTCATGTTCACTCTCTCCTCTCCATCTACTAGTCCTATATTCTCTCCTTTTTCAACTCCATCCACCTCTACTCACTCCTCCCATCCCCTCAGACCTCTCACTCCTTCTGATCCTCCCCTCCATCCAGTTGTGCTCTTAATTAATCTGAGAATATATAGCTTGCGTCTTTGGAATCATTATCTTCTGCTTTCTCCCGGCCGTTCCTATCCTCCCTTATTTATGGTAACCTTGGCTTGGGTTGCTAGCTACTGTCCGAGCTCTACATTGATATGTGTTTTTGTGGATTCAGCGTTTTGGGCTCTTGCAAAGTCTTGAGGCCTTTAATTTAATTAAAAACAAGCTACGGCTTCTATTTTAAAAAAGATGGCTGCCCAATTACACTCTTGTTTCTATGTTAGTGAATTATATTTGCTTGTTGTTTACGTTGCATTTGCCTTGCAATTTAGGCGTGTTAGTATTTTTCATGTCTTTTGGATGTTATACTAATATTCTTCATGTATAAATGCATATTTTACATAGTGTCCAGCTGGTAAGGTAGCTGAGCAGGTTGAGCATTCACTGCTGCAATCTATGTGTGATCTGCAGATCCCAGGTTCAAATGCTGATGTGGCCAACTCAACCTTTCATCCTTCTGAGGTCGATAAATGAGTACCAACTTGGGTTGGGATGAATCATGTATGTAAATATGTTCTATGTGCAGTGCTTATGCATAAGCGCTATATACATAACAAATCAGTATCATTAGTGTCTGTGTTTCTTCATGTTGAGTGCACATTTCCTTCATGTCTAATGCATGCACATGTATTGTTGCAACAGTAGTTTGACTGCTTTTTCCATCTTCAGCCTAAATGGTCTCTGTCTTGCTGTACCTGCCTGGAATAAGGGCGATACGGTTGCCCCAGTGAGTAACGTTTCTCACCTGTGCGTTTTTGGGGGAGGGGCAGAAGCTATGGATGACGTATTCATCTGCCTCTCAACAGAGAGGTGATGGCACTGGGAAGACTGCTAAAGTTATGCAGGTGAGAAAGAGCAAGGAGCACTGGTACACCTATTCCGGTTCTCCCTCAACCTTCCACTTAAGAAGTGCCGGCAACATCCCATACTATTTTTGGAAAGTCTCAGCAAAAATATACTTACAGCATTTCTTAGAAGGTGCTATTCTGCCTTTGCTGAAAAGTCCATTGAAAAGTATTCTGGTCCATATGGTGAGGGGACAGTATTGCCGGTGCTGGGACCCTTTTCAGGCACCGATAAGTCCTTGCAGTTGACATCTTAGCACTAAAGAAAAGAAAACACGAAGCATGTTAATGTCATGGACCCTCGTAAAAGGAAGCCACAGGTAGCAAACATAACAAGCGGTATAATAATCACATAGCAAAGTCTTCCAATCCCAATAGGAAAGGAATGGCTCCCTCGCACATGGGAAAGACACAACACACAGTAGTGTAGGTCCATAGCAGACCATTACAGCACTGCGTTAGTGGTAACGTGATAGAAAGGCATCTTCTATTAGCTAGAGCAAATGTAATTAGTTAAATGTACGAGTGGAAAAGGAGGGAAAGTGACAAACAGTACATCAGAGTAACTTGTCATTCATGATGAAGCCGTCCTTGTTCTTTCTCATGGCCTTGTCCTCTTGGTGGATGTTATCGTTGTTGAGCAATTTGATCTCCTTTCAAAGATCATGCCCTTGTAATTTGTAATTGGTTATTTATAACGTGCTTAATAACCAGAGGTTTCTAAGCGCGGACCCGTGGTCCCTGAGCTATCCTCCCGAGGTCACTGATCGGGCCTGGCCAAATGTTGTGTTGATTCTTGAACCAGCCAGAATGGTGGGATGTGGCAACTTACCTGTCTGTTTTAAGCAGTACTAAGCAATTTCACTTCAGCAGATGTTGTATCATGGAAACGGCTAACTTTTTCGGCATTCAATGCAAATTGCCCTTCATTGATGACCTGAATACTGTACCTCTTGACAGTCAGCTGGTGTGAATATGTGGAGCAGGGGAGGTATACAAAATAACAGTGACATTATGCGTGTCTTTAAAAGTGAGCAGGTCAAGTTACCAGGGATGTTTTACTCTGCCCTACCTTAACACATCTAGACAAGTTCGGGGTGTGGGCCGGGTTAAGGTAACAGATTGCAGCGGTCTTAGAAAAAAATTGGGGCTCATAGGGGTGTCCCTGTGAAAAATGAAAAAAAACTGGGTGCATTCGATGTGTTTCTGAAAAGTTCAGGGCAGAGGTCAGGGACAAGCAGCCCAAACAGAGAACTCAGATTTGTCCCAGCATTAGTGTGGAGAGTGGATGCGGTCAGAGCCAGTTTCAGTAGCTCAGAAGTGGGGTGGTGGGAACATAAACAACTTAAAAACCACACAGCTGTAAAGGGCAGGGCAGGAAGGATTGGGAAATGAGGGTCATTCTGGTTAGAAGATCCAGCCTAGATCTCCAGGAGGAAGTAGAGGGTACAGATAAATAGCAGTGCCACTCTGCATGGAACACCTGGGATAAAGAAACCCAGGCAAAGACGAACCTGATCCTTTCCTCAGGACCAGTTGTTTCTTAAAGGCTGTTTAATGCCCCCCTCCACACGCTGCACAGCCCATTGAAAATCACCCTGGAGCATGAGGCAGAGGGGTTGGTGGGTGTCTGAGGTGAGGGAGCAGTGGCATCGCCAAATATACTTAATGGATGGCCTAAGCACTGCTCCTCTGGGCAGCCAGTCTGGTGTGAATGACTGTTTAACGAGCATAGAACGTCTTATGTGTGTGTCAGAAGGTTAACTGAAAAGGCGAGCCTGCAAGGGGTAAGGCCACCATTCATACCTGATTGTCAGGATCCATGCTCAAACATTCTGTTTCATAGTGACACTGGCAGTGAATGGCTTTATAGTGCATCTCTTAGCACAGTCCTCAGAACAGATGCTGCAATGAATTATACTGTGTCTCATATCCCGTGTTTACCTCGACTAGTGATACAAGGTTATTGGCTCAGGTTTTTATACTTCCAATTTGCAGTAGCGGAGCCTTATGTTTATATCTACGCGAACACAGCTTTTAAAATAAACACATGGGACACAAAACCAGCCAAAAAATGAAATGGTAATAGCCTCAACTCTGGGAGGGGAAATGGAATTGTGAGTGCCTGGCTCCAGTTGAAGAGTTCTATGCATTTGCCTACCCGTGTGACAAGAGTGAGGTGCACGTCTGGGGTGGCAGGACTCTGAACCCTGGGCCTCTTTTGTGTGGGATTTCCAAATATTCCCATAGAAAAGGGATTGGGTTTGCTGAAAATGTGTAATATGGGGCCCCTTTGAAGATTATCTCCAGGGCCTCTTTTGGTTTCGAGTCCACCCCTGCACAAGACTATCTGTTAAATGCACTGTAGTCTGGACCCGGTCACTGCAATGGGGACCATTTATCCGGTTATCTCTTAGTGTGCAGGAGTTGAGTGCACCAGAAAATGTGTACGTGTGAAAAAACAGTTAGGTCTTAAATATATAATTAGATCATATTATTAAAAACGGTGAAACACGTACATGCTCTTTGACATGCCATTATATAATATGCTCAATAGTTTGGCAAAGGCAGCCTGTCAGGAAAATGATTGCTACGAAAATGGGCGGTTCCAACTACTGCATATTGTTGCAGAATAAAATGGATGCTTTAGATTGAAATTTGGTAGCTGTTGATTGCGTGGCGTACCCAGTGGTTTGAGAGGTTTACCAATATTAAATCCTTGTTTACAATTGATGGACGCACAGCAGGCCAGTGCTCATTTTTTGTCTACACCGATGTTATAGGAACTGACAGGCGCCTGAATTGGTGCGTGCTTGAAATGATGTTTACATCACAACTTTCTCCTCATAGTACGTGTATTAATGCTGGTGCAGTCACATTGAACATGGAGGCACCTCGCAGTGAAATGATGGGCAGGATTTTCGAAGTCTGGGTCCGGCGTCTATCGCAAATAAATTGGGGCACGAATAGTGGCAAAATGTGTTGGAGAGATGGTCGTTTTAGCTGACAAAAAAGATTAATATGTACAAAGTTGATCCCAAATACAATAACCTTTGAGCAATGTGCATGCTATGACTGTCCTACACTGTTCCCAACATTATTTTTGCATCTGCTCATGGCTCAAGTTATTCAAGATAATGACAGCATATAAATATGTGATTTTACTGTTCTGATTTGTCATATTCAACTATAAATAACTTACCATGGATAACCATGATAGATTTTTTTGTCTTCATACTAAGACTCACAAACCAAGGTAGTCATACTTTCTTTATATTTACTGCAGACTTCTACAAAAAGGATTCAATTGAGATTCCAGTGCATGTGAAATTAAGATGAGAAAAATTAAAGACCATTTTTTTGCCTACCCATTAGAATACTTCTTTTAATTAACTCATGTAAATGGTTGGAAAAGATTTATACTCCTGATGAAGGTTCTACAATAAGATGCTATGAACTGAAACATGTTGAGCGCTTTGTGTGATGATATATAGTAAGAATGCATCCTGGTTAGGATGAATCTTTTTGTTGAGGTTTGATTTTATTAGAATACGTTTTATGACCCCTCCGATTATAAGTTTAATTGATTTATGAATATTTTTGTTATGGGGTATGATTGATGTTTAATAGGTGTATATGATAAGATGTGTAGTTATTGATGTAATTAACTGCTTGTATTATAATCTTACATGTACTTGTTTGAAATTGATAAATAAAGATTTTAAAAAAAGAATGCATCCTGGGACTAATGTTATTAATTGGACAAATCATCAGTAACCTTCTGTTAAGACTGTTGATTTATGTCGCGTACTGTGTGTCATTAAATGACACATCAGTAACCTCCTGTTAAGACTGTTGATTTATCGTGTACTGTGTCTCATTAAATGACACATCAGTAACCTCCTGTTAAGACTGTTGATTTATGTCGTGTACTGTTTCTCATTAAAATGTCACTCAGTGCACGACATAAATCAACAGTCTTAACAGGCGTTACAGATGTGTTGTTGACATAGTACCAATTAACAAAGGTGTTAAATAATGTAGGAAGAAAATCTGACTTTTTAATGAGCGAATGACATGAACATATGTATTGAAAATGAATATTCATTTTCACACTTACTAAATAAAAGTTTTTCGATAGAGTATGTGTGAGAATAGAATTCTGCAGAGACATATACATGCTAAGTTTGTTATAGTCGATTATGTATGAAGTTCTGGTTATACCTAATTTGGCTCTAATCGTTTCTCCCAGTATCCTCTTGTATTATGCAAGCTGATTTGGCATATACCAAAAGGGTATGATATGTGTAAATGACAGCAGTGCCAGTCTATTTCTATGTCACCCTTATTCATTACAAGGTCAAAAGACATTTGAATTTAAAGACAACCCCTCCAAGACCCCTCACAACTAGGGCCCTGGTCATTAACCATGTAGAATAGTAATAAGAAAGACATTTTCAGGGTATCCGAAGTAGGATTTGAAAAAGGGATCACATTGCATTGCGTGTGGTGGCCCCTCCTGTCACATAACCTTTAGGAAAGAACTAGTGGTCTGACCAAGAAAGGCAGACCAATGCAGTCTCTGTTAATGACTAGCATTGTCTAAGGACGTCAGTAAGGGGTCACCACGGTTACCTACTGCAAGCCTGGCCAGCCCCTTGCAACCGCTGACCCTACCCCTACTACCACTTGTTACAGAAAATTGCCAGTAATGGATCAAGGTAATTACCATGTGCAATGGAAACATGAGTTTTAAAATGCACATTTCTAATCCTGCACTAGAGTGTTAACAGCTTGCAGCATTATGTTGTGAACACGTATTTTAAAAATAACAATTGCTCTGTACATTATCACTGTCTAACACAGTGGCACAGGCAGGCCTTTGTTCAGAGTTTAATGCACAGATTTTTGCATGTACTGCCCTATCCCAGTTTATTCCAATCACGAATTAGGGGCCGATTCATGGAATTATTTATGTGGAAAATTGGGGAGTTGCATGCCAATCTGAATGCAAATCCCTGTTTGGCGATTCATGGAACCAAATGTGTAGGATTTTTCCGAGACTTGCGTGGATTCCATGCAGGCCCGGCACATCTCAGCGAGTGGACGAGCACCTTGCACAAGACGCCAAGCAGAGGGTGGGCCAGGCCTACACTGCGACCCAAATAGGGCGCGGAACATGAAGAATGAGGATGAACACGTGAAAATGTGGACGTGTTGAGGGACGGTCCACGGCCAAGCAATCACACGCCCATACCAATGTAAATACAACCGTATTCATGGATTTGAACGCGGAACATCGTGTCATGAAAATCACACGCAAACCCCAAGACCCATCCATACGCCTCATGATAGCAGGCGTAAAGTTCAAATACCATGGGAAAATGCGAGCACGCAAAACGTGGATCATACGGGTGATGGTACATACAATCACAGGGGTGCACGCAAGTTACAATCAGCATCACTCAACTGGGTGTGTTGTGGGCGTTCCTTCCATGACTTGCGTATACGGTTACTTGTTTACTTTGCGTGAACAATTCCATGAATATGCAGGGTACGCACAAAAACCTCTGTGTGCAGGCTCGCACACAGTTGTTCTTGGCACGTTGGATCTGAGGGATCACTGCATTCTTTTCCATGAATTAGGCCCTAAGTGTCTGACACTTATCAAAAGCCCACACTAGCTTTGCCTTCCTCTGCTTTTACTTCTATCAACAGTGGCAGGATTCAGTGTGATGGGCGTAGACTCTGTGGCCTGAATGAGCTGGGGGTGGGGGAAGAGGCTGAGGGAGACACGTTGGAAGTGGCAAAGAAGAGAGTGCTTTTGAGAAGGAGGGCTTAGGAAATAAGAACGACATTTGAGGGTGAGCTGCATGTAATGGGAAAATTAAAGTGAAAATGAAGAGGTGCATGAGGAGAGTCAGAAAAGAAGTAAGCAGAAGACAGGGATTAATTGTACAATTGTATCTGGGTTCAACAGGTGAGTCAGGAAGCACGGTGGTGTCATATATCTATGTACATAAAAAGGACGTCTCCTTATGGTTGCAGGGTTATAGTAGGAAAGGGAGGTAAGGAGCTAGTATGGATACACCCTTTCATGTTCTTCTCCCATCCTGTGTGTCTCTAACCGCCACAGCTGGAACCTTGAGTGAACATAAGGTTCCAGCCCAGGGAACATTCTGTGGCTTGCATTGCTATGCCAATGCAAGCCCATTACTACAACAATCAAATAAGGTGGGCACTTTAGAGGTAAGTCAATTGTGAATGTGCGTATGGTGCTCGAACTTCAACGCTCCATTTGGCAAGGTTCATGTGGGGGAGTTGTGCAAGGCACACAGCCACCAGCAGGCGACCAAGGCTCTTGGACAGAACAGGGAGCCCGTAGTCTCTTCTTTTCACAGGTAAGTAGGATGCTCTGCTATACTGTTTCATTGTCAACATGTCACAGCCTAAATTGGGACTCTGATTCTTTTCGTTTATCGCCCCCAGACTTTCGTTAGTCAATTCCACAAGCCATAGTTTTGTGACAAGACTACCTTCATACAGACGGATATTGCACGGGTCGTATAACTCAGTGGCGACGATGCATCGCAACACCGGTTCCAATCCCGGGTTTGTGCTTGGAAACCTTGTAAGTATTAAGCGCTTTATAAATAAACGATATTATTATAATAATATGTGCCCTTTAATGACACGTGTTTTGACATAAGAGATGATTATCTTCTACGTAAATGGTCAAATCTAAGAAATGTATTTCGTGAGCGCTGGCAGTTCCAGTAAATTCTATCCCCATCGTGTTCTTATTTGCTCTGTTCCTAAAATCTTCCAAGGGTCCCTCTTCCCCTTTCCAAATTATCAGTACATCATCTATGTACCGTGTCCATAATATTACCTTCGCGTCATATTCATTGTCTGTGAAAATGTGTTTGTCTTCGTACATCGCCATCGTCAAATTGGCAAGCGCTGGGGCATATTTAATCCCCATTGCCACTCCTTGTGTCAGATTGGTAATTAGACGCTGATTCCTTTGAAAATATGTGATCCATAGTTTCTATAGCAACATCATGTCTAATTGATGTGTTTTTGTTGTAGGGATTTAACCCATGACTATTTAAATTAAGCATTGAACTTATGAATTGTCATTCGAGCTCACTAGGTAAGAAAGATTTCTCAAATTGCTATTCTTAAGACGTTAAGTGAAATTAGATATGGACAACTAATTATTTTCTTATTTATGTTTTGTCTATTTGTATTTTTCTTTGCATTTTTTCAACCATCCCTAAAAATCCCACCCTACCCCCTCCCCCAATGGCCATCCTCCAACCGATATGCATAAAATTGTTTGTGTTTGAATTATAACATGTACACAATGATCATTTTCTCCTTTTGTTCTCTTTGACTTTTGTAATGAATATGCTATTTCTGCTAATAAAATGCAATTAGCCCGGATTTGAAAAAGACGCTTATGTCGAAACACGTGTCATTAGGGCAAAAATGTCTATAAATTTTCTTTTTTTGAACAAATGCACAATTAAAAGCTCCAAGCTTACCGATTGGAGAAAAAGAGGCAGTCTTTGTCTTTCTTTCTCTCGTCCTTGATAAGGGCGCATGACAATAGCTTAAGTAGCAAAGATTGTTTTGCAATTTGGATTCAAACAGAGTTAGGGAGCCATGAAACTCCGTTGCTACTTCATCATGCGACCGTGACCTTGAATTCAACATTCAACAAGGAGAGGGCGCTGAGGTCCACGGGGGTAGATACCCAATAAAAAAGGCTCCCCACTCATAAGCAAGTTATTATAATAATATGCGATGTTGTGCCACATTACGATTGATGTTCGTCTGATTTTATGAAGTATACGTTTGTGTTCTATGTACATTTTAAAGTCTTTGTGAACCAGTGACAGTAGTTAATACCAGTTGCCAAAACTACCAGTGACAGTAGCTAATACCAGTTGCCAAAACTATGTTCATACAGATGAATTTATAAATTGTTGGTTCTTGGTGCCTTGATATTGTCTGTATGTAATGAGAAAGGCCTCAGCACTTTACAACGTGCACTTACACCGTGCACTTACACCGTGCACTTTTGTATTGATGAGATGTGATGTATATGAGTATGTTTTTTTAAATATCCTTAAACTACATATGTGCTATATTTAGATGCTGTGCTTTTATCAGACAAGTTACTTTGTTTGTTTTCTTGTTTGTGGATACCTTTTTCATTCGCAATATTTACTTCCTCATTCCTCCAGCAATAGCAACCCCATTGGTGTATTTAAAATTATTCGTCAATGGTGTAAAATCCAACAACAATAAAACATCAGTACAGCTCTAACACATGGCGATTGTGCATTGTTTTATGTTTGTATCCCTCCTATCCATGGTACTTCAGGAGACCTTGGTGTATTTTTTACACCCAAATTAGTGTCCGGGTGTTACTGGAGCCTTAATTTTGTAGTTAATTTACTGTGAAATTGCTATAGAAAAAGCAGTAGTGAGGCTGTCTGGTTAGCACATCGAGTGGATCACAATCAGGACTCTTTCTTTTCAACATACCTAACAGCTGATCGGTTTTTCATTTTCAGTTTTGGCTCATAGGTGATGGGGGGAATAAGGGACAGGAGATTTTTGTTTTTGGGATTTTAATTTCGCAGTGATCACATAAATCCTTTTTACCATACGCTACGTTAATTTTATAGTTAGTATTTTCTCATTGGTGTGGCATTAGTAGAGCGTAGTGAGGCTACATCATTTTGGTTGCAAGGCGGAGCCTTTGCGATAACATTAGATTTGACACATAGATGCCACTTTAGCATCAGTTAGAGAGGCTACAGAGGTTTGACTCATAGGTGGTACTTGTTCAGTCATGCGGGTCTTCACCCCACTCTCTCTGCCCGGGACATGTGAAGAGACCTGCGTGGGCGAAGCACCACTCTTTGGCAAAGCCAACTTGATTGGCTTCATCAATGCTTGTGTGTTGCAGAACAACGGAAATGAAGGATCTACTTGCATATGTGTCATAAAAGGTGATCATTAATGCTTTTTTTTTTACTTGGAGCAAGCGCAATGACGTCATGGCGTTTGTAGTCTGTGTTTGTAGCGTTTACAGTTTACTTATTGTAAAGATGTTTGCCTGCCTCATTATCCTGAATAGAGTGTCTTGCAACATCGTTGCTGTAAATATCCACATTTTTCAGGCCATAGTTATAATGACTACAATAAGTGTTGGAATGAGTTTTTATAGAGAAACGATCCCACCTATTCTAGTTTTCTGCTTTACAATTATGATATCTATGGATACAATGGTGATTTTATATAATTAATGCCAAGGATTCAAATAAACTCACTGATTATAAAAGGATACAAGTGGGATTTATTAGTTCAGAGACAAGGTGAGCCCACATCCTCTCTCCATTAGTTTTCTATATCAAGGTGATATCATTTCTCAAACCTTCTCTTGGTATACACAACTATTGAAAGGAATATATGTATTACAGAAATCGGATTCCTCATACCTGGCTATTGTTGCCACTAATCTTGCTAGGCGTAGCCTTCAATTTAAAACAAGGGGAGCAGATGGAAATGTGAAACCTTCGGCCAGTGCTTTAATTGGGGTAAGACATTGAGGGGGGGCCTCTTTTGGGGGTGTGGCTTTCATTGTGGGCCTGGCCTAAAAGTGCACAACTCATAGTAAGGTGCGCAAAGATGTATATGAGCATTTATATGTTTGTATGCGTACTACTATGGTTTGTGTACTTTTCAAGCCATCTTTTACAAACGTAGGAATGTTACATATTTCTATGTTTATAAAAGGTGGCTTGAAAAGTGCACAAACCATAGTAAGTTACGCACTTTTGTGTGCTTACCTTACTATGGTTTGTGTACTTTTCAAGCCACCTTTTATAAACATAGACATTTGTAACATGTTTCTATATTTCTAAAAGATGGCTTGAAAAGTAAACAATTCAAGGCATCTTTTATAAAGCGTTGAGGACAGACAAAACCCAAGGTGGCTTTGTCCATCGACAAAGCTTTATAAAAGATGCCTTGAATTGTGTACGTTTCAAGCCGTCTTTTATAAACGTAGAAATATTTCTACGTTCATAAAAGATGGCTTGAAACGTACACAAGTCAAGGCATCTTTTATAAAGCTTTGCCAACGGAGAAAGGCGCCTCGGGATCAGTGATCTCTGCTCAGAGCAGAGATCACTGAGTCCGAGGCGCCTTTCACCCTCGGCGAACCTGCGGGCTCTGTGATTTAATCTGCATATTAGATCACAGAGCCAGTGGGTTCGCGAGGGTCAGTGACCTGGGGAGGGCAAAGAAAGGGACAGTAACTTCCTCTGATGACCCTGATGAGGGGTCATCGAGGAAGTTACAGTGACTGACAGAAGTGCCAGCCAGCCTCAGCGTCGCTGTGGCTGGCTGGCACTTCTGTCAGCTTTTCCGACATAATGGCAGGCGCATCTCCCGTCGCGGCTGCGGCGGGATAATGCGTCCCGCCAATGTTGTGTAAACCTGCTGGAGGCCCTATCCAAATGGTTCTTATTTTGCCTGCTCTCATCCAATGCATAAGATGATTGTTAGTATCCATGTTAGTGTACAGAATGAAGTGCCTGGGAGAGTCCTGTTGGGGAATGACTTGAAAGCTCTTGGAGCAGTGTCTAGTACTCACAACATCCCAGCAAAAAGAAACAGGAACAAACAAGATAGGCCAGAGGGGAAACCTTAAGAGACTTTCAGTTTGAGGATAAGGAGACATCCAATACCGGTATCATACAAAAATATTGCCCTCATTTGTGCGCCCCCACAGTCACTGCGACTTTGGAGGCACACAAAATGAGGGTGACATTTACTGTGCCCAAGTAGAGCGAGGGTTGCGGGGGTGTCCCATGCTCTTCCTGGGTGCAGTAATGGGGGTCGGGGCTTGCGGGAGTGTCCCCCGCTTACCATTTTGGAAAGGGGGGACACGTTAAAAAATGTAAAAAGAAAAAAATAATGAAAAGCACCCTGCAGCGTCAGCTCCAACCCACGTTAGTGGGAGGAGCTGACACCGTAGGGATCGCAGAGTGCGGGTGGCACACTACTGCGTGTGCCACCCTAAAGGTAAGTGTGTTTGTGTTGGGGGGGCTAGGAGGGGGGCACAGTGATCCATATGAGCTGTGCCGTAACTGCCGTCGGCATTTTTGGCGTTGCAGTTGCGGGCGGCGCAGTGATCACATAGATCCACCTCCAATCAACAGGAAGGCTACCCTTCAACATCTAATAGGAAGAGAGAGACTAAGGAGAAATACAGGGTCTCTAGTAAGAAGAAAGGTCTGAAACCAAAACCTGTTCACAAAACAAGGATATCCCCAAGAGGACAGTCCCAGGTCATACCTGTGACCCCTTCCCCAGCTGATGCTGAGTGGGAGGACCAACCAAATTCAGAAGAAACAGCAACTGGTGACACAGAGCTGGAAGAATCCTTCCCTGCATTGGAGATCTGGATCCTAGAGACCATCCTGAGCTGCAGAATTTACTTGCAGAAGGTGGACCCTCTAGGGCAGACTTCAGCAGAGGACAGAGAGAGTGTCCCTCTATAGAAGGTCTGCGACAACATACAGTTTCCCAACTGGAAGGGCAAGAACCAGGGAAGCATAGGCTCTACTGGGAGGATGGACTCCTCTACAGTGAACCTACTGAGTCTACCCCAGGGGACTACCATTCACTGGTAGTACCTCAGGAGGCAAGGCCAAAGTTCCTACATTTGGCACATGAGATCCCTCTTGCTGGCCACTTGAGTTTCAAAAGGATACAAGAGAGGCTATCTCTGTATTTCTACTGGCCCAAGATGGGTGCAGATGTAGATATGTTTTGTAGGAGCTGCCACACTTGCCAAACTTCTGGCAAGAGTGGGTCCAGTAATTTGGCACCTTTAGTGCCCCTCCCTGTGGTGGGAGTCCCTTTTGAGTGGGCGGGGATTGACAGTGTTGATCCCCTAGACCATACAAATTCCTCAGGCACCCACTTTATATTGGTTGTGTTAGACCATGCTACCAGATATCCTGAGGCAATACCTATGAGAACGGTTACTGCTCAGGAAGTGGCAAAGGCCCTCCTTGGTATTTTTACAAGGGTAGGTCTTCCTAAAGAAGTCATCTCTGACAGGGGATCAAACTTTCTGTCCCACTACATGCAGACCATGTAGAAGAACTGCAGAGTGACTTACACGTTCTCAACAGCCTACCACCCCCAAACAAATGGACTGGTGGAGAGGTTTAACCAAACAATGAAAGCCATGATAGGTGCCTTAGAAGAACCCCTTAGAATAAATTGGGACGTTTTCCTGCCATGCCTGCTCTTTGCTTATAGAGAAGTCCCTCACTCTGGAGTGAATTTTAGCCCTTTTGAGCTTTAACTTTGATCATCCAGTCAGAGGTTCTTTAGCCCTGATTAAGGAAGGGTTCGGAGATTGCTCCTTCCCTACAGCCAGTGAGAGTCACTGACTATGTGCTAGGCCTCAGGAGGAAGATGGCACTTATGATGACAGAAGCATCAGAAAGCCGGAAAGCTGGTCAGGCTCTGGTCAAGCATTGGCATGAACAGAAGGCCAACATGGTGAAGTTTACTCCCGACCAGTTAGTATTGGTTATTGGTTCATACAAGGCAGATGGCCTCGCTGGACACATGGATGGGGCCCTTCAAGGCTGTGGGCAAGCTTGGAGAGATCAATTATTTAGTGGACTTGGGAAACCCAAAGGAGGCCCCTAGGATCTTTCATACTAACCGTCTGAAGGCGTATGTCTCAAGGCCAGAACTAGGAGCTTTGCATTTAGCTTCTCATCAAGAGGAGGAGGAGGAGAGTGAACCTCTCCCTGATCTCCTCAGGGTACATTCCTCAGATGAGGCAATTGAAGGAGTTAATCTCTCTTCAGATTTGACTCTGCAGTAACATGAGGAGTGCAAAGCTCTGGTAAATCAGTTTGCCTCCCTGTTTTCTCTGACACCAAGCTTGACCCCTTGCGACCAGCATGACATTCTCACTGGTGACAGTCTCCCTGTTAAGAGCAGGGGCGGTCAAGACAATGCTTGACCTCTGGGTTATTGAGCCATCTACCAGTCCATGTGCTAGTCCTTTAGTATTAGTTCCAAAGGCAGGAACCAAATAAATTTGATTCTGTGTGGACTATTGGGCTCTGAATGTAGTCACCATGACTGCTGCCCATCCTTTACCAAGGACAGATGAACTGGTGGACAAACTTGGATCTGCCAAGTTCCTCAGTACATTTGATTTGACCTCAGGCTATTGGCAAATAGCACTGACAGACCATGCCATGGGGAAAACTGCATACTCCACCCCAGGAGGCTTATACAAATTTAGGGTTATACCTGTTGGACTAAAGAATGCCCCTGCTACATTCCAAAGGATGGTGAATCAAGTTCTGAATGGGCTAGAGGACTTCTGCATGGCATACTTGGATGACATTGCAGTGTTCAGTCCCACTTGGGAAGAACATCTTCACCACGTAGGTTATGTTTTGCAGGCTCTGGAACAGGCCTATCTGACCATAAAGTCTAGTAAATGTCAAATTGGTCAGATCAGTGGTCTACCTTGGGCATGAGATAGGAGAGGTGAAACTAGGCCCTTGCCTAGTAAAGTACAAGCTGTACAAGACTGGACCACATGTCTCACTGGGTACTACAGGAATTTTATTGAGAACTATGGGACCATAGCTTCTCCCTTAAATGTTATCTCCTCACCGAAATTCCCAAAGAAAATCAGATAGAATGAGAAGTGCAATAAGGCCTTTGAAGGGCTGAAATAAGCCTTTTGCAAAGCTCCAGTCTTGAGAGCTCCTGATTTTAGCCAATCGTTCATTGTGCAAACAGATGCTTCCAATACAGGGATAGGTGCAGTCTTGAGTCAACCCGATGAGAAAAGCAGAGAACACCCTATTTGCTTAATCAGCAGAAAGCTGAAGAACCAAGAGACAAGGTGGGCAACCATAGAATGTGAATGTTTTGTCATTGTGTGGTCACTGAAGAAGTTTAGGCCATACTTGTATGGTTCTACTTTCATTATTCAGACTGACCACCAACCCTTGAGATGGTTAATGCAAATGAAGGGGGAAAATCCTAAATTTTTGAGATCGTCAATCAGCCTCCAAGGGTTTGATTTCACTATAGAACATAGGTCGGGTGCAATCACCGAAATGCTGATTGTCTCTTCAGAAAGTCGGGCCGACTGGAATAAGAGATTCATCCACGAGAGTATTGAGTCCTCCTGTCCCTTAGTCTGGGGAGACGAGTGTTAGGGAGAATTTTAATTTCTGTGCTAATCCCCTTCCACCATAGAGACCCCAGGCTCGTTTGCTGGACTTAGGACTTTTTAATTTTAACTCGTGAGTGAGTGGGACCTTTTTCTCACTTCCTCCTGTGTTTTTCCCTGACTAGGATTTTATGTTTTCACTATGTTTGGAGTCTGACAAACTCGATAGGCATCTGATTTTTGTATAGTGACACATAGCACCCTCAGTTCAGTCCCTTGGATTTCTATGAAGGGTTAAATATATTTTCTTGGGTAAACTACTGTTCCCAAGAATGGTAAGGTGAAATCAATCTTACTTACCTTTTTACTTTGTAGGTCCAGCACACACCATCTTATGTGGAGTGCTGGGGGGTTAGCTTGTAGCACCCTATCCTACTTTCTCATGTAAAATTTTTTGTTATACTTACTACCTTAAATGGCTTGTGGCAGAGGTTTACTTTTTACTATCAGTGTCCATTTTTATCGAAGGCTGAACCCTCAGCTGCAGTACAGCACCCATGGGTGACAATTTAGTAAAAATGGCCCCTGTCTTCTTTTTTCACCATTTTCTGTTTGTGAGGTCTTTCTTGGCTTTTACTCTGTAAACTGAGACAGGTTTGAGCCCTTTGTGTGTTTTGCCTATGGCATGCTTCAGCCCTGCCCCTGGCTCCAGAGTGTCTGGAAGGACAGGGAGTGAGGGAGGGTCATGAAACTCCCCTGTCCTTTGTCTCTAGATGTCACCGAAAGAAATCAGTGCTGATTGGCTGGCTGGCTGTCCAAGAAGGACAGCCACCCCGCTGGGTGATTGACAGCCTAGGGCTGTGAATGAATGAGGGCAAGCTTAAAAGGCGAGGTTCTTGGGTCTACAGGCAGAGTCAATGACTGGAAGAACCACCTAAAGAAGAAACCGTGAAGAGAAGCCCGCTGAAACCCCCTGGAACTCGAAGTGCCTGATGAAGCCCTGCTGCTGTGCTGACCTCCTTTTTCAAATCAATAGAGAAGCTCTGGACGGAACGACTTCTCCCCTTGAGCTGGTTGGACCCCCTAGCCCTGAGATGACCTCGACTTTGGCACAACCCCCGACTTGCTGTGCCTCTCCAGTGTCCATTACTGAGTGCATTCCTAAGTTTGGGTGCTATGTGAGGGAATCCAATGCCGCTGGCATTGGCTCTTTTTATGTAAAGTACACGGAGTTGGTTAGCAAGGTGGCTTCAAGTGGGGCCGGCAGAGGTATTTTTGGAAATGGTTTCTGATAGGTAGGATGGGACGGAGAGGTTAATGCATTTGTGTGTGAGGGTGAGTATTTTGAAGTTGATCCTTTCCTTAACAGGGAGCCAGTGGGCATTGCGTCTGATCTGGGAGATGTGGTCCCTTTTTGGAATGTGTAGGGCTACGCTAAGCATGTTATTTTGTATTGTTTGGATCCTGTTGATGTTTTTGGTGTAGGTGCCTGCCAGGAGGCCTTTGCAGTAGTCAGGTCTGGCTCCTATTTTAGCTCTGGCAATGGATAGGCAGTTTTGAGCGGATAGAAAGCGCTTTATGGCGGTTATAAGTTTGGTGGTATGAGCGGAGGCTGAGGAGATGGCGCTGACCTGTCTTATCATTGATAGTGTGGAGTCTAAGTAGACACCGAGGGTCTTTACAGATCTTGAAACTGGTATGTTAGTGTGGTCGACGGTGAAGTGAGAGTATTTAGTGTTGAGTTTAGAGAGTGTTTCCTTGGGGCCCAGGATGATGATCTCTGTTTTAACCCCGCTTAAACAGAGACCGTTGATGCCATCCAGGTTTGGATGGTGGCGTATATCTGGAGGAGTGCTGCTGTGTCATGGTTGTATTCTCCGGTGAGAGGGAGGAACACTTGGGTGTTGAAGGTATGTAATGTGTACGCTATGCCAAGCTCATCCAGCAGGTCAAAGAGAGGTTTGGTGAACAAGTTATAGAGTGTGGGAGCTGTACATGAGACTTGGGGGACTCCACAGTTCATAGTTGTGGGGGCGGCGTGGGCCTGGTCAGAGTAGACTTTCATATCCCTTCCTTCTAGGAATGAGGTTATCCAGGAGGAGGATTTGTCAGAGAAGTGGGGTGCGTTAGACAAGTGTAAGTGTTACTTGGTTACTTGTATTGACTGATTTCTTCTGTACAGCTCTACAGCTCACATTCATTCATCTTGAGATAGGCCTGGCTGCTCAGTCACACAAACAACTTGTGTAGTACAGATTTATACCAAAAGGTGGGTTACCTAATACAAAGCAGATAAGTCTTGTGTAGTCTCACACAGTGTGACTGCACCAATTTTTACCTAACACCCTTTGTCCTGCATCAGAAAAACAAAAAGCTCCACTTTTTCGAAAACATTGTTAATATCTGCTGACATTGTAACCATGCCAGATAAATATAGCATGAAATACATGTTGCAGAATTAACACTAATTGTACTTCTACAGAAAGGTAATGCGCCTGCAACTGTGCAAATACCCTCCCTCTTTAGCAATGCCTACAATAGCCGTACTCTTATGGATTTCAATGGTTCACACACAAATAGGATATAGCCAGTGATTTCCTCTTCCAATTTACATAATGGACAAAAGCCATCCCCTCCACCTTTCCATGATTTGGTGAAAGCAGCAATTTTAGTGTCCCCATTCTAAAGTTGACAAATAAAGCACGCACATATGATGGACTCAAATAATCCAGACAATCTTCTTGTCTAAATTCTATTTTGCAGGCTAGATGATTAGGGCCCAGTTTTCACATGCGTGCTGCTTCCACCAGTTTATTCCTAGTTAGGGTAATAGTTTTTCCTTTGACCTGGACTGTCACCCCTCACAATAGTATGCAGATGTTCCCATAGCGTTGATTCATTTAAATTGTTCAGCAGTTTTTTCATATGGGCAACCCACGGAATACTATTACCCCCTTCTAAAGCCAGGACATGTATCATGGCAGCCTGATATTTCTCAAGGCCTTCAGTGCTCCAGGGCCTTAACCAACACAATACAAGGTTTAAAACAGCCAGATCTCCAATCGGACAAACATCCATCTCCTAATGCAGCAGCACATTCAGGGAGCCTAAAGGATCCGGAGGAGCTGCTGCAGATGTTTATTTTCCACTCTTTCCAAAGTCTTTAAAATATAGATCTCTCTATCTCCATATATGTGAAATGGAAAATGTGTTTGTGTCTGTTTAAAATGTTCAGCATACTTCCCAACATGCTACACACCTGAAATTTGGTATGTGGGTAGGTTCCTTGATGTAGACAATGTCAAAAAGTATAAAATATACATGTTTCTAATGTTTCTTTTTTAAGCAATCTGCAATGCTTACCCCTGCCATATGCGGATATGTCTCTGTGTGTGTCTGTTCAAGAGGTTCAGCATACTTCCCAACAAGCTAAAACCCTGAAATGTGGCATGTGGGTAAAATATATAGTGTAGACAAATCTCTCCACCGTCTCCCGGTTGCAGCAAGGATCACATTCAAATCCCTCTGTATCATCCATAAGGCTGCCTGGGGCAAGGGACCACACTATCTACAACTGATTCTCACTGAATACTCTCCTTCTAGATCTTTATGTTCCTCTGGCAACACCTATCTGTGTGTTAAGCTCTTCGCTAAACAGCAAGCTGGTGGCCGATCTCTTTCATTGGAAGGCTCCTATGGAAGAGCCCAGCCCTTCCTCTTCATCTTGAGTCAGGTAGCCTCAAATTCTGGAAGCTCCTCAAGACCTTCCTTTTCACCTCCTCCTTCCTCCCTCCTCTGCAAACCCCAGAGTTACTGAGATTGGTGACCAGGTCCCCTATGTGTCCTCCTGAGTCCTGGCCTCCCACACCCCATCGCCTTTAGCCTTTGCCCGCTCCCAGGACTTGTCTTGGCACCCACTGGCCTATTCCACCTCAGGCCTGCACTTATTTATTGGCAGCTGACCACTCCCACATAGTCAATTATTAGCTGCTCTCTCCCTAGCACTTCCCTCTTTGGTACACCTACCACTTACCCCCACTCCCTCTTCCCTTCTCTCTCTGCACTTGCACGTTCTGAATGCTCACAAGGCCTAGTAGGTCCGCTTCTAACTTTGATTGTTATATTTGCTTTTCACTCACACGCTTCCTCCATGTTGCCCTGTGGGAATTTTGAAGCACAATTTATTTGATGTATATGCGCCTTACAAAAGCACAATACATACATAAATGTAAAAAGTATAAAATATACGTTTTTTTAATTTGTTGTTTTAAGCCGTCTACAATGCTTGAAATTTGGCATGTGGGTAGGCTCCATTGTGTATACAATGTAAAGAAAAGAAAATATACATTTTTCAAATGTTCTTTTTAAGCAGTCTGTGTTACAGGAGTTTTCCTAAAGTCCCACTTGAAGGTAAGACTTTAGTAAACTAACTAAATCAGTCTGTACTACTCAGGAACCTTGGTAGAGTGCAGGACTTCGGGAACTGAAGAATATTGACCAGGTGAATTGCATCCTTTGTTGGTGCTGTAGAAAAGGCGCCAAAACCACAAAGTAACCAGAGAAGTTGATGAAAGCTGTGCCAGAGATCATAAGATCAAGGAATCTGGAGGTCAGGTTCAGAGCTGCAACAATGAAAGCATCCAGCCACAAATGTTTTCTTCTAACCAAAGGTACTGTGGGAAAAAAGGTATTGCTTACCTTATTCCATCAAGTCGCTCCAGAGCATTGGAGTGCACCTAGAGGTGTCCAGGGCAACTCCCTCTTACCTCCAACCCAAACTGCTGCCTGTGTCCTTTTAGCAAGTCTTTTAACAGGGTATGCAATGTTGGTTAAGGCTTCTTGCATTTTTATCCTCGAGACTAGAAAGTATCCACAGGAACCTTTGACTTCTGCTGCTTTTTAAGACTTTTACCCTCTATGAACAGCCTTTTAGCTAGGGTTGCATTTTGGGCTTTAAAAGACTTGCTGTGTGAAGAAACTGCCTCTAGAACCTTAGGCTATGCTAGTATAACATTAACCAACTATTTTCTTTTCCAAAAATCACTTTCTTATATCTCTTTGCTAACTTAATTCAATGACCGTATTACTTTGTGGGATTGCGTTATTACTGACAATACTGTAGACCTGTAACAATTGTTAGAGTTCAGCAACTACCAACTAAGAAGTGGCTTTTGAAAGTACCTAAAAGTATACATATGTGTGTCGATTTATTGTGCTAAGTATTTAACAGTGACACTTGAGTAAATATAATACAGCTATATTTTAATATACATTTGTGTGTTTCTTTGATATGCATTGCTAACTCAGTTCAGTGTACTTTCCGACCGCTCACATCTTCCTTTTATGAGAAGCCTAACTGCTCTGCCACTTTACCAAGGTTCCTGCATAGTACAGACTGATAGTAAGAGTTGGGGATCTACAAACCACCGAGATAGTTTACTCAAGTCTTATCCTCAAGTAGGACTTTAGGAAAACTCCCCTAACAGTCTGCAATGCTTATCCCTGCCATATGTGGATATGTGTGTGTCTGTTTGAAATGTTCAGCATACTTCCCAACATGCTACAAACCTGTAATTTGGCATGTGGGTAGGTTCCATGGTGTAGACAATGTAAAAAGTATAAAAGATAAGCGGTCTGCAATGGTTACCCCTGCCATGTGTGGATATGTGTGTGTGTCTGTTCGAAATGTTCGGCATACCACCCAACATGCCACAAACCTGCTATTTGGCATGTGGATAGGTTCCCTGGTGTAAACCATTAAAAGAAATATAAAATATCCATTTTTCAAATGTTCTTTCTTTTAAATGGTCTGCAGTGCTTACCCCTGACATATGACTCTTTGCGGTGTTGTTCTGCCATAGTTCTACTTAAACTTCAGCAGTTCATTGTTTCTAAACTTTCCACACTATCAGCCTTCTAGCTGACAAAGCAGCACTCACTTTTGAAGTCATGCGGGTGTCACAAAACAGTGCTTTTGTAGTAATGCGGGTGACAGAAAACGGTGCATGGCTCTTCAATAGTGACCGCAATGACGTGTCCGCCACATTGTGGCACATCTTTCATAATAATTACAGGATCTTCATTTCCCATGGAAGTTGATGAATGTATGCTATCTCAACAATATGAAGCTTACCTGCTTCAGCCATACATGTACGGGTACGGCACTTCAAGCTTACGCACTTCAGCCCTAGGAATTACCATGCAAAGCACGTGTACACTGGCCAGTCCTTTATACAAAACTCTTTTTTGCATCATTCATTTGTTAAGTGGCAGCCTACTTGTATAATTGTTTATAAAACACACCAATATAAATTAGAGCACACTGAAGTCACATATATTTACTGGCCTAATGTAGAACACAGGCTTTGGTGGTCTTTTAATGAGTGTGCTTTTGTTAAAATATTACAGATTATATATGAAGGCTGTCACTAATGAACTTTACTTCTGTAGCACAATATCATAAAGTAGTCAGCAAACATCGGGAAAAGTGCTAAACAAATATGAGCGGGTGCTCCCACCCTCGAACTTTCAGACAACCTGAAATAGTTATAAGCCGCTTTGAACTCTGGAAAGCCACCACACACTGGGGATTTGGAACCCAGCGGTTTTTGGATGGACCAACACTAGAAATTCTCTATTTCCGCTGTGACTTTCTGAGGATTAGATAAAAGAAAACCTGACCACGTCTCTGTCAGGGTGTATTTGAGGACCCGAATGGCAGTGAGGCATGTTACTTTAAAAAAAATAAAAACATTCTGTGACATGCACCATAGTTTGATTTCTGTGTCGAGTTTGAGTCCGAAATGGGCATGGGTACACATTTTGAATACAAAATGTTCACAATTTCTCCCTGAAATTGGGTGATTTAACTTTTTCACAGATCTACTTCCAAACTGTTCGCATTTCTGAAGATTTCAGTATTTGTCTCCGACATTTGTAATATCGTCGAAACATGAAGCACCCTTTGCTGCGGTACAAGACCTGTTGTTTTGGTGAGCACCCTCTGGAGACTTTATTTCTTATTTTACTGTCACCAATAGTTCTAGAGAGAAAGTCATTGCACCCCTTCACGCTCTCCATCCTTTGGCACTATGCGGACCACAGATTCTTGTTTTGCAGTCTATAATACAGCTGATGGCGAGCTGGCCTTAAAAAGTGATACAAGTTGTCAGTTGTTATGTGTTATAGTTGGTGCCACAATAGAGATGACTAGTGACATTCCGACTGCTGAATGTATCATAAATTGAACAAAATTGGGTGATACTAGTCATTAAGGTCTAGTGCACTTTTTTGTGATCAGAAAAATGTTTTTACAATATGACTCGATTTGAGGCATATATAACATTTCTGAAAAGCTGGCTTTTTACTATCAGACCAAGGTTGTTCTTTATTCGTTCAATATATATATTCATTGCCAGTGATAGATTTGAGGTTTTTGTCTACAACATAGATTCTATGTGTCATGAACAATGTCTAATGTCTCTGGCAATAACCTCAGTCTGTGACTATTTAAGTACAAGTGTGTTTCACCTTTTAGACTTTATATTAAAAGGACCTTCACTTAAACCTGTAGAGGACTGCTTGATTCGCAGGGAGGTTATTATGGGTTGCGGAATTGCCCCAGGCTTTCATGCAGTTTGTCAGGAGTATGTCGGTTTCTCTTGGTGTCTTTGCTGTGAATTGGAATCGAAATAATGGCTGACTGTGGATTGGTGCTGGAGTGCGGTGTGCTCAAGTTGGGCGTTATGGGTACTGGTGGTACGATTGTGATTGCGTGTGCGGGTTCATGGTTCATGGGAAGCCGATACAAACGTATTACGAATGGATTTCCTTCGCGATTCAACGCAGTGTCTGTTTTTGTGGCGTCCCGTTTTGTTCATTTTGTCTGGGGGCAGGGGGCTGGGTGCGATTGGCTTCACGCATCTGTGCATGCGGTTAAGGTATGGGAGACCTGCATTTCAATACGGACTATACTATTTTTATGATTCTAGTGTTCCCTGCATGTTTTTACAGAGTATTCTTCTCTTTATGGGTGTTAGGTCGAAGAATCTATGAGATTAATGTATATATCTGGTGACTACTTTAACCTTCAAAAGATACTGGATAATTTGAGGTGGTATATACATTATGCATGTGTTTGCATATATTACGCCTTGGTAATGGAGGATTACATTTTTTGTTTATTTACTAGTTCATGTTGAGGACAATTTGGATCAGCCTAATTTTTGGAATGGTAATGCTATGAACAATGGGGATTTTCAATTTGACATTAGGGTGGATAACAAGAAGATGGTGGATGTGTTGCTTCAATGGGGTGAAGTGGTTGGTAGTTATGTAATCTGTTAATGTTTTAACAATAGATTGCTGAGAGTCATTTGTCCAGTATATGATTGGTGATTGGTGTTTTACTGGCGAGGCTACTGTTTTTTGGTTGCAAATGATTGTGGGTTGGAGGGGTAATTGAGATTTTGTTGCATGTTGGAATAGGACTCCAGTTGTGTCAATGTTAGATTTATTTAAACTTCCGAATGTGGATTCTTTAGAGGATGGAGAGACTCTGGGGAGGATTGGGTTGGAATTGAAAGGGTGCAATTATAATGGAAGTTAAGAGTCTTAAGGGGGATGGACTTGATGGCTGTAAGCATACAATGGAAAACATGGGAGGGATTGGGGCAGTCCTTTTCTACGTGATTGTGGAAGGGAGGTTCCAGAGGTTTGTGTTGTTCAAATCCAAGAAGGTTTTTCTATTTTTACTTATTTTCCTTTTATATTAGTTTATTGTTTTAGGTGTTGGTTATTTTGAATTGATTGAATTCGTCACAGGAGAGGTACGACATAGATCACTCATGGCTTCCTTTTATAAGAGCAGTTTATGGATGGTTTCCTTGAATGTTAACAGGGCTAATTGTGTGAATAAGAGGAAGATGATGTTGCAAAAATTGGAAGGGTTGGCGGCGGATGTCGCATTGCTTCAGGAGACTGATTTATTGGAGGTGGATGTGGATAAGTGGAAACGAGAATGGGTTGGTAATGTTTATTGTTCATCCTTCACTTCTAGTTCTAGAGGTGTATGCATTCTGGTTAGAAAGAACTTTCCAATTACAGAAATGAGATGTGATAAGGATAAGGAGGGCAGAATTGTTTTTGTAAATGCGAAAATTCAAGATGTTTCCTACTGTTTTTGCAATATCTATGCCCCCCAATGGGGGAGATGGGAGATTTTTCATTTCCCTAGAGCAGTTCTTGCAGAATTTGAATATAAGGAATGTTATTGTGGGGTGAGATGTTATTGTTACTTTAGATCCATGGATGGATACAAGTGGGGAAACTGTGGACATTGCAAATAGTTTGAAAAGAGAAGCCTTGAAGAAGTTTATGGCTGAGTGAAATCTTTCTGATGTGTGGAGACTGCAGAATCCTTTAGTCAAACAATATATCTTCTTTTCTGCCAGACATGAAGTATATTCACGGATTGACCTCGTTTTGACTTCTGGTTTGTGCACACAGTGTTTCAAAGGCGGAGACATTAAAGGTATTCTGGTTTCAGATCATGCACCGATCACAATAGAATAGAAATTACCCTTTCCTTTGCCAAAGTCCAATACATGGCGGATGAATGTTACACTTCTTGATGACAATGATAATGTGGATAAAACAGTAAAAGAAGCAAGGTTTTTTGTGGCCCAAAATTGGACCGGAGGAGTGAAAGTAGAATTTGTGTGGGAAGCCTTCAAGCCCTACATGAGAGGAATGTTGATAGGTCTATCGAGCAAAAAGAAAAAAGAGAACGATACTGAGATTAAGAAGCTGAATGAGGAAATGGAGATTCTTGAAAAAGAAAATATGCAAACATTCTCTATGTGCTCTTTTGGTTCCATGCAAAAGAAAAAGGAAAAACTAGAAGACCTGCTTACTTCAAGGGCTGAAAGACTCCTGTTCAGAACGAGATGCAAGTACTATGAAAAGGGCAAAAAATGCAATTGGCTTCTTGCTCATCGTTTAAGGGTTATGGATAATGAAAAAAATTAACGCTATACAAAAGCAAGATGGGATTATGACTTTTGAACCTGCTGAAATTAATCATACGTTCAAGGAATATTACACCGATCTGTACTATTCAGAGGTTCATATGCCTCAAGAGGAAGTGAGTCATTTTTTTCAATGGTTGTCATTTGCAAAGTATAAACTCGAAATACAAAGACTCCCTCGGGAAAAGACCTGAGTGTGGAGGAACTCAGAACTGCTGCTGGTGCCTTAAAATCAAGGAAATGTCTGGGCCCGGATGGGTTGCCAGCTGAACTGTATAAAATCTTCCCGGAAGAGGTTTTTACTCTTATGCTGGCCATGTTACACTCATCTCTGATTGATGGTTTATCCCATTGTCACGAAAAATAGGGCAATTGTCAACTGTGATGTAATTTAGTTAAAACCAAACAACGTCTGGTTTCCAAAAACAGGAAACCCACCTGTTTTTTGGATAAAACTACTGTGGTTGAGGGCAGAGATATTTTTAGAGAGGAAACAAAGAACTGCTGTGGATTTAGCCATTAGCAGATACAAGGCTGTGGGGGAGGACAGAAAGGGATAGAGTTGAATTTCTAAATATCCCTTCCTCCTACCCAAGTCTGACCCTATGTAGCGCTGATGTATCGCCTACAAACCGGGAACAGAATAAGAAGGTAAACTATTTACTTCTAGTTGTCAAAAAACATTCAGCCTTGATTAAATCATGCCCCTCAACCACTCTCTTCCACTATGTGTCTGTGTTGGAAGAGACAAATAGCCAGACTAACAATCAGTGGTATAGTGGTTGGGTGTACACACATCCACCGGGTTATACAAAACATAAATGATCCAGGGATTGTGTGTCAACCGCATACACCGAAGTTTAAAAAGAGACACAAACACAAATTGTAAAAACTCGAAAATTGTGTTACAAACCGACATAAAGACAATACACACTCCACTATGCATTTCCCTAGGTCTTAATATTACTGCATTTAGTGGGGTGAGGTAAAAAATTACAGTAATATCTATAAATTGTAGCAATTACTGTCTACCGGTTTCAGCGTCAGCATATGTGTTGTGGCCGCGTTCTTCAGGACAGTCTTTTGGTGTTCAACAAGAAGGTAGGTCTAATCTGTACATACCAAAAGTTGAATTTCAAAAAAGAAGGCGGGAGTATTACTTTCCCACCTACTTAAGTGTGTCTTTGAGGCTGGGACAGACGGGTGACCCTGTGTAATGAAACAAAATATACACACGTCCCGTTTGGTTATCAACTGCCAATAATGGCTTTTGAATAAACAGTTTTGTTAGTGTTATTCATACTCTAGATACACAACAAGAGGTATGGATGGTTCTTGCCTCTTATCATAGTCCTCAATCTGATGTTCCATATCATTTGCCTCTGATCCGTTTAGTTAGGGGCTGTCTTCAAAAAAGACCCATTTTGCATGTTTTAGACAGCAGGTGTTAGTTTGTATATACATTCTATTTGCAATGTGATGTTCAACAGTAATCCAAGTTCATATCATGTCAAAATGGAGACCGTGGAAATCACTGACCTGAATGTTAAAACTGAATTAACATAGTTTTCTCGTCTGGGATCATGCAATATTTTGTCCCCGAAGGTCAGATGGAGAATCCTGAACCTAGTAGGGGAGAGAAAGCAAAAAAATGACAAGACTGCCATACGGATAATTAGTCCGTCCGGTGCGGCTTGTGCACGTAAGTATTCCGTCATGATAAGTCCGTGAAGTTCTGTCCTGATTAATTTTTTCTTTAGGCCTTCAAGTTCGTTCCATACATCACTATTTGTGATCGCTGGTGGTGCTGTTACGTTTTCTTATTTTGAATGATGGAGCTGCTAGAATGGTTTCCACTAGGTCTTCCACAAAAGCCAAGTAGTTTGATTCCGTCATCATGTTGATGCTCACATCAGCCATTTGGCAAATGTATTTATGATAATTATAGGTGAATCAACCACCAACGTTATGTAAAATACCGGGTGTTTTTAGTACACTTGGGCAATTTGTTTAGAAATATGAATTGTAAATCCCATTCACTGTGGGATATGGAAATTGTGGAAGTTCACTGACAGAACATCTTGCATGCAAAACACCTTGCAAGTAGTGGAAGCTTTTGCACTTCCAGGCCACAAGACCGCTAACCCTCATGGAAGCTACTTCACGTCCGGGTCATGAGACGGTATACACAACAACATATGGGCAAGGAATGTAATTTGCCTTGAAAAAGTGAGTGCATTCACTCTTATTTACCAAAACGCCCCCGTTATAACAGCAAGTGCAGGGCGAGCCGAGACTTCATCATCCTGGCACCAGTGTACTAACAACAGAGGTGCCTTTCGGGTGACACGTACGCGTTAACCAATAAAAGGTGACGTGTCCGGCAGCCGTCATATGACTCGTGACCGATTGCACAACGGCCGTGCAGACGGGCCCTGTGGAAACATTCCGCGAGCGGATGAGAGCTAGGACGTAGCCGGCATCTCAAGCAACCAGGTAACCCCGAGCACTCACAGGCTGAAAATAAACACAAATGCGGGGCGTTTTTCGGCTGTGCAGCATGTTACTTGCTTTATATGCTCCTTGGGTCTGGCTAGAGGGATCACTTCGCACTGTGTTGTTTACAACACTTAAACCCTGAGAGTGCAAATATTATGACACCCAACCAGTATACCACTGATTGTTAGTCTGGCTATTTGTCTCTTCCAACACAGACACATAGTGGAAGAGAGTGGTTGAGGGGCATGATTTAATCAAGGCTGAATGTTTTTTGACAACTAGAAGTAAATAGTTTACCTTCTTATTCTGTTCCCTGTTTGTAGGCGATACATCAGCGCTACATAGGGTCAGACTTGGGTAGGAGGAAGGGATATTTAGAAATTCAACTCTATCCCTTTCTGTCTTCCCCCACAGCCTTGTTTCTGCTAGTGGCTAAATCCACAGCAGTTCTTTGTTTCCTCTCTAAAAATATCTCTGCCCTCAACCACAGTAGTTTTATCCAAAAAACAGGTGGGTTGCCTGTTTTTGGAAACCAGACGTTGTTTGGTTTTAACTAAATTACCTCAAAGTTGGCAATTGCCCTATTTTTCGTGGTACTAAGTTCATAGAGTAAGAGCATTTCCCTGAAAACTCACCCTTCTGGCCCCCCATATCCTTTGTGAATTATGTCTCCCAGTGTCTACAAGGCATGCATCTATCTCTTTTTCTGGAAAGAAGGGAAATCTCCAGTCAAAACAAGTAGTTATCGGCCAATTAGCTTCTTAAACATTGAAAATAACATTTTTGTGAAAGCCTTGGCTTTGAGAATAGAAGCCTCTCTGTTGGATATTATAGGTCAGAGTCAGTCAGGTTTTGTAAAAGGCAGGCATGCCTTGGATATTATGAGAAGACTTTTGATGACTCTGTTTGAAAGCAAGGAACATCTGAATGATGTGGTGGTGTTGTCGTTGGATGCAGAAATTGCATTCGACCGGATAGAGTGGAAGTATCTCCTGACTGCATTGGAAGGATTCAGATTTGGGAAGAATATGATAGACTGGATAAGGCTACTATATTCATTACCTACAGCTAGTATGAACACAAATGGCCCGGTTTCAGGCAAATTTGAACTCAAAAGGGGGACAAGACAAGGTTGCCCGCTGTTGCCCTGTTTTATTTGTCATCGCTATGGAACTCCTTGCTGTGAAGATAAGAGATGACAAGATAATTTAAGGTATTCATTATGGAGAAGCTTGCCAAAAATTCTGGCTATATGCTGATGATATGCTGCTGGTTATCCAAAATGCTGAGTCTTCCATTCCAGTGCTAATTGATCAAATTGACATTTTTTACAGAGTTTCGGGGTACGAGATCAATTGGTCGATATCCGTAGCACTACCGGCATCAAAATCGTGTTCAATTTTGACAATGAAGAATTTTGCTTTCAATTGGTGTCCTGACAAGATGCGATATCTTGGGATTTGGTTGACTAATGATGTGTCTAACATGATGGAGGTCAACCTATGACATATAGTCCAAAATTTGGAATCGGATTTGATAAGATGGAATGAGCGACGATTAAGTCTATGGGCGAGAGTGCATGTAATTAAAATGACAGCAGCACCACACCTTAACTATGTACTCAGCATGATCCCTTTGCAGATTAAGAAGTGCTTTCTAAAGGAAATTGAGAACTTAATCCAGTCCTTCCTATGGGAGGGTAAACAGCCACGTCTAAAACTTTGGAAACTGCAGGTTTCACAGGAATGTGGTGGTCTGGGGGTTCCAGACTTTCAAAACTATCATTTGGCATTTGGGGCTAGACATTTAGTTTCTTTCATAGAAAATTCAACTGATATTTGGACATTGGTGGAGACAAGTAGATCTTCTCCACTTTCCCCCAGAGCAATTCTGTCTATGGTGGATGGGACTGGCTGGGAATCGTTTCCACCAACATCTTTTCTAAGGTCATGTTGGAAAGATCTTTGGAAGAAAAGCAGGAAAGAGGTTTCTGACAATGGTTTTACTTCAATCTGGTTGAATCTAGACATAAAGTTGGGTGGAAAACCTCTTTTTTGGCCGATTTGGCTGTTGGGAGGGGTGCAGTGGCTGGAGGATCTTGTTGAAGAAGGAAAATGGATCAGTTTTAAACAGCTGACTCAAGTTGGGAGAGTATAGGAAGCTGGAGAAAGCTCTAGTGAACAAGATTGCAGATGAAGACAAAGGTTGGCAGGTCTGGCTGAGAGAATATAAATCTGAAGGTGGTATGGCGTCACAGGTGTACAAAAATCTAGACCAATACAAAGAACCAAACAAAGACTTACTGTCAAAATGGTCAGCAATAATAGGATCAGTGATGTCTGAGGGCAGATGGAAAAATTCATGCAAGAATGTGGCTCTAACCTAGTTGAATCTGGGGGAAAGAAGTCATCAAATTAAAATTCTGAACAGAGTTTTTTGGATGCCACAAAAACTACATGCAAGAGGTTTGGTTGATTCAAATGCATGTTAGAGGTGTAAGCATGCTAATGGATCTTTGAACATATGATTTGGGACTGCTATGAGTTAAGATCTTTCTGGAGAAGGGTCACTATGAAGATTAATGAGATTCTTCGGTTGCATGAAGGTTACGATTACACTACTGTAATTCAGGGAGCAGACAATATAGTGGAAGAGCTTGCTTTCTCACAGAGGAGCTGGTTTTTCAAAGCAGCGAATTCCGCCAAAAAAAATCATCTTGAGGAAATGGAAAAGTGAAGAAAGACCAACGTTTTCAGAATGGATGGATGATCTGAAACAAGTGTCAAGATTTGAGAGGATAATCCTTTACAAAGATAAGAAGATGAATTCATTTGATCAATTATGGGGCAGATTTTTAGAGTTGTAATATTGATGTCATTTTGAGGTTTCCTGATTGATTCCAGTGGTGAAATTGTAATATTTCCTCTTTGTGGGGTTTTGGGGTCCTGAATGTGATGAATTTAGTTGATAATTGTATTGATGGTAATGTTTTTGAATTTCTGTTGTACTGTATATAAAATTAATAAACATGTAAATACAAAATTAAATAAAAATGTTTTTCACAAGTCTCATTTCGAAGTTAAGAAATATTGGTTTATTGAATGGTTCCCTGGACACATGTTTCCCCAATGATATTTGTTCTTCAGGAGGGTGTCAAAATAACCATGCGGACCACAGTACTGCGCATGAGCAAGTTTGTCTCAGAGCGCATGTTGAAGTATGAGGATATATTTTGGCATGCTTGCAGTCTTGACAGACACATCAATTGTACAGTAGCTTAGGATTTAAACACTCGTCTCCAAGTCAAGTAGCCATGTTTGAATTGCATGCACCTTCACCTCCCTTTAATTTTTTGAATGGCTCACATTTATATACATTTTTGACTAACAGATGTTGATTGAAATAAAAACACTGATAACAACCTGTAGTGTATGTTTTAAGTTTTAATTTATGGACACAATTATCCTTGTGACTTAGTAAGTATGGTGTCCTGTCTATTCGCTTTGTTCCTTTGGATGGTCTGTCCTTGGATACATCTTGACAACCAGCACACTTTTTTTTTACCCCTGTCAACAGTTTTAGGTTTTAGACATGTTCTTACTACAAGAATTGAAACAACAAGAATGATTTATTGATGTATGCACCTCTCCATGGGATGATTTTTTTTGTATTTCTTTCCTTTGAATTATACAGGACTCCATGTCACATAATCCACCTGGCAGAGATTTGTTTCTGGAACTAGTTAGACTCAGAAATTGTGTGTACAGTACACTCGTATGGGATCCATGTTCATAGGTTCTGCTCAGGTTTGAATGCTCAGGCTTTCGGAGGTGTATTTGTTTTCACCCCTTTCCCCTCTTTTGCCCTCATGTTGAAATGCTGTTGAGGGGTGCGGCCCTGATATAGTTTCATGCGCACTTCTGGTTACTGCACGTGCATGATCTGAATGTCATAGAGCCTAGTAGGACCGTTAATGTTATCTTTCTGCCTTTTCCCTCCGACCCCTTTTGTCTTGTGGCACCTTGAAACACCATTTGTTGTATACGCGCCTTACAAATATCCATTAAATAAATAAATGTGTTTACCTCCTGCTGGATGCCATTTACTGACCAAGAGCTCCTTTATAAAATATTAGCATATTTTTAGATGGACAATTTCTGTCTACCCACTCAACAAAGGCCAGTATTGATGCCTGATTAAGGAGCAACACATTGATTGCTATAGTCAACACGTTACCATGTAAAACAATGCAACTGTAGTCTCTTCCAAGCCATGTTAACCTCTGTTCCTCCTTCTTCTATCCCTTTGAACATGCCATAGATGGCACAAGAATTTCTCCAATTCTCAGATGCAGTTCACAGGTTAATTTTTGTTTAAATGAATTGAGCCACGGCCAACCCTCTCTCTCCTTCGTCTCCAAGTGCCCCGTCCTTAGCCCCAGTATGATAATTGCTAAATGAGCTGAGATTTTAACCTAAAGGCCCTTGGCATTATCTCACTAACCTTCCTAAGGGACTTCCTAACTTTTCATACTCTAACCAGTGGTTAGTCATCTATAGGGATAGAGAACAGTGCCTTGCAGATACCCTGCTTGAGTCAAGCCTCTCCTTTCATGTTCACTGTCTCCACTCCATCTACTAGTCCTATATTCTCTCCTTTTTCAACTCCATCCACCTCCACTCACTCCTCCCATCCCCTCAGACCTCTCTCACTCCTTCTGATCCTCCCCTCCATCCAGGTGTGCTCTTAATTAATCTGAGAATATATAGCTTGCGTCTTTGGAATCATTATCTTGTGCTTTCTCCCGGCCGTTCCTATCCTCCCTTATTTATGGTAACCTTGGCTTGGGTTGCTAGCTACTGTCTGAGCTCTACATTGATATGTGTTTTTGTGGATTCAGCGTTTTGGGCTCTTGCAAAGTCTTGAGGCCTTTAATTTAATTAAAAGCAAGCTACGGCTTCTATTTAAAAAAAGATGGCTGCCCAATTACACTCTTGTTTCTATGTTAGTGAATTATATTTGCGTGTTCTTTACGTTGCATTTGCCTTGCAATTTAGGCATGTTAGTATTTTTCATGTCTTGTGGATGCTATATTAATATTCTTCATGTATAAATGCATATTTTACATAGTGTCCAGCTGGTAAGGTAGCTGAGCAGGTTGAGCGTTCGCTGCTGCAATCTATGTGTGATCTGCAGATCCCAGGTTGAAATGCTGATGTGGCCAACTCAACCTTTCATCCTTCTGAGGTCGATAAATGAGTACCAACTTGGGTTGGGATGAATCATGTATGTAAATATGTTCTATGTGCAGTGCTTATGCAAAAGCGCTATACACATAACAAATCAGTATCATTAGTGTCTGTGTTTCTTCATGTTGAGTGCACATTTCCTTCATGTCTAATGCATGCACATGTATTGTTGCAACAGTAGTTTGACTGCTTTTTCCATCTTCAGCCTAAATGGTCTCTGTCTTGCTGTACCTGCCTGGAATAAGGGCGATACGGTTGCCCCAGTGAGTAACGTTTCTCACCTGTGCGTTTTTGGGGGAGGGGCAGAAGCTATGGATGACGTATTCATCTGCCTCTCAACAGAGAGGTGATGGCACTGGGAAGACTGCTAAAGTTATGCAGGTGAGAAAGAGCAAGGAGCACTGGTACACCTATTCCGGTTCTCCCTCAACCATCCACTTAAGAAGTGCTGGCAACATCCCATACTATTTTTGGAAAGTCTCAGCAAAAATAGACTTACAGCATTTCTCAGAAGGTGCTATTCTGCCTTTGCTGAAAAGTCCAATGAAAAGTATTCTGGTCCATATGGTGAGGGGACAGTATTGCCGGTGCTGGGACCCTTTGCAGGCACCGATAAGTCCTTGCAGTTGACGTCTTAGCACTAAAGAAAAGAAAACATGAAGCATGTTAATGTCATGGACCCTCGTAAATGGAAGCCACAGGTAGCAAACATAACAAGCTGTATGATAATCACATAGCAAAGTCTTCCAATCCCAATAGGAAAGGAATGGACCCTCGCACATGGGAAAGACACAACACACAGTAGTGTAGGTCCATAGAAGACCATTACAGCACTGCGTTAGTGGTAACGTGATAGAAAGGCATCTTCTATTAGCTAGAGCAAATGTAATTAGTTAAATGTACGAGTGGAAAAGGAGGGAAAGTGACAAACAGTACATAAAAGTAACTTGTCATTAATGATGAAGCCGTCCTTGTTCTTTCTCATGGCCTTGTCCTCTTGGTGGATGTTATCGTTGTTGAGCAATTTGATCTCCTTTCAAAGATCATGCCCTTGTAATTTGTAATTGGTTATTTATAACGTGCTTAATACCCAGAGGTTTCTAAGCGCGGACCCGTGGTCCCTGAGCTATCCTCCCGAGGTCACTGATCGGGCCTGGCCAAATGTTGTGTTGATTCTTGAACCAGCCAGAATGGTGGGATGTGGCAACTTACCTGTCTGCTTTAAGCAGTACTAAGCAATTTCACTTCAGCAGATGTTGTATCATGGAAACGGCTAACTTTTTCGGCATTCAATGCAAATTGCCCTTCATTGATGACCTGAATACTGTACCTCTTGACAGTCAGCTGGTGTGAACATGTGGAGCAGGGGAGGTATACAAAATAAAGTAAGCAGGTCAAGTTACCAGGGATGTTTTACTGTGCCCTACCTTAACACATCTAGACAATTTCGGGGTGTGGGCCGGGTCAAGGTAACAGATTGCAGCGGTCTTAGAAAAAAATTGGGGCTCATAGGGGTGTCCCTGTGAAAAATGAAAAGAAACTGGGTGCATTCGATGTGTTTCTGAAAAGTTCAGGGCAGAGGTCAGGGACAAGCAGCCCAAACAGAGAACTCAGATTTGTCCCAGCATTAGTGTGGAGAGTGGATGCGGTCAGCGCCAGTTTCAGTAGCTCAGAAGTGGGCTGGTGGGAAAATAAACAACTTAAAACCCACACAGCTGTAAAGGGCAGGGCAGGAAGGATTGGGAAATGAGGGTCATTCTGGTTATAAGATCCAGCCTAGATCTCCAGGAGGAAGTAGAGGGTACAGATAAATAGCAGTGCCACTCTGCATGGAACACCTGGGATAAAGAAACCCAGGCAAAGACGAACCTGATCCTTTCCTCAGGACCAGTTGTTTCTTAAAGGCTGTTTAATGCCCCCCTCCACACGCTGCACAGCCAATTGAAAATCATCCTGGTTCATGAGGCCGAGGGGTTGAGGGGGGTCTGAGGTGTGGGAGCAGTGGCATCGCCAAATATACTTAATGGATGGCCTAAGCACTGCTCCTCTGGGCAGCCAGTCTGGTGTGAATGACTGTTTAACGAGCATAGAACGTCTTATGTGTGTGTCAGAAGGTTAACTGAAAAGGCGAGCCTACAAGGGTTAAGGTCACCATTCATACCTGATTGTCAGGATCCATGCTCAAACATTCTGTTTTATAGTGACACTGGCAGTGAATGGCTTTACAGTGCATCTCTTAGAACAGTCCTCAGAACAGATGCTGCAATGAATTATACTGTGTCTCATATCCCCTGTTTACCTCGACTAGTGCTACAAGGTTATTGGCTCAGGATTTTATACTTCCAATTTGCAGTAGCGGAGCCTTATGTTTATATCTACGCGAACACAGCTTTTAAAATAAACACATGGGACACAAAACCAGCCAAAAATGAAATGATAATAGCCTGAACTCTGGGAGGGGAAATGGAATTGTGAGTGCCTGGCTCCAGTTGAAGAGTTCTATGCATTTGCCTACCCGCGTGACAAGAGTGAGGTGCACCTGAATGCCTATGTGCTTGAAGCACTTGTGCGTCACACGCACAACATCTGGGGTGGCAGGACTCTGAACCCTGGGCCACTTTTGTGTGTGATTTCCAAATATTCCCATAGAAAAGGGGTTGGGTTTGCTGAAAATGTGTAATATGGGGCCCCTTTGAAGATTATCTCCAAGGCCTCTTTTGGTTTCGAGTCCACCCCTGCACAAGACTATCTGTTAAATGCACTGTAATCTGAACCCGTTCACTGCAATGAGGACCATTTATCCGGTTATCTCTTAGTGTGCAGGAGGTGAGTGCACCAGAAAATGTGTATGTGTGAAAAAACAGTTAGGTCTTAAATATATATTTAGATCATATTATTAAAAACGGTGAAACACACGTGCATGCTCTTTGACATGCCTTTATATAATATGCTCAATAGTTTGGCAAAGGCAGCCTGTCAGGAAAATAATTGCTACGAAAATGGGCGGTTCCAACTACTGCATATTGTTGCAGAATAAAATGGATGCTTTAGATTGAAATTTGGTAGCTGTTGATTGCGTGGCGTACCCAGTGGTTTGAGAGGTTTACCAAATATTAAATCCTTGTTTACAATTGATGGACGCACAGCAGGCCAGTGCTCATTTTTTGTCTACACCGATGTTATAGGAACTGACAGGCGCCTGAATTGGTGCGTGCTTGAAATGATGTTTACATCACAACTTTCTCCTCATAGTACGTGTATTCATGCTGGTGCAGTCACATTGAACATGGAGGCACCTCGCAGTGAAATGATGGGCAGGATTTTCGAAGTCTGGGTCCGGCGTCTATCGCAAATAAATTGGGGCACGAATAGTGGCAAAATGTGTTGGAGAGATGGTCGTTTTAGCTGACAAAAAAGATTAATATGTACAAAGTTGATCCCAAATACAATAACCTTTGAGCAATGTGCATGCTATGACTGTCCTACACTGTTCCCAACATTATTCTTGCATCTGCTCATGGCTCAAGTTATTCAAGATAATGACAGCATATAAATATGTGATTTTCCTGTTCTGATTTGTCATATTCAACTATAAATAACTTACCATGGATAACCATGATAGATTTTTTTGCCTTCATACTAAGACTCACAAACCAAGGTAGTCATACTTTCTTTATATTTACTGCAGACTTCTACAAAAAGGATTCAATTGAGATTCCAGTGCATGTCAAATTTTTGTTGAGGTTTGATTTTATTAGAATACGTTTTATGACCCCTACGATTATAAGTTTAATTGATTTATGAATATTTTTGTTATGGGGTATGATTGATGTTTAATAGGTGTATATGATAAGATGTGTAGTTATTGATGTAATTAACTGCTTGTATTATGATCTTACATGTACTTGTTTGAAATTGATAAATAAAGATTTTTAAAAAAGAATGCATCCTGGGACTAATGTTATTAATTGGACAAATCATCAGTAACCTTCTGTTAAGACTGTTGATTTATGTTGTGTACTGTGTGTCATTAAATGACACATCAGTAACCTCCTGTTAAGACTGTTGATTTATCGTGTACTGTGTCTCATTAAATGACACATCAGTAACCTCCTGTTAAGACTGTTGATTTATGTTGTGTACTGTGTCTCATTAAAATGTCACTCAGTGCACGACATAAATCAACAGTCTTAACAGGCGTTACTGATGTGTTGTTGACATAGTACCAATTAACAAAGGGGTTAAATAATGTAGGAAGAAAATCTGACTTTTTAATGAGCGAATGACATGAACATATGTATTGAAAAGGAATATTCATTTTCACACTTAGTAAATAAAAGTTTTTCGATAGAGTATGTGTGAGAATAGAATTCTGCAGAGACATATACATGCTAAATTCGTTATAGTGGATTATGTATGAAGTTCCGGTTATACCTAATTTGGCTCTAATCGTTTCTCCCAGTATCCTCTTGTATTATGCAAGCTGATTTGGCATATACCAAAAGGGTATGATATGTGTAAATGACAGCAGTGCCAGTCTATTTCTATGTCACCCTTATTCATTACAAGGTCAAAAGACATTTGAATTTAAAGACAACCCCTCCAAGACCCCTCACAACTAGGGCCCTGGTCATTAACCATGTAGAATAGTAATAAGAAAGACATTTTCAGGGTATCCGAAGTAGGATTTGAAAAAGGGATCACATTGCATTGCGTGTGGTGGCCCCTCCTGTCACATAACCTTTAGGAAAGAACTAGTGGTCTGACCAAGAAAGGCAGACCAATGCAGTCTCTGTTAATGACTAGCATTGTCTAAGGACGTCAGTAAGGGGTCACCACGGTTACCTACTGCAAGCCTGGCCAGCCCCTTGCAACCGCTGACCCTACCCCTACTACCACTTGTTACAGAAAATTGCCAGTAATGGATCAAGGTAATTACCATGTGCAATGGAAACATGAGTTTTAAAATGCACATTTCTAATCCTGCACTAGAGTGTTAACAGCTTGCAGCATTATGTTGTGAACACGTATTTTAAAAATAACAATTGCTCTGTACATTATCACTGTCTAACACAGTGGCACAGGCAGGCCTTTGTTCAGAGTTTAATGCACAGATTTTTGCATGTACTGCCCTATGCCAGTTTATTCCAATCACGAATTAGGGGCCGATTCATGGAATTATTTGTGTGGAAAATTGGGGAGTTGCATGCCAATCTGAATGCAAATCCCTGTTTGGCGATTCATGGAACCAAATGTGTAGGATTTTTCCGAGACTTGCGTGGATTCCATGCAAGCCCGGCACATCTCAGCGAGTGGACGAGCACCTTGCGCAAGACGCCAAGCAGAGGGTGGGCCAGGCCTACACAGCAACCCAAATAGGGCGCGGAACATGAAGAATGAGGATGAACACGTGAAAATGTGGACGTGTTGAGGGACGGTCCACGGCCAAGCAATCACACGCCCATACCAATGTAAATACAACCGTATTCATGGATTTGAACTCGGAACATCGTCTCATGAAAAATCACGCGCAAACCCCAAGACCCATCCATACGCCTCATGATAGCAGGCGTAAAGTCCAAATACCATGGGAAAATGCGAGCACGCAAAACGTGGATCATACGGGTGATGGTACATACAATCACAGGGGTGCACGCAAGTTACAATCAGCATCACTCAACTGGGTGTGTTGTGGGCGTTCCTTCCATGACTTGCGTATACGGTTACTTGTTTACTTTGCGTGAACAATTCCATGAATATGCAGGGTACGCACAAAAACCTCTGTGTGCAGGCTCGCACACAGTTGTTCTTGGCACGTTGGATCTGAGGGATCACTGCATTCTTTTCCATGAATTAGGCCCTAAGTGTCTGACACTTATCAAATGCCCACACTAGCTTTGCCTTCCTCTGCTTTTACTTCTATCAACAGTGGCAGGATTCAGTGTGATGGGCGTAGACTCTGTGGCCTGAATGAGCTGGGGTGGGGGAAGAGGCTGAGGGAGACACGTTGGAAGTGGCAAAGAAGAGAGTGCTTTTGAGAAGGAGGGTTTAGGAAATAAGAACGACATTTGAGGGTGAGCTGCATGTAATGGGAAAATTAAAGTGAAAATGAAGAGGTGCATGAGGAGAGAGCAGAAGACAGGGATTAATTGTACAATTGTATCTGGGTTCAACAGGTGAGTCAGGAAGCACGCTGGTGTCATATATCTATATACATAAAAAGGAAGTCTCTTTATGGTTACAGGGTTATAGTAGGAAAGGGAGGTAAGGAGCTAGTATGGATACACCCTTTCATGTTCTTCTCCCATCCTGTGTGTCTCTAACCGCCACAGCTGGAACCTTGAGTGAACATACGGTTCCAGCCCAGGGAACATTCTGTGGCTTGCATTGCTATGCAAATGCAAGCCCATTACTACAACAATCAAATAAGGTGGGCACTTTAGAGGTAAGTCAATTGTGAATGTGCGTATGGTGCTCGAACTTCAACGCTCCATTTGGCAATGTTCATGTGGGGGAGTTGTACAAGGCACACAGCCACCAGCATGCGACCAAGGCTCTTGGACAGAACAGGGAGCCCATAGTCTCTTCTTTTCACAGGTAAGTAGGATGCTCTGCTATACTGTTTCATTGTCAACATGTCACAGCCTAAATTAGGACTCTGATTCTTTTCGTTTATCGCCCCCAGACTTTCGTTAGTCAATTCCACAAGCCATAGTTTTGTGCCAAGACTACCTTAATTCAGACGGATATTGCACGGGTCGTATAACTCAGTGGCAACGATGCATCGCAACACCGGTTCCAATCCCGGGTTTGTGCTTGGAAACCTTGTTAGTATTAAGCGCTTTATAAATAAACAATATTATTATAATAATATGTGCCCTTTAATGACACGTGTTTTGACATAAGAGATGATTATCTTCTACGTAAATGGTCAAATCTAAGAAATGTATTTCGTGAGCGCTGGCAGTTCCAGTAAATTCTATCCCCATCGTGTTCTTATTTGCGCTGTTCCTAAAATCTTCCAAGGGTCCCTCTTCCCCTTTCCAAATTATCAGTACATCATCTATGTACCGTGTCCATAATATTACCTTCGCGTCATATTCATTGTCTGTGAAAATGTGTTTGTCTTCGTACATCGCCATCGTCAAATTGGCAAGCGCTGGGGCATATTTAATCCCCATTGCCACTCCTTGTGTCAGATTGGTAATTAGACGCTGATTCCTTTGAAAATATGTGATCCATAGTTTCTATAGCAACATCATGTCTGATGTGTTTTTGTTGTAGGGATTTAACCCATGACTATTTAAATTAAGCATTGAATTTATGAATTGTCATTCGAGCTCACTAGGTAAGAAAGATTTTTCAAATTGCTATTCTTAAGACGTTAAGTGAAATTAGATATGGACAACTAATTATTTTCTTATTTATGTTTTGTCTATTTGCATTTTTCTTTGCATTTTTCTTTGCATTTTTCTTTGCATTTTTTCAACCATCCCTAACAATCCCACCCTACCCCCTCCCCCAATGGCCACCCTCCAACTGATATGCATAAAATTGTTTGTGTCTGAATTATAATATGTACACAATGATCATTTTCTCCTTTTGTTCTCTTTGACTTTTGTAATGAATATGCTATTTCTGCTAATAAAATGCAATTAGCCCTGATTTGAAAAAGACGCTTATGTCGAAACACGTGTCATTAAAGGGCAAAAATGTCTATATATTTTCTTTTTTTGAACAAATGCACAATTAAAAGCTCCAAGCTTACCGATTGGAGAAAAAGAGGCAGTCTTTGTCTTTCTTTCTCTCGTCCTTGATAAGGGCGCACGACAATAGCTTAAGTAGCAAAGATTGTTTTGCAATTTGGATTCAAACGGAGTTAGGGAGCCATGAAACTCCGTTGCTACTTCATCAGGCGACCGTGACCTTGAATTCAACATTCAACAAGGAGAGGGCGCTGAGGTCCACGGGGGTAAATACCCAATAAAAAAGGCTCCCCACTCATAAGCAAGTTATTATAATAATATGCGATGTTGTGCCACATTACGATTGATGTTCGTCTGATTTTATGAAGTATACATTTGTGTTCTATGTACATTTATTGGTTTAAAGTCTTTGTGAACCAGTGACAGTAGTTAATACCAGTTGCCAAAACTACCAGTGACAGTAGCTAATACCAGTTGCCAAAACTATGTTCATACAGAAAAATGTATAAATTGTTGGTTCTTGGTGCCTTGATATTGTCTGTATGTAATGAGAAAGGCCTCAGCACTTTACACCCTGCACTTACACCGTGCACTTTTGTATTGATGAAATGTGATGTATGTGAGTATGTTTTTTTAAATATCCTTAAACTACATATGTGCTATATTTAGATGCTGTGCTTTTATCAGACAAGTTACTTTGTTTGTTTTCTTGTTTGTGGATACCTTTTTCATTCGCAATATTTACTTCCTCATTCCTCCAGCAATAGCAACCCCATTGGTGTATTTAAAATTATTCGTCAATGGTGTAAAATCCAACAACAACAAAAAATCAGTACAGCTCTAACACATGGCGATTGTGCGTTGTTTTATGTCTGTATCCCTCCTATCCATGGTACTTCAGGAGACCTTGGTGTATTTTTTACACCCAAATTAGTGTCCGGGTGTTACTGGAGCCTTAATTTTGTAGTTAATTTACTGTGAAATTGCTATAGAAAAAGCAGTAGTGAGGCTGTCTGGTTAGCACATCGAGTGGATCACAATCAGGACTCTTTCTTTTCAACATACCTAACAGCTGATCGGTTTTTCATTTTCAGTTTTGGCTCATAGGTGATGGGGGGAATAAGGACAGGAGATTTTTGTTTTTGGGATTTTAATTTCGCAGTGATCACATAAATCCTTTTTACCATACGCTACGTTAATTTTATAGTTAGTATTTTCTCATTGGTGTGGCATTAGAAGAGCGTAGTGAGGCTACATCATTTTGGTTGCAAGGCGGAGCATTTGCGATAACATTAGATTTGACACATAGATGCCACTTTAGCATCAGTTAGAGAGGCTACAGAGGTTTGACTCATAGGTGGTACTTGTTCAGTCATGCAGGTCTTCACCCCACTCTCTCTGCCCGGGCATGTGAGGAGACCTGCGTGGGCGAAGCACCACTCTTTGGCAAAGCCAACTTGATTGGCTTCATCAATGCTTGTGTGTTGCAGAACAACGGAAACGAAGGATCTACTTGCATATGTGTCATAAAAGGTGATCATTAATGCTATTTTTTTACTTGGAGCAAGCGCGATGACGTCATGGCGTTTGTAGTCTGTGTTTGTAGCGTTTACAGTTTACTTATTGTAAAGATGTTTGCCTGCCTCATTATCCTGAATAGAGTGTCTTGCAACATCGTTGCTGTAAATATCCACATTTTTCAGGCCATAGTTATAATGACTACAATAAGTGTTGGAAAGAGTTTTTATAAAGAAACGATCCCACCTATTCTAGTTTTCTGCTTTACAATTATGATATCTATGGATACAATGGTGATTTTATATAGTTTATAAATATAACCTTTATACTCTGCTTATCGCCTTATATTTTAACTTCCTGGGGATAATTAATGCCAAGGATTCAAATAAACTCACTGATTATAAAAGGATACAAGTGGGATTTATTAGTTCAGAGACAAGGTGAGCCCACATCCTCTCTCCATTAGTTTTCTATATCAAGGTGATATCATTTCTCAAACCTTCTCTTGGTATACACAACTATTGAAAGGAATATATGTATTACAGAAATCGGATTCCTCATACCTGGCTATTGTTGCCACTAATCTTGCTGGGCGTAGCCTTCAATATAAAACAAGGGGAGCAGATGGAAATGTGAAACCTTCGGCCAGTGCTTTAATTGGGGTAAGACATTGAGGGGGGGGCCTCTTTTGGGGGCGTGGCTTTCATTGTGGGCGTGGCCTAAAAGTGCACAACTCATAGTAAGGTGCGCAAAGATGTATATGAGCATTTATATGTTTGTATGCGTACTACTATGGTTTGTGTACTTTTCAAGCCATCTTTTACAAACGTAGGAATGTTACATATTTCTGTGTTTATAAAAGGTGGCTTGAAAAGTGCACAAACCATAGTAAGTTACGCACACTTGTGTGCTTACCTTACTATGGTTTGTGTACTTTTCAAGCCACCTTTTATAAACATAGACATTTGTAACATGTTTCTATATTTCTAAAAGATGGCTTGACAAGTAAACAATTCAAGGCATATTTTATAAAGCGTTGAGGACGGACAAAACCCAAGGTGGCTTTGTCCATCGACAAAGCTTTATAAAAGATGCCTTGAATTGTGTACGTTTCAAGCCGTCTTTTATAAACATAGAAATATTTCTACGTTCATAAAAGATGGCTTGAAACGTACACAAGTCAAGGCATCTTTTATAAAGCTTTGCCAACGGAGAAAGGCGCAGATCAGAGCAGAGATCACTGAGCCTGAGGCGCCTTTCACCCTCGGCGAACCCGCGGGCTCTGTGATTTAATCTGCATATTAGATCACAGAGCCAGTGGGTTCGCGAGGGTCAGTGACCTGGGGAGGGCAAACAAAGGGACAGTAACTTCCTCTGATGACCCTGATGAGGGGTCATCAGAGGAAGTTACAGTGACTGACAGAAGTGCCAGCCAGCCTCAGCGTCGCTGTGGCTGGCACTTCTGTCAGCTTTTCCGACATAATGGCAGGCGCATCTCCCGTCGCGGCTGCGGCGGGATAATGCGTCCCGCCAATGTTGTGTGGGACCAGGGGGCCCCGGCAGGGCCCCGGCTCAGCCCCACTTTCTGGAGACTGCCGGAGCCTCACCCCAGCAGGCCCCGGCCCACTTAAAGCACTGTCTTCGGCACTACACAATCACGTTCTTCACGTGATCCAGAAGGAATGAGGTAAATAGAATAATGAACAGAACCCACTATCCCTTCAGTAACATGTTAAAATGGGAGAAGGACTTAATGCGAGAACTTTCTTAGCATCATGTATCACATACTAGGAAACTTTTAATCCGGAGGACGCATGAAACAGGTAGGAACACTAGATCATTTTAGCTATGACTTATGAAGTAGTTCTACCATTAAGATAAGACTCTAAAGTTTTGCTTGTTTTATATGTTTTTGTTTCATAGCTTCTTGGTATCCTCCATCGAAAGCAGCAAAGAAGACCCATTGATAATACTTCAGGTAAATTATGTATAAACACCTATTTTATCCATCACATACACTTCAGTGTGTTGTGGATTTTAGGCAACTCGCCACAAAAGTATAGATAGCAACACCTCCTTCTTGTTTGGTATCCTAGCACCGTAACCTTCAGACCATTAGTAAAGTAATGTACTAATAAATTCCAAAATAAACCCATCAATGATACAAAGTACTGTTTGAAAGAGGAAATGAGGATTTCTAAAGAAATTAGGTTTTGGACATAAAGTCATGTGCATGGGATCCATTTATATCCAAAAATGATGTGATGTAAGTTGTCTAGAGTAACCTGGGGCATATATTCTTGTGAATTTAATTTCGAGACTATGTAGGGGGGTGAAAGATGAAGTAACATGAGAAGTAGTGATTTCTGTTTAACAGCCCACGTAGTTTTTGTGGATGATATACACTAACCCGGCTAGGTAGCACATTCTTAGAGCCATCATCACACTCAATGTGTGAAAGATTTGATCTGATTTTCAGAGGCACATGACAGGTTCCCTGCCACTACTTTGTTTCATCCGCTAATTGTGAATATTATGCTGCTAAGTTTTTCCCACTCCACACACTTTAAGAAAGATAGTGTATATTGTGCTCCACATTTAAATAGTAATTTGCTTATATCCTTGCAGAGTCCCACACCCAATTAGCACTTGTGTCACCAATCATTCAGTTGTGGGGGTTCCATATGTTAATATTCCCGCAAAAATATCACCATAAAAAAATATCGCCATATATTTGCAGTGATATTAAGGCATGGAACCTGCAGGGGACACCCCCGCAATCCCTGTATTATTTTAATGGGAGAGGCGGACACCCCCGCAACCCTTGCTCCCAAAAACCCCAAACATTATCCCCAATAAAAATATTGCCTATGGCCGTTCCTGACGACCATATATACGGCAATATTTTTGTTGGGGAAAATATTACGTGATACCGTTGTGGGAGACTTGAATATCCGGGATGAGTTTACCTTAAGTTCGGCAGTAACTTCACCTATTAGTAACATGGGAGTGTTTGGTTTATCCTAGTTAGTTCATGGCTAAACGAACTTAGCAGGGACTACTTTACCTTTGGATCTCGGGATGTTTTACATTGCAAGTCCCATTAGCCCTAGCCACCAAAGTTAATGTTGATGGTTGATGGTAGTCGTAGTTCAACACATCTGCGAAGTCACAGGTTTTAGTCCCCTGCTTTAGATCCTCCTTTTTCTTTTGTTGCTATCATTGTGGTGCTTTCATTTAGCCATATCACCTTGTTATAGCTGAGGTCCATACCTGTGGGAGATTTGGCACGGGCCAAATTTTAATATAGAAATTATTTGGTAAGCCAGAACCGTAAAAGTAGAGAAAAGGAAATGTCACAATGCACTTGGACTAACGGGAAAAGCTTTTCTTGTCTTGATTACATCTTCATAGATACGAATTTTTGAAAACGCTATGGGTCTGTATCGGCTGCATTCACTATGCTTAGTCATCATGTAATATTATCCTTGACGAATACGTTTTTATCTCCACGAAATGTTAATTATATTAATAATCATGTCCCTTCGAACATACAGGGTAATCTTATTATATGGAGCAGCAGGAATGTTTTAAACATTAGCATTTTGTAGATGCAAACCTCTTTGTTACTTCTGAGAAAGCTGCTACAATTAGATTTCAGGGTCTCAGTTGATTCGACTAATAAAACCAACCTTTTTTATTTTGCTATACATCATGCCAAAATTCCAATTGGAGAATCTGCTTGGTCCCTGGCTATTGTGATCCTCTATTACGATCCTGCTTGTCCATGTGCTAAGGATTCCTCTTATTCTGCTATGGCACCATTTTAGATGGATTTGGGAGAGACGATATTGCTATGATTATTAAATCTGTTAATAGTTCTCGTGCCCCAGGACCTAACTCCCTGGATAATGTTGTATTAAAAGAAAATCCTCAGTTTTGGGCCTTTTCATGAGAACATCTTTTTTATAAAATCTTAAATAGTGTCTCAATTCCTGCGAGCTGGCGGAAATCAATATTGATCCCAGTTTTTAAAAATGGTAGTCGTGTCAATCTACAAAATGATAGACTGTAGGCTATGCTCGAAATTAACCAAAAAATCTTTTCCACCATATTATTAAAAAAAATATCAAAATGGGCTACGGAAAACACGTTGCTGTCACCTTCCCAGACAGGCATTCACAAAGGGCATACTACCCTACACAATATTAGCGCTCACCATTTTATTATTTTGACTTGTAAGCGAAAAGTGAATCGTAAACTCTATTTTTTGTTTCATAGATTTTACCAAGGCATTTGACTCAGTCTCTCGACCTTTACTCTGGGCCAAACTAAAAAATGGGGGCATTGATGCATCTTTATTACAATTCCTTGTTTCATTATATACCGATACAACTGTGGTTGTTCGGATAAACCAGGTTGGAGAAATTACTCATGAAATGCCAACTGATCTCGGATTAAAGCAGGGCTGTGTGATAGATAGCTCCTTTGCTTTACAATTCATACGTTAATGACATGGGCCCCGTTATGGAGTCTGCCCGTAATTTTCTACCAAGCAGTGGAAGCAAACTGGTGTCATGGATTGGCTATGACGATGATACCATTCTGGTAGATCAGACCCTGACTGGTCTCCAACATTCGCTAGATGCTCTATCCTCATATGTTGGGAAAAACTTTCTTAAGGCTAATATCTTAAAATCAAAGGTTGGGATTATTGGAGGAAAATCAAAGAAATCTAGTTTTCATTGGCTAATCAATAAATCTCACTTAGAAATTGTGGAGAGATACATTTATCTGGGATTTCCTGTTTGAGATTCTCCTCCCCAAGACTTCTATGGTAGCTTTATTAGGCTTAGGAATGAGGAATGCCTCACGGAACAAAAAAAGGACTATGGTATAGATAGAGGACTCACATTAGCAGAAAGGAGTGTAGTCGGTCAGGAATCATAACGGTCAATTAAATTAATACTTTATTAACATTTGTTCTTAAAAAGACCAATAGTCATGTATTCATTTACAAAAACAAATGGAATTGTAAAAAAAATCTAGTTTGTTACAAATTCAATAAAACAGCTTTATCAAAAAATGTGCAAAGAAATGTGCAAAAAGATACTGTCTAGAGTACTGTGGAAATATAATTAAAGACAAACAGTTCCTATACCTTTGAGATGGAACATTAGTATTGGCCTCTATGTTTCACTAAAGTGCTAGCTGTCTGTGTCACTAAAGTGCTGAGTGTCATGTCACTAAAGTGCTGGATGTCCTATGATTCACTTCACTAAAGTGCTAACTGTCTGCGTCGCTAAAGTGCTAGATGTCGTATCACTAAAGTGCTAGATGTCAAGTAAAGGTTTTCTAGAAATGGAAAACAAATCTCAAAGCCTGAATAAAGGAAAATCCCGAAAAACTGAAGAGATATCCAGAGAGCAAAACACTATTACTTACAAAAGTATCAAATTATTTTATTTATCATGATACAAAAATTTGAACAAGTCAATTAATGGCATTCTACTTTGTAGAGCATCAATAAATCACGTAACACACCAGCATAGATGAACAAATAACTGTGACTAAAATACATCCATCTCAACAAACATTCATAGTGCAGCATCCAAACCATACATCATACATAGTGACATTCAACCAACCAACAATGGCTAAAAAGATAACTAAATTAATGAACATTATTTGCCAATTGGGAGTGGGACAAACATTCATCACATCCCATTTGATTATTTTAATGTTTACAAATATATTAAACAAACAGCAATAGAATTCGTTAAAAACAATCTATCACAAGGGCGGATCTGTGAGGAGAAGTGTTATGTAGATCACATCCCTAAAAGAATGAACTCAACCGGTTTCGACGTAGAGTGTATAGTAAACAACGTCTTCATCAGGAGATACAAAGCGAGAAGCTGCAGAAAAAGAACATTACTACATAAATATGCGGCAGTGTCCCATCACATGAACTAAACTCAACAATAGATTGTATATAGCCACCATGTGCCACCTGTTACGAACCAATAAAACTAGACATTTGTGCTGGGGAAGTATATCTAAATGAGAACAGCCCCAGAAGCAGGGTTTTATTTAGAAAAACCAGAGGTGAGGCACCGACCCTGAGAGTGTAAAAAATAATTAAAATTAATAAGGTGCACCATAGGGGCCACAAAGGTCGAAATAGCCCAGACAGGAAAACACTAGACACCCCCATATGCGGCATAAAAATATCATGGCTAAATAGATGCAATATGCTAGACTAAACAAACCTTATATAAGTAGCCATTAATATGCAAAATGCCAAAGATGGATCGTATGCTGGAATCGTATCGCCAATGGAGTTGTGACGAGTGGAAAATGAGAAGTTGATTGAAGCACACATAAGGTAAAAAAGTGACTACAACAACCAAAGGAATCAAATGCGAGCGGTCAATTGTTACCTGTAGTTAACATGACACTGCTCTCAGTAGCCCCCTTCAAAGATTATGGTACGATGGCTTTCTGGAGGGTGATGCAACGAAGCAAATCGTGTCAGCAGATGTGCGCCTAGTGTACTATCAAACAAAAAATAATATTAGCCTAAACCGCACATGACAAAATCAAACTAAAGATATCCCAATAGAGTCATATACAGTTAAAAAAGTTTAAAAAGTGGCTACTAATTGAAAAATTAGCTGGCTGCTGGCAGAAGTCTGACAGACGAACTGTATACACAGGCATAAGTACGTAAATGAGAAGTGTCTATGATACTGCAGGCTAAGTAAAGCACGAATCTTCATATACAAATGCAGCCGAACTTGTATATTCATATAGACGACAACACTTCGTCTCAGAACAAGGATTGTACAATACTAAAGCGGCAGTGTGAAGAGCAGCAGATCATGTTCGTACTTACTTGAAGTTAACACCCGGATTTGCGTGGGCGGCTGGAGTTACTAAGCACAGCCTAGCCGTAAATCTCAATGACCATGCTACATCGGCCGTGTGCAAGCAGCCGACTGAAGCCGTCGCTGCTGCACTTGACTAAAAGCCACTTTATATTCCATATCATCCAAAAATAGACAGGGAATGATCTTAACCTGTAGACCTTGCGGGATGATACTGGACTTAAGGTACTCCTTCAGCACATGCCCATGCATCTCAGTACGAAATTGTTTCTTTTTGAGTCTGAGAACTGCATCACCTGAAGTATTATTATCCTGAACTGGGAGTTGTAGATTTTCAAAAAACGACGGGCCTTCAATCAGTTCTGCTATTTGTGCTTCAGTGAAAGAAATGGTGTCTGACTCTGCCATGGTGCAACCCCTCTCAGAAACGGTAACCTGGCCTCTGGAGAACCCTGCAGCCTCCACAGGAGGAGGTAAAACGTAGTTCCCAAAGAGAGGGATACAATGAATTACAAAAAACAGGACCAACCTGCACAGCCACGGGCTGAATTAATGCAAAAGCGGAAAGATGCAGGAAAACTCTATCCTCTGGACCAGAGTATTATCGTAAAACGAAAAACTGAAGAGATATCCAGAGAGCAAAACACTATTACTTACAAAAGTATCAAATTATTTTATTTATCATGATACAAAAATTTGAACAAGTCAATTAATGGCATTCTACTTTGTAGAGCATCAATAAATCACGTAACACACCAGCATAGATGAACAAATAACTGTGACTAAAATACATCCATCTCAACAAACATTCATAGTGCAGCATCCAAACCATACATCATACATAGTGACATTCAACCAACCAACAATGGCTAAAAAGATAACTAAATTAATTAACATTATTTGCCAATTGGGAGTGGGACAAACATTCATCACATCCCATTTGATTATTTTAATGTTTACAAATATATTAAACAAACAGCAATAGAATTCATTAAAAACAATCTATCACAAGGGCGGATCTGTGAGGAGAAGTGTTATGTAGATCACATCCCTAAAAGAATGAACTCAACCGGTTTCGACGTAGAGTGTATAGTAAACAACGTCTTCATCAGGAGATACAAAGCGAGAAGCTGCAGAAAAAGAACATTACTACATAAATATGCGGCAGTGTCCCATCACATGAACTAAACTCAACAATAGATTGTATATAGACCCATGTGCCACCTGTTACGAACCAATAAAACTAGACATTTGTGCTGGGGAAGTATATCTAAATGAGAACAGCCCCAGAAGCAGGGTTTTATTTAGAAAAACCAGAGGCGAGGCACCGACCCTGAGAGTGTAAAAAATAATTAAAATTAATAAGGTGCACCATAGGGGCCACAAAGGTCGAAATAGCCCAGACAGGAAAACACTAGACACCCCCATATGCGGCATAAAAATATCATGGCTAAATAGATGCAATATGCTAGACTAAACAAACCTTATATAAGTAGCCATTAATATGCAAAATGCCAAAGATGGATCGTATGCTGGAATCGTATCGCCAATGGAGTTGTGACTAGTGGAAAATGAGAAGTTGATTGAAGCACACATAAGGTAAAAAAGTGACTACAACAACCAAAGGAATCAAATGCGAGCGGTCAATTGTTACCTGTAGTTAACATGACACTGCTCTCAGTAGCCCCCTTCAAAGATTATGGTACGATGGCTTTCTGGAGGGTGATGCAACGAAGCAAATCGTGTCAGCAGATGTGCGCCTAGTGTACTATCAAACAAAAAATAATATTAGCCTAAACCGCACATGACAAAATCAAACTAAAGATATCCCAATAGAGTCATATACAGTTAAAAAAGTTTAAAAAGTGGCTACTAATTGAAAAATTAGCTGGCTGCTGGCAGAAGTCTGACAGACGAACTGTATACACAGGCATAAGTACGTAAATGAGAAGTGTCTATGATACTGCAGGCTAAGTAAAGCACGAATCTTCATATACAAATGCAGCCGAACTTGTATATTCATATAGACGACAACACTTCGTCTCAGAACAAGGATTGTACAATACTAAAGCGGCAGTGTGAAGAGCAGCAGATCATGTTCGTACTTACTTGAAGTTAACACCCGGATTGGCGTGGGCGGCTGGAGTTACTAAGCACAGCCTAGCCGTAAATCTCAATGACCATGCTACATCGGCCGTGTGCAAGCAGCCGACTGAAGCCGTCGCTGCTGCACTTGACTAAAAGCCACTTTATATTCCATATCATCCAAAAATAGACAGGGAATGATCTTAACCTGTAGACCTTGCGGGATGATACTGGACTTAAGGTACTCCTTCAGCACATGCCCATGCATCTCAGTACGAAATTGTTTCTTTTTGAGTCTGAGAACTGCATCACCTGAAGTATTATTATCCTGAACTGGGAGTTGTAGATTTTCAAAAAACGACGGGCCTTCAATCAGTTCTGCTATTTGTGCTTCAGTGAAAGAAATGGTGTCTGACTCTGCCATGGTGCAACCCCTCTCAGAAACGGTAACCTGACCTCTGGAGAACCCTGCAGCCTCCACAGGAGGAGGTAAAACGTAGTTCCCAAAGAGAGGGATACAATGAATTACAAAAAACAGGACCAACCTGCACAGCCACGGGCTGAATTAATGCAAAAGCGGAAAGATGCAGGAAAACTCTATCCTCTGGACCAGAGTATTATCGTAAAACGAAAAACTGAAGAGATATCCAGAGAGCAAAACACTATTACTTACAAAAGTATCAAATTATTTTATTTATCATGATACAAAAATTTGAACAAGTCAATTAATGGCATTCTACTTTGTAGAGCATCAATAAATCACGTAACACACCAGCACAGATGAACAAATAACTGTGACTAAAATACATCCATCTCAACAAACATTCATAGTGCAGCATCCAAACCATACATCATACATAGTGACATTCAACCAACCAACAATGGCTAAAAAGATAACTAAATTAATTAACATTATTTGCCAATTGGGAGTGGGACAAACATTCATCACATCCCATTTGATTATTTTAATGTTTACAAATATATTAAACAAACAGCAATAGAATTCATTAAAAACAATCTATCACAAGGGCGGATCTGTGAGGAGAAGTGTTATGTAGATCACATCCCTAAAAGAATGAACTCAACCGGTTTCGACGTAGAGTGTATAGTAAACAACGTCTTCATCAGGAGATACAAAGCGAGAAGCTGCAGAAAAAGAACATTACTACTTAAATATGCGGCAGTGTCCCATCACATGAACTAAACTCAACAATAGATTGTATATAGACCCATGTGCCACCTGTTACGAACCAATAAAACTAGACATTTGTGCTGGGGAAGTATATCTAAATGAGAACAGCCCCAGAAGCAGGGTTTTATTTAGAAAAACCAGAGGCGAGGCACCGACCCTGAGAGTTTAAAAAATAATTAAAATGAATAAGGTGCACCATAGGGGCCACAAAGGTCGAAATAGCCCAGACAGGAAAACACTAGACACCCCCATATGCGGCATAAAAATATCATGGCTAAATAGATGCAATATGCTAGACTAAACAAACCTTATATAAGTAGCCATTAATATGCAAAATGCCAAAGATGGATCGTATGCTGGAATCGTATCGCCAATGGAGTTGTGACTAGTGGAAAATGAGAAGTTGATTGAAGCACACATAAGGTAAAAAAGTGACTACAACAACCAAAGGAATCAAATGCGAGCGGTCAATTGTTACCTGTAGTTAACATGACACTGCTCTCAGTAGCCCCCTTCAAAGATTATGGTACGATGGCTTTCTGGAGGGTGATGCAACGAAGCAAATCGTGTCAGCAGATGTGCGCCTAGTGTACTATCAAACAAAAAATAATATTAGCCTAAACCGCACATGGCAAAATCAAACTAAAGATATCCCAATAGAGTCATATACAGTTAAAAAAGTTTTTATTTAGCCATGATATTTTTATGCCGCATATGGGGGTGTCTAGTGTTTTCCTGTCTGGGCTATTTCGACCTTTGTGGCCCCTATGGTGCACCTTAATAATTTTAATTATTTTTTACACTCTCAGGGTCGGTGCCTCGCCTCTGGTTTTTCTAAATAAAACCCTGCTTCTGGGGCTGTTCTCATTTAGATATACTTCCCCAGCACAAATGTCTAGTTTTATTGGTTCGTAACAGGTGGCACATGGTGGCTATATACAATCTATTGTTGAGTTTAGTTCATGTGATGGGACACTGCCGCATATTTATGTAGTAATGTTCTTTTTCTGCAGCTTCTCGCTTTGTATCTCCTGATGAAGACGTTGTTTACTATACACTCTACGTCGAAACCGGTTGAGTTCATTCTTTTAGGGATGTGATCTACATAACACTTCTCCTCACAGATCCGCCCTTGTGATAGATTGTTTTTAATGAATTCTATTGCTGTTTGTTTAATATATTTGTAAACATTAAAATAATCAAATGGGATGTGATGAATGTTTGTCCCACTCCCAATTGGCAAATAATGTTAATTAATTTAGTTATCTTTTTAGCCATTGTTGGTTGGTTGAATGTCACTATGTATGATTTATGGTTTGGATGCTGCACTATGAATGTTTGTTGAGATGGATGTATTTTAGTCACAGTTATTTGTTCATCTATGCTGGTGTGTTACGTGATTTATTGATGCTCTACAAAGTAGAATGCCATTAATTGACTTGTTCAAATTTTTGTATCATGATAAATAAAATAATTTTATACTTTTGTAAGTAATAGTGTTTTGCTCTCTGGATATCTCTTCAGTTTTTCGTTTTACGATAATACTCTGGTCCAGAGGATAGAGTTTTCCTGCATCTTTCCCCTTTTGCATTAATTCAGCCCGTGGCTGTGCAGGTTGGTCCTGTTTTTTGTAATTCATTGTATCCCTCTCTTTGGGAACTACGTTTTACCTCCTCCTGTGGAGGCTGCAGGGTTCTCCAGAGGCCAGGTTACCGTTTCTGAGAGGGGTTGCACCATGGCAGAGTCAGACACCATTTCTTTCACTGAAGCACAAATAGCAGAACTGATTGAAGGCCCGTCGTTTTTTGAAAATCTACAACTCCCAGTTCAGGATAATAATACTTCAGGTGATGCAGTTCTCAAACTCAAAAAGAAACAATTTCGTACTGAGATGCATGGGCATGTGCTGAAGGAGTACCTTAAGTCCAGTATCATCCCGCAAAGTCTACAGGTTAAGACCATTCCCTGTCTATTTTTGGATGATATGGAATATAAAGTGGCTTTTAGTCAAGTGCAGCAGCGACGGCTTCAGTCGGCTGCTTGCACACGGCCGATGTAGCATGGTCATTGAGATTTACGGCTAGGCTGTGCTTAGTAACTCCAGCCGCCCACGCCAATCCGGGTGTTAACTTCAAGTAAGTACGAACATGATCTGCTGCTCTTCACACTGCCGCTTTAGTATTGTACAATCCTTGTTCTGAGACGAAGTTTTGTCGTCTATATGAATATACAAGTTCGGCTGCATTTGTATATGAAGATTCGTGCTTTACTTGGCCTGCAGTATCATAGACACTTCTCATTTACGTACTTATGCCTGTGTATACAGTTCTTCTGTCAGACTTCTGCCAGCAGCCAGCTAATTTTTCAATTAGTAGCCACTTTTTAAACTTTTTTAACTGTATATGACTCTATTGGGATATCTTTAGTTTGATTTTGTCATGTGCGGTTTAGGCTAATATTATTTTTTGTTTGATAGTACACTAGGCGCACATCTGCTGACACGATTTGCTTCGTTGCATCACCCTCCAGAAAGCCATCGTACCATAATCTTTGAAGGGGGCTACTGAGAGCAGTGTCATGTTAACTACAGGTAACAATTGACCGCTCGCATTTGATTCCTTTGGTTGTTGTAGTCACTTTTTTACCTTATGTGTGCTTCAATCAACTTCTCATTTTCCACTAGTCACAACTCCATTGGCGATACGATTCCAGCATACGATCCATCTTTGGCATTTTGCATATTAATGGCTACTTATATAAGGTTTGTTAAGTCTAGCATATTGCATCTATTTAGCCATGATATTTTTATGCCGCATATGGGGGTGTCTAGTGTTTTCCTGTCTGGGCTATTTCGACCTTTGTGGCCCCTATGGTGCACCTTATTAATTTTAATTATTTTTTACACTCTCAGGGTCGGTGCCTCGCCTCTGGTTTTTCTAAATAAAACCCTGCTTCTGGGGCTATTCTCATTTAGATATACTTCCCCAGCACAAATGTCTAGTTTTATTGGTTCGTAACAGGTGGCACATGGTGGCTATATACAATCTATTGTTGAGTTTAGTTCATGTGATGGGACACTGCTGCATATTTATGTAGTAATGTTCTTTTTCTGCAGCTTCTCGCTTTGTATCTCCTGATGAAGACGTTGTTTACTATACACTCTACGTCGAAACCGGTTGAGTTCATTCTTTTAGGGATGTGATCTACATAACACTTCTCCTCACAGATCCGCCCTTGTGATAGATTGTTTTTAATGAATTCTATTGCTGTTTGTTTAATATATTTGTAAACATTAAAATAATCAAATGGGATGTGATGAATGTTTGTCCCACTCCCAATTGGCAAATAATGTTAATTAATTTAGTTATCTTTTTAGCCATTGTTGGTTGGTTGAATGTCACTATGTATGATGTATGGTTTGGATGCTGCACTATGAATGTTTGTTGAGATGGATGTATTTTAGTCACAGTTATTTGTTCATCTATGCTGGTGTGTTACGTGATTTATTGATGCTCTACAAAGTAGAATGCCATTAATTGACTTGTTCAAATTTTTGTATCATGATAAATAAAATAATTTGATACTTTTGTAAGTAATAGTGTTTTGCTCTCTGGATATCTCTTCAGTTTTTCGTTTTACGATAATACTCTGGTCCAGAGGATAGAGTTTTCCTGCATCTTTCCGCTTTTGCATAAAGGAAAATCCCTTCATGTTTAGTTTCAAGGACTGATTCATCTCGTGTTGGAACACCAAATGATGTTCGTCTTCCTCAGGACAATGGTACATATGTCAAAGTAATACATCAATAAAAACATATGACAAAAGTATGCATTTAAAAGCATGATGTGGTGTTTTCCATAGATTTGTTTATGTTTCTCTTAACTCTTTATACACCATCCAAGCGGAAAATGCCAATCCTTCATTCCCAATTTGAGGTTTACAATGCAAGCAACCAATAACTCTATTCCTTTTCTGGAATTACTAATTAAGATCGAGAATGAACATATCATAGTTGATTTATTCCAGAAGGAAACAGATAGGAACACCATCCTCAGATATGATAGTTTCCATTCACAAGCTCTTAAAGAGAATATCCCTTATGGCCAATTCCTGAGGGCTAGGCGGAATTGTACCAAAGTAGAGGACTTTTCCAGCCACTCCAAAATAACACAGGACAGATTATCAGATAGAGGCTAACACCAACATCTCCTTAGACAATCCAGCAAAAGAGCTAAGAATCCACATAGAGAAAAATTATTGGCTAAAAACAAGAAAAATAAATGTGATATTACTACATCAAGGTTAATTTGTGCTGTGACCTTTAAAACCCATCACAATACCCTTCCTGAGGAAGATGAATATCAGTCAGTGTTCCAACAACTAGATGAATCAGTCGTCGAAACTAAACATGAAGGTTTTTTTTTATTAAGGGTTTGAGATTTGTTTTCCCTTTCTAGAATGCCTTTAGTAGACATCTAGCGCTTAAGTGCTACGACACTAGCACTTTAGTGACACAGATAGTTAGCACTTTAGTGACATAGTATTTAGCACTTTAGTGAATCATAGGACATCCAACACTTTAGTGATATGACACTCAGCTAGCACTTTAGTGACACAATATTAAGCACTTTAGTGAAACATAGAGACCAAGACTAGTTTGTTTTTAACAATTCCATGTTTTTGTGTAAATGATATGATATGATATGGCATTTATAAGGCGCCTATACACACGTTTTTCAGGGTGTGACGAGGCAAGGGAGGGGGAACCAAAGGACGACAGACAGCGATCCTACTAGGCCAGGTGTCATTCAGATCACGCAAGTGCATGGGATGGGGGAAAGGGGAAAGTGCGGGGGAAGGGAGGAGGGACAATGCAGTACATGTGCATAGAATAATAACAATAAGTAAAGGTAATGGCCAGCAGGTGGCAAGTGCAAAAGGTAAGTGCAGACATCAGGTGTCAAGTGCTGGTAGTGGGACTGCTAGGCAGGCAGTGCAGGTGTGTGTGACTGGAGGTAGAGGGACCTGGGCCCGAGAACAGAGGGTGGCTAGGTAACCAGTGTAGATTCAGTTTCAGCCAGGAGGTCAGCAGGGGAGGAGAAAAGGCAGAAGCAAAGAGAAAGGTTTTGAGAAACTTCCGGAACCGGAGATGGTTCTCCTCAAGTTTCAGGGAGGAAGGGAGGTTGTTCCAGAGGGAGGCCCCAGCAGAAGAACGACATCTACCACCAACTTGTTGCTTGGAGAAGCGACTGACCCTAAGGGAGTTGGAGGCGGATGAGCGAAGAGCTCGAGAGGCAAGATATTTAGGAAAAGAGAGTTCAATGTATTGGGGCACCAGGCCCCAGAAGGCCTTGTGGACAATGCAGAGGGTTTTGAACTTGATTCTCAGAGCCACTGGTAGCCAGTGCAGAGATTTCAGTCCTGTGGAGATACGATCCCTGGGCTTGAGGCCAAGGACAAGTCTTGCAGTCCTTTTCTGGATGAGTTGCAGTGGGCGGAGAGTAGAGACAGGCAGATTTAGAAAGAGGCTGTTGCAGTAGTCCAGTCTAGAGAGAACCAGAGCTCTGGAGACAGTGAGCTTCTGGAGGAAAGAGAGGAAAGGTAGGATACCTCTGAGGAGGTGCAGCTGGTAGTGTGACTTCTTAGACATGTCTGAGATGTGAGGAGAGAAGGAGAGTGTGGAGTCGAAGATGACCCCGAGGTTTTAGCCTCGCAGGTAGGAGCAGGAGGAGGGCCAAGAGAGGCCGGCCAGAGTGCGACAGGAAAGGAGTTAGAGGATGTATAGATGAGGAGCATCTCAGTCTTACTGGCATTAAGGCAGAGGTCATTGGCGGCACACCACTCCTGGATAGCAGAGAGACAGTCAGTGATGAGAGAAGAAGAGGTGGCCAAAGGTAGCCTGAAAATGAGCTGAGTGTCATCCGCATAGCATTGAAAGTTGGGGCAGAGAGCGACAATGCGGTGGGCAAGAAGTGCCAGGAATAGTTTGAACAGCCAGGGAGCGAGGTTAGACCCCTGGGGGACACCACATGTAGAGAAAAAGATAGCGGAGAGGAAAGACCCAAGTTGGACCTGGGAGGGTCTGTCAGAGAGGAAAGAATTCAGCCACGCCAAGGCCTGACCGGTGATACCCAGGTTATCACGGAGACAGTTGAGCAGGATGGCATGGTTGACGGTGTCAAAGGCAGAAGAGAGAACAAGCAAGATGAGGACACAGGGGGTGTTAGAATCAAGGTTGGAGAGCAGGCCTTCACGGATGTTCAGGAGAACCATTTCCGTGCTTCTGGCAGCTCTGAAGCCAGACTGATGGTCATGAAGACAACCAACAGAATTAGTGTGGAGATTAAGCTGGGAGATGGCCAGTTTTTCTAGCAGTTTGCCCATGAAGGGAGTGGTGGAAATTGGGCGATAGTTAGCTGGGCAGGAGGGGTCCACAGAGGGTTTCTTAAGGAGAGGGTGCACAAGGGAGTGCTTCAGGGGGGATGGGAAGACTCCAGTGGCGAATGAGTGGTTGCAGAAGTCGGCCAGCGTAGGAGTCAGGGAGTCGATGTGGTACTTGATGGTTTTGGAGGAACAGAGGTGAACCTGTTTTGATGAGACTTTCATAGATCAGACTTGTCTAGAAACCTTGTCTGCGGAGAACAGGGGAAAGAAAGAGAAGGAGGGAGGAGAGGTGGCTGCAGAAGGGCCAGAGGAAGAGCAGGGAGTAGAGGGAGGGTGGAGAGAGGAGGAGAGTGAGGACAGGATGTCCTGAGTTTTAGAGATGAAGTGAGAAGCCAGTGCCGTGCAGAGAACCTGGGAAGGGACAGTAGAGGTAGAGACTGCAGCAGGGTTGGCCAGTTCCTTGCAGATTTTAAAGAGTTCAGCTGAGTTGTTGGATGCTGCAGAGACACGGCTTGGATAAGAGCTCTCTTCTTGGTGAGGACAGAGAAGCGGTATTGCCTTTGGAGCATGCAGCAGGCCAGTTTGTCAGAGGATGTACATGAAGCAAGCCATTTCCTCTCGGCCACCCTACACTTGCGTTTAAGGGTGACGAGGTCTGAGTCGTACCAGGAGTTGCATTTAGCTTTGGGCTTCAGGCGGATTCTCATGACAGGGGCAAGAATATCGAGAGTATCAGATATAGAAGAATGGAGCATGGAAAGGGCTGTGTCAGGGTGAGAGTCAGTCAAAGAGGGGGGGGGTGAGAAAGTTGCGGCGAAAGCCTCAACTGACACGCGCTTCATGGGTTGGATGACCGAGAAGGTGGGTGGCAGTGATGGAGGTGGCTTGGCCTGTGGGATAGAGAGGGTGAGATGGGAGGATACGAGAAAGTGGTCACTCCAGGGGAGAGGAGTGGTGAGCGGGGCAGAAAGGGAAAGGTCTGAGGAGAACAGAACATCCAGAGTGTGCCCTGCAGAGTGAGTCAGGCCAGAGGGGAGAATAGAGAGTGAGAGAGAGTCACAGAGGGCACGAAAAGAGTCCAGAGGGAGGACAGGAGGCATCCAAGTGGATGTTGAAGTCTCCAAGAAGGAGGAGTTGAGTAGTCGAGGCCAGGAGTGAAGAGGAGAGGTCCGCCCACTCAGAGAGGAAGGAGGAGATCACACCAGGTGGCTGATAGATAGTAGCTACAGTAAAGGAATGGCTACGGGAGAGAGAGAGCCTGCAGACGAGGCATTCAAAAGAGGAATAGGCCTGCGTAGGAATGAAAGAGGCAGGAATCCACTTGGGGAAGATCAGGGCTACATCCCCTCTGGAGTGTTTGGGCCTGGGTGCGGAGAGGATCTTGTACCCGTCCGGGAGGAGTGTGTCAAAGCTTGTGACAGAGCTGGCCGTGAACCATGTCTCAGTGAGACTGAGCACATTGAGGTCAAGTTCCTCCAGGAGGCGGCAGATGTTGGAGGAGTGTTTGAAAGCTGAGCGAGAGTTGAGAGTGGCAATATGGAGAAGGTTGCCATCCTTGAAGGACTTCCGGGGAGAAGTACAAATCAGAGGTATGCCCTGCGGAGGTGTAGAAGGAGCCCGAGGGGGGGGGGGTCAGAGAGGGAAGGAGAGGGCAAGGTAGCCAAAGAAAGGGTTTCAGGGGGAGGTGAGCATCGCACCGGGTGCCACCATTAATGGGAGAAGAAGAGAAAGGAGAGAGCACAGAGACCATATGTAGGGTCCATAGGTCAGGTGAGGAAACGACAAAGAGGATGTCAGTTAAAGTTTGCCTGGAGGAGGCACTGGTATAGGTGTCAGCGATAGGGAGGCCTGGGTTGGAGACCAGGATATCCTTTTTAAACTTCTTACTACCAGATTTAGTGAGGAGGGCAGGATAGTCAATAGAGAAGCAGTTAGACAAAATAGGAGAGACAGAGAGCACCATTGAATAGAATGGGAAAGAGAGAGAGGGAAGGGAGCGGGAAGGGGAGAAACACCAGGGAAAGACAAAGGGCAGGTTGCATGCAGACGAGACAACGAGAGTCGAGACAGATGCGCAATTGGACACGACGACAAAACTCAGAATTAAGGAACTATCACGATGCAAATTTTAAAAGACACGAGAAAAAGCACCTACTTTTGAGAATCCTGAATAGAGGGAGAAAGGCCTAGATTTCACAATGCAATTTTAAATACAGAGAAAGTGCAATTTTAAAGACAGGAGAGAATGCACCTAAGTTTGAGAATCCTGAATAGAGGGAGAAAGGCATAGGTTTCACAATGCAATTTTAAATAATGAGACAGTGCAATTTTAAAGACAGGAGAAAATGCACCTAAATTTGAGAGTCTGCTAGGCGGAGGGGCTAAGCAAGGAGGTCTGCGGGACATTAGGCCTAACCAAGATGATGACTGGCAACTGACGTTCAATGCGGACACCTTCAGACACAGTCAGGAGCCACCTAAGAGGGCCTAGGTTTCACAATGCAATTTTAAATACTGAGACAGTGCAATTTTAAAGACAGGAGAGAGTGCACCTAAGTTTGAGAATCCTGAATAGAGGGAGAAAGGCCTAGGTTTCACAATACAATTTTAAATATTGAGACAGTGCAATGTTAAAGACAGGAGAGAAAGCACCTAAGTTTGAGAATCCTGAATAGAGGGTGAAAGGCCTAGGTTTCGCAATGCAATTTTAAATACTGAGACAGTACAATTTTAAAGACAGGAGAGAATGCACTTAAGTTTGAGAATCCTGAATAGAGGGAGAAAGGCATAGGTTTCACAATGAGAATTTTAAAAGACACGAGAAAAATCACCTACGTTTGACAATTCTGAATAGAGAGAGAAAGGCTTAGGTTTCACAATGCAATATTAAATACTGAGACAGTGCAATTTTAAAGACCGGAGAGAAAGCACCTAAGTTTGAGAATCCTGAATAGAAGGAGAAAGGCCTAGGTTTCACAATGCAATTTTAAATATTGAGACAGTGCAATTTTAAAGACCGGAGAGAAAGCACCTAAGTTTGAGAATCCTGAATAGAGGGAGAAAGGCATAGGTTTCACAATGCAATTTAATTTTAAATACTGAGACAGTGGAATTTTAAAGACAGGAGAGAAAGCACCTATGTATGAGAATCCTGAATAGAGGGAGAAAGGCCTAGGTTTCACAATGCAATTTTAAATACTGAGACAGTGCAATTTTAAAGACAGGAGAGAAAGCACCTAAGTTTGAGAATCCTGAATAGAGGGTGAAAGGCCTAGGTTTCGCAATGCAATTTTAAATACTGAGACAGTACAATTTTAAAGACAGGAGAGAATGCACTTAAGTTTGAGAATCCTGAATAGAGGGAGAAAGGCATAGGTTTCACAATGAGAATTTTAAAAGACACGAGAAAAATCACCTACGTTTGAGAATTCTGAATAGAGAGAGAAAGGCTTAGGTTTCACAATGCAATATTAAATACTGAGACAGTGCAATTTTAAAGACCGGAGAGAAAGCACCTAAGTTTGAGAATCCTGAATAGAAGGAGAAAGGCCTAGGTTTCACAATGCAATTTTAAATATTGAGACAGTGCAATTTTAAAGACCGGAGAGAAAGCACCTAAGTTTGATAATCCTGAATAGAGGGAGAAAGGTCTAGGTTTCACAATGCAATTTTAAATACTGAGACATTGCAATTTTAAAGACAGGAGAGAATGCACCTAAGTTTGAGAATCCTGAATAGAGGGAGAAAGGCATAGGTTTCACAATGCAATTTTAAATACTGGGACAGTGCAATTTTAAAGACAGGAGAAAATGCACCTAAGTTTGAGAGTCTGCTAGGTGGTGGGGGTAAGCAGGGAGGTCTGCGGGACTGTAGGCCTAACCAGGATGATGACTGGCAACTGGTGTCCACTGTGGACACCAGCAGACACAGTCAGGAGCCACCTAAGAGGGAGTTGCCCTTTGCCTAGGGGCCCCTAGGTGTGGGGGCTGCCGGGCAGAGGGCTGCCCAGGGAAGGACAGTAAATAGGAAGAGAGATCCAATCAGGGTGGTGGGTGGGCTATCAGGCAGGGAGGGAGGCAGGGGGAACAAACAAGGGAACCACAGCAGAGAGAGCAATGAGCAAGGGTGCGGGGCACCAGAAAAACAATTCCACAAACAGGCAAACGGCCCAAGGAGGGTGTTACCAACAGTATTTCAGCTGCACCACCCGCTCAGCCTCACTGGAAATGGCGAGCTCGGTGTGCAATAGCTCACCAGACCAGAACTGGGAAGTGGTTGAGCCAATCAGGGTGGGGGTGGGCGGGCAGGCAGGGAGGGAGTTGGGAGGAACAAACAAGGGAACCACATCAGAGGGAGCAATGAGCAGGGGTCCTGGGGGCACCAGAAAAACAATTCCACAAACAGGCAAATGGCACAATGAGGGTTTTACCAACAGCATCTCAGCTGCAGCACCCGCTCAGTCTTGCTGGAAATGGCGAGCGTGGTGTGCGACGGCTCACCAGACCTGAACTGGTTAGTCCGTTGAGCCAAACAGGGTGGGGGTGGGTGGGCAGGAAGCAAGGAAGGCCAGAGGAACAAACAAGGGAACCACAGCTGTGGGAGCAAAGAGCAGGGGGGCAGGAGGCACCAGAAAAAAAATTCCACAAACAGGTAAACGGCCCAAGGAGGGTCTTACCAACATTATTTCAGCTGCAGCACCCGCTCAGCCTCGCTGGAAATTTGCGAGCGCGGTGTGCGACGGCTCACCAGACCTGAACTGGGAAGTCCGTTGAGCCAATCATGGTGGAGGTGGGCGGGCAGGCAAGGAGGGAGGAGGGAGGAACAAACAATGGAACCACAGTGGAGGGAGCAATGAGCAGAGGGCACCAGAAGAACAATTCCACAAACAGGAAAACGGCCCAAGGAGGGTCTTACTAACAGTATTTCAGCTGCAGCACCCACTCAGCCTCGTTGGAAATGGCAAGCGCAGTGTGCGACGGCTCACCAGACCTGAACCGGGAACTACATGACTATCGGTCTTTTTATTGCGTCCAATCTTAATGGAGGTATTCGCTGACACCCTTGAGTTGATAGGGCTTGGACATATAGTATACAGTCAGGGTCAGTGTGTTGATTGAGTTTGCTGAGCCACATCTGGAGTCATGATTTTCTTCATATTGTTTTATGTGTTTGATCACCTGCTCAATCCCTTGAGTTCCTTGTAGGTTTGGTTGGTCAGCCTGGTGACTCCATTCCATCTCTCCAACTGTATCCTCAGCAGAGTGTTAATTCCATAGTTGATGGGTTCTGATTTGCCTGTCCAGCAGTTCTGAACTTTAGCGTTTGTTGGCTGTGGGGAGTATTCTGGCTGGTGTGGTCGCCATGTTGTGGGTGTGAATATTGGTGAGTGACAGTTGTCTGTGCTTGCTTCTCAACCCGGGGTCTGCGTGCCTCTTCTTGTGTCTGTGCCTGTTGTTTGACAGCCATATCCCATTGGGACATTGTTCCTTGCCATTTGTTTTGATGGAATTGCAGCTGGAACTTGTTGGTGTTATTATTCAGTGGCGGTGGCGGGTATGAGATGTGCTGCATCCCATTGTGGATGTTCTTGCAGGTTGGAGTTGTGTGGCCCTCAGTTTCATTGTGCTGCTGTAGCAAGGAAGGTGTGTCATGTTTCCCTCCTCTGTGTGCTTCACACGTAGTGTGTGCGGGTGTATCTTTGTTATATGTCTAGAGAAAGGAGGTGTGTTATATCCGGTTTTACTTTCCTGTTTGCCTGTATGTGTGAGTGGAGCCATGCCATAATGAAATGTCCTGCAGGTGCTGAGAATGTTATGGTTTGCCTGGGAGAGGTCGGCTCTCCTGGAGATACTTAAGATCCTGTACCTAATCTCTAATGACTGACATCTTGAGTGTAACCTGATAACTATGCATCTTAATAAAGAGCCTAAGGATCTACCATGCTGCCTCCCAAGATACTTAATTTCATACATTATGTACTGTGTGGGGGTGAATGCATGATGTATGGGTGGCTGGGTGTGTGAGTGAATGGTGGACGGGTGCAGTGTAAATTAGTAGGCAAATGGCGTGCTTGTGTTCAATACCTAGATTACTTAATGGTAATCTTCCTTACTCCTAGTCCTTGCTCTTCCTTGTCCCAGTACTTGCCCATGAAGCACCTTGACCCATACGTAGGTATTAGGATGACGAAGAGGGACATGGAGGTAATGCTGGGCAAAAGGGCTGATTTTGGGTTGGAGGAGGAGAGTGGGAGGGAGAGAGGACATGTCAGGAGAGTACTTAAAGATGGGGGTACACTATCACATAATAGGCATCCAGCGAATCTAGTCATTTTGTAATGTGCATGACATTTTTGCAGGGCACTGATAATGAAGTAAGCATTAGCTGTCTAGAATGGCATTTGGGTGTAGCCAGTCTAGTAATTTCTTACTGCGTCATGGCATATTTTTCTGGGCCTATAATGAAGTAAGTATGATAAGTGTTATTAGCCATCTAGACTGCCATTTGTGTGTAGCCAGTCTAGTAATTTCTTACTGCAGCATGACATTTTAACAGGGCATCTATAATAAAGTAAGCATGATAAGTGTTATTTCCTGTCTAGAGAGGGATTTGGACGCAGCCAGTATAGCAGTTTCTTATTGCGTCATGGCATATTTTTCTGGGCCGCTATAATGAAGTAAGCAGGATAAGTGTTATAACCGTCTAGACTGATATTGGTTTGCAGCCAGTCTAGTAATTTCTTACTGTAGCATGACATTTTTACAGGGCATCTATAATAAAGTAAGCATGATAAGTGTTATTACTTGTCTAGACTGACATTTGGGTGCAGCCAGTCTAACCATTTCTTACTGCCTCATGGGATATTTCTCTGGGCTTATACAAAGAAGGAAGGATCATACGTGGTACTCTGTGTCTAGGCTGGCATTTTGTCTAGTAATTCCTTACTGTGGCTTGACATTTTGTACTGGGCATCTCCGATAAAGCAATCTTGATAAGTGTAATTACCTGGCAAGACTGATATTTGGATGCAGCTGTCGTTACTGTGGCATTGTATATTTTTCTGTCTAGCTATGATAAAGTAAGCATGATAAGTGTTATTACGTGGTTAGATTGGAATTATGGTGCTGCCAGTCTACATATGTCTTACTGTTGCATTGCATTTTTTACTGTGCATCATCAAGGCTACAGCAAACATGATCAGTTATTAAGTGCCTGTCCTACATTGTGCAGCCAGTTTTGACATGCTTTCTTAAGGTGGCATTGCATTTTTAATAGCATAGCGGTAACATAGCTCAGTGGGTTCAGCGCTCACTGGTGCAATCTGTGCGTGATCTGCAGGTCACAGGTTCAAATCCTATCAAGGTCAACTCAGCCTTTCATTCTTCTGAGGCTGATAAATGAGTACTAACTATGGTTGGGATGGTAATTGTATCTGCTATGTAAAGCACTTTGGCAAAGGTGCTATATAAATAACATATCATTAATTAAAGCAGTAATGCTCCTGTGCACTGAAAGTGACTTGGTTTTTTGGATACTATATTATCGCAGTAAGTAGCCACACAATGCTGAATTGGCATATCTTTGGCAGTGCCTCAGCCTATTTTTTTGTGTTTATAGTTTATTAAAATAGTTCTACCTCATAAGCCTTAGTTCATTAAAAATGGAAATCATTATTATTTCAGACACAACATTCTAAAACAAACATTACAACATAATACAGTACAATACCATAGACTATATACCTATCGGTGCCTCCCTTTCTAACCCCCAATACATTTTCCACCTATCTGTCACTCACCGTACAGGTGTGGCCTGGATTGGCGACTATGTCTGTATGGTTGGTTATTTGCTTGAAGAGCTCGGGTTGGAGCCTCCACCCGAGCCTCCTCTCTGTGAGGGATAAAGATTTTTTTTAATGATATTGCCCTCTACTGGTGAACAGTACAAAGGACCCGATCACTCAAAAGAGCGGGGAGAACACACCGCCACAGTACCAGCTGCAAGGAAAAAAGAGACCGTGAGTAAGGGGTGACAGGAAAGATGACATAAGCTATAGCCTTGCTCTGGTGTATACCTGATAAATCCTCCCCCTGATTAGTGGCTAGAAACACATAGACGCCTTCCCACCTAATGGTACAAAACAAAAGAAATACCAATGTGATAAGCTGGAATATAAACTCTTGATGAAGTACCCAAAAAGGATGATGTCAGATCTTACCAATGAATGTACTAGCTCGACTTCCAGGGAAACAATGACAGGTATAAAATAAAAAAAAGAAATTAGTGATTATTAGGGAAACTAGACCCGGGCGGCACGAGAGGCGCTCTAGTTCCGGGTTGGTGCACAATCAGCGTAGCGTCCCAAGTGCACGTAAGTAATCATCAACAGGAGAAATGCCAGTACAGGTTGGAAAAGGGAAGTTTAGGATAGGCAGTCCAATAACAGCAATAAATCACTAATTAGCGAGTGGAAAATTAACCTCAAAGACTGGAAAAGGAACACTCACATTACCGGAGGACCCAGATCCAGAGGATGTATAGCGAGTTGCTGAAGATGGGATGTCACGGCAATCGTTATGTGGTGCAATCCGTGAGAGTAGCCAAGGGTCTGGTACACAAGCTGACAAGCCAATAACAAAAATCGTAATCAGAAGCAGTCCGTGGGAGTAGCAGGGTCTGGTACACGGTTCGGGAAGCCAAGGACAGAATCGTAATCCAACTCAGTCTGTGAGAGTAGCAAGAGGTCTGGTACACAAGTTGAAACGCCAGGAACAGAATCGCAAAGCAGGGAAGTCCGTAAACGAAAGCAGGAATCAATTTGGCACGGAAGCAAGGAAGACGTGACTTCGGGGAGTAACTTCAAATAGAAGCAGCGAAGAACGTTTCACAGCTGCTTAAGTAGGCAGAGCTTCTCCATGACTGGAAAACATAGGTCACCTGACACAAGCATGGCAGCTTGGGAGATGTAGTCCCAATACAGGCACCTGTTGTCTAGTGACAGTGAAGACACCATCGAGCAAAAAATGGTGCAACAAAACAGCGCACACCATGCGGGATGGCCACAGTTCTGTGCGCAGTCCCACGGCGCCCGCAAGAGTGTTTATCCAGGAGCACGGGTAAGCCGAACCGCCTCATGCGCACAGGGTGAAGTGTGACACTATCCGACAGATTATTCACTTCCCTACTTCATTATGTTGGACTAATCGAGAAAAACATTTCCCCCAACCTTTTTGTGTATCACTATTAAAATATTCACTAACGCAATGGTCATCCATACAAGAGTCTAGCCCACATGACTTCACTGTTTAAATCCTCTAATCTCCTTATGAACTTTCCCAAACACATTTTCCTTGGCCCTATTGTTGTGCTACAGCCAATCAGCCAATGTTGTGTTTCTGCCTCCCCCAGGTTTTTACAATGCCAACAATTGATGTCTTGCCAAGGGATCCCTCTTATGGGACCCCACCTTTGTAGGGAGCCTAGTAAGTTAAGACAAAAGTGCATTTAAATGTAACAATATTTCGGCCCTGGGAATCTCATCACGGAGGACTGTATCCCCTTATATTTCGTCAGGTGTGTGGTTAGCTCCCTTTGTTGTTAATACATTGACATTCTCTGTATAGCTTTCACCATTTTAAAAATGTGCATTTTGTTGTGCATCTTCACCAGGCTTTCCATCATTGTAAGCTTGTCTGAGCCCATTTCAACAACAATTGGTTCACAGCACTCCCCAAAATTGCTCACTGCTTTGTCATAATTATTGCTTAAAGATATTTTCAAATTGTCTAATAGCGAACCCGATGGTGGAACCGATATTGCCTCGGCCTGTGTTGCACTATTTTGTCAAACTATATCATATCATGACCCTTTCCATGACAATTGAAGACAGCACCCCTGTTAAAATGTGGTTGGTATCTAAAATATTCTTGTCGATCAGTATGTATTTGGTATTTTACAATGTTTTCGTTTATGCAAATTGTTTTGTAGCGCCTGCAATCCATTTCCGTTAATGTCACCAGGGTTAAAGTGGTATTGATGCCATCGGGCCGAAGGTCAAGTGACAACACTTCTTGTGACGTCATCAGGTCGGTGATGTCACTTCTGCTAACCCTGGCATTTTGGTAATATGCTGCAAAATTAAAATATGCTTACAAATTTAAATTTAAAAACAAACACAAACCCAACGACAGTAAACAGGAAGAAGAGAAGTCCGATTTAATTATAAAACGTCGAAAAGAAGCGCTAGATTGCACATTAGCCATGGAAGGAAACAAACTGCACGTTTTCAACATGGGCAGCAGTGTTCCAGGGTGCTAAATGTCGACTGCTTCGGTGAAATAACATAGAAACTGAAAATGTTTGCATTATTGGTACGATTGTCTATGTTTCTTGTTAGGGAGGATGGATTGGCCAAATCAACACAAATGAAAAGTCAGCTCAATATTTGCGTATGATATGGGAACAAAGAGTTTATATTAAACTGTGGAATTACAATGTATTGTTTTCTCTCTAACGGTCAAGCACATTTTGTTTATATACCATTTTTTCTTTTTCAATAATGAAGTTTAAAACATCATCTGTCACTGCTTTGCAGAAGAACGTGCGTCTCAATAAAAAAGGTTGACTTGGGAGATGGATTGAGTGGAGGAAGAAATTAAGCAGCTTCCCATCTGCATTTCAGTGGCGGGCGCAATTAAACTGAATAGGAAACCTTACCTATGGCTTGATGAATCCTTCGCAAGGAACAGAAGGGAATTGTCTTCTAGGCAAACATTTGACTTTTAGTTTCCGCATTGCAACTGGAGTTTCATTATCGGAATAAATATGGTTAGTCGCTGAACGCAGCATGGAATCAGTGAGCATAAGGGCGCACGCCATTCTCCCTCTTCTAGCACAATTCAAGACTCAGGGGGACATCTGGTGCTGCATTGCCGAAACCTCCCACCAGTGACGTGTTTCACGGTTTTAGCATTAAGGCAAAAATGGTCCCAGTTCAAAAATATATTTTGTTTCCTTAGTTCTATTAGGGAATGGTTATTAGGATTAGGACGGGTTAAACGAGGATGGATTTTGATGCAATAAATAAGAATTTCGATATGCGCTTAATTGGTCACTATCTGTACAAGTCAATTTTAACCTGGCATTATCAGACGTTTTTGTATGGATGGAAGGAAAATGGCATATCTATCTATCTATCTATCTATCTATCTATCTATCTATCTATCTATCTATCTATCTATCTATTTTCAGTAAAAAAAAACCTTTGTTAAGAAACAGTTAAGCTGGAGAGATTTAACCCTACAAAACCCTTGAAATTCAGCAGTCGCATTTGAAGCACGTCCACCCTGACTTTGTGCCAGCGGGTACACAGCGTATCATCACAATGATGACATCACAGAATTTCAAGGGTTTTGATATGTTATTTGGGGCCCACTAGCCATGGGCTTCGGCCTCGGCCACTGTACATTTTGCACCAATACCTTTCTTTGGGGCCCACTAGTTGAACCAGGACAGCCGACCCAGCCCTTTAAGACGAGGTAGCAATACCTTGAGATGAATGGGGATGCAGATGTTACTAAAACATCAATAATCAAAACAACTCACGAAGTTGGCAAAGTTGACTGTTTTACTATCAATTATCTAAAACAGGGAGTACAACGGACATCAACGGACGTCTCATAGCATGGTCTCTCAATGCATTTAACAAAAAACATAATACTTATAGTAAAATCTTGTCATTGATGACGTTAACCTACGTATTCACTAACGTCATCGTATGTAGCAAACTACAAAAACCTAGTGGCAAATGTGATAGACTTAGAGGGAACATCTAGTAGTCTAGAAAGCGAGGTTCTTCACCATCAGCTGAGACTACTAAGCCCATCCTTCAAACAAGTCACTTTGAATGTCACTAAATACACTACGTCCTTTTGGTTATACAAACTATACGACTCTTAATTACGCACCCCCTACAATTGGTTGGCACTCTTACATCCGTCAGTACTTTTTCACCCAAGTTAGCAGCTGACAGGCTGGGCTTCCAGGTGCTGGTGAGCTGGTCATAACCATAGCTTCCCATCAATTGGCATATCATCTATCATCACCTAAGTAGTCTGCACGTCAATTAAGGCTTTAAACTTGGCCTTGGAAATGTTCTTCGCTCTGGAGAATACAGGGGGGTAGAGGCATGCTCTGCCTCTATGCGTAGGTGTTGTTCATCATCTTTGTCCAGTTCCATCCATTCACGTGACTGAAGACCACAAATTTGAGCTCTGGTGCATTTAAAATACTACTATTTAATGAAGCTCTGACATCTTCCTTGTTTTCGTCCATGCCTTCTGAACAGGAGTTTCGTTCTTTCACACGATTGTAACTAATGTCTGCTCATCCCAGTTCAATAAGACCCTGGCTTGTTGGGGCTAATCCAGTCACGCCTCTCTGAGATTCGCTTCTGTATTTTTGTTATTTTTCAACTGCGACACACTGGAAAAGGCCTTCCTTCTCAGGTCCAGCTCTGCTATAACACGTAGTGAAAACATCCATTCTTTACTTACTCCTATATATGTATACGTTGGCGCATGCCACAATCTATTCACTACATAGCTAGCCTCAAGAATACTTTGTCTGCTTGTGTTTCTTTGCATCTGTACACGTGTAAAATGACTTGATACCTTCATTGTTTCTGCAGGCATAAGTTTCTTCATCTCGAGCCCGAGATGTCACTTATCTTTGATACTTTCTTGATACCTTGTAGAATATCTTCACTCTCTTGTCTCTGCATCTCTTCCATGTACATTAGTCTGGCTTCATGTGACGTCACCAATCTGCTCTTTCATTTATTGGTCCTGCTTCTTCTAGGATTTCCTTCAAATGACCATCATACTGTCTCGTATGCAAGTATGGCTTTCATAATGGGAATATTGCCTCCAGGAATATCTTCGGTATCAGTATTTTTACTGGTACTGCATGTATCTCATGCTCTGGTTCCCAACATATAGGCAATATGGGCAAGATGGTTGAGGTGGTGGCACTTGGCTCCTTCTCTACACTGTCATGGTCTTCGGTTGTGGCTAGTGTATGTGTTGCAGCGATACATTTCTTTGGGGGCACAGTGGCACAGTCTTCGTCTGTGGCCACTTCACATGTTGCACCAATATGTGTCTTTGTGGCCCATTAGTCATGGTCTTCAGCCATGGCCACTGTACATGTTGCACCAATATGTTTCTTTGTGGCCCACTAGCCATGGCCTTCATCAGCGATGCCGCCATCATTGTGGTCATATGCTGTGCAACGGGGGGATCAAAGTAAAGGTGGACTTCATTCAACTACGAGTGCTGAATTTCAAGGATTTTGTTACAGTAAATCTGATTATCTTAACTTCACTAAAGGTTTTTCACAGAATTTCAAGGGTTCTGTTATAGTATAGTTTACTTTGGGCCCATGAGCCATGGCCTTCAGCCCTGGCCACTGTACTTTTTGCACCAATACGTTTCTTTGGGGACCACTAGCCATGGGCTTCGGCCACTGTACATGTTGCACCAAAAAGTTTCTTTGTGGCCCAATAGCCACGGCCTTTGGCAGTGGCCATGGTACATGTGGCTGTTGCCTCAGCCTTCCTCATCTGCAGAAGCAGAGGTGAAGTCTCTGCCTCCCTCCTCCACTATCATCGGATTGAACAAAGCTGCTGGCGGTTTATTTAAATCCAACAAAAAAACCTGAACATCAAAAAAGAAAAGAAAACTAAAATAAACCCCATCCTCTGGAGTCTTTTGTTTGCCTGCAAAACACTCATGTTTTGGCTGCATCTTACTGATGTTGCAGCTTTTCTGTGGCCACTAGCAAATCTTCAGGCCAGAAATGCACATTCTGTAAGATGGCCACCATGTTCTAGGGCTGCATTGTTTCTTTCTCCCTGACTGCTGCTCCTTTTGCAATTGGCTGCCTCCTCCTGCTGAGCCAATTAGAGGTACTGGCAGGCGGAAGCCGGCCCGCCAACAAAGGCCCACTTCGAGACTATGTCTGTGCCTGTCCGGGCCTAGGAGGGCTGTCAGGGCCCCAGACACTTTTCCCAACCACAAGCTATGCTGCAGTCTGCTGGGTACTTCCTGCTCTCCCACAAACTCGTGCATCAGCACCACTTGCTTCAAACTATTGCGCCCCAGGGATTGATGATTCAACTATTAGTTTGCCTCCTCCACTAGCTTCCTGATCTATATCTTTGTATATCTCACTTTGCTTAACCTCTTCACCTTCTTTTAGTGTTGTGCATTTACATCCTGCACCCTAGATTCACTGCACTTGTGGTGTCACAGTTTTATTACCCAGCACACTGCAGCCAGTCACTCCTTCCCAGACAATGAATGTGGCGTACAATGAAGCACATTTTATTTTTTAATAAACCACAGGTTATTTATCTTCAAGTAGGCCTCCAACCCATCTCGCACCCAACCCCCACAAGCACCCAATGTCACAATGAACCAGGAATCGGGATGGTGTGTATCAATAAGATATGTATTACTGCATTATTTAATGCAACAGGAAAATCAAACAATTTCACATCCACCAATGTTGTGGTAATATAAATGCATTAATCTCTACAAAACAATTAGGTTAAGATATCCTGTTACAATTCACACAATCTTGAATGGCAACACAGAAAAATAACTGTTTTATAAAGAGATAACACCAACAGTTTAGCACTCACACCTGCAACATCCAACCCCCAAACCTCAGCTAACTTGATTCCTTTGAATGGAAGGCAGTGGCAAGGAGAAGGAATAGAGAGAAAATCGGATTTGGGGTAAAGCTCACCACCCCAAGATGGGAAGCCATCAAAGAAAGTGAAAATCTGATTTTGGAGCAAAATGGGAGAATGGGATTTTGATTATTACTCACAACTGGTAGGGGACAGAATAAAAAGAAATTCATGTTGCTTAAACTTGAGGAGATAGGGAAGCTAAGATAATACTAATCAGCACACCAGGGCAAAGTAGAAATTAAATGGGAAAATTTGTTTTGTGAGAAAGCAAATGCATAAGGGAAAACATACAATGGAAAACAAAATTTCGATTTACACTGGATTTACAATGGCTGGCAGCTCAGGGAAGGGGTTTAGATCAGAATAGGAAAATCACTTTTCAATGACAAAGACAGAGGCACATAACAGATTGACTTGTAGGCAAAAGGGATTGCTATCAACGGGACTACGGTTTGGGGTTTTAATAGGACAGATGCAAGTAGGAATTTGTGGGGTGATGCACACAATACACAGAGAAGCTCGGTTTTCAGTTACAAGGAGACTAATTCTTTTGAGGCAACACTTTAATGACTATGGTAATTAAAGAAAGACACCAGGGACAAGGTGGTTAATTTCGAATTTCAACTATCTGGTACTGTGAATTTCAATGGGGGAATTCATTGATTTACTCAAAAATATGCTAGGGATTTACACAGACACTGAGTGGTTTACCAAAGGGATTATGCTAACATACATATGCTAAATACAGAGTCTTCTATTGGAAGGTGACTGAATTACCCTAGCAATGTGGGGTTTTCAATGGGGGAATTATTGGGTGCAATGCTACAAAAGGAAGGGCTTATGAAACTTAGGGCTGGGGTTATTTTCTACTTACACAGTGAGCCTTGGTTTGGGATTCTGGAAAGCCAGCTGGATCGCAGGACAATCTGGACAGCTAGGCAAGGGGTCTGGTCACTGCACCTTCAATGATGGTAAAGTACAGCCGTCTTCTCTCCATCCTCCTTCTCCTGTCTCCCCAGATTCTTAGAATTAGGTAAGCCAATCGCTAAGTCTACATGATGTAGCATGGCTCGGTGGCACATATTTGTCCTTTTTTTTTACAAAATGTATAACAGTTATAAATCTGCAATCGATCAAGCATGTGCAAAATTTCATTGTCCATCTTTCCACCAATTGTCATATTTGTCCCATTTTTTGATCAGCCAGAAAACCATTCTAACTGGCCATTTCAGTCTCCAAAGTCTTAGAAAAATGCACTTTATCACTTTAAAACCTCCTGGAAGTTACATAAAAACATAGCATAAAACTAAATTATTTCTCATTCTAATTACTGCAAAAGATGCCTAAAAATGATATCAGTCCTTTAATGTCAATTGGGAGGATCTGTCCCCCTTTGTGGGAGGGGCGCTTCATCCCCCACAGCCGGTGACCAGAGATTTTTATGACCCCCCTTTGAAGTTGTCAGTTTGTTCTTGGTAGGTGGTGCAGGAAGGAGTTCATATCTCCTAGTCAAGCTTCAGCCAAACTTGCTTTCTTTGGAATCTCTCAGCCCCTGCCTTCAAGTCTGGCAGAGCAGGGAGTTATGACGCCCTCAGTAACATCACATTTGACTGTGGGATGGTTCGCTGGTAAGTGCTACTTCCAGTGGGAAGCGGGGCTTTTAATTGTGAAGTTTCCTGCCTTAGCCCAAACTGGTTTTAACCGGTATTCTGTGGCTCTTCAAAGGTGATTGAAGTCTTGTGGATGGAAACATAATGTACATTGCTTTAGTCAACCCCCCACAGCATACTTTCCTGACATTTCTGTGCGAGCAGTGCTATCTTTTCCCGGTGGCCTTTTAAAGTCATTTTTCTTTTTCACACGTGTGCAAGCCATTTTTTTTTCTTTTCGTCTAATGTTTGAAATCCTGTCTTGTATGTCACAGGGTTCTTTAATTTCTCCTTTTTGAGCAGGTTTGCATTTCTGTCGGTGCATTGAGAATGAGGGGTAGGCCCCCTTCCACATGGTTCTCTGATTTGACATGAACAAAAGAAAAACTCAAGTTGTTTTTGGTTTGCAGTGTTTCAAGGGCTGCTGTTCAAGTGAAATGGAAAGCAAAAGCTGTGTCTGGTTGTGGTGTTGAAATGATTGCCCCTCATGTGAATTAAAAGTAAAACAAGGCTGTTTTCTTGATGCAGTGTATAACTTCTTGACATTCAAGTGAAATAAAAGCAGCACAGGGCCGCTTTTGAATGTGGTGCACAACTTCTTGTCATTTAGGTGAAATAAAAGCAACGCAGGGCCGCTTTTGGATGCAGTGCATACCTTCTTGTCATTTAGGTGAAATAAAAGCAATGCAGGGCCATTTTTGCGTTACAGTGTTCAACTGCTTGCCACTCATGTGACAGGGAAAGCAAAGCACGGCCGTTTTTGGTGGTACTGTTTAAATGTGGTTTTTCAGGTGAAAGGGATTTCTGTTTAGGGCCTTTAAATGCACCCCACATGGCCTTTCATTGAAAATCATTTTTTAGTTGTGTGTATTTACACACTGCACCCTAATTTCACTGCATTTGTGGCCTTTCATCAAAAATAATTTTTAACTGGGTGTATTTGCATCCTGCACCCTTATTTCACTGCTTTTTTGGCCTTTCATTGAAAATCATTTTAGCTGCATGCATTTACATCCTGCACTCTAACTTCATTGTATTGTGTCTTTGCTACTGCTAGGCCACCTGTGAGATTAGGGCAGAACTGTTCAGTGCAGTCACCCCTCTCCTTTCTACTTCCCTCCGCCACCCTAATGGCACTCACCGTCTCTCCTCTCTTCTCTAATTCCTACTCTATCTCCTATCTCTCACTAAGTCCGAAATGAAAATGAATAAAAAATATATTGTGCATGCAAACCCTGGCATTACCATCTCAGAACTCTTCATCTAATCTCTACTCTCTCCCCTTTCACTTCCTCTGCCATTAACGGTGGGACCAAGTGGGAAGTCCTCTTGGCTGGCTTCTCATCCTCACGCTGCATCGTTAATGTCTACCACACTGGCACTGTCCTGGTTCAGGGTCCTCAACCCAACTTTCTACTCTTTGACAGGATCCTGCCTTCCCTCATCAATGTCCTTCCTTCTGTTGCCTCTCCCCTCACCACTCTCATTATCCCTCCCCCTCTTAACGGAGTGCCATGCCCCTGTACTCCTCCTCAGAAAACCTTCAAAGGCAGAGACTGCCTCCACGTGCCAACTATTAATGCCTGCTCTGGCAACAAACACTATGCTGACATCTGCCTCCTTCTTGAAGAAACTGACCTCGAGTTTCTCGCTCTCACCGAGACTTGGTTCAATGCCAGCTCAGTCACTGATTTTGACTCTCTCCTCATTGTCGGCTTCAAGATCCTTTCCAAGCCTCGACCTCACCATGCTGCGATTGGGTCACCTTAATCTATCCTGATTGGGTTCTTTCATCCATCATACCCACCCAACTCTATACTTTCTTCCAGAGACTGGTCTGTAAGTTGGTCATCTCTCCCTCCTCCACTCTGACCATTGCTATCATCTAGCGGCCTCCAGGCGCTACCACCCTGTTCCTCTCTGAATGGACTGATTTCTGCTCCTCCTTACTTTAATCAACTTCCAACCTCCTCCTCTTGGGTGACTCTAACATCCAATTGGACACATCTGCCTCAGCATTCACTCTTTTTATTGACCTCTATGCCTCTCTCTCGCTCTCCATCCTCCCCTCTGGTCCAACCCACTTGGCTGGACACTCCCTGAATGCCATTATTCAGTCTGACTTCTCGCTCGCTCCCCCTCTGGTCAGCCCTCTCTCCGGGTCAGACCATGCTCTCCTTTCCTCCCACCCAGGTCCCTTTTGGGTCTCCATCCACATCCACAAAAGCCCTGCCAACCTTGTTTTTGAACATTCAAATGATGAAAGGAGTGTCAGCCGCTGCCTTTGCCACCACCTTCATCCCCTCTTCCCTCCTACCTCAGATTCCACCTCAGACTCTGCTCTAAGTGATCTTCACTCAGCAATCACCAAAACCCTTGACATCCTTGCCCCAGTCATGCGGATCCACCTGAAACCTGCCTCTAAGCGTAACACCTGGTATGACTCCAAACGTGCAGCCCTGAAACAAAAGTGCAGAGCAGCGGAACAGAAGTGGCAAACCTCAGGTTCACCCTCTGACAAACTGGCATGCCACCTGCTTCAAAGGCAATACAGACTCGCCATCCATGCCAAAAAAATTCAGGCACAGGTATCAGGTGCATCCAGTAACATGGTTTAACTTTTCAAAATCTGCAGGGAGCTAGCCAACCCTTATGCAGACTCTTCCTTCCGAGGCCCTCTGCAATGCACTGGCCACACACTTTACCACCAAAGCTCAGGACATCTTGAACACCCATGTTTCTCACCCACTCAACCCATCCCACACCCCTTCCCCTCTCTTGGCCACTCCCACTCCTCCGTCCGCCTTCTTATCATTCACCCCTGTCACACCTGAAGAAGTTACCAAAGTTGTCCTCTCTATGAAGGCTTCTTCCAAACAGGCTCCCCTCTGCTCGTCCAGAACTTTCAAGGACAAAATTGGCTCTCTTGCCCCTGCACTCGCTGATTTCTGCAATCACTATTTGGCCACTGGCTCTTGCTCCTCCTCCCTCAAGCACTCCATTGTGTGCCCACTAATGAAAAAACCTTCAGCAGTCCCTACCTGTCCATCCAACTACCACAGTATTTCAATCACCCCCTTCCTGGTGAAACCACCTTAGAAGCTGGGCTTGCCCCAACTCAACTCACATACTGAACTTGTTGGTGGTCTCCACAATCATCAATCTGAATTCTGAGCATCCAGAGGCACAGAAACTGCTCTTCTGAACACCTTTGAAGAACTGCTTGGACTCCAACTCCTCAGCTGTCCCCATTCTACTTGATATCTCTTCTGCCTTTGACACTGTCAACCATTCTATACTCATACAAAGGCCCCACTCGTATGAGTCTTGGTTTCTTGGAACAGGCACTGGAATGGCTGACTTCTTTCCTTAATGACCTCTATTCCCATGTCATCCTGGGCACCTTCTCCTCTCCTATTTCCTCCTCCACCTGTGCTGTCCCCAAGAGATTTATCCTTTTCCACAGGATATTTAACAGCAACATTGCACAGCTGGCACACCTCATCTCCTACTTCTGCCTCTACTTCCAATGTTATGCAGATTACACTGAACTCTTTTTCAGACTTCCTGCTGACTAACTTGCACCTTCATTCATCCCTGACCGCCGGTCTGCCATCCAGGCTTGGTGCCCTTCCAATGATCTCTGCCTCAATGGCAGCAAAACTGAGATTCTTCCAATTGGGGCGCCTGCTCCCTCCTTCTTCCCTTCTCTCGGGCCTACCACTTTGGGCTCTCCCCCTGCTCCTTCTTCTGAAGCCAGAAACCTTGGAGCCATCTTTGACTCCTGTCTCTCCTTCCTCCCTCACATGCAGGACATGTCCAAGAGGTCCCACCTCCAACTCTACCTTCTCAAAGGAATTCTCCCATTTCTCAGTTTCCCCCAGAAGCTCAATGTTTCCCAAGCCCTGGTTCTCTCTAGGCTTGACTATTGCAACAGCCTCCTCCTCAATCTAACTTCTTCCACTCTGCGACCCCTTCAGCTAATCCAGAATAGAGCAGCAAGACTTATCCTTAGCCTTAAACCCGGGAAACACATCTCTCCTGCCCTAAAAAGCCTCCTCTTGCTCCAGGTTGCTACACGGATCAAATTCAAATCCCTCCGCATCATCCACAAGGCTCTCTGGGTCCAGGACCACACTATGTGCAACTCTCTCTTATCAAATACTCTCCTTCTAGACCTCTACGGTCCTCTGGCACCAACTCTCTGGGTTAAAGCGTTTTGCTAAACAGAGAGCAGGAGGCCGCTCACTTTCCTCAGCTGGATCCCTCCTTTGGAACAGCCACCCACTCCCACTGTGTCTTGAGCAGGACCATCTGAAGCTCTGAAAACACCTCAAGACTCTCATCTTTTCCTCCTCCTTCCCTTCTTCCTGCCTCTGCTAATCCCACAGTTGTTGTGATTTGCATTCTCTGGGCCTCTGACCATTTACACCCAATCTCCCCAGCATTTGTCTCGGCACACCATCCCCACGGGAGATTTGCACTTTCCACACAACGCAGCTCCTGGCCACATAGCACTTACCATACCTTCCACTTCATCTGCGGCCCACACTCGAGCACCTACCCCACTGTATTCTTGCACCTTCTGAATGCTCACAAGGCATAGTAGGTTCGTCCGTCCCTTCCCCCTCTGTATTTTTGGTATTTAATTGTACTGTTATCCCATGTTCCTTCCTGCTGCCCTCTGGGCGCTTTGAAACAGAATGTATGTCCTGTATAAGTGCCTAACAAGCAATCAATAAATAAAATAAATATATTATACAAATAAGATTCTTTGGGGCCCATTAGCCATGGCCTTCAGCCATGTCCACTGTACATGTTGCACCAATACATTTCTTTTGGGATCGCGAGCCATGGCCTTCGGTCATGATCAGTGGCTGTAGATGTTGCACCAATGGTTTTTTTGGGGGGCCACTAGTCACGGTCTTCAGCCGTAGCCACTGTACATGTTACGCCAATATGTTTCTTTGGGGCCCACTAGCTATGGCTTTCAGCCATGGCCACTCTACATGTTGCACCAATAAGTTTATTTGGGGCCCACTAGCCCTGGCCTCCGCCACGGCAAGTGACCACAGCCTTTGGCTGTGCCCACTGTAGATGTTCCACCAATATGTTTCTTTGGGGCCCACTAGTCATGGCCTTTGGCCATGGCCACTGGCACAAGGACCCATTACACCACGCCTAGAACATGGAATCATTGTCAGTGTAAAATGTCATTCTTTTCACTCTCTCCTGATTCCTGCAGGATTCCCAAGATATTCCCCCGATAATGGCCATGAACTACACATGCAGAAGCCATGCCTGCTGTATTCTCTCAGTATTCCCCTGATAATCCAAAAACATTTGAAAACCAAAAACTCTCCCATTCCTCTCAGGCACTCACTAGGTGCCCCCACCGTCTTTCTGTGGACCGCCCACTCACATCAGCTGCTTTTGCTCCTCCATAGCCCTCTCCCATTACCCCCTTTCACTCTTTTGTTCATGTGAGGCAATTTCTTTTCTGAGCGCATCTTCCATTGTAGCCACAGGAATCTCGCGAGATTCCCTCAGTATTGCCCCGATAATCCAAAAACGTTCAAACTGTAACTGGCTCTCCCGGCCACCCCAACTCTCCAATTTCACATGGTATCCTCTTTCCCCCTCCCCACCACTAGCCTAATGCTATTGCATAATTTGTCTTCCTTCAAATAGGTTTTTGAGCACTTTTCATTTTCGTATTACCCCGGTATTACCCCTGTAATCGCTTGCAATGAACCAAAAAAAAAATGCGGGTTTTCATTTCAGACAAGCTTCTCTGTTGCAAAGCACCATGGGAGGAATAAATATTGTTTTGGGTGCAGGGTGCACCGCCTTCCCTGTCAAATATTTTATGAACTCCCAGACGGAAGAACCCCAAACCTGTCCCGGAAATTAAGTCAAGGCTTCATGCCCAAGTTGTTTCTTATTTGGTCCAAATCCGTATTGCAGTTTTTGGACTTTACCAAATTTTGACTTTTCTTTATGGGAAAATGAATCGGAGTAGGCTTTCTAAATAACATTTTCATTTTTTATCAAATCTTTCCCATAATTTCCAGTCTGGGGGGCCTGTGACAAAAATTATGTTTGGAAAGTATCAGCCATATCCGTCTTGCAAGTGAACATTTATTTGCAATAGAATTTAAGGATTTCCTGTGACACCAAGGCTTTCACCTTAACTGTAAGGCAGCTACCATCTCGACTTTCTTATATTAATATTAGATGTCGAAGCCAAATTGCCAATGCACTTTACTGAACATTTTAACAATGTGTTGCTAAACAATGTGTGCAAGCTCTGTTTTTGTCTAATGTGTTTTAAAGATGTCTAATAGAATCATGTATTCACGTCATATAATCCCATGTTATCATGTTTTCATGTTATATCTGTGCACATGTTAGCACTTGTTTTTCATCACTAAAGTGTACATAGTTATTCCATGTCAGCACCGAAGGTTTCAGAGGGTTGAGGGTGGCGTGGACCTGTCTGGATCAGTGGGAGGAGGCTGAGGGAGTGTTTCCTTTGGAAATCCCTAGTTTCCTGAATAAATGACCTCTTGGAAAGATTCCTCCAGCCTCCTGTGAGTATTCGTGCCATTCAGTATAGCACTAGGGAGTATCTTAAACCTTTGTTGGTGCCAGTGAGGAGATCAAACAAGCTGTGACAGTCATCACTTCTCATTGCTCTGCTCTCGCAGGAGATCCCAACGAAAGTAGCGGGCAAATAAAGGTACACTTCTATCGCCATAAAACTGAATCCGCTACCGTTATATGGATGCTTGCATCTCGCTTATGGGCCAAAGTTGTCCTACTTTCATATGTTACAAGCCCCACCACTGTGCAGACCTTCCCTTCCGCAGCAACCCGTGGTAGTTGGAGCCTCTGCTGCACCCTTTGAGGTTCTCAACTCAAATCGATAAGGTGGACTCCTGTTTTGATTTGACCAGGGCGTAAGGACTGGCATATTCAATGCTGGTAGAGAGGGACACAGCACTCTGCAGCGAGGGTCAGGCTGATTGTGGAGGCGGGTGCGTGACTTGCAAGGACGTCCAGCCAGGCTGCATGGGTTGACCGAAGAGTGAGACACACAGCCTGGGTCAGCTGTAGGAAGGGCAGGGCACAGTATACAAAGCGAGGAGGCAGTGGCTCCATTTTCAAAGGGGCTTTAGGCAGAAGAGAGTTTTGTGAGGTGAGGCAACAGCCCTGTTCTGAAATGTACAGGAGATAAACAGGCTGACAGAAAGATCTTATTTTGTTGGCTTCACCTTTCGCCCATTCATTGTGTCAGACCAAAATTTTAGTAAATGTCGCGTTGATAAAGCCAGATGGTAGTTTTCAAAATGTGGCACCCCCTGACCTCTTTTCTCGGCCGGTAATTGTAATTTTCACAAAACCAATCTTGGTTTATTGTCCGAAAGAAACATCTGAATCCAGCTATCCAACTCTCTGAACATCTTTTTCTCTGTCGAAAGTGATATCATTTCTAGAATATCGTTTATTTTCGATGTTGCCATAATTTTCAATACATTGGCCTTCCCCGATATCGATAGATTTCGGTCTGCACATCTCCCTAACTTCTAGATTATTGATAGCCTTAGACATCTTTTTCCACTTTGTCATGTTATGCGTAAGGCTTTCGGCTTTGACCAGTTGATTTTATAGCCAGTGACTTTACCATAAATGCTGATAGCACTGCGTATGAAGACTCCAGTTGAAATACGCACGCCTGTTTGTGGATGGAGATTTTAATGTTTGGTCTGATGATACATCAGACTTTCATGTTACTATGTTAACTACGCTTTTAAAAGACTACCAATTGCTGCAATGTTTTTGAGGGTTCTACCCATATTAAAGGACATACTCTACACTTGTTTTTTGCCGCTGGTAACTCTGTGAAAGTTCACTCCTGTTTGCCCGTGGTCTGGTCATATCATATTATAGCACCATATACGGTAACTGATCCTCAACCACTGATAATAGCTAGACCAATCAACCAGCCTTGACATAACGGGAGAGAAGTTGATTCCTCAGTTTTGTCATCTTGTATTGTGGAACACTACGAGCCGTTCTATTTAACTCGAGCCCATGATCCACTAATTACACTCAAAGATGCCTTCACTGCAGCGGCTGATGAACTAGCCCCTTTGAAAACAGAAAGAGTCACACGTCGACGCTCAGCACCTTGGTTTAAGGCATTCCTGCGGTTTTCAGGTAGAGTGCATGTGGTGCTCAGCCAGGGATGTCATTAAGGGGTCGCAGCTGCGAGCCCTGCGGTCTCCCTTGCTATCCCGGTGGTCTCCCTTGCTACCCCCCCAAAAAAAAGAAAATTACAAAAATCTTTTTTTTCATGAAATTGAGGCTCCTGGGCTGTGGCCAGCAGCATGTTGCTCTTTGTTTGTGGAGTGGCTGGTTTTCTGAAAGATATAGCCGGTAAGATAGCCCAGCAGGTTGAGCGCTCACTGCTGCAATGTGTGTGTGATCTGCAGGTTGCAGGTTCGACTCCCGGCAAGGTCTACTCAGCCTTTCTTCCTGCCGAGGTTGATAAATGAGTACCAACACAGGTTGGGTAATATTGTATGTATATTTGTTCTATATTAAGCGCTTAAGGGCAAGTACTATTTAATAACACATCATTATCGTTTGGCCTTGGACATCTGCTTGCATTCACAGTCATTTGGTAATATGGGCCTACGCTGATATTAATGATACATATGGTGATCCAATATTGTATACTTGTATAGCACTTTACAGTGATATCATGAACATATTTTTCGTAGTGTACTTAGAAAAAATGCTATGTGATGCCACTACCTGTTTTGTCAAGGGGTGAAAGATTGTATTCCATCGCTTACTGTAATGCCACTGTGTGTTGGGTCAAATGACATCACTTCCTGTGATGTCATCAGATGTCAAAGATTGTGTGATGTCACTTCCTCTGCTCCAGGCATTTTGGTGAAATTACGTCCCGGTGCTCAGCCTACCGACCGGAGGACAAAACATCTCTGAAGGCTTGCTGCCTAAAATATCATCAGGCCATTAAAGAGGCAACAACTGCCTATTTTGCAAGGTGCATTACTGTGGTTTTAAATCAGCTGTGATGAATCTGATGAGATCATCACTTCTTTCACGGGGAGTGTCTACCTATGTGGCCAGAGGATGGCAGCGTTCCGGATCAAAAGACCTTTTTTTACAAAACATAATGAAAAAAGATCGATTTAGAAAGACCGCTCTGTGACCACCCCTGATTAAGAATACATCTGGAGGGAGAGGGTGGAGTGGGAATCACCTTGTCAGGAACAGGGGCGCGAAATGTGATATTGCCGCACTTTGAAGCCGACACAAAAACAGCCGAAATAAATTGGTCTAGGGGAAGGCAATCCTCAGGGGGATACATGACATCATTAGGGAAAGTCACATGCCTTCCATTCCATTTTAAGTATGGTTGACCCATTCCTCATGCCCTGATGGCATATTGTAACAATCTCCATCAACCTCTTTAAGTAATCTACTTTAAGTATTCCTCAACACCCCACAAAGAACAGTATAACAACAACTAGAATGTGGCTGAGGCAGGGAGCAGTAATGAACACTCCCAAAAAAATCCAATATCAACTTCCTCAATGTGATACAAGGAACAACCTGGTAACAACTGAGACGAGAACGAGCAATGGAGCATTGAAGATCACTAAGACCGGTAAACTGACAAAATGGTCTAGTCTTTGGAAACAATGTAATCATGTCAGGAAGTTTAAAACCGCTACAGCCTACAGGCAGAGTATGAGAGATCTGCAGACACTGGGCTGCACCGTGACCTGTGCCGACGCTGTGCACCACGTCGAGGGAAACCACGCTGAGGAAAACGGTGTGAAGGCGAGTCCGAACAGGGGAGAGAGAAACCCGAGTGCTGATGATTCACCGCCTGAGAACACAAGGCAGCGGTGACTGCACTGCACAAAAGGAGATGGCGATGGTGCAGTGGCTAATGGGACACATGCCGAGCCAGCAAATTTAAAGGAACTGAAGCGAAGGTATGCAAGAAATAACTGGTAAACCCAGGGGAAACAGATGGGTTGCTGGGTTGCCTGAAAGCATATGCCACTCCATACAAATAAAGCGAGATACGTCAAGTGAAGGGAACCAAAGAGAAGGTATGAAAAATCCTGAACGCATGTTCCGCTTCATAAAAATAAAGTGAGAGATGCCAAGTGAAGAGAACTGAAGCAAAGGGAGGCAAGGAGCAACCGGTAAGCCCAGGGAAGACAGATGGGTTACTGCGTTGCCTGAAAGTGTGTACCACTCCATAAGAATTATGCGCGAGACACAAAGAAAAGCCAATGAAGAAGTTAACGTATTTGTGAAGCATACCACAGATGAGTTGTTGAACTCATATCTCAGGGGAGAAAGCAAAGTGAATGTCAGTGCTCTTGGAAAAGAGGCAAAGAACCCTTTGGTGAAAGTGAAAACGACCATGGAAAAAACTCTATGAAACAAGGGTGATAAACTAATGATGGGCTCACCTCACTTCATGGATACAATGTAAAATAAAGTCCTGGCAAGATAATATACCAGGTGAAGCTGAATGTTTGTAAAGAAAAGTCCTGGCAAAAGAGTACACCAGGCAAACTCAAATGTGTGTACAAGATATAAATGCGGAAAGGAGAATCTCAAGGAAGATCTATGCCCTTCAAATTGTGAACTATTTTAAATATGTAAAAAAAGCTTGGCTGGGGAATATTCCAGGCGACCTGAGAGTATGCGACCCACATCCAAGTTGTAATGTAGTGAAAGAACAATCCCTAGGAAGGTATGTACCCTTAGGATTTTTAATCATACTGAAGGTGGAGGGAAACCTGGGAAAGGGAGTTATTTCCCCGAGAACTGTAAATGCACCTAGAGGAGGGATTGATCCTCTTAGGTTCTAAGGAACTTGACTATTCTTTGTTTGAACATTTCATATTAGTGAATGAAATCTGGACAAGGGAGCCATTCCCTGGGACTGTGAACATTCTCCATTTGGAACGTTGTGGTATGATTTATAACTTTGTGTTTGATTTGAACATTTTTGCATGTTTGAGAATCAGAGACAATACCGTTTGCACCTTAGAGTTAGTTTTAGAGTGTGAGGGCCAGAATAGGATTTCAGACACAGGGCATATTTCTTTCTTGACAAAGGACAGACCCCTTTGTCTTTTGTTTGCGGTAGGGAAACCTCATAGATTAGGGCTACTGAGGCATTTTCCAATCTATTTTGTTTCAATAAAGGTGTATAGCCAAAAAACCATGAGTCCTCTGGGTCTGCGTCTCATTCCTGGCTCTTCACACAGCCCAAGGAGTTGTTCCCTGTGGTGAGGGAGCTATCATCTCCTGGTATAGTCTCTGCCTCGGTTCCTTATTCTCAGGCTCTCTGTGACTCTTTATCTGAGTTCTTAATTCAGAAGATTGTTACCATAAGGAATAAAATCCCTGCCCATGTCATGTTTCCTCCTAATAAGGCCTCGCTTATGACATTTCATCTAGTTACTGAGGATCGACTGTTAATTTTTTGCTGAGACAAAGTTCAACTCCAGCAGCTCTTAAGCATGCTCCGGTAACTCCTCTACTAAAAAAGCCTACCTTGGTTACGGCACTTCCTGCAAATCAAATTTTCATCCCATCTCACTTCTCATGTTTCTCATGAAAGTTCTGAAGCCATAGTTACACCCCAGCTAAGGAACCTCTTGGAAGAGGCTACTATGTTTGATCTTACCAGGATGCGGGACCAAGGTGGGGTAGGTTTTCTGATTTTGGTGGACTGATCTGCAGCTTTCGATACAATCGACCACTTCATCCTGTGTCATAGCATAAATGAAGCTGGGGTGACATGTACAGTACATCACTGATTCAGGTCCTTCCATTTGGACCAAATTTAGATGTTATCTCTCCCCCCATTTAGGCGTGCTTCTTCTGCCCTTACCTGCAGGGTTCCTCAGGGAACAGCCATCTCTCCACTACTTTTTAACATTAATTTCCATCCCTCGGCTAGATTAACTCACTCCCATTGATGTCGCTTTTATTTGTATGCTGATGGCACTTAGTTGATCCTAAGAGTGGTTTAGAACTTGAAGGAAGCAGCTGTGCACTTAAGAAGTTGTCTGGCAGCCATTGAAGATCGGATGAATAACAACTGGCTGAAATTGAATGGGGATAAACTGAAATTCTGGTGATTGGATCGTCAGATGCTCAGCCCCCAGGGTCCCCAGAGTTCTGGCCCCCTATCTCGGTTTGTTTCCCACCCCAGTGGTTTTGGCAAAAATTCGGAGTGAAAATAACAGCTTCTCTATCCCCTGCCCTTCAAATAGTAATAGGTGTAGTACGGGTCACTTTAAATTAAAAACACCAACAATGGTGATCCCTTTAATCCCTCAGGCATTAAGGGGGCCTATGGTGGCTTCCTCGGTTTTTGGAATTCTTGACTAGTGCATTGCGACGTTATTGGCCCAGCCCAAATATCATCTTAACAGTACGCAAATACCTCTGCTGTACTACATCAACCACAGTGGCTCCTGGTTGAAAGCACAGTGAAGTTTAAAGTCCTCTGCTTGACCCACTGTGCTTTCTATGGCCAGTGTGCTTCTTATCTCTGTGAGAAGATTATTCCCTATAAGCCTACCAGAGCTCACTGTTCCGCCAATCTCTGTCTTCTTGTTCCAAGATTTAAGAATGTGTCTGTAGTGGCAGGGCCTTTTCAGTAGGAGCCCTTGCCCTTTGCAACACTCTTCCTCTTACCCTCAGACTGATGGAAGATCATGCAACAATCCGGAAAGCATTCAAGACTGTCCTCTATCCAATTAGTTAGGATAGGGCATCCTTGGTCTGCTCACGGTGCTCCTAGAATTTTAGCACCAGGATACTGTTATGTTATGTTATGTTATGTTATGTTATGTTATGTTAATGAAATGTATAGAGCACACATACACCAAATAGGCACTTTGGTGCTAGGAAGCACAGCCGTAGGGAGTCTTCCCGGCCAACTAGAAAAGAAGAGTTTTGAGGGAACGGCGGAAGTGAAGATGATTCCTCACCTTCCGAATTGCTCAGGGCAATTTATTCCATAGTTTCCCTGCTGCAACCGATAAAGCAGGGCCACCCAGTTGGACTCACTAGACCTTCAGGATGATAACAAGATTGGCTGTTTCAGAGTGTTAGGCAGAATCCTGTGCAATGCCCTTAGGGACCACTACACACAATTAAGACTACAAGTGGTAATACAAGTTCACCTTTGGTACAAGCCTGTACTACTATGTTAAAGTGGTAGTAGTTGCGGAGCAGGCAGGCTTATCTCAAGAGTACATCGGCAGTAGCAGAGATTACACAAAGGGACCACAATTACTGTGACTCAAGCAAACACGGACTCAAGGTTTCAGGTAAAAAATATAAGTACATTTATTTTTAAACCATCTGTTATAAAACACAACACTTCTTTAAATTCAAAACCACACTTAAAATACACTACACACAACCAATTCACTTGGTACAATATAACTCAAGGTAAGTACCCTATGTTTTAACGGACGGGTGTTGTGAAACAAAAGACGTTACCGGGAATACATATGCGATCACTTTTTGACAGTAATGACAGTTCGGTCTTACTAAAGATATGCATATCCGCGGCAAGAAATGTTACCAGGGCAAAAACACACTTAGCACCTGAGTTAACCAGAGAGAGTTGGGGGCAAAAATCATAGGCAATACTTTTGTCAGGGCAGACAGAATCAGAGAACGCTCGTTGACAGAAATACAAGAGTCAATAGGCCGGAGCCAATGTCAAGTGGAACCGGGTTCCTGTTGTTGAGGATCACACAGTCCGACAAAGCAAAAGTTATAAGAAGGAGGGAAGACAAGGGCAAGCCTTGGATGAAGATAATAGGGATTCACCCTAGCTCCTTGAAGCAGAACACAGTACATTATTCAAGGAAGAAGCTGGTGCCACGGCAGTTGTTCCTGGTAGTTTCCTGCAAACCCACGGTGACTGGTGCTTCGGTCGTGGTGACGAGAAGGAGGATGTCTGGAGGGGTCTGCACTACACAGGGATGAAGCCAGCAGCAGCGACGGTGAATAAAAGGTGCACTCCCTTAAAACAGGAGAGGCTCTTCAGATGGCTATCCAGACCACTACAGGAGTGTGCAGCGATTTCGACCAAGAAAAGGATCCTCTGGCTGTGGAAGATGAGCTGGTTTACCCCACCAAGCTCAAGGGAAGAAGACTCCGGACTGGATCTTCTCTGGTCGTTGAAGGGTAGATAGCTCAGGACAGCAGCAGGGCTTCATCGGGACGGGGTAGTTGCAGCAGCCGTCTTCTTCTCCGCTTCTCTTCGGTTCCTTGTAGTTCCAGTGGTGACTCTGACTTCCAGCCCAAGAGTCCTGCCTTTTATGTGAAAATCCCCCATTCACACAGCCTGGCTGTCAATCACGCAGCAGGGGGGTGTCCAGCCCGGACAACCACCTCAGCCAATCTTGGCAAAGTGTGACTTGGGTTTCCTAGGATACCCTGTGCAGGAGGTGACTACACCCCTCCCTCACATTCAGCCTACCAGGCGCCTAGAGGAGAGCTTCTTGGCAGAAGCCCGCCAAAAGACAGTGAACAAAGAAAGCAAACCTGGTTTTCTGCGCAAAAGTAAAACACAAGAAGGACTTTAACAAAAAGAAATGGCGAATGAACCCGACCAGAGCAAAAAGAAAGAGTATTTGGTCAAGCGGGTTTATGTTCGAGGCTAATATAATAGCCTAAAACAGTACCACGTTTCTATAGTATAAACGCGGTAGAAAAGTTAGGGTAGATACCACTGCCATCAGCCAAGTCTAAATGTTAAGAGAGCAAAACAAGGCTCTAGGAGGTACAGATAAAAAGGGCTAAGAAGTAACCCTTTCGAATACTCCATGTAAGATGGGGTGTACTGGATCTGTCGTTAAATGACTATGTAAAGTTAATGGAAAATTTACCCTTTTCTGGGGGACAGTAGTCAGCCCCAGAAATGGAGTCAGTGGGAAGTTTAAAAGACAATCCTGTGTCACTGCCCTGAAGGTGCTGTGTAACACACAAAGAAAAAGGGGGCTGCTGACGTGGTGTACTCCAGAGTCCACAATCACAAAAACAGATGAAATGCACATGGCAAAACATGGGTAAGAGTGGGGGAAAAGTTCACACTCTTACCAAGTGGAAATAAACTCCAGAAATCCAGCAAAGCTGCTGGGGGGCTTACTAGGAAAGGGAAATTTAGCCATTGAATGAGAATTCTCCCTAACACAGAGCACAGCGCCCGAGAGGGGGTATAACAAGTAAATGTGTCATTTAAGAACTCGGGACCAAGGTGGTAGTAGGCCCGGTGCACTAGATAGCGGGCCTCAAACTTAATCCTTTCTGCCACAGGAAGCCAATGAAGAGCACAGAGCACTGGAGTAATATAGGCTCTGCAAGGAGATCCTGTGGCTTCCCTTGCTGCCATGGTCTGCAAACATTGGAGTCGATGGACTAGGAGTGTTGGTGCTTTGGGTGATAGCATGCTATATAAATACCTGATAACATACCATAACATTCTCAATTTTGCTTGATATTACAGCTAATGGCTCCATTACTAGAGCAAGTAGCAATGGTGACAGAGGGCTTCCCTGTCTTTTTCTGCGGCTGATAGTAAAAGGGCAGGAACATGTGCCATTTGTGACCACAGAAACAGATGGTTCCTTGTATAAAAGCTCAATCCAGTCTAGGTATGGTCGACCAAAATCCAAATTCTCCATTAGTTTGAACAGAAAGTTCCATTCAATCACATTGTAAGCTTTCCTTGCATCACTTTAGTGAGTTCATATTTTGTCCTGATATCGTAAGTAGCAGCCTTTGCATATTATGCATTGAGTGGCGAATTTTCCCAAAACCTGATTGGTTTTCATTAATAAATCTTTGTAGGATTCTTTCTAGTCTTCTTGCCATAGCTTTCACTAAAATCTTACAATCAGTATTTATCAGGTTTATGAGTCTGTAACCATTGAGGTCTATCTCTTCTTTACCCTTTTTTATATTAATGTAATCATTACCTGGCATAGAGAGCCTGATGACATGTTGTGTTGTGGCAATGAGTTGTACATCCCTTTCATCTCATCATATACTGCCTCTAGCAGGATCTTGTAGAATTCCATTGGATAGCCATCAGGACCAAGACATGTGCCTGTATTCAGGCTATTGCCTGATTTAATGAGTTCCTCAATTGACATTTCTTTCTAGAAGCTCTCTTGTTCTGATTCCCTTAGTTTGGGCATGTGTATGCTTCACAGGAACCCACTCAAAGCTTCCTCAGCATTAACATTTTAGGACTTGTAAAGCTTCTTGTAAATGTTATTAAATTCGTTGTTGATCATTACAGGATTGTATGTCATTTTCCCATCACCTTTCTCCAGTAGACTGTTGCTCATTTTCCAATATATAGATCTCATAATCGCATAGTCCAATGTTGTGACCAAGACAGGATTGGGCATGATCTGAAAGATGGATCTCCCCTTATTCATTATTCAGGACATTCTGCATTGCCCCCCAGAGGTCAGTATGAAGTCTACTCTACAGTACACATTATGGGCCCTGGATGAAAACTGTAATCTCTGTCTGTTGGATGTTCTAGCCTCCAGGTGTTTTGTAATTTAAATTCTTTCATCAGATTTTTGAGTACCCTGCCAGCTGAACTGTTTTCAGTGAGCCTGTTCCATTCTCCGCTTCTGCCAAATAATGGTTTACTTTTACTACTGCCGTGTCTATTTCAAGGACATGGAATTTTTAACAAGTGAAAGGATGAATTATTTTCAGCGGCAGATTTTTAACATTCTGTCACAAGTGTCATACCTTTGTCAAACACGTACTAAAATAATGTAAGGTGACTTTTTCCAAGTTTTTGGAGAGTGTCTTTAAGTCTTGAAAGTATAACTGCAAACGAATTATGCAGTGATTGCAATATGCACCAGGTCAGATATAAAATGATAAGCCAATTTTAGCTTGTAATCGCCTGTCACTTGCATCCTCTTATAACAAAGAATAACGTAACAGGTGAAATTGTAGAGTGCACGTTCACCCCCAGAGGGGCACCTTGGTGCTATTTACAGATATCAGATTTTTATTGTGACCCAAATTAATGGTAATCATTTCACTTATTACAGCTGCGTTTAAAAGTGGGACAAGTGTGCCCCGGGACTTGTGAGTTACCGGCGCAATACAAATAAATAAATAAAATAAATATGCCAGTCCAAGTGCTTTACAGAAAAGAGAAATGGCATGAGATAAAATCCAAGCACTTGTAGGACATCACCTGAGAGCGCGATTTCTGTGTGGTTTTGGAAATATGAGTGTCAATTAAGGTGCAATGTTAGGTGCGGAAAGTGTGTAGTAGTTTGGTAATATCACATTTATACACAGGGCTTCAACATAACGCAACACATTCTTTATAAAGGGCAGAAAAGGGACAGTGAGAGCCACATGGGGTGGACATGGGCCAGTGAAAGCCATGTGGGGCCGAAGTGGGCCACTGAGAGCCAAGTGGGACAGAACTGGGCAGCGAAAGCCATGGGGGGCAGAACTGTAGTAGAGAGAGCCATTTGGGACACAACTAATACAGTGATAGTCACGAGGTGTTGGAGTTGAATTGAATTGACAGTGAAAGGGTGTAGTAGCACGACTACGAGAATGACATGAGACAGAACTGAGGCAGTGAGAAACACATGGGGTAGAATTGTGCCAGAGCAAGAGTGGCATGGTGAAGAACTGGGGCAACGAGAGTCAGATGGGGAAGAGCTGGCTCCCTGAAAGTAACACGAGGAAGAACTGGCCTGTGAGAGTGAAATGGGGATGAGGACAGAACTGCGCCAGTGAATTTCATAAGAGGCAGAACTGGGGTAACCCAAGCCACATGGGGCAGAGGTTGGACAGCAAAAGCTAACAGCAGTGAGTGTAACATGGGACAGATCTAGGGCAGTGAGAATGACATGGGCAGAACCGGGCCCGGAAGAGTGCTACGAGGAGGAACTGAGGCAGTGAGCGCCACATTATTCAGAACTGGGCAAGTGAAGGTGGCATGGGGTAAAAGAAAGAGATCTGCAAATTGCATGAGATAGAACTGGAGCAGTGAAAGCACCATGTGGAAACACGGTGACAGTGCGAGACATCCTATGGTGGTGACTGGTGAAGCATGAAAAAACTCTAAAAATAGCAGAACATAACATATCTGACTGATGATTTGGGTCAGTGAGAGCCACGTGGGGGCAACTCTGGAGGACTTTGCTTCTGAAGTATTGGAATACTTTTGAGCTCCTATGCACACTTGCTTGTCAATCCTATGGCTGTTTTTATTTGACTTTCATTAAAAAAATGAACCTATTAAATACATGACTGGACTATATTTGCAAACTAAGAATTCTTTAGACATGACATGACATTAGAAAATATAACCCCAAACAAATGTATCCTTTGAGAGTGAATCTGGCCCAATATTAATGCCCCGGTACTGGCCAGCTTCTTAGGATTTCTCTCTCAAGAGTACTTCCAGATTCAGAGTGAAATAGATGAAACCATCAGTATTTTATTTCTGATGAGCCAATGATGTACATCAGCCACACACAGAGGAAACTTTTAGCCATGAGTGGAGGATGACACAGTGACCACAGCCATGTTTGGAGATGTGGTGCAGAAAGAGTTCTGATTGGTTGACACACACAGAAAGACACATGAGGCCATTTAAGCAAGATGTTAGTCTCTACCAAAGGCACAGGTGCACCCAGTAGCACATCTCAAATCATGTCATGAAGGAGTGTTTTGCTGCCTGAGAACTGGAAAAAGGATCACCTGAGCGCTAGGTGCCAGAATAGGTCTTATTACATGTAATGGAAAGATCTGATAAAGGTGGTGGCCAATATCACGAGGGTAGGCTGAGAAAAATCACAGAGTTCTGGGCAATGCTGCAGAGCCGCCCAAAGCGAGGCAGGGTAACTGCTGTTACCAACAGCAGGCCAGGAGAGGGGCAGCCCAGCTTCACCCCCCGTCTGCTCCTCTCCTCCCCCCAGCTAGAGAGACACGCAGTCTATGCAACACAATGCTGAGGAAGGGCGAGGTGTGAACAATCACCTCACCCTTTCCTCCAGTCACCAAGGTACTAAGCACCTAAGGAAACCAACAGTCAGGCAGGGCCCAGGTTCAAAGACCTGTCCCCTCTTGGGGGCCAGACAGTCGGCTGTCCGGCCAGGGGCTGGAACGCAGCAGCCCCCACTACTATACATATCAAAGACCCAGGGCTTCCCTGGGTCTTATAAATGAGAGCAGCATGCTCTGAGAAAACACAATCAGTTTGTGGCCCTGAACGGGGACCCAAACAAGCAGGAGATGCACTGTTTACTCAGTGCCTTCGAAGCTTTGCTTCTTTAGCAAACTCTGAAATTCGTTGCATTCGCAGCGTCTTTGTTTCCCTTTGAACATTGCACTGTTCATGAACCTCTGCACAGCAGCAAGCAGTGAACACTGAACAAACAAAGAAAGTCTATCGGGACGTAACGAAGGGAAGCAGGACTCCAATTACCAGTGCGAACGAAGGAAGGAGGAACCTGCAGAGCAGCCCGGCGTAGGCGGTGGCTTCAGTCAAGCGTCAATTTCAGGTAAGCCGCCTCGCCAGGCTGCGAGCATGAAATAGAACACAGTTTGTTCTAACCGTGTGCAACAAAGATAAACATCTGCGGGTAGCAGCTCGCCGGCAGACCCGGAACGCGCGCTGCGCGTCAATTTCAATAGAAATATTGCAAGTTTAAACACCGAGGCTGCGGGGAAACCCCGTTCCGGGAAACCTTATCGCAAAAGTACAATGAACATTGTAATTGAGGCAGTAGGCAGACAACATTTGGTTCATACAGCATTTTGGGCATTTTTTTAAGGCCCAGGGACACGCACTTAATTGCAGTGAACAACAAAGGCATAGTTTATACGCATAACTCGACCCTGGGCACAAGAAATAATTTCAGCTCACCAAAGACATCTGCTGAAGTTTGTCTGAATATAAACCAAAATATTTTTTGGGGCAACACTCTTCAGTTATCTGGCATGGGAAACAGCATTTTTTGCAAGCCCACAAGAATCCACAAATAATTCAACAAGCATTAAAATGTGCATGATAGACGGTGCTATTGCACAACGAGTAGAGAGCTCATTTTGACATCTGTGCAGAGACTGCTGACACAGGTTCAGATCCCTGCAGGGCCAAACACAGCCTTTATGAAATGTCTTTCTTTTAATGAAACAGGGTGAAAGGAAACATGGGTGCCAAACGAAAATCACAGGAACCCACAACACCGGCACAGAAACCCAAATCACCCCACCTTAAGGCAGTCATCGAGGCAGCGGAACACTACAGTTGGGCATGGATCAGGGAGAATATGTACGGCCTACCAAGGGAAGGGACACCCATACCACCCAATCAAGATGATATCACAACACCACCAAAGAGACAGAAAGTGACAGATGGCCCAAAAAAGGTAACAAAAAACTGGCGAAATTGTGTGAGAACATGTCGGGAATGCAACAATTATTGCACAAAATGAGGGGTAAACAATGACCCTACACAGGGGAGAAGGGACCCACAAACCTCAGCATACCCCTAGAACCTACCATAATAGTGACCCCCACCAGCAATAAGCCCAACAACAGCAGCCCCAGCCACACCACTGCCACAGGTGCCAGCAACGCCAACAGCTGTCATCACAGTTGCGCCTACAGCAGCCACAACAGATGCTTTAAAAGCATGGGCAACCCCCAGTACAGAACCACTGGGACAGACAGGGCAGAGCAACAGCAACCCAACAGACATAGCAATGATCTGCAATGCCCAATTAGAGTTAAAATTGAAATCCTTGCAGACTGAAATACTGAATAGATATAAAAGATGCCTAGCATGGAATATTGACACCACAATCAAAGAGGCCATATGGGCCAAAGAGTTCATAGAAATATTTTCACTTATAGAAGCCCAACGCAAAGGGAAATATGCTTTTAGGGATCCCAAAAAGATAGAGGAGAAAAGCCATAGCCTGAAACGCCCAGGTAGAACAGAACTGGGATAACTGGTTACAGGCCTTTGCCATCTTGGCAACAATATACGGGGAAAAAATCCCCAATGAAGGCAGAAAGCTATGGGCGTACATGGATAAAATAAGAGAAGTAAAAATCGCTCAAAAAGGGAAGACCTGGCTAGCATATGATATCAGATTTAGGAGAAGCATGTTATGGAGGCCAGCCATAGAATGGGACGAGGTCCAAAATGACTTATACATGCTAAACGCCAAACACCCATCAAGAGGAAGAGGCCTCACAAACCATCTAAAAAATTAACAAAAATGCACAGGGCCCCAGAAGTAATGATAACGAGAAACACAAAAAAGGGGAACAGCCCTTTCGGAAGAACCAGCCATGGGCGGCTAAGTCTAATACCCACAGGCAGAACAAAAACCACTCCCCAAAAGCCAACATTCCATGCATGAATTTTGGAAAAAACCCTTGCACTTGGGGTAAGGAATGCTGTCACAAACACACTTGCACAAACTGCAACGGTGACCACACAGCAAGCAGCTGCACCAGAATGCCAGCCAAAAATTCAAAAGACTAGCACCAACCCCCCCCCCTCAACCCCAGGCTTAGCACCAGGCAGAACCCCCATCAACTCAAACAATTTTAGGGAAGCACTCAAGATTAACCCGGACAAGGAAACGAGCGAAGCAATCCTGCAAGGTTTCACCAAGGGTTTTATCATCCCTTTCAAGGGCACAGGGTCACAGATCATCCCAATGAACCTGAAGTAAGCCAGGGACAACCCCCAAGTAGTGGAGAGCAAAACCAAGAAGGAATTACTATTAGGCAGGATTGCAGGACCCTGGGACCACATGCTCCTCAAAGATTACATAATATCACCATTAGGACTGGTCCCCAAAAAAGAACCAGGGAAAAAGAGGTTAATTTATAACTTATCCTATCCCAAAGGCCAATCACTAAACGACGGCATTCCGCACACGGAATCCGCGGCATCCTGCACACACTTCCAGGAGGCGGTAAGACTCATACAGGAACATGGCAGGAACGCCCTGATGGCCATACTAGACATCGAATCCGCTTTCAGACTACTGCCAGTCCACCAAGATTCCCAACAATGGCTAGGTTTGACTTTTAACAACAAATTCTATGTAGACATATGCCTCCCCATGGGGTGCACAGTATCCTGCGCCCTATTCAGGCAATTCAGCTCCTTTTTTCAATGGGCTTTCCAAAAACAGTGACCACGTACCAAAATAGTACACTACCTCGATGACTTCATGGTAATGGGACCAGCAAATTCTGGTGAATGCAACAGGGCTCTGGCAAAACAAGAAGGAATGGCCGCACAGTGGGGCATACCTCTAGCAAGGGAAAAAGTGACCAAACCGGCCACCAACATAATTTTCCTGGGCATTGAAATTGACTCGGCACAGGGCTTATGCAAGATCCCTAAAACAAAAATAGCAGAACTCCTGGAGAAAATACAAAGCCTAACAACAAAAGACAAAGGCACAGTAAAAGAAATTCAGTCATTAGCGGGAAGTCTCAACTTCGCAGCCAGAATTATCCCTCAGGGGAGAGTATTCTCCAGAAGTCTGGAACTAATAAACAAATCTTACACCAAACCCATCAACATAGAAATCCAACAGTCAAAAAACTGGGGCCAAAAGAACCATTAACATTTACTTTATTGAGGAGGTAACAATCTGCCCAGTATGTATTACCAACCTTCATTACGCGCAAAGGCCCAAGGTAGGGGGGAGGTTTCTAATCCACAAGGACGCCTCAGCACTAAGCCGCTACCAATTCAAAGGGATGCTGATGAAAACAATCAGCAAAGCAGGGTGGGACCCCAAGGGCTTTGGCACCCACTCCTTCAGAATAGGTACCGCCACCTCAGCATGGCAAGGAGGCCTAGAACCTCAACAAATAAAAAACATAAGAGGTGGAAGACTGATTGCTACAAAAGATATATCAGACCACAGTTAATATAGCCATCCTCCCCCATTTTTCTCCCCCCCCTTCAGAAACAACAGGCGAAGGGAGAACCTCTCCCCAATCAGCATGGACAGTCGGCCACTCATTTATCTTCAGGACGGGCCGATGGGCATAGGAGACCAAAGAAAGGCCACCCTTCAGAAACACATTTGCTTCGGGGTGGGGATACAGAGGCCTACGATGGGCCGATATCCACGAAACACTAGCTGAGCTGGTCGCATACAGAGATCCGCCAGAATTTCTAGTCATACACCTAGGTGGCAATGATCTGGTTTCCATTGGAAGGAGAAATGTATTCAAAGACATTTGCTCCTCCCTAGCAGGCATTTCACACAATTGGAGGGGAAACAGAAATATACTTCCTGCCCATCCTAGCCAGAAGGAAATGGCAAAGGGCCAACTGCTACAAATCTACAGACATTTCCAGAAGAAAACTCAACAGGGGGCTAGAGAAATTTGGTACAGCAAGAGGACTGGGCTTCTTAAAGCACCCGGCCATTACACTGCGTGACCTGGACCTTTTTCTCAAAGACGGCACCCATTTATCTAACCAGGGCATGGAACAATTCTTTCAAGAAATTACAGCAACTCTAGTCTCCAGAGGGGGTCACTAGGAGATACTTTCGGGGGAACGCGTTCAGCCGCCAATCTGCCCACGTGTGGCGGCAAGGGCCAGAGGGGGTAACCCCAGGACCCGGTGCCCAAAAGTATGTTACTATTATGATATGTGATTATTGTTATCTCCATAACCATATCTGTACAATAAAAACCTATGGCCTTTTATTGCCAACACTTGACAAACACTGTGTGAGCCAAATTATTCTGGGTGAGGGTATGGGGTCAGCCAATAATTATGCATGCATATGGGTTCAGCAGTTTTGGTCAATACTGCAGGGTTGCCCAAAGCGAGGCACGGTAACTGCTGTTACCATCAGCAGGCCAGGACAGGGGCAGCCCAGCTTCGCCCCCCGCCTGCTCCTCTCCTCCCCCCAGCTAGAGAGACACGCAGTCTATGCAACACAAAGCTGAGGAAGGGCGAGGTGTGAACATCACCTCACCCTTTCCTCCAGGCACCAAGGTGCTAAGCACCTAAGGAAACCAACAGTCAGGCAGGGCCCAGGTTCAAAGACCTGCCCCCCCAGGTCAGGTATCCGGCTGGGGGCTGGAACACAGCAGCCCCCACTACTATACATATCAAAGAACCAGGGCTTCCATGGGTCTTATAAATGAGAGCAGCATGCTCTGAGAAAACACAATCAGTTTGCGGCCCTGAATGGGGACCCAAACAAACAGGAGGTGCATTGTTTACTCAGTGCCTTCCAACCTTTGCTTCTTTATCACAGAACCCTCCCACCCTACAAACAAGAGAGAAGAACAAAGGAAAAGAGGTACAAGGCACTGTACAGTGCCCACAACAGGTCGTGGGACACGAGAAGGCGGGCACGGGCCAGAGGGCGTAACCCCAGGACCCAGTGCCCAAAAGTATGTTACTATTATGATATGTGATTATTGTCATCTTCATAACCATATCTGTACAATAAAAACCTACGGCCTTTTATTGGCAACACTTGACAAACACTGTGTGAGCCAAATTATTCTGGGTGAGGGTATGGGGTCGGCCAATAATTATGCATGCATATGGGTTCAGCAGTTATAGAATGGTGCTCTAAAGCTATGCCCTCCAAGATCATAGGTTGCTCCATTCGGACGTTAATAGTTAATGTAGCTGACTCTTCTGAAAAAACGCTCGCTGTTTAAGAGCCTATAAAAAACATGAATTATGTCTGTTCGAGGGCCATATTTTTGAGATGGGAAACTATGACAATTTCTCTGTTCTTTTGTTCATTTCTGCACAGCTGTATATAAATAAACATTGTCTCTACTTTTGCTGCTTCAGGTTGCCAATTGGATTGCTTGGTGATGAATGTGCGTTCTCTTAAACATTCATCCTTAAACTCTACTCAGCATGTTTCATGCATTTTGAAGAAAATGCTTTTAAGAAATTCTTAATAGAACTTTGCTTGAGCTCTTAACTTGGCAGATGGCCCTTACTGATTACTGACAGGGTAAGCCCACCGCCTCGGGTCATATCAACTCAATAATATCACTATTGGCAGAACAGCTGGATGAAAAGACAATTGAAGACCAGCCAAACACAATGAGGGCAGCATGGCAAAAAAAGCCTCTTCTGGGATAGAGGATGAAAGACTCAAGACATCCTGGGCGTTCTAGAAGAGTACTTGCTGACGCTGTTATTTCATCGTTCTTGGCAGATGTGCGTGTATATGCTACTGTACAGTACATTGTCGAGCATGCTCTTAACAAACAATAACTGCTTTAATTTAAATAGTTCACATCTCTTCAACAATTACAATATTTCTTTGTTTTATATTTGTATATGTATTGTTTTAATGAAAATAATCAAACTAATCCAGGAAATGTCGCAAAATGGCAGCGATAAAGAGACTGGTAAAGAGACTGGTACACAATACATTGAGCCTTGCACACTTTTTAACTGCTACATCCAAGATGCAAGACTATACGTCCTTTTTGTCGATTTCAAAGCAGCTTTCGACACTGTGAATAGAGAAAAACTTTGGTCGAAACTTGCCGACTATGGCTGCCCTCTGTATTTACTGCATTTACAGCAGGGGGCCAGGTTGAGCGCCATAAAAACGAACACCGGTGTTAAGCAGGGGTGCGTCTTGGCCCCCCAGCTGTTCAACCTGTGCATTGCAGACCTTTCTTTGTGTTTTAAACGGGTCCCAAGTTGCCCACCAAAGGTTGGACCTACAAATATTGCCAGTCTGCTTTACGCAGACAATTTAGTTATCTTTAACCATACTTACGCTGGACTCAATGCGTCTATTGGTGAACTGTGGCGATACTCGGTTCAAAACAGCCTAAAATGAATAGAGAAAAAAACAGAATTATGTATTTTGGGAATAAGAGGCTCAACAAAACCTGTTTTTTGTCGCCTGAAGGTACTTGGGCATTGACATTGATTCCGCATTTAGGCACGATGAATTTGTGATGCGTAAGATAAGGAATGCAATACTGTTATAATAATTATAATTGTTCAATTATAATGTGCTTAATAGCAACTAGTGGTTTCTAAGCGTTGGATGATGATTCAAACCTGTGTTGCGCTGTGTTGTCTTGCTTCCAAGACAAACGTGTTGCCCCTGATCAATCCTTCCTCCCCAATTTAGTCTGTTAACACAGGCTATAACCAATTTTAGTACACAAACAGCTGGCTTTAGTCTAGATGGTATACTTCGCCTATATAGACAGTGTTTCTGTTTTGCAATTATGTATGGCCTAGAAGCACTAACTGTACAAGACTTAGATCGGTTAAGTGTACTCAAGGACAGGCTTTGGAGAAAAATCTTGGGTATACCAGTTTGTATCCCAATGGCTATTCTCATGTCGATGAAAAGCAATGTTATGATACAACAAGGTATCATATTAATCAAATCTATGACTAATCATAGATGCCCCCTGTTGTCATTGCTTGGAGATGCCATGAAGTTGAACAGTAATGAAAGATCTGTCACAACAACACATTTCTTTGAAATGATTAGTTGCCGTCCTAATTGGAATAAGGATTTCTACACATTGAAACAATCATTTGGGAGGAAGGCCAAGAGATGGGATTGGCGCAAAGGTTTTGAACACTTAACTCAGCTGAAGAGTTATGCGTGTATACTAGACAGGTTGTATAGCTTTAAGGCTGCTCAAAGATATTTGCTCCGTTGTCCGTAGGCGGATATGCATAGATTTCTCTTTTTCGCCAGCATTGATCGACTCACAGTTCTGTCTGTGCCAGGGTCTGAATTAAATCTATCAAATGACAAGAGATTCTGTCGGATCTGTAAGATCAAAACTGTGATTGAAATATGGAATCACAATCTAACTGAATGTTAGGAGCCTGGACCAGTGTGTGCAATCTAGGGCAATATGTTCATAAATTAGAATCTATACAGAGCGAGTCTTTCTGGAAATACTGCCTAAATACTAATAATAAGGGAACACAGATTGCACTTTATAGGGTTTGGAATGAGGCAGTTAAAAGTCTTGTCTGAGACTAACAGTATTTCTCTCATCAATCCTTCTTCTAACTATTCAATGAGATGAATGAAATAAGGTTGTTATAGATATATATAGATTTGGATTATGCCGTTTTTTAAAATGTTTATTTGAATTTTAAAACATAGTAATGGTGAATGCGAAAATATGAAATTAATTTAGTGGTTTGATGAAATATGAAATTTAATATGTTATGCTGTGGTGCAATTTATTAATGATGCATGCATATGTATATGAATGTAAATATAAATTATTTTTTTTATTGTAAAATGTGATTTTAACCATATGTGCAAAGTTTATGTATAACCTAAATCCCATTAGTTAAACAAATACATAAATTACATTAGAAAATAGCGAGTAAAACAATTAGCCATATCTTACAAATGCACAATATGGTGTTTTATTAACGCACGTATTTGTGATTTGTGATATTGTCACAATAATTCCATCCCAAATGTAAAGGGTAGCTCTTTTTCTTTTCCCATCTTGCAAAGAGGCATGAAAGATCTTCACGCCAAGAGTGTGAATGACCAGGTTTTCCAAGCCAGCCCTTTTTCTCTGAGCAAATCTATTGCGCCTACTTGCTGGACCTACCCATAATTGTATCCTTCCTCAACATAGCAGGACACAGAGCTCAACAGGGAAATAACATCAACATCCCGCCGCTCGCTCCATTGAAGCTCCTTACTTTTCTCCACGTCTGTGCCTTCAGCAGATAACAACACATAGCGTCCCTGCTAACTGGTATATCCAAGCCTTGCATTTCTGCCATCCCCTTACTGACATTAACCACCATGAAGAAACAGCCATGCTACTACATAGGCTTTGCCAGATTGTGCCAACTCTTCTCTTGACACCCTCATTCCTTCCAACCTCCTCTTTCCTCTTCCAGATGGCACACTAACTTCTTCCTACGCACGACAGCTGCATGCACCTCGAGAGTGCACGGAAGAGTGCTGTTACGCTGTGTAGTGTAATGAATCCTATGGAGTCCTCATGAAATTCCTACCTAAAGTCTCCTCTCAGGTGGCCAGGGAAAGGCAGACGCTTCCTGATCCTGACCTTGGGGGCGGTGTTATCCGGGAGGATTGCCCGGGAGGAGAAGGGTCTCAGGGACACAGGAGGACTTCATGGGATGAGACGCAGTATTTGACTACATACAGAAAAGGGATATAATTAATGGCAGTACATGTAATGGTGTTTGCTAAAGTAAATTATAACAATGGGAGTAAAGGAAAATTGAATCCGCTCATGCATTAAGGGTAAGAATGGCTCTCACCAAAAATGTAACACTCCCAGAAACAGGAAATCCTATGAGTCTCAGAAAAAGCTTGCAGAGAGGTCTTGTAAACCAGATCTGTGTGATTTTTCTGTCACGGAAAAGTCTGCAATGGAAAAGTTTGCATGAGAAATGTGCGAACCACAAAAGGTTTGCACATTTCCCATGCGAACATGCATTCAAAATCCCTACATACCCACACCCCCACCCACAACCACAACATACCCACAACACTCCCCCACCCACACCCTCAACACACCCACACCCACAACAGAAACAAACCCGGCTTACCTTTTTTACATGCTGAGTCCCTGCAGCGCCAGTTTCCTTTCACTTCTGTGATCGGGAACTGGCACCGCAGGGTCCTTTCCTTTTTCTTTTTTTTTCAGGAGCTGCAGGGGTGTCCCTCGCAACCCCACTCACTATACCACACAGTATAGTGAGCAGGGTTTTGCGGGGACACCTCCGCAGCCCCTGTTTTTTTTTCAGGTGTGCTGCAGGGTTGTCCCCGGCAACACCCTGCTTACTATACCACAAAGTATAGTGAGCGGGTGTTGCGGGGTACACCCCCGCAGACCCTGCAGTCTTTTTTTTTATACTTACCTACAATGCTACCACCAAAGCTTTGAACGTTTGGTGGTAGCATTTGTCAGACTTTTTGCACGGTCTGACCTTTTTTTCAGTCCGATCGTACAATTCCTTTAAAACCAGTAATCTGAACCTGAAAAAATTCAATCCTCTGTTAAACCAAATATACCTTTTTATCCTTGTGATACTTCTTTTAGGAATATGCTTGAGGAGAAAAAGGAACTTGGTGAAGAACATCTCATGAAAAGAACTAACGTTTGTGATAGGGACTTCAAGTCCCAGAATTCCCAGAGCACTGGGACGAAGAAGAGAGTTGCAGAGGCACAGCGTTGCAGAGGCACAGGTTTGCAGAGTACAGCCCATTGGGATTAATGACCCACACCTGAGGGTGACTGAGAAGCATAAAGGGCCCCCTCAGGTACAGGCCATTAGATTAAGAAAAACGATCCAGACCGAGATCAAAGTGGAAGAAGGCAAGGGGCCCAAAGCAGCAGCTGTAGGAGAGCAGTGGTAGCAGTAGTGGGTGGAGGAATTTTACACTCTCCACAAAGCAGAAGATGAAATCGTGGAAGAACCAGGATGCCAGGACCTGAGTGGCGAGAGAAGCTGATGCCGGTCCTTATAAAGGGTGTGGTCTAGAGATTTCATCTGTAGAGGTAGCTCAGCACAAAGAGCACCTGATTCTAACTTTCCCCAATGATCAGCGTTTAGGCGAGCACCAAGATGCTGGGGATACTCCAGCAGCAGAGGCTGCACAGCGGAAAGCATACCTGCTTGTGACTTTCCCCAACGCATAGTGGCAAATGGTGGCAGGCGAGCACCAGAACGCTGGGGAAGCTGCAAGGGCTCAGAGACGTGGGAGGCTGTGCAGAAGAGGTTGCCGGGTTGTGTTGGAGTACGAGGCGTGCTTCAAGCAGCGTAATACACAGACGCGAACTCCATCAGTGAGTTCACTGTCGAGCTGTGACCCCAGAGCGCTCCTTGGTTACTTTTTGTATGAACCCTGATTCATTACTGAATACCAACCTAATGTAAAACAGATTACTGACTTTAACAAATACCAAACTGATACAAAAAAGAGCTGTTGGCAGACAGAAGCTCCAACTCCAAAGATTACATCTGAGGGAGGCAATTACTATATAGGGGGTTATAAGAACAACCAACTGCACAAAGGGCAGTAGATAAAGAAGGAGAGAGTTGCAGAGACACAGCGTTGCAGAGGCACTGGTTTGCAGAGTACAGCCCATTGGGATTAATGACCCACACCTGAGGGTGACTGAGAAGCATAAAAGGCCCCCTCAGGTACAGGCCATTAGATTAAGAAAAAAGATCCAGACCGAGATCAAAGTTGAAGAAGGCGAGGGGCCCAAAGCAGCAGCTGTAGGAGAGCAGTGGTAGCAGTAGTGGGTGGAGGAATTTTACACTCTCCACAAAGCAGAAGATGAAATCGTGGAAGAACCAGGATGACAGGACCAGCGTGGCGAGAGAAGCTGATGCCGGTCCTTAGAAAGGGGTGTGGTCTGGAGATTTCATCTGTAGAGGTAGCTCAGCACAAAGAGCACCTGATTCTAACTTTCCCCAATGATCAGCGTTTAGGCGAGCACCAAGATGCTGTGGAGACTCCAGCAGCAGAGGCTGCACAGCGAAAAGCATACCTGCTTGTGACTTTCCCCAACGCATAGTGGCAAATGGTGGCAGGCGAGCACCAGAACGCTGGGGAAGCTGCAAGGGCTCAGAGACATGGGAGGCTGTGCAGGAGAAATTGCCGGGTTGCATTGGAGAACGAGGCGTGCTTCAAGCAGCGTAATACACAGACGCGAACTCCATCAGTGAGTGCACTGTCGAGCTGTGACCCCAGAGCGCTCCTTGGTTACTTGTATGAACCCTGATTCATAATTGAATACCAACCTGATGTAAAACCAAGCTGATACAAAAAAGAGCTGTTGGCAGCAGACAGAAACTCCAACTCCAAAGATTTCATCTGAGGGAGGCAATTACTATATAGTGGGTTATAAGAACAACCAACTGCACAAAGGGCAGCAGATAAAGAAGGGAACCCAAACTATCATTGCCAAAGCCAAACGGGACATACACTAAGGTACTTGACAAACACCCTGGGTTGCCTAAGACAAGGCAAGGTATATGAACCTAACAAAGTGTATGAGGAAGATTGCCCAAATGTAGAGGATGTCTAAAACCCACATTGTCAAAGCCAAAGAAGGAAAAGTTGTAATCAGCGGTTGGATAATCATACAAAGGTGGAAGACAATTGGCAGGAGGGCTGCCCTTCTGGTACTGGAGGTTCAGGAGCAAGGAAGCATAGCCTTTCTTGTGTCTGACAAACACTTAGGTGTGATAAACATCACCAGTGTGATTCTTGTGTCCCCTGAAGAGAATTCCCCATCTGAAGTTGTGAGGCAGAAGACATTGTTAAAACCTTTGAAGTTGACCCTTTCCACAGAAGTACTTGAAGATAGCAGTCGGGCCCGGCTAGGAGTGTACCAGCTCTTGGAACTTTTGTGGTTCTGTGCGGGCAGGAGAGTATACCCATAGAGTGAACCTCAGTGTTGGTCTTGGCTGTGAGGAGAGTATACCAGACCCAGAGCATTGGTAACCATTGTTGTAGAAGTGGTAGACCTGGCATGAAAGTAAGCCAGGTAAAAGCTCAAGTACAGTGGTGGGTTAAAATATATAACAAGGTTGAAGTGGAGCCAAAACGTCTTGACAATGACATTTGTTTTGAAACTACTGAAGTCTTGAAATGTGCTTAATGGATGTCTGGTTTGATAAAGCAGTACTGAAGTGTAAGTGGTGCTAAAACAACTTGAAAAAGACATTTGGTTTAAAGTTAATGAAATTAGGAACTATTCCTTGTTGATGGCTAAAAGCTGTCTCAAGACCTTAACTATAAGGAGACAGAGGAAATTGTTGTTAAACAATTGTGAACTATCCTTGAAATCCAAGTTGGAACTCTGTGCTGTCAAGTTGCATTAAGAAAAGACCTGAAGTGGAACCTTTGCGTTATGAGACAGGATTTCCTTATCCTTTTTACCATTTAAAGAAAGACCTGCTTAAATCTGGGAAAGGGGAATTCACCCAGGTTGTCAGAAGAAGCAGCTATTGTGATGTGACCTATATTGTTTTGTTTGTTCTTGTTAAACTGCCATATCCTTCCTTATTGTGTTTGTGTGCAGACATGTGTGAGGGACAGAAACCTTTTGTTAGAGTGTTTTGTTTTAGTTTATGTTAGGCAGGGAAATCCTTATTAGGGTACAGATAGTGAGGAGTTTATTCAACCTTTTTGATGTATTAAAATGACATTTTTTGAAAAACGTTCATCAAGTTGCCCACCACACATTTCTGCCCCCCCCTGACTGTGGACCTGTGTCATTCCTGACATTACTTTGCTGCTAATTTTGAATGCTGCCTCCATCAACCAGCTGACATGTATAAAACCGGCCCCTATGTGCACCAGTGCACACGCACAGAAAGAGTGCACAGAAGAGTGCTGTTACCCTGTGTAGACTGTGGACCTTTGTCTTTCCTGACATTACTTTGCTGCTTATTTTGAATGCCGCCCCTATCAACCAGCTGAAGTGTATAAAAACGTCACTTAAGTGCAGCAGTGCGACCACACAGCGACCGTGCACAGAAGATTGCTACTATGCTGTGTATACTGTGGACTTGTGTCTTTCCTGACGTTACTTTGCTGCTAATTGTGAACGTTGCCTCCATCAACCAGCTTAAGTGTAAAAAAATGGCCACTACGTGCACCAGTGCGCGCGCACATCCAGAGTGTAAAGAAGAGTGCTATTGCACTATTTCACAGTGACACAGTGCCATGATGCCGCTGAGCATTTTCGCTTAGTTGTTTTGATAACCTGTTCGTTGATTATCGTGTCAGAGTGATAGCAGTGAACTAAGGCTCTTCTTGAGGTTAACACGATTCAGAACCTGGGCATATCAGCAGGTACGATTTGTTGTGAAGACACATTCTGGTGAAAGTCAATATGTTGATTTGCTAAACTCTCTGGAGGGAGACTGTTACTACTTGTAATCAAAGCAGCGCCCTATTCTAACAGCTTGCATGATAATAAAATTGGTTTACTATGCCCCCTGCCGGTAGAAAGTACCAATTGCGCAGCACGGTGAGTGCAGCTATAGTAGGGCCCTCAGGATGGACAAAGCAATCAGAAAATCCAAGGTAACAAATTGACACGAAAAGGGGCAGCTGCAGAAATTATACGCACTGTTAATGAAAAGAGAGGCTTACCTGATATGTCACAGAATAAAAACACAGCTTACCTCAAGGTATATGCATAACACAGAATGTGAAAGACAGGATGAGGAACTTATAGAGTTTGATGAAGAAAATGGCCCATTAATGTGTAGACACTGAATACAGCTCCTATTGACAATAATGAACTTTTGAATGTATGAATAAGCCTTCAGAAAGAATCTACAAGTGTATTGCCAACCGTAATTCCTATGCCACGCATTGAGCCTGAAGAGATGGACATGGCAAACATACCAGATTCCATGGTTAATTCATCAAAGTCTCCCAATTTAATTTGGATTGCCGAAAGAGTATACGCATCTTTTACTGCCATTAGTTCCTCTTTCCCATCGGCATCGTCAGAAGAGGAAATATATTCAGAGCCTGAAATGCTGATCATGCTTAAGACACTACTGGCCATATGTAATAACCTCCATAAAGAGCCACAAATAATAAAGGAGGGTTTGCTGTGTTTGGTTGTCACGGGTTTAGAGTCTGCACATAATGGAGGGACCTGCAAGACTAGTAGATCTAAAGCAAAAGGTTTGCAGGTAAACATAGAGCAAGTATCCATCATCAGTATACAAGGCAGTATGAGGATGGCCGAAATAATAATTTTGAAGCTCAGCATGATGAGATTGAAGATGACGTGACCAATGAGATTGTTGTACAGTGTAATGAATCGTTTAATCTTGGTGTTGTAATGTAAAATTACAAAGAAAAAGGAGGGGAAAAGCCAAAAATTGTTCGTATCTGCAAGGGAACCTATGGCTGTCAGAACGAAGGCTGCCCTAAGAACTTCTCATTCCCTTGCAAATTATATGACCAGTGATGCGACTTGGGTGTAAACGCCAACACATTCTGAAATTATACAAGTTGATAGCTCATTACCTGTACCAAGGACTGTTAACACAAAAGCATTGGTAATGGTACCTATGGATGTTCCACAGGGCTCGTGCATCTCCCCCTCTTTATTCAACATCTACAGAAGACCACTTCTGGACCTACTGGACCGATTGGGTGTCCGCTATACCAACTATGCTGATGACACCCAGGTGGTCTTTGAACTCTCAGGGAACTACACACAGGACTCCGAAGTTCTCAATATAGTGTACCAAGCTATTCAGTCCTGGATGATCTCCAATTCTCTTTCCCTTAACAATACCAAAATGGAGCTTCTCATTATGGCCACTGGCCAAAGCCTGATCAAATCTTGACCCGCTGTACAAATGTTTTGATATTGCCAACAGTCAGATTCCATTGCAGAGCTGAACATGAACACCATATAGCCTGCACTAGAGCTCTATATGGGTATATAGTCAATCTACTAAATCAAATTAGGCCGTATATTTCCATCGAGAATAGATATATGCTGGTCTCAGCACTAGTGAATTCTAGGCTTGATTATTGTAACAGCCTTTTGTCTGGGAAGACTAAAGTAAATCTTCAGGCCCTCAAAGTTGTTCAGAACAGGGCAATTCGCATTGTCTTTGGCCTCCGCAGACAAGATCATGTATCTGACTCCAGGAGGGCACTGCATTGGTTACCTGTAGCTCATAGGATCTCACATAAGATTCTGACCATGGCATACAAATGTTGCTCCTCCTTATCTAACAAAACAGTTGCTCCCGGATAATCAGTCTCGCACTCTTCGCTCAAGGGACCATAACAAATTCAAACAGTCCTGCTTCAAACTGTCAACATTTAATTTGGTGGCTGTAGCTTTACTGCTTGTGCACCCCTAGAGTGGAATGCTCTTCCAATCACAATATGAACCATTGACTCCCTGAAATGCTTCAAGAAAGCAGTCAAAACCCATCTGTTCTGCTAGATGTGTGTCTTCCCTAACTATCTGATAGTTTGTTCGTCATTTTTTTCCCTTTGTTCTGTTTTTCGTGTGCCCTAAGGCCCATGAGCATGTGACACAAAATAAGAACATAAATAATTAAATAAATACATAGGACATCCCATCTACCTAATTTAGACTCTGGGTTGAGTAGGAACATTTGTATCTGACATAGCAATGGTTGGGAACAACAATATGAAACAGATTGATATCCAGGATGTTGTAGCTGGGGATTTTGTTTAGACAGTCACCAGCGAGGCAGAGGTCAACAATTGTCTGATGCTGGCCAACCCCATAATAGCAACCAATTTAACATTGGAAGAGCACTTGGGTACTAAATATTTGGCGAGTTAAGTTAGGATATGGGAACTTGAGGCCATGAAGGGTAGTCCTTTTTTGAATCGCAGTAATGTTTTGTCAATTCTACATTCCTGTGTGATCCTAAGGGTTATTACATCAAAGGATTTCAAATTGGTAGATGTCCTACACTCCACTATGAATGTTAATTGGGCGTTGATTCGTCTGGTATCCCCCATTGTGGTAGAAATTATCATGAGTCATGCTACTGAATTGAAGGACGTAGGTTCATAATAGAAAGAAAACAAGATCCTTAAATAAAAAAGAGGAGCAATCCAAATAGTTTTGACAAACTAGCCCCTGGAGTGCCCCTGGTTGATACTGAGGCACTTGTGGGGACAGTTCTGACAGGGATTGGTAAGGAGTGCCAATTTAATTTTGGATATATACTCTGTTTGTTGCATTATTTCATTCTGCCTGGCCATCTGGCACAAAATGGTTAAGCTGGAATACGAGGGGATTTTGTTAATTCACGTGTAGCATTGAGGGCCTGGGCATCCTCCTCTCCTCAGATGTCTTTCTCTTGCAGGAAACATGGATGACTGAGAACTTCATGCTGGGCGGATATAAGATCATCCAGAAAAAAGCTCAGCACAATGGGGAGGGACCCTCAGGTGGCCTGATTATAGGTGGGAAGATCTATCTCCCGCTGGTAGAGTGTGATTGTGGATTTATACATCAGAACCTCTATGCTGTTATAATCACTCTCAATGAGAACAGGAATAGATACAAGATACTGATTATTAACATTTATAATCCCCCAGGTGATATCAAGACTAATGGCATCATTTATAGGGTAGATGAGATCTTCGAACAATAGACATTGGAAAATACAGTAGATCGTTATTTAATGGTGGGTTATTTTAATTATCAGAGATTATCAGAGACAAACATGATTGATGGTAACCTTCCTATGCTGATAGATAATCAACATGGAATTAATGTACTGTTACGATGTAGAGAATAATCAGAATGTAAACCTGGAAATTGTCTATCTTTCATTTTAGCATATGATTTGACTCAATTTATGAACCAGCTAAACTCTTTGCCATATATGTGGCATAACAGAGCAAATCACATGTCTTGTCTATGTTTTGGAATCTAATGAAATGCATGAATATATTACTAAATATAGACAAACAGATAGATACCTGTCTTAGTGATCATGCTTTACTTCAATTTACTCTACAGTATAATATTGGAAGGGGAAATAATAGGTTAATTGGGAAATATCATATTAATGGTGCGGGCAACAGAGTATCTTGGTCCGAAACACAATGTCCTTGCATTTAAAGAACCTATTTTAAATAATTTAATAAGTGATGGTATGTCCAATTTTAAAATTATTAATGAGTTTGAGTCACTGATTGAGAGTATTTGATCCCATGTTAGTAAGATTCAGAAAAACATTTTGTACAATAAGAATGGGATTTACCATATTACATGTAGTTATGGTTAAGTTGTTAATCCCATAGGAAGAGCCCTTTTTGAGCGGCTTATAACTATGCTTTCCCTGGACAAATCCTCACCAAACTTTGCAAATTAATTTTTCCCCCGTAGACTGAATGGGGAAAAAACGTTGCGCACACCTACAGCCCAAACCACTGGATGGATTTTCCCCAAATTTCGGCAGGAGCAGCGGCTTGGTCCCAAAAGCATTCTTTTGTAAATTTGGTGAAAATCCATCCAGTAGTTTTTTTCAAAACAATCAAAAAGTAGGTCTAAAAAAATTAGTGATATCTATGCCCGCTCCGCGGACATGTGACGTGTTCGCTGATTGGATGGTGAAGAACGTGAAGTACGTCAGATTGTTCTGATGCGCCTGCCATCTTGGATCCGCCAAGTACGTGGCGGTGAACAGAGGCAAAATGCAATTTTGGGGAGTGTTTTTGTGTGCAAGAGTGCTTGGGGAGATTTGGGGAGTAAGAGATGGGTCAAAAACTGTATTTGTTTAGGTTCCAGGTGCCCCTGATGTGTTTACCGTGCCCGCGCTGTCCGGGATGTCCATAATTAGTCAAAATAAGGGGTGCCCTAAGGACACTATTCCCTCCCGTGCTGTCCGCAGGCAAGTTGAAACTGTTCTAAGGACACGCGTGGTGTCCGCAGACATAAACATGTCCATAAGGCATAGCTAAAATGTTTGATTCTATGGGTGTGATCTATGGGTGTGATATGCTGCGGTGGTTGTGCCAAGGGCCTGTGCAAAGGGTCTTTGGTGCATGGCCGAAGGCAGATCACACCCATAGAATTGAATATCTATGAAATATTTGCAAATCTACAGTTTGTGTACTGTTTGATTTGTATAGTTTGTATGTGACGTTTTGGATACATCATGTCATTAAGATTGTAGAGTTTGGTAACAAGCACTGCAGTATAACATATCCATGGAAGTAAACATTTTGTATTGTGGTGTATGGTTAGATGTTTGCTTCAATGGTTCTGTTATGCAGCGGTATTTATGCGTTCTATTAGAATATACTTACTGTTTGATTTTTTGTGATTGTATATTTTTTCATGAGTTGGGTAACTGGAGCAGATATTCTTTTTCAATTTCTGTGTTAAAAGAAAAGATCATGTTAGTGTAGGTATTTTATAAAGACTTATTACATTGCAAAATAGACATTTCAGCTTTTTTCGACCCTCATATTTAGTAGTTTACAAACCAGTGTACTGTGCAATTTGCTCAGTTTCTGTGTTTGTTTTTTAAATCATTGGGTCTGTGGGAAAGAAAATCCATGTTAGATTAAAAAAAAACCTTTTTTGTTATGCTTTGTTTGTTGGTTTTCAGTGTTCACTTGTTGTTTCTGACTAATGTTCTATCTGTTGGCTTGTTGTAGATTGTTAGATACCTGTTGTTGAATTCTAACTGGTTATAGTTTTTTATTTATATTCTCAAATTGCTAATCTATCTGTTGGTTTGTTGCAGATTCTTGGGGCAGTTAGATACATGTTGGCGTATTCTAACTGTTTATTTCTTTTTATAATTCAGTGGTATTGATTTATTTGTTTGGTTGTTGCAGAATTTTGGGGCAGTTAGATACCTGTTGGCATATTGTAGCTGTTTATAGTTTTCTAATTGAAGCTTTATTAATGTTTATGCACAGATTAGTTATTGGTGGTATTGATTTATTTGTTTGGTTGTTGCAAAGTCTTGGAGCAGTTAGATACCTGTTGGCGTATTCTAACTGTTTATTTCTTGTTATAATTTAGTGGCATTGATTTATCTGTTTGGTTGTTATAGAATCTGGGGGCAGTTGGATACCTGTTGGCGTATTATAACTATTTATAGTTTTTTTAATTGACGTTTTATTAATATATATACACAGATTAGTTATTAGTGGTATTGATTTAATTGTTTGTTTGTTGAAAAATCTTGGAGCAGTTAGATACCTGTTGGCGTATTTTAACTGTTTATAGTTTTCTAATTGAAGTTTTGTTAATGTTTAAGTACACATTAGTTATTAAATTTTGGTTTTAAGAAGATTAAATGAGCGTTTGTAAAATGTGCTGCTAATCTCTGCTTTAGAGTAATGGTACTATCATTACATTCGAACCATCCACATTTCTTTTTTATATATGCAGTGAGGTGACCTGCATTGGTTGTGGCTCCTGGGTGGTAGATTATACCTATTGTTGTGAAGGTTTTCTTACCAAGTGATATTTGACCATGTGTGAATCCAGTCAGCTTGCAGTTGTTTTTGGTACCATCTGCATTGTAACATATAAGCATTAGTATTATGTATTTACTATGTGTTTGTATTAGTAAGGTGGAGCGATTATCTGAATTGCAGGTAGTACATAATCTACCATGGTTTGCATCTTGTACAAGTTGCTGAAATGGAACGGATTCACAATTACGTATGGATACATACACAAAGCGCTCATTAGGGATTTGTTCCTCTGCCACATTGTTGCAGAGAGTGCATGTATGTTTCCACATGTATGAAATCTGTAAGATTTCATTTATAGTTATGTTTTTGTTTTCCAGTAGTTTTAGTAAGTACATTAGAAATGTTTGTGGATCTTCTTGTGAGTTAATAGCGAATTTCACCATTCCAGCACAGTAGTCCAATTCTTGTCTTATTCCATGAACACTGTATGTGTTGTCAGGATTGTTGGTTGCGTTTCTATGAAGGACTAACATTTGCAACACAATTGGTCTCTACTGTGTAAGTAAATGTTGTCAACAATTGGTGGCAATTGAAATAGAATATTGATTGCTACATGTGCGTAGCAATTTACACCAGTTATATTTGAAAATTTGAATGGACCAGATAGTTCTGTGTCCAAGTCATTTTTTCGGAGTGTGTGTTGCTTCTTAGAAGAAGTACCTGAGTTACTTTGAGTAATAGATTCTTGTTTGGTTGTGGTAATTGATGAAGTATTAGCTTCTTTTACTATCTTTGGAGGATTTGCAGTGAGATCCTGTTGCATTTCTGTTTGAATTAGTTTTCTTTTACAACATTTTCCTTTTTGTGGAACAGGATGTGTTTTTAGATGGGGTTGTATAGTGAACGTAGTCTATTGTATTCTAAAATGCAAGGATTATCAGTGTTTACTTTACTTGCATCAAAATTGATTAGAAATAGACCATCAAGTGTACGTAAGCATGATAGTGCTATGTAGCTCATGCCTTCTTTAAAGACTGTGTTACCAATATCTATCAATGCTTTATCTAGAGTAAGTCCTTGTGATTTGTGAATGGTGACTGCGTATGCTATAGAGTTAGAGAAAATTGTTCTCTGCGTACATACATGTCTTTGAAAAGAAGGACTCGAGCTGTTGAGCGCCCTATCCTCTTTACTTCTGACAGTTTGTCAAAGAGAATATTGACAAGCTGAATGTTGTTGTCATGTGGGTATGTTTGAAAGCCAACAACTGTACCCAGTGCGCCATTAACTAGTCCTTGCTCCACGTCAAGGTTACGTTTAAGCATTACTCTACAGTTTAAGGATAATTTTAATATTTTCTCCAAACCAGCTGTGTTGGAGATAGAATTTTCTAAGGTATTTAGTCTTGTTGTGGCTTGTTGACATGGGTAGTGTCCTACCATGTACGTCCAGTTTTTCTGGACATACATGTCTTTGAAAAGAAGGACTCGAGCTGTTGAGCGCCCTATCCTCTTTACTTCTGACAGTTTGTCAAAGAGAATATTGGCAAGCTGAATGTTGTTGTCATGTGGGTATGTTTGAAAGCCAACAACTGTACCCAGTGCGCCATTAACTAGTCCTTGCTCCACGTCAAGGTTACGTTTAAGCATTACTCTACAGTTTAAGGATAATTTTAATATTTTCTCCAAACCAGCTGTGTTGGAGATAGAATTTTCTAAGGTATTTAGTCTTGTTGTGGCTTGTTGACATGGGTAGTGTCATACCATGTACGTCCAGTTTTTCTGTGGAGCAAATTTCAATTACTGGTTGCATTTCTTTTTTCAACATTGTTTCATTGAGCATTAAGGACATACAATTGACATTTTTGTGTGCTAATTGTTCCATGACATCTGTAGCACATGAGTTATGGCCATAACGTGCATGGATGTGCCAGGTTTTTAATATTGATTGTGCTTCTTGAGTACACCAACTCTAATACTTTTTAAAATATTGGCGTAAGTGAGGTCTGCAGATTGGCACATTTTTTCTGTTAATTTTTTGTACTGGAAATGTTGCCACAGGTTGACATTTCCTATGCTGCCAACAGTTTTATGGCAGAGTTTGTGTCCTATGGTTTTAAAAATAGGTTCACCTTTAACTGGTGTCAATTGAAGAAGATCTCCAAAAACAATAATGTGTTTTCCTCCAAAGAGATCTTCGTAGTCTGTTTTAAGTACTTCTTGCATTCTGAGGTGAATCAAAGCCAACATTAGGATGGAGACCATGATCACTTCATCTATTAGTAGCATTTTCATTTGTTTTAACCCTCTGCATACTTCCATTGCAGCTTCTGTAGAAAGTTTGTAATATTCTAATTTGTTTTGGTGTTCTAGTGGAAGGAGTAGTAATCGGTGTAAAGTGACACTGCCTATGTTGTAGGCAGCTAAACCTGTGGGGGCAGTTACAACAGCTGACAGTTTGTTGTTTGTCAATTGTTGAAGGAACTTGCTGATGATTTTGATTAAGAATGTTTTGCCTGAACCAGCTTCACCACTAACGTATAGTAGTATAGGTTTGTAATTTTGGCAGGTACATTCTTTATTTTGATGTTGTTTAATGTGCAATTTGTTTTGTTACTTCTTGAAAAATGGTACGCTGCTCTTTGTTCAATTTGATTGTAGTATAGTTAAAAGTCTTCTGTACCTTCTTCATATTTACACATGGTGTTCTCTGCTTCTGTCATAGCTAATTCTGCCTCATTTGCTATTAGTGGCTGTCCCAGTGGTTCTTGGCTTCCTGTTACAGAAGGTTGACTACTGTCCGGAGTGTCCTTATCTAGTTGGGCCTGAAGTTCTTCTTCGTGTTGCTGTTCATTGTTCAACATTGTTTTGTACTGTGTAAGGTTTACATTGGTGATAGTGCTTTCATTTGGTTTGAAAGCGTCTTCATACGAGTCATAGTTTTCTAGTATCTCTTATTCTTTTATCCATGGTTTAAAAGTTGTAGTATGGACATGTAATATAGTTCTTTATGTTGAGGAATTTGATATGATTAATTAAGCCTCGTTTGGTAAGTTTCACTAAGCTGCCATCACAATTTGTCACTCTATATCTACCTTTTTTTTTCATCGGGTTTTATATTATTTTTGTATGTAAAGTTTTGGGCGATGTGGTATAGACACATGATTTCCAAAGTGGTACTCCTGTTTGGGTAGTATGTGTCTAGTAAATAGTTTTTCAAAATGTCTTGGCTGTTGGGATCATTTTGGCTATTGTTTCTATGTCGTCGTATGATTTGAGAACTCTTTTTCTAGATATAGCAGGACCAAGACTTAGCCATACTATATTTTCAGATTGTCCATACAAAGCAGTACCAGTTAAACGATCTGCAGCTTCACAGGAGCCACATTTTCTATGAGAGAGCATTTTTATGTCTAAACTGTACAATTTCTTAGATAGTGTTTTGTCCGATTATAGGTCATTCCAGAGGTCTTGAAGCCTTGTTTTTTCTGATTTTGTTAAGTAGGCTGTAACATATCGTGCAACTGCAGTGGAATCGCTGAAATGTACTGCACATCTATGTTTGCGTTGCATAAGAGGGCAATGATTGCATTGCATAAGAGGGCAATGATTGCATTGTAATCATTGATATATTTTGCTTCTTCTGTTCTTTTTATATAATATGTGTTCTTAGGTGATTTACCTTTAACACTATGTCTAACTGAAGACATGAAGTTGTTCACTTCACCTGTTTCTTTAACTGGTTTAGGGAAACCAAAGCGGCATTTGGTGTAGTATTTCCCTTTGTTTTTGTATTTGCGACGACAATATTTGCCACATTTGTGTCTTTGAAATTGTACAATTTGTGCATGAAGATCACTATTTGTTGCTTCCGATGGAATTTCACAAGTGACATATTTTTCGATAAACTGTAAAACAGTGGCATCACTGTCTTGACCAAATTTAGGAGCATCTTTAATCCATAAAAGCATGTGGCTATGTGGTGTTCCTCTGGCTTGGAATTCTTTTCTCCAAAAGAAGTGTTGCACTTCTCTGAGGTGAGGAACAGTTTTATTTCAAATAAAGTGTAGCAAAGCAATGAAACGATGATGGAAATATCTTGAAACATTAACAGGATCTAGAGAGCAAAGTTCTCCAGGTGTTGGTATATCTATGTTTGTTTTGTTTTTGTTTGATATGCGTATGAAATCCTGTAACTTAATGTAACAAACCAAGTGGGTGGGCCAAGGTTTTTTATCACACAACGTACATCTCTGTGACGTCGGAACCAGTACTTTTTCGTACCACGCATGTTTGCTAACGGATTTGTAATGCTTGATTATAAAACCTCATCTTTTTTTGCACCTGTTGTAGTAATTGCGTAGCTGACATATTGTGAAAGTGGGTTCCTGATTTCAATGTGTGTGCAACTCCGTAACATAGTTCACTTTCAAATAATAGGTGGAATATGTATTCCACATTTTGTCTAAATCTGGGATCTTCAGAATACATTCGTAACCAGCGGTATTCTGATGCTGTTATCTGAATAGGTCTATCATCGTACCTTCCTCCTTTGCCAGTAGGAAAGCATAGAGGAAAAGCACATGCTTCTATAGTTTTTTCCCATGTGCTGATTCTTGATCCTTTGGTTTGTCGCATTTGGTACATTTCTAGTGCATCATCTATGGTGTCATTAGAGTGTAATGGATCAATTGTATAATGGTCTAAAATATTGGATACTGTAGCAGGATCTAGAAGTTCAAATTGACCAGTTTCTTGTGACTCTTGAATTATTTCAGTTGTGTCCCTTAGGTTTTCTTCAATATTTATTTCTTTGTAGTATTCATTATTGTTTTTTAGATATTGCAAGGCTTTTCTAACTTTATGTATGTCTACGAGTTGTTGCCAAATCTTTTTGTCTTTTGTAGGTACACCATTTACTAAGACATTTAAAGATTGCTCTATTGGACGTTGCACTGCCAGAGTGTGCACATTTTCTTTTAGATCTAATGCTAAATAAACTACTTTGCCATGAATGCCTTTCACCAATTCAGAGGGAGGTAAGTTTGCTGTTTTTGGTTGGAGGCGTATTATTGCTTCAAATGGGTGCACTGTTTGAATTATGATGCTCTCATATAAATTGAGCTTTTGGAGGGGTTTTGGTAGTGGGAATAATTCCAAGTTATTTGTGATAGCACGTGAAGGAGTTTGGTTGTTGTCAAGTTTTGTAGTGCAGTAACTGCAAATTATTAAGGGGTCAGTTATTTCGTATTTGTTTTCTGCTGTAAGGTAGAGAGCTAATTCAAACCATTTGGTATCCTTATTGTCTTCTATTGTGTATGTTACATCTATAGTTTTTGTGTTACTTTTATAAAAAGTTCTGCGGCAACACACACATAGATAGTTTGGTACTTCAGCGGATGTACTTTTAAATTTTAGTATTTCTTTTTTGTATGTGTGTAGTAGAAGGTTGCCATGTGTAGAATTGTTGCTAGTCTGTTGTAAAGCTATTGCATTTTGTAAGTGGCTTTCACTTCCAAAATATTTTTTTCTGGATATGGTCGATTTCTTCGAGTAGGTCTTTGGCTGTACCATTTAGAAGATTGTTATTTAAATTGGCTAGTGCTAAAGCAGGACGTTTAGCATAGTATAATTTATAGACTGAATTTCTTATAGTTGAATGAGGTGTTGATATCATTTTGATATGATGGAAGGTACTTTTGCAAATAGGTCCTGAAATGCAGGCTAATGGATGTCCTTGTAGGCCTGTGTATTTGCGCACTGGACAGGTATCCATATTTTGCAGCAGTTTCATTTTGATTTTGTCTTTGCCTTTCACATACTGATTGAGGAACTGGCGTAAAGATTAGAAAGATTTTTTGGGAATGTTACACATTGACGTGCATGGCCATTTGTATACTGGCCGTTCTGGTTCAGTCGAATGGAGAGGTAATTCTGACTTTTCTGGGGATATTTTTGTAAGCAGTATTTCTTGTTGCATTATGGCATTATTAAGTTTTTCATAACCTCGTCCACTGCTATGTATGGCAATTGTGTTTGTTTGGTTTTGTGTGTATGCTTCATTAAAATATGGTTCTGTGCTCGTGGTGTGAATCCATTCACCTCCACAGATATTTAAGAAGTTATTTTTGTTGACATTCCGTTTATTGAGAAGTCTTTTTTGTAATTTAGTAGTTAGTTTTGTTAGTGGTTTCATTCTGTTTAACACTAAAATAAATAACTTTCTTTTGAGAAGGATTGCACTGTCTATCAAAGGTTTTTAGATTACTTTTTTTTTTACTTAGTTTTATTAACATTTTCTAAAGACAACAAATGGGCCACGATGGACCCTAACAAAAGTGAGAACCCAACTCCCTCCACCCCCCACTCACTCCCACCAACTCCCTCCTCCCCCCTCCCCCAATGCATTGCCCCTCCTAACTAATAACAAAAAAGAGCTGCTAATCGACATCTTTTCCCCGGTACTAGGGTGCCGAATTTCCATCGCCATCTCCATCAGCTGTATAGCGTCCAACACGCCCCAGACTGAGGGCCGCCCCTCCTTAAGCATGCAAAACACATTTCCCACCAACCCCCCGGCCCAGAGATATCCCCACAGTGTCATTAAATCTCCCATCCCCACGTCTGTTGCACCCCGTACCAGTTCGCTTGGAATGCACTTAAGTCATTGTTAACCGTGGCCGTCAGTTTATTCATAATGAACATGTTCTTTAACATATTCATCCAATCGTCTCTGGAGGAGGCCACTGGGCTCTTCCATTTCTGTGGCAGGGCCACTCTACCCGCCCTCAACATTGTTTTCCATATTCTTGGGTACCTGTGGAGGTCGGCCTCCTCCTGCGGGAGGCCTAGCAGCATCGTCAGCGGGTTCTGTGGTAATAGTTCCTCCGTCACCTCCGCCATCCAACCCCTCACATCTTTCCAGAAATTCTGAGCTACTGGACAGTGCCACCACATGTGGTCCCTTGAACCGACCTGTCCACTTCCCCTCAGACATTTGGGAGACACCCCTGTGAACAACTTTGACAGCTTTAATTGGTCCCTATGTCACTCTTGCAAAATCTTAAAGTTATGTTCCATATCCGACGTGAATAAGTTCCCATGAAACGCTATTTTGAATATCCTCGCCCACTCGTCCTCCGAAACGATCTCCCCTATTAACTCATTCCAAAATTTTACAGAATCCCCTCCTCTCCACCAGGTTGTTGGTGTTCAGGATTTTATACATCTTGGACACTGCCCCGCCTCGTCGTAGCCGTGTCCAATAATGCTTCAAAAGGGGTCAGGCTTCTGCTCAGATTCTTTCCCCATGACTGATCGCAAAGGATACCTTTCAGCCAGAGGTACTCAAAAACGGACAGTGATCCCCACCCCAGAGCCTCCCTCATTTCCTCATACGGGAGAAATTGCCCCTCCTTAAACATTTGCCCAGCCCATTCTAATCCCATGTCTGACCAGGTTTGGGTATTACGAAACCCCCTGCTCCCAAGTTTAAAGGGATGTCCCCAGAGAGAAGTCCTCGGAGAGGGCCACGAGGTCAGGTGAGCCATCGAGGGACCCTCCTTCCAGACCACCCAAAGTACTCCGAGGGTCGGGTGGACCCTCAACCTACCCGGGAGGAGACTGCAGGGGACCCAGAAGAGGTCACGAACCTTAAGGGGATGGACATCCATATCCTCCAAGTAAGACCAATACGTTCTCAACCCTTCTTTCATGTGCTCCACCATGATTCGTAGTTGGGCGGCCTGATAATAGAGGGAAAAATCTGGTAACCCAAACCCCCCTCCTCCCTAGGGAGCGTCAAAGTAGCCCACCCAACCCTCGGGCCCTCCCCTGCCATATAGACTCTCTCACCGCTTTCCGTAGGTCCCTAAAAGTTTGGTCAGGGATAATCGTTGAGAGAGCTATGAAGAGGTAAAGCAACCTAGGCAAGATATTCATCTTTACCGCGGTTATGCGGCCATACCAGGACAAAATCATCCCTCCCCATTTCCTCAAATCGGAAGTAATCCCTGCCATTACGGGGCCGTAATTGGTTGAAGCCAACTTTGAAAGGTCCCTAGCAATGGAAACGCCCAGGTAGCGAATGGCATCCCTCCCAACCACCCCTCCCCTGTACCTGCCGAGAGAATCCAACCTCGGGTCCTGCACCTTCATGGGGAGCAGCACTGACTTTGCCATGTTAAATTTCAACCCCGAAAATTGGCCAAAAGTGGTCAGCAGTGACAAGAGAGGGGGGAGCGAGGAGTCTGGACGCACCAGATACACCAGAATATCATCTGCAAACAAAGATAGTTTGAACTCCACCTCACCTCTCCTAATCCATTGGACATCTGGATGGGCTCTCAACGCTATGGCCAGGGGTTCCAACGTAAGGACATATAGCAGGGGGGAAAGCTGGCATCCCTGCCTCATCCCCCTCGAAAGCGGGAATGAGCCAGAGAGCATCTCATTCACTTGAACCCTTGCACTTGGGGCCCTATATAGTGCAGCCACCCGGCTCCTAATGTTCACCCCAAAGCCCATACTGTGGAGGAGCAATTCCAAATATCTCCATTCCACCCTCTCGAAAGCTTTCTCCGAATCTAGAGAAAGCAAACTAGCCTACAGGTCTGACTCTTGGGCATAGTGGATCAGATCTATCGTCTTACGGATATTATCCGAACCCTGCCTCCCCCTGATAAAACCCACCTGATCCCCGTGGACCAAAGTTGCCATCAACGCTTCCATCCGCTTCCCCACCACCTTGGCTAGAATCTTTACATCGATATTAAGAAGCAATATGGGCAGGTAAGAGGAACATTCCGTAGGGTCATTCCCTTTCTTAGGGAGCACCACTATTATAGCCCCCATCATGGATTCTGGCAGGATCCCCCCTCTATCACTGCATTAAACACTCTCGCCAAGTACGGAGCCAGGGTGGAGCGGAACCTTTTGTAAAAGTATACAGTGAAGCCATACTCCCCCGGTGCCATCCCCCCTCATTTCGCTAATCGCTTGCTTCACCTCCTCCTCCGTTACAGGCCCCTCCAAACTCTCCACCACCTCCTCCGACAGGGCCGGGATCTTAATGGAATTTAGAAACCCCTCAAACTGGGCGTCTTCCCCATTGTATTCAGACAAGTATAACCTTTCATAGAATCGACTAAAGGCCTCACCTATACTCTGGGTGTCATGAACCATCCACCCCCCTATCGTTTTTCACTGCTTTTACCATTTTACTTCTCTGGACCTCTCTCAGTTTCCAGGCTAAAATACTGTCCGCTCTATCCCCCTTCTCATAATATTTTTGCCTAACCAGCTGAAGGCTTCTTTCTGTTTTATGGAGGAGGAGATCCTTCAACTGCAGCCTGTAATCCGACAGTTTGGCCGCCCGTTCCCGGTCAAGGGTACCTCTGAGGGACCCCCCAGCTGGAGGGGGCTATCTTTTCCCTTAAGGATCTCTCCAGAGCCTCCCGCTCCCTTTTTGTCTGGGCTCACATTTTAATAAGGACACCTCGTAAGGTCGCCTTGAAGGCGTCCCAAAGTGTGTGCACACCTACCTCACCATTATCGTTCAACTCGAAAAATTCCACTATGGCATCCAAGATCTCCTGAGCCAGAACCTCGTCCTTCAGCAGGGAATCTTTACATTTCCATCGCCCTTTACGAGGACCCCGCCATCCTCCCACTATGGCAACGCGCACCATATCATGGTCGGACCAGGGGACAGGGTCGACCCCATGGCCCGAGACGTAGGGGAACAGAAACTCATCCACCAAGATGTAATCTATTCTAGAGTATGAGTCACGGGTTGCAGAATAGTGCCTGAAAGAGGGGTCTCCGGTCCTGTGACTTGGGATAGTGTCCACCAAACCCAGATCCGCATTAACCTTGTTGAAGGTTCGGGCCATAGATTCATCCGCCGCTCTAGTGACCTGAGATCCCAGCCGCTTCCTGTCAGTGGAGGGGTCCAAAACCATGTTGAAACCCCCCCCACCACCACCGAGCCTCGTACAAATAACTTCAGTCGGGCCCCCATTTCCTCCCAAAATTGAGCCTGGCCTTCATTTGGACAATACACCACGACCAAGGTCAGTGGGGAGCCTTGTAGAGACCCTCTGACCATTAAGTATCGACCTTCCAGATCCCTCAGTATGGCCTCCTTGTCAAAGCCCATGTCTTTTTAGTCCTGTGCGATGCACAAAATACCTCCCCAATCCCCCCCCCGCATTTTGGGTTCTTTTCCCCATGCCCAGTGTGTCTCCTGTAAAAAAAGAAGGTCAAGGTTGGCCCTTCTAAATTCTCTGCAAAGCAAGGACCTCTTGGTAGGGGTGTTCAAGCCCTGCACATTTAGGAAGCCCACTCCCAGGGCCAGCAGACACTCAGCCATTGTAAAATGTGCCCTTTCTCTCCATCCGCACCCTCGCCGCACCTTTGTCTAACAGCTTTTGATATTTTCCCCTATACCCCTGACCATTCCCCTTCCTCCTCCCCAGGTAGGCATTAATTGTTTCCCCAACTGCCCCCATTCCCCACCCCAAATTCAACAACCCCAACTCTTCCCCATCCCCCCTCCCCCCCTCGGCATCCAGCCAAGTAGACCCACGTTCACAGGCGCTTGGTCGGACCACCAGTATACCCACCTCCACTGGGCTGCCATTGACATGTTCACCACTGTGAGCCCCCCCTAAACACAGCTCCCCCCAATATCCTCTTATACTTGCTGTTCAGGGGGGACCTCGAACTTGCATGGATCCCCGAGTCCGCTCCTCTTTGCCACTATTGGTTGGGACGATCCACCCCTCCTCCCCCGCAACCATTCCTGGTCGGTGAAGGAGTATTCAATTTCTTAAATTTTCTCGAACTTGTCTTTTTTCTCCTGTTTCCTGGAGATCCGGGACCGCTTACATAGTCATGAATAGCTCCCTTTATATCCTCCTCGGTGACCAGAGTCGTACGCTGCCCCATATATTCGAAGGAGAGGGAGAAGGGCTAGCCCCATCTGTAGCGCACACCCCTCACCCTCAGCAACTGCGTTAGGTGGCGGCACATTATGCGCTTCGCCAACGTGCACGTTGAGAGATCTTGAAAAATTGAAATTTGTGCATTGTTATAGGTGATATCCCGGGCCTTCCTGGCCTCCTCCAGAACCTTACCCTTCTCTGTGTAGTAATGGAAATGGACCAATATGGATCGGGGGCCTCCCGCTCTGCCCCCCACCCAATGAACCCGGTCAAACATCGGCTCCGTTGTCATTCCATCCGCAAAGAGGAGATTGATAATGTCCCTCACCACTCGACCCAGCTCTCTTTCCGTTTCACCCTATGTTTCCGGGACCCCAAAAATTCGGAGGTTATTCCTTCTCTCCCTGTTTTCAAAATCGTCCAGTTGCCTAGCCCTTTCCTCATCCCTCTTCTCTAGGGCCTTCAGCCTTAGATCTATTTGCACTTTCTGAGTCACCAACAAAGTCTGGTTAGTTTCCAATTGCAACAGTCTGTCCTCCACTTTGCTCACCCTCAGGTCTATTTTTGTTGTGGGCTATGTCTGATCTCAGGTCACTGATTTCCTGCAGAACTGCTGCAAAACCCTTTTCTATTGCAAAGGCCGACTTGGATGTATATTCCAGCTGGGCCATTCCGCTACCTCGATCCAGGTCTTTACTGCCGCTGTTGCCCTTCTGATACCGATACTCCTGAAGGGCCTTTCACCAGCTCATCCGGCATCCATGTGCGCACCACCGTCAGATCTGCTGCCGTCTAAGGGGTCGTGGGACACCCTCCCCAAGCCTCACCACGATACCTCTTCACCACACTGGCCACTAGGCTATCGTACCATCCTCCGGGGTCACAAAAACCCCCGGGCGGGCACACGTCCCACCTTCCACGGGTGGGGGCCACGCACCCTGCGCACCCGATGTGAAATTCCAAGGTCCTCTTCTTACTCCGGGAGTGGAGAACCTCTCACCTCCCCACCAGGGCGGGCACATGCCCCACCTGCCACAGGCGGGGGCCTCACACCCCTACCACATCACACCGCGGTTCAAGGTCTTCTGCGGGATCTGTGAGGGGAACCCCCCCACAAGCACTCCTGGGCGGGCACACACCCCACCAACCACTGGCAGGGGCCTCACACCCCTTCACACACCGCTGCCGCAGTCCGGGATCCTCCCTGTGTTCCATGCGGGAGGTCTCCAACCTACACTCTTGGGCAGGCACACGCCCCACCGACCATGGGCGGGGCCTCACACCCTTTCCCCTACACCAAGGGGATCCAGCGCCTTCTTCTTCCTCCTGGGGGGAAAGCCACTAGACCGACCTCCTGTACTTTACTAAAGGGGAGGGCCCCCCACCAACAGTCCTGGGGGGCACTTACTGCCGCCGCAAGCCCTGGGGCAGTCCCTCTCTGCTCCCCCACTGAAGTCCTTCACCTCCTGCCTTGCCTCCGGATTCCCCTCCCGTCTATGCTGACAGCAACCTCAGGGGGGGCTCTCACTCCTCCGGCCCCCGCCGGACCTTGTGTGCTCCGGGCCTGCACTCCACTCAGCCACTTCCAGGCTCCTCACGTCCGCACTCTCCCGCCCGGCCCGAGTGCCTCCTCTCACCTCAGAGCCGGGCCGCCCAAAGACCGCTCTCCCACGGACGGGGGGAGACTCCTGCTCCCACTCCACCAGTCAGCCCTGGAAGCACTCCTCCCAGCGAGGGGAGACCTGCACTCCCGTATGGGCCCGCCACCTCGGGCCCGACCGGGTCTTCCCGCACCTCGCGGCTGCCGAATCCTCCTCCTCCCGCCAGGTGCAACGGCCCCAAGCTCCGGCTTCTAGGGGTCCTGGAGAGCCGCTCCTGCGGTCAGGGGGCTCCCGGCGGGGCCGCGTTCCCGTCCCGCAGGCCTGTCCACGCTGGGGGGTCATTGGGGGGCTCACTCCCCTTTCTGGCCCAGCTTCAGCAGGATCTCGGCAATCAGGCAGCCGTAGCCTGTGCGCCTCCTGGTGGCCTCCCTAAGATTACTTTTCTATGGTAGGTTTTAAGGGTTGTGCATGATTTGTCTCCTGTTTTTATAAGATTCTGAAGGACTCTGTGGTGGAACATTTTTGCTAAAATACTTTTTTTGGTATGGTTACTTGCTAGTATATCAAGATTCATAGGAGCAGTTTTAGCAGTAGCTGAATTTTTGTTAATCATTTTCTGTTTCGTTTTACATTTTGATAGAGGAGGCAAAGTTTCTGTACTGGAAGCTTGTTTTGTTTCGCTAAATGACTCTATTAGCTGTTTTGTTTGAACTTTTTGTACAAACTCTGGTAGAGATGGATATTTATTTTGGACAGTTTCATTTTCATTTGCTCTATTTTTGCGCTGCTTTCTACGGACTTGCTTTTTGGTAGGCATTCTTTGGGGTCTGTTGAAAAAAAAAGAAGGTATGGGTTGGGCCGTTCTGCAATGTATGTGTGCTGTGTGCATGAGTGTCTGAGTATGGTGGTAAAGTTGTATGTCGTGGTGTGTGATTGTGCATTGGTTAGCTACAATTAGTTGGGAAGGCTATTCTTCTATTTGTGTGTTACTATACTGCGGTTCAGATGACAGTAGAAACTGAGCTAGTGGTGAGGAGAAGCACTAATTTTAAATCTAATGGTATAAAATTAAAACAGTTCTTTGCTTTGTAATACTAACAATCTAGGGGTTGAGTTATGTTATTTGTGTTCCAAAAACAGGGATTTGTGTGCCATTGTGCCTGCTAATCCCTGTTTAATAAATGAGGATTTGTGGGCAGAATGGTTCAGAAATCTCAGTTTTTTTTGGTGCGCAAATTACATGAATGAACACAGTGTGTTTTTAGTAACAGTAAGAATATTAAGGTAGTATTGTACTTACTCTTTTTTTGTGGAATGAGCTGCTGATTTTCAGGAGAGTGGTCTTCACTGCAGTTTTAAAAGAAAGAAGTTAGTAATTTTGTGTGTTTATAGCACTGATGTTAATTTAGAAGTTGATTTTTATGTTTTTGTAGTAGTATTCTTGTTTGATATCTGAACAAAGTGTATGCATGCATTTCATTTGACTATGTGCAGCCTTTATATTTCATTTACAATATGTTAGTTCAACATGGTTTGCAAATGAGTAGAATTTTAAGTGTATGAAATTCACTTGGTTTTTTAAAGCTGTGTTGTAGATAGCAGACAGGTTTGGGAGTGACAGTTGATTATAGTAGATGGGAAACATTGCAATAAGTTCATTTTATAGTTTATGCAGGTTTAGTGGCATTACTTTGTTTATATGCATTCATAAGAGTTGTACATGTACTGTGAATATAATGTGCATTCCTGTAGTTTGTATTAATGCATGTGGATATGCATGCAGCTGCAAGTAGAAATCTTGGAGACTTGTACAGTATTTTTTGTAGTAGGTGCTTTCCAATGATATCAGACTTGTACTCAGAGTGATCAACAGTACATTTGAAGTGCAGAACTCTGATGATGGAGTTAGATGTAGAGGTCTTGGATGTGATTGGTGGATGGTTGTGTGACTGCTTAGCTGTATACAATGAGGGAATGGCACAGAGAGTGATGTGGAAAGGGTAGAAGGGCTGGCTAAGAGTTACGTGCTCTGTGGACACCGCGGCTGTCTGCGGGTAGGGCGCGCCACATCCAGGGTTTTCCAGCAAATCCACCAAGCAAGGGGAACTGTAGGGATCAGCCAATCAGATGTTGAGGTTGTGGATTTGTGTTGAAAGAGACTGTGTGTTATGAAGATGGCAGAGGTGGAGAAAGTCACGGTGTTGGTGCTTGGAGATATGTTTGTGCATGCTTTACAGCAGTATGCTCAATGCAGGCATGTGGCAAACAATTTCGATGTTAAAGGAAGGAGGTGGTGTGGAGCACTGTGCCTGATTGCAATATACAGGGAATTGTACAAGTTTGTGAAGATATGGGCAGGATGAACAGTCCGCATCTGGTAGTTTTGCACTATGGTGCTTTCCATTTGGGCTACGTCAGTGCCCCTACTTTGTTGGCAGATTTGGAACACTTGGTTCAACCATTAATGAATATCCTTCCAAATGCCAAAATATTTTTTTCTGGATTACTACCTAGGGCAATATGGGACAATAGTTCTGTTTGTTGTCCTCAGCAAAACATTGGTAGGTGTGCAATCAACCGAGGCATGTGTGCTTTCATGCTTAGAGCTGGTATGTTTTTATGTGATAGTGAGAATATTGATTCCAGCAATGCTGTTTTTTTTTAAAGAAGATGGCATTTCCTTTTCTTTTTGGGAAATGCTATGCTGTTTTGGAATATAAGGGTTGCTTTGGAGAAGGTTATGTGAAGATTTTAGTAGTAAAGTAAGAAGAAAAAACACAAAAAAATACAAAATAACAGGTGTCTGTCAAGCATCTGCAAACAAATTTAAAAAAAACACTCTTTTCAGAGCCAACCTCAAAGGGGAAATGGGGCACACTACTTAATTTTACATTCACCACGCTCAGGTTTTCGATATGTCTGCAGACATGGCAGTAGTCCAAATGAGAATTAACTGAGCTAGGGATTGGTTAGTAAGGTTTACTGGGTGTGTTTGAGTGTGCGGCAGGAAGTGGCTGGACTTGGTACCTCTCTGTGCTACTTTACAGACAGAGCATCATCCAGACATAATTATAATTCATTGTGGAGGGAACAGTTTAGGACATGTGTCTGGAATTTCTTTGCAATTTGCAATGAAAGAAAGACTTGGGAAGGTCATGGACATGTTTCCAAAATACCCAAGTAATCTTTTCTTGTATTGCGCAAAGACAAATGTGGCTGCGTTCTTCTTCATTTGGGCCACAAATGGAGAAAGCGAGGCGCAATGTCAATAAGGCTGTTTGTGTCTTTCTGAGAGATGTTGGCATGTCCTCTTTTCACAATGAAAATATTATGTTTCGTAGCCATCTTACTTATGCTGGCAATCAGATTATTTTGAGAAATGTACAAAATGCATTGCAACCTTTTTTGGAATTACAGTCATCTATTTTGCAGTAGATGTTGACGATGTCAAGTTTTTCAAACACACAAAAACACCACCAAAAGGCTCTTTTCAGAGCCACCACTTCCTCCCATAGAAAAGTGCATTGGTTTTGCTAGGGCAGCACCCTAAAACTGTATATGTCCTAGAACTGTCTGCAGACTTCTAAAAAATACACAGGGCCCTGCACTGTTTATTTGCCACTTCTATTTTTAAACTGTGAAAGGCGGCTCTGAAAAGAGCCTTTTTTTTCATTTTTGTTCTTTTATATTTTTTTTGTTTTTTACACACGACACACTAGGAGAGGAGGGGAAAGGAGGGTAATGAAGGGACACCAACCACGGGGATAGGAAAGGGCAGGTGGATAGAGGAAGATGTAGGGTGGGCCTTACTTATGTAGGTAGCCGGTCTTCTGGTGTTCCGTGACCGCAGTCTCGCAAGCACTTCGAAGAGTCTCCCCCCTGCAGAGTACTGCATCACAGTACATACACAATATTGTGACCCTCGAAAGGTAAGGGTCAACAGCATCATGAATGGCCTGTGAGGCAGCTGGAGGGATGCGCTCTCCCACAGGAGTGTCTCTTGGGGTGAGAGGAGCGGAAATGGAGCATGTGGTAGAGGAACTCAACCTACTACCTTCATCACAAGGTACAACCTTGCGAATGACCCCACCGTGGAACAACTTCAGGTGTCGCTTCATAGATGTCATACCAAAGCTGTACGAACCATGTCTCCCATGACTTAGCACCATTTTGCACTGGTTGCAGGTGACCTTGTTCGCACATGCTTTTGGTACGTTACCATGAATGGTAAACAACCGCCACACCCAAGACTCCCGGCGAGTGCGGGTAGTAGGGCGTTCCTCTACCTCATCCTCTTCATCCTCTTCATCCTTGTCCTCTACATCCTCACACCTGTTCCCCTCTGCAGGTCCTTGTTGAGGTGGTGGTGGTGGAGGGTTTGGGGGTGGTGCTGAGGCAGATGTAGCAACAGCAGCCATGGATGCCATCGGGGTTGAAGAGATAATCTCAGCAAGAGCAGCAAAGGCAGCAAAAGTCAATCTCCAATAGTCAGAAGCACAATGAAGATCAGCTCTGGGGTGTGGCCTTTTATAGGGGTGGAGGGGTGCGCTTCGTGGACAGATCAAACACACCCAAAAAGGTTCAAAAAGTTCCAAAAAGCATGGGGAAAGCCAGGGTCATTGTGTGGGACATTTGCAATGGTGAATTTTTACTGTAAAATAATTTGGTTTCTCTGAGAAAGTTATTTTAAAATGTTCGGGAACCGAACAGTGTCCGCAAATCAGGACACATGCTCAGCGTGGGTGCGGTCACATGATGATGTCGGGAACACGTCCGTGAAGGGAACAGGTGTCCGCAGGACACCAAATGCATGGGAACGGACATGCACATGCGCACAAGTGTTCTACGGACAGTGTTCAGGTCCTCAAAAAATTAAAAGTGCGACACACGTGAGACGGACAGTTAGGGACAGGCGCAATGTTCGCAGGACTTATGGGTGTGGTGCGCATGTGCGTAGATGTTCTACAGACTGTACGGACAAGGACAAAGGCATTAGGACACCACCATTTTGTATAATTACGGACATCCTGAACAACGCGTGTGTTCTTAGGACAGTTTCAACTTGCCTGCGGACAGTGCGGACAGGTATAGTGTCCTTAGGACATCTCCATTTTGTTCACTTACGGACATCCCTGACACCAAGTGTGTTCTAAGAACAGTTCCTTCTTGCTTGTGAACTGTAGGAGTGTTTAGCGTGTTTTGGGAGCACAGAGTACAGCACCACTGCACAGGATCAATGTATAGCATGTTTTTTTTGTTTTTGAAGTGCAGCGCCACTGCATGGGTTTGGTGCATTGATATAATGTGGTACAGCAAGACATGTGTTATTGAGCATTTTTATGCGGCGCCACTGCATGGGTTTGGTGCATTGCTATGATGCAGTTGTTTCAAGCTATGTGTTGCCAGTGTAACATGGACATATAAGTAAGGTCAGGTTATTCAGTCAAAAACGATTTTTACATATAAAATGCAAAAACATGTTTCACAGTTAAAAGAACACATCTGTACATTCAAAATGCACACCATTTCTCACCTGAAATGCCTATGTTGCAAGAGACACATTTGGTAATTAACAAACTAATCTCACTAACAAGACTAATAATTATAACTCATTAATAAAAGAATGTGTCTTCACTGCAAAAAGAGGCAGACTCTGAAAATCAGTTTTAAACACACATTCAAGTTTTTTTTTTCTTTGTCTTTCTGTGCTCTGTCCACAGTAACTGCAGGAAGCAAAGACTTCGAATAAGCAGGAAATCAGCTTGTTACAGTTGCAACTGTACAAGAAGAACCATTGTTAAAAGTAGTAGGATAGAACATGATTGATTCTGGAGCACGTCACATCAAGCATCATGTTAGAGGCTGTGACTAGTGCTTTGCTGCAGAATCTGGGGGAAGAAGGGCAGAGACATCTTGACACAGCTCGAAGAAGGACAGGGTTGACAGCTGGGGATGCCTGATTCCTAAAGCAGATTCAACTTGCTTGCAGAGACTGGCTTTTCCAGTCAACAAGTCCCAGTTCGAGTGACAGCAGATGCTTGTCCTTGCTGGGTGAACCCCTCCAGAAGGCGAACAGCCAAAGAAGTTACATGCTGAATAAGCCTGGTACTTATCTCGCTGAGGTGTGGGGGCTGAGTGTGTACGAGAATATTCAGTCAGTGTAGGAAAGGAGATTCCTGTGCTTTACTCACGTGTTTAATGTTGCAAATTGAGTTCTTGTCTCTGCCACTCTCTTTTCAGTGTATCACAGATAATGCTGTTACAGTGCTATTTCATTTATTTCTGTAAAGAGTGAGATCGTGTTTAAATGCAACTTTTATAATACACAAAAATGTCTGAAAGCAGACGGGTGGTGTGTTTTATATTTACCAATACAGTGCTGATGATGCGGGGAGATGTTTAGACAGTGCAATTGTCATTTTCAAGGTAGCTAAACATAAGATTTGGCTGCAGCTGTGTGCACAATGTTATTCAGTATGAGCAATTATAACTTACTGTGTGTGTTGTAGTCTGCCGGAGGTCTATGAGTCGGCAGAAAGGGAGGCCCGGGACATAGTTCACTACCGTATATAAGATAGTGAAAAATACCACATGATAGCTCGCTGCCGTAGATAAGACAGAGAGAAATTGCCCATGGTGGCACACTAAAAATGAAAATGTGGTGTTCCTGAAATGCAAGCCTGAGGTCTCTCTAGTGATTACACGAAAAATCTAAACAAAAATAAGGGGTTCTGGATATTGGGGCCACAAATAAAACAAAGGAGTTATGCTCACCAAAATACCACCAATCACGAATACCAACCACGCAAATCTGTGTGCTGAAATAATGCATGTCCACTGTATTATTGTTGTACATGGCCCAATCTGAATACAAGGAGTGATTGTTGCTAAATTATTTCTCGGCGGTAAGAAAATACCGCCAGGCCCCAAATCTACACAAAATACCCAACAGAACAGTACGGACAGGTATAGTGTCCTTAGGACACCCCCATTTTGGCTGATTACAAACATTCCGGACAGGCGCGCTGTCTGCGGACACCCCAGCTGACTTTTAAAAAAAATAAGACACAAAGGATTGAATTAAAAGACACATAATATTTCTTTTTATAATATACAGATACACAATTTATGAAAGAGAGGGGGAAGCAGAAACTGATACATATATAGGGGAATTAGGGGTTTGGAGTGGATTGATGGGAGGGGATTAAGGGATGGAAGTCTCATCATAACATTTTTCTTGGTGTTGAGGGTTTGGGGATAGTTGATTGGGACATGGAGAGGGGGAACAGGTCCATGTGGGACAATGGTATTTCATTTTTTCTTTTATGTGGTCCTCCACAAAATGTTTCAAAAGCTTGACACTTTCCATGAGCATGTCCATTTTTTGTTCCATGTGCTGCAGAGTATTTTCCAATGTGTCTTTTGGTGTATTATTTTCAATGTTTGTATGGTCTGTTAAAAAAAATATATGTTAAGTGCACATAAAGTAATGATTATTAATTTGCTTACAAAAAGAAGTGTCTACCATTAGTACTAGTGTCTTCAGACATTTCCTCACATGGGAAATTTTCCTCAAGCCAGTACTAGACATTTCTGTGTAAAAAACAAAAATGTATTTATTTTAGTGTACCTAATACAAAATGTGTACAAATATATAAGAAAACTAAAGTTTACTTACTAGTTTCTGGTAAGTTGTATTCTAACTGTTGTGTAGGTCTGCTGTTGCTCCTAGCTGTGCAGTTTCTGTGAGGTAATTATGTTGGAAGCATATCTTTTTTGTTTTGGTATATTCCATTTTAGTACATGTGGTATTTAAATGGATGGTTGATGTGTTAGATATATAGGTTCCACTTCTTATTTATTATTACATATAGTGTGTTTATGTGCTGCTTTTTGAACTTGTGTAGTGTTTATATGCCATGCTAGAACAATTTAAGATACCCCCTGAGTGTTTGGGTAGCATTGCTGTTGTCCGCGGCCGTTCACGGACATACGCACGATCCACGGACATCAACATCATTAGCAGGAGGTTCAGTATGTTCTTTGTTACATGTATATAAAGTAAGGGAATTCTAGTAAACATCTATCAAATTCACATCTCCATACTGGAAACTGAAAAGGTTATCTTATCACTCAAACCATCGAACTGCCAGGGTGACAGTTGCCTGGCACAAGTAATTAAGGACGCAGCTAGAGAGTTAGCACCTTTCATCGCCAAGTTAATTAATGCATCCTTCAGAACAAGTATTGTGCCCTCTAACCTCAAAGAACCATGGGTATTGATTCTCCTCAAAAAGCAATCCCTCGACCCAGCTATCCCCACTAATTACAGGCCCATTACCACTGTCCCGTTCCTTCTTAAAATCATTGACAGAGTAGCCTACCTCCAGATCCAAAGTTATCTGGAGACGAACCAACTATTAGGATCACGCCAATCTGGATTCAGACCACAACATGTCACTGAAACGGCCTTAATTGACCTGAAAACACAAATCGACGAGTTGAAGGATAAAGGTAAAACAGCTATGCTCCTCCTCCTCGATCTATCGGCGGCCCTCGGCCTGGTAGACCATGCAGTGTTATGCAAGCATCTAGTGTCTGCCGCCCATTTCTCAAGGGAATCAATAGCCTGGGTACAATCCTTCCTAACCAACCGTACGATGAGAGTGTTCTCCCCCTTAGGGCAGCAGACCCAATACATATCACCTGTGGTGTTCCACAAGGTTCATGTGTCTCCCCAACAATGTACAACATCTTCACTAAGCCACTCTTCGACAAACTTGACAGATTGGGGATAACTTACACGAACTACGCGGACGACACGCAGATCCTCATTCCACTATCTGGCAACTTTGTCGCAGACACAGCTCTAGTAAACAAGATCTACCTCCTCATTCAGGCATGGATGACCTCCCACGGACTTTGCCTGAATGATGACAAAACAAAGATACGGATCCTGGCTCCGACTCTAATCTAAAAAAAACTCAGCCCTATCTACACAGCCTTTAATATAGATGGTAATTTAATCAAGGTGGTTACTGAGGTAAAAACATTAGGTTTCTACCTTGATTCCACACTATCTCTCAAAAAACAAGTCAACTCCCTGGCCTCAACCACAGCTTACACCTGCAAATTAATCAGGGTCTGTAGACCCTACCTCTCCAAAACTAACTGCATCACTCTAGCCAACGCCTTAATAATGTCTAAACTAGATTATTGCAATGCCCTATATGCAGGTGCTAACAAAACCATCATAAATAAAATGCAAATATTACAGAACAATGCTCTTAGAGCAGCCTTGGACATACCCCAAAGAGATCATATATCTAATATCAGGAAAGAGCACCACTGGCTAAAAATAAGTGACAGAATTCTTCTCAAGACGCTTTCTATACCCACAAAGGACTGAACAATACTGCGCCACCATATACATCGGCCAGACTGATCAGAAAATCCTCTAGTCACCACACCAGAGCCTCCAACCATCTTCTGCTAGAAACCCCCAGATTCAGACTCACAAAATCGGGCGGGGTAAGCTTCCCTGTTAGAGCTGCCAGTGCCTGGAACGCACTCCCTTCTGCTCTAAGAGATGCTCAGCCCTATGCTAGTTTCAGATCCAAATTGAAAAGTTGGCTCTGGACCACTGACTCCCACCAAACTGCCCCCCTGTACTAGACACTGGATTTCTGTAGGTAAATACCTTTTTGAAACCTGTACTACACTGAAACTTGTACTTAGACTAGTGGAAATGATGTACTGACAACTTGTATATCTGTACTGTAAATACTGTAATAACATGTAATGCCTTCCCTGTATGTATCTAAGCTTAAGTATTCTTGTTACTGCTGCGCCCGGCTACCCCAGGGTTTTGAGCGCATTATCAAATAATAAACTAAACTAAACTAAACACTATGAAAATTCATATTCAGTAAAAAATCTTTGTTAAAGGGATGTTATGGTTAAGTTGCGCTACTAAAAACCTATGAAATTCAGTAAAAAAAACTTTGTTAAAGGGACGTTATGGTTAAGTTGCTTTACTAAAAACCAATGGAATTCAGTAAAAAAAAACGTTGTTAAAGGGACGTTATGGTTAAGTTGCGCTACTAAAAACCTATGAAATTCAGTAAAAAAAACTTTGTTAAAGGGACGTTATGGTTCCAATTAAAACCGAAAAACCCCTGAAATTCGCCAGTTATGGTAAGCTAAGCAACCATAACTCACGCCACCACCATGCACTGCTAAGACTAACACCCAGGACATCAAAGATGAAATCACAAATGTCAAATGCCCTTGCACCCAAACAACCACCACCCACTTCCTTCCTACCGGCCTTGTCGGAGATAAGCCCAAAGCCAAACAAACCAGCATGGCCTCCTGTCACGACTACTGGTCTGATTCCTTACAGCAGTACTAGCTCAGCAGCATGCCTGAACACACACATTGCAGGGCCGCCCCGTGGGACACGTGGATTCTTGAAAGGTCAAGGGACTGGTGCTCGACCACATTGGGGAAGGAAAAGGGGTAACTGGGTCCAATCCTTTGGATGGTTGGTGATGCTAAATATAACCACTTCCTGGTCCTCCTTCATGAAGGATGATTGGGCTAAACAGAACTGATGGGCTGCAGTGCTGCCTTTTGGTGTGGCTGGGTGTGGCTGGCTATATAAACCACACCCAGGCATGCAACCCTTGCTTTGCGTTACTCTGCTTCTGCAGCGTGACTCTCACCGGCACAGCTCCAGCCAACCTGTAAAGAAGAAGACAGACGTTATCCAGGGAATACTACAGATCAGAACCCCCAAGCCTCGCTACACTTACATGGCGCTCCAGTCCAGGATCCAGTTCAGCAAAGCTACAGTTGAAGCAACGCTCTGATTGAGAGATCCTTGTCATCATGGTCCCGCGATCCTGTTAGGAGAGAAGAACAACAGTAAGCGGAAATAGAGAAAGAAAGCAGCGCTAATGACATTTGCAACTATCGCTGCGTGCACCAAAAAGACAGCATTTACAGAACGCGCACAAGAAGGCAATACTTACCAGAATGCGCACAGAAAGCGTTCTGCAACTAGTGTTACGAATTATAAATGCACCGACAGCACAAACAAACCCTTAGAAGGCACCAAATACCAGAGTACGCATAAGAACTATTCTGCGCAATAAGCGCTATGGACTACAAAGTGCACCTACAGCGCAACGAATCAGAGGAAGCAACGTGCATTAAGGAAGCGCCAATAACTAAGCTGCAACACAGACAAAAGCTATGAACAAAAGTGTGCCAAGAGAGTATTAAAGCCCAAAGAAACAGCGCGCATTCAGGCCAAGGGAACAAAACGTGGCTACAGCGTGCACAGGACATTAAAGAGCCCAATGGGAACAACAAAAAGCAAACGACAACCTGGAGCACAGCAATGCCAAGCAGGCTCCCATTTAAAGACAACAATATCATCCACGCTGCAGCAGGTCTGGGCAGGAAAACTAACAACAAGTGACGTAACTGCTTTCATACCCATATGCGCCCCTGCCAGAGAGACAGCAGGACGGAGAGCTTCCCTTCCATATAAACAAGGTGAGCGCAACCCATAAGGGGTTAGGTGAATAAGGGAGGGCTCAGGGTGGAGGGAAGGTGACAGGTAACACCATTTCCCAAAAGTTGGTCCTGTATCCCCTTACAGAATCAATTCCAGTTCCCAGAAGTCCCCACATAGAGACCAGAGAGAAGGAGGTTTCCAAGTGCTTCCGCACAGCTAAGGTGAGCGTAACAGAATGCGAAGCCAATTTTGAAACCTCTTCCTGAGCATCATGGAAACCTCAGACACTGAATAATTAGCCCAATTGTTGGGGGAACTCTGAGTGGCTGTCCATGCCTCCCGACAGGAAACAAATGTCCTACGAAGGGAATTAGTGGTGAACAGAGATTGAACTCGGGAGGATAGCTCAGTGGTAACATGCTTGCCTTGAAAGCAAGACGACAAGGAGCAACACAGGTTCGATCACCGGGTCTGCGCTTAGAAACCTCCATGTATTAAGCGCGTTATAAATAACATCTTATCATAACAGATGAGTTGGCTCGGCAGGTGCTTCAGAGTCAAACCAGTCAAGCCCCATTGCTAGGAAGTCAGCCCCAGGCCCTGTCATTTTCATCAACATCAACACCCCCGGGACAGGTAGTCTTGCCCGGGGCAGTTCCATTGGCCGGGCCGGAAAGTTTTTCTGGGGACCCCAAGAAATTTGATATCTTCGTGAATTAGTGCTGTCTGCACTTCCTGTGTAGACCTGGGATGTTTCCCAATGACCAGTCCAAGGTTGCTTTTGTGCTATTTTACTGGGGGGAAGTGCTGTGGACTGGTCAATTCTGCTGGTGAATCGGGATGACCTCTTGGTGCGGGACTTTGGCGGGTTTCAGCAGGAAATTATTTGCCCACCACACCAGAGAGCAGGTCTTGGACAACAAGCCACTGTCCCTTCGACAGGGCAGTCAGGACCTGTTAACTTACATAGCCACTTTCAACAGACTGGTTGCTGAAGCCAACTGGCCAGAGCAAAAGAGAACCAATCTGTTTTATCAGGGTTTACTGGGGGAGCTAAGAGATGTTCTAGACAAGGTCGTGAACCCTCCTGACACCTAACAGTACAACTGGACCACAGACTTCAGGTCAAAAAACCGATTGAGCACAGGCAGAAGGAAGAGCAGTGTACATGCACCCTAGGGAAGCCCATCCCCCTCAAGTGGAGAATCAACGAGAGCCCATGCAGATCAGAGGAGTAGGGAGCCCACTTAACAAAGCAGAAAGGGAGAAAAGGAGGCAACAGCAGTTATGCTTGTATTGTGGCAAGGCAGGGCACTTCTTGTGCAAATGTCCTATAAAGCCACCCCGAAAGACCATAGGTGCGCTAGAAAAAGTAAATCCTGAGTCTGATTCGGAAAACTTCAATGCCCGGCCAGCATAGAGATCCGTTTGCCAAGCAAGGGGAAAGAACCACAGACCTCACACCTTGTTGTGCCTGTGATCCTGATTTGCCATCAGCAGCCATCTCAAATGCACGCCCTAGAGGCGTATATAGATAGCGGTGCGGTAGGTAATTACCTCGATCAAGACCTGGCAGTCCTGCTTGGGCTTCACATGCGCCCAAAAACTGCTACAGAGAATATCCCCATTGTTGATGGTAGTCAGTTGGCTTCTGGCCCTGTAACCCATAGCACAGAACATGTGACACTCATCTGCTAGAACGGCCATAGAGAAGACATCGCCTTCCACCTGATAAGTGATCCACAGTTCCAAATGATCCTGGGAATCTCATTGTTAAAAGCTCACAATCCGCACATCGACTGCCGAACCAGAGTGCTGACCTTCTCCAATGGGTACACCCATTCCTGCTTCTCGACCTAGCAACCTCCGGCAGCCCATGTTCAAGCGGTCCAGAAGGATGGACCGATACTCAGTTTAATAAGTACACTACACCAAGACTACCTTGATTTCCGGGACGTTTTCCAGAAGGAGCAGGTGAACACTCTACCGCTGCACCGGGCCTATGACTGCCAAAGCGACCTAGTTCCGGGTGCCCAGGTCCCTTGCAGCCACATCTATGCATTAACCGAACAAGAAAACCACCATCTGAAGGCCTACCTCAACCAGTACCTGGCAAATGGTTTCATTCGACCATCGAAATCCCCAGCAGCTTCGCCCCTCTTCTTCATCCCCAAGAAGGAGGGGGAACTCAGGGTCTGTATAGATTATAGATCACTAAACCAGGTTACCATAAAGAACAGATACCCGTTGCCACTCATTTCGGAACTCCTAGACCAGGTAAAGGACACACAAATCTATACGAAATTGGACCTCAGAGGGGCTTATGGACAGTAAGTGGAAATAGAGAAAGCAAGCAGGGCTAATGATATTTGCAACTATAGCTGCACGCACCGAAAAGACAGCATTTACAGAACGCGCAGAAGAAGGCAATACCTACTGCAGTGCGCACAGAAACCGCTCTGCTGCCAGTGTTACAAATAAAAAATGCACCGACAGCACAAACAAATCCGAGGAAGCAATGCACCCTTAGAAGGCACCAATTAGCACAATGCGCACAGGAACTATTCTGTGCAATAAGCGCTACAGACTACAAAGCGCACTGACAGTGCAACGAATCAGAGGAAGCAACGTGCATTAAGGAAGCGCCCATAACTAAGCTGCAACACAGAAAAAAGCTACGAACAAAAGCGCATCAAGAGCGCATTAAAGCCCAAAGAAACAGCGAACATTCAGGACAAGGGAACATCACATGGCTACAGCACACACAGGACATTCAAAAGCCTGACGTGAACAACTGAAAAGCAAGCGACAACCAGGAGCATGGCAATACCAAACTGGTTCCCATTTAAAGACACCAACATCATCCACGCCGCAGCAGGTCTGGGCGGGAAAACTACCAACCAGTGACGTAACTGGTTTCATACCCATATGGCCCCTGCCAGAGAGACAGCAGGACAGAGAGCCTCCCTTCCATATAAACAAGGTGAGCGCAACCCATAAGGGTTTCGGGGAATAAGGCAGGGCGCAGGGTGGAGGGAAGGGGCCAGGTAACACCGTTTCCTAACAGTTGGTCCTGTATCCCCTTACAGAAGCAATTCCAGTTCCCAGGCATCCCCACACAGAGACCAGAGAGAAGGAGGTTTCCAGGTGCTTCCGCAGAGCTAAGGTGAGCGTAACACCTCCCCTCTTACCAACTGGTTCTACTACGCGTCACTCCACCACCTCGAAACTAGCACTACCCAGTACCCCTGCCAGACAACTACCACTATGCAATGAACAAGCAAGACTCCTGACCTGCCACATAGCCCTACTATCACTCCAAATTTCCGTCCCTCCTGTACATATTATGCAGCGCCACAGAATACCTCGGGCAATACACAGAACGCCAAACACTCAGGGGGCCCCCGCAATGAAAACTCAGCTACCCCACAAATAGCCAAGACACAACCTCCCCATACCAAGCTCCCAAATAGGGATCCTTCTACCAATGACAATCCACCCATACGACAACCACACCTCCCCACCTTGGCACCACCAACCTTCCAGCCATAGCCTCAGGCCAACCCAGAAGACACAAACTGCCATCATATCTACCTGAACACCCTGTAACTCACCCACCTGAAATCAGAGTCTGGAATGCCAACCTGCAATACAGAACCATTTCTCGCAAAAAAAGAAAACTCACCATACATTGACTGGCCCCAGGATAATATGCCAGGTGCCACTAACGTTGGATACTTACATAGAAACACTTCCTCCCACTATCCACTCGCAACATACCCCACTACTGACACTACACCATCACAAAATCTAGCTCTGCATTGCACCCTCCTCAACACCAGATCTTTCACTACCCACCCCCACAAAATCTTGGACCTCATCACCAAGAACGACCTTGACATCCTAGCCTTAAACAAAACCTGGCTCTCCCCTTCAGCAGGCCCAACCCTTTCCATTGTTATACCCTCAGGCAACGCCGTCCTCTGTTGCGTCAGGCTAAAAAGAAAAGGGGGAGGAGGAGCCTTTATCTACAAAGAATCTCTCCCATGATACGCTTCCTCCACGACAACTATTCCCAAAGGCGAATCACTGTCAGCCATCTCAAAAGCTCACAAAAAACACACTCTCTCTACATCTCTTATACCATCACCCCGGCCCCATTGTGTCCCTCGAAGATGACCTCACACAATTTATCACCACTAGCCTCAAACCAACAACTCATCTCCTACTATTAGGCAAACTCAACCTGTGCTTCAATTATGCCAGTTACACAAATGCCACTGCCATAGCCACCACCTGGAAGCCTTTGGATGTACCCAAATCATCACAGAACCTACACACTCTCACAGCCGCATCCTTGATTGGTTGCTAGACTACAAGTGCAACATTACCATTTCATCTAACTGCCCCTGCCCCTGGTCAGACCACCATACTATCACGTTCACCATTCAAGCCATTAGCAAATGCTCTAAGCCAGTTATTGCCAACAGCATCACCATGGCTTGCAGTTAACGCAACCTGACTAGCACTAACATTATTTCTCTCATCAACTCACACCTCCCCTCTTCACAAGACCCCACGGTCTTAGTGGACCACTACAACATCTTGCTCAGCAAAGCTGTCAACCACCTTGCACCTCTCAAAGCTAAGAAATCCAAGAACCCTATCCATCATAACTCCTGGTTCACTCCAGAACTACACTCCGCCAGGGCTGTTAAACGAACAGCAGAAGCCACCTGGCATAAAACCCCTACTCCCACTAATAGCAGCTACCTCTCTTCACTCTCGCACCAATACAAACAGCTTATCCTCACCTCCAAAGCCTCCGCGTACAATGAAAGAATTGCCAACGCAGCTTCAAGCTCCTGGGAACTCTTCACCATTTACCACAAACCAGAAACCCCTATATCCCCCTGGACACCATCATTAAAGGCAACGCTTGGTGTAATAAGATCCAAGACACCCTCACAGGAAAAATCACACACCTCCAATCCAAAATACAAGCTAAACAAGCTTATCTGCCTACTGCCGCCCACCTACCCGGTCCAACCTGTGACATCATCCCACCTTTTAAGTTGCAACCTACCAGCAACATCGCCCTTGCAAACATCATCGCTGTGCTTAAACTATCCCCGTGCAAGGGAGATACACTCTCAGCCTCCTTGGACAAAGATTGTGTTGAGCCCCTACTCCCGCTGATTGCCGCCATCATCAATTCTTCCTTCACATCCTGCTCCACCCCTCTCTCATTAAAGGAATCATGGACCTCACCTCTCTTGAAAAAACCTACCCTTGACCCAGCCATCCCCACTTACTATTGCCCCATTACCACCATCCCCTTCCTCTGCAAAATCATGGATAGAGTGGCCTTCCTACTAATACAGACTTTCTTAGAACATTACCACATTTTAGGCTCCTCCCAGTCAGGCTTCCACCCTAAGCATGCGACAGAAACAGCCCTCCTTGACCTAAAAAAACTGCTTGATAGTGCCAATGACAGGGGATCCTTATCCTTGTTTCTCCTTCTTGACTTCTCAGCTGCATTCGACCTTGTTGACCATAAGATCATCTGCCAAGGTCTAAACTCTGCTGCCCACTTCTCCCCCGAAGCCACTAATTAGATTGCCTCCTTCTTGTCAAATAGATCCTCCAGAGTAGTTGTGGGCGAGGCCACTGCTTCACCGACACCCAACTCTTGTGGGGTACCCCAAGGATCCTGTGTTTCACCCACCTTGCACAGCATATACACTAAGCCATTGTTCGACCATCTTGATGCCCCGGGAATCTCATATACTAACTATACTGACGACACCCAAATCCTTATCCCTCTCTCCGGCAACCACCTGAAAGACAACCACAGAATTAATTAAATCTACGAAACCATCCAATCTTGGATGGTCGCACACAGCCTCTGCTTCAATGATAAAAAAACTGAACTCCTCCTCATTCGGCCCCCTGCCCGCCTGAAGTATCTCCCACAGGAATACACATCCTTCATCATCGACGGCCACATGATCCCTGTCATACCTTTTGTCAAGACCCTTCGGGTCTACCTCAACTCTTCTCTCTCCATGTCCCACCACGTATACCATATTGTTTCAACATCCATCGATGCAATCAAACTAATCAATGCCAGTAAACCCTTCCTCACTACCACTGACCGTTTGGAAGTTACACAGGCACTAATATGCTTGAAACATGACTATTGCAACTCTCTGCTTTGCAGTACCTCTGGAAAAAACCTCTGCAAACTACAAACAACCCAGAACAACGCGCTCAGAGATGCTCTTGACATTGGCAACTGGGACCACGTATCAGATGGCAGGAAAATAGCCCACTGGCTCCCAGTCAAGGATAGAATCAACTTCAATATTCTATCCCTCACCCACTGCTGTCTCTTGAATGACACTCCAGGTTACCTAGCTGACAATCTAAAAATATACACCCCAGAAAGACCTACAACACCTGCCTACAGTTACTGCCTTGTTACACCAAAGTTCAAACGTGCTAAAGCGGGGGTCCCAGTTTCCCAGTCTGGGCACCGTCTCTTTGGAACAAATATATTGTTGGGGATTTCCCTGATCTTAGGCTCTGTACTCAATTGTGAGGCCTGCATGCAGAGATCTACTCTATCTATGTTTTCAACTGTTTCCCGATGTATTTGCTGCATAGACATAACTGGGAGAACTGTGCTAATCCCGTTGGTTGTGGCCTGTCCTGATCTATGGGATGCGTCCTCATGTTATGAGTCCCCACTACAGTGTGCAATGCCCTCTTTGTTTTCAATTGTCCTCAGACATGTTTGTTGTTTAAAAACACAATTATGAGGTCAGACTGCTATTTACCATTTTATCATAATTACCATGTATTTAGTAGATCCTGTTGTTATTATTCTAAATACTTCTGTTTTTTGCGGATATGTCCTCTCAATTAGATCCAACTAAAAAGTATTGAAATTCAAAGAAACTGACGAAAATCGTGAGAGCAGAATCCTGGAGGCCAACACAGAACCATTACATTCAGAGTTGCTTTCTAAAGATGGTCAAAATTGGGATACGAACATGTGGGAAAATCTGTCAGGAGCTGCTTAATGAGGTAACTTACTTCGGTTCATTGCGGGCGATTAAAACGGAACACATGTGCTTCCTCTCTCATAGCAGAAGTCAAGGCAGCACATTTCCGCTGCAGAACTCAGGGACGTAACAATGCAATTGCGGAGGGACAGACGACAATATATCATCAATGGGAGCACAGCTACAGGTGCTCCAAACGGTTAACTAAGACTGGATACCTCTTTGCCTCCCTTACCTCTCTCTCCATGTTCAATGGGCCATTAATACCTGGCGCGTCGATGCCACGGAATACACTTAATGTGGATTGGCTCGATTCCGAGCCATACCACAGTATAATCCCGATGCACATCCTTAGTAATAAAGCAGTACGCACGTTTTAGTCTTTCAGGAACGAACGCGTACTGCAGTGTGTTGAGTTCAGGGTTTGGCCACAAATGACTCTGACACTCCAGTGAACTGTTGAGTTATTTACTTAAGTTCAGGTACATCAAATACAGTTCTTGGAGTCAGGTAAGTAAAAGGGGACATAGGACACCCACCGGCATCCTCTCTCAGGGCTTACATCCTTGCAACTGAGAAACCTGGAACACACTCATAGATAAACATTCTAAGCCCTGCATTCCCTCTCAAGATTCTAGTCACTTGCTCCAGATGCATGCAAAGTTAATCACAACACATCTTCCCTCCATAGGGACAACAAGAACAGCAGTAAAATATGAGTGACAAGATCAATAGTTCATCAAAAAAATGTGTCCAGTAAAGTCCCACCTGAAAAACAAAAGATTAAAGAAAGCATTTCACAATAACCAAAAACAACTCCAAAAGTGTAGACCTTGTCACCACTTCAGAAATCTATTAACATTAATGTCCATCTGTGGAATAAAATGAATAGTCCACCTGTGGAGAGAACATATTAATCTACCTACATGGAACAGCTAATGATGAGCACTGTTATCAACTTAATAACTCTAATGAAGAAATAATCAACACTCATAACACTAATATCTAATGTGACTCCCTTCACACCACATCCACTGAAGCTACACATCATACACTTAGATCTAAAAATCCATGCACAGCACCACTCCCTACTCCTGCTACATCACCAGTGAGTAGTTTACATTTGCATTGCCATATATATCACATTTTTTTAGCTGAATTTAAAACCACACTCTTCTTGCAAGAGCTAAACACTATAACGTTGACATTGCACCTGAGTCAACAACCACCATTCCCCACACACATACCATATAGGCCAATTGAGCATTGAACATGGTAACCAAGTAAAGGAAACGCCCCATCAATGTCCAAAATTCAAGCCTGCAGGACCTTTACTGATAATGTGCCTGTGGCAAAATGTAGGGTTAAAGAGCCAGTACCCAAAAACATGTGTTTTGACACTCATCCAACATCACACTTGTGTCAAAGCAAAAACTAAATAGTGCATCAAATTTTAAGCTTTAAAGTCCACCTGTGGAGACAACCTGTTAGACACAATATTCCTACCAGCAATCATTGTACTGAATACACTGAACCCAGCAACCTCCACCAAACTTCAAAACTAGGAGCCAGCCCCTTCTGTAATGCAGCCACATAACAAAGGTGCTTCCATTGCACCTTTCTCCCATCAACCGCTGCAATGTTCATCTACGTGACTCCCTGACACAGCATTTTCTCATTTAAACTTTAACCAAAGTCACTTCAATTTTCAGCTCCTCACAGCGCCTGTAGCGCTACACTGAGCTCCAATCCACTGCAGCTCCTCACAGCTCCCTGTAGCGCTTCCTTGAGACTCCAGCCTCTGCCATTCCTAACCAATGGACCTCTTGACTTTCCACTGGCACTTTTAAGCAGCTCCCTTGACCTCCTGTCCAATTACTTTTACTCTGCAATGGCGCTTGACAGCCTCTTGCAGCACCTCAGTGCACACTGCAGCATATCACATAGAGGCTCACTTGCCCTTACTAAAGCGCATCTTCACTTCAGCAAAGCGCTATACTTCAGCAAAGCGCCTCTTCACATCTGCAGCGCCTCTTCAGATTTGCAGCACCTCACTGTGCCATACAGCGCCTGTTGCCTCTGAAGCACCCCTTATGCAGCGACTCTTCACTGCATCTTGCAGCGCCTCACTGTCCTTGCAGCATCACTTCACTGCCCCTGTTCACTGCCTCATGCAGCACCTCTTAACTGCATCTTGCAGTGCCTCACTGCCCTTGCAGAATCTCTTCACTGCCTCATGCAGCACCTCTTCACTGCCTCACGCAGCACCTCTTCACTGCCTAACGCAGCACCTCACTGCCCCTGCAGCGCCTCTTCACTGCCTGTTGCAGCACCTCACTGCCCTTGCAGCACTGCTTCATGCAGCGCCTCACTGCCTCTGTAGCATCTCACTGCCCCTAGCAGCGGTTCACTGTCTCTGCAGCGCCTCTTCACTGCCTGTTGCAGCGCCTAACTGCCCTCGCAGCACCTCTTCATGCAGCGCCTCACTGCCTCTGCAACATCTCATTGCCCATTGTAGCGCCTCACTGCCCTGGCAGAACCTCTCCACTGCCTCATGCAGCACCTTTACATCCATAGCTGCTCTGTTATTCCAGTGCCTTCGTAGCGCCTCTGTCTGGGCCTTTCTTGCCCCCTCTGCCTCTGTAGCACCTCTGTCTGGACCTCAATTGCCCTCACTGCACTTTCAGTGCCTCACAGCCATCCAGCGCTCTTACCTGAGAGAGGATCACTTCTCAGAGGGGGGGGGCGGTGGGTGTCTCCCTTTGGTGCTGTCCCCCCAGCACAGCCAGATCCCATCCTCGTCGCCAGTGTTGAGTTCAGGGTTTGGCCACAAATGACTCTGACACTCCAGTGAACTGTTGAGTTATTTACTTAAGTTCAGGTACATCAAATACAGTTCTTGGAGTCAGGTAAGTAAAAGGGGACATAGGACACCCACCGGCATCCTCTCTCAGGGCTTACATCCTTGCAACTGAGAAACCTGGAACACACTCATAGATAAACATTCTAAGCCCTGCATTCCCTCTCAAGATTCTAGTCACTTGCTCCAGATGCATGCAAAGTTAATCACAACACAGTGCCACTTTTTTCAACCGGCAAAACAAAATCTGATTAAAAAAAGTAACAACGCCATTAGTATCCCGGGGCTAAAAACCCCAGAATACTAATGGCAATAACCCCCTCGTCGGGGGGCCATTACTGCATAATGGTAATGACTCCATTAAGGCCTATCACTATGGGCCCCGGAGGCATTACTCTAGGTGGTAATGGCCCACCGGCTCAGGGCTTATTGCCACAATAATGCCCTGTCCTTGTAAAGGTATGCAAAGTATTCTACCCTATTACTGTATTTCTTTGTTGGACTCCACACCATTGCTTTACAGTTAGGTTTGCGCTATATACAAGCTAGCATCTACAGCAACAGCATAGTACACGTTCTGTGGGGGCTTCAGTGGGTTTGAGGGTGCAGATCCGGAAGGTGAGTTTGCTAGAAAATGGTGCTCTTGATATTGGAGCATGTGTTGCCATGCTATGCTTCAGTACTCACATAGTATGGCAACATTGCCATCATATAGCATGCATTGCCTCCATGTATCCAAGCTCTTACTTCATAGCAAGGTATTTGCATCATATGCACAGGTGCTGTCACAAGCCACTTTTCGCCGCATCAGCCACCAGGCACCACACACCATGTGCCCCTTCGCCATACCCACTGCCCCATGCCTCATTCTCCCTAACCAGGAAAGCCTGCTCTCTCCTTTCTGGCTTGGTGGCTGCAGGGGCTGCACACAGAGACAAAGACATGGATTCTGATGAAGGGTTCATGTCTCCTTTGTCCAGCGGTCGGCCTGGACAGTAGGGTAGCCCCTCCCTAGTGCGTCTCTTGCTACTTTCCATGATCTGTCCCCCACTCGCTGTGGCCAAGGCACATGCACATCTACTTTTCTGTGCACGCGATCACACATCCACATCGGTAGGGCTAGCTAGAAGCCACAATGCAACGTACAGGTCCCATCATGCTTCAGACATGTTCTTCACAGAGCATGAACAGACCCATCTTCAGCCCTGCCTTTCCCTACACTCATCGTCCACACCCTATCTGCCTCTTTCAATGATACCACATGTAACGGGAAGGGCCTAGGTTGTATGTTATAGGCTGATCAGGCCAGTTGCTCCTTTTTCTGAAAATTGTGTTTCTCCCTCAGCTCTGTGGGGACCTCTGTGGCTATCCTCCATTGAGCCATTGCCATCTGACTCCTGGTTGGCTGCTTATTGGGTGAGATCCTTGCTTCCTGACTGCTGACATGCCTGGTCATTTCCTATTAGCTGTGATGTCATTCCTGGGTCAAATTTAAGATTCCATCAGCTATCGGGCCTACATTTGCTCTGCATTTCCTGTATCCTGTATGCGATCACCTTCAAACAACCCAACACCTTCAAATTCCAACAGATGCTCTATTTGCCAAGTATTGGCATCAAATGGCCAGGCAATCATACAATTTGCCAGATATTTGCTTCTTACACTATTTTCCATATATCACCATCATATGTCCAGACACTTAAATCCAAAGTGAGGTATTGCCATCAAATGCCCACAAGCTCACATCAGTTGCATGTTTCCCCACCATATGCAGAGTTACTCACACGATTTACTGACCTTTGCAAGCATATACTGAGGCCTTCACATCACTGATCAGGGACAAGCATATGATCACCAGGTCCCCAGGCCATACAAAGGTATGGGCACTTTTCAAGTGATTAGCATCATATGCCTACGCTCTCACACAAGGTCCATGCATTTTCATGATATGCCGCAGCACTCACATGAATATCATACACCTAGACCCTCAAACAGTTTGACAGGAATATTCATCACACACCCGTGTAATCACACTAATGGGCAGTAGTTGCTGTCATGTGTCCAGGTTTAGTCACAATTTGCAAACATTGGCATCTTATACCGATGCACTGGCATCATCTGGCCAGATTCTCATACCCTTCACCAGTAAATGGCTTCATGTGCCCAGGTACCTACACCGTTCACCAACGTTTGGTGTCCTTGCAAAGGTCCTCCAATATGTTGGCAGGTTTGGCGTTCATATGCCCAGAAACCTTCACAGTGTCTCATTCGAATCTGTACTGGAAGGAGAATATAATTATAATTGGTTATTTATAAAGCGCTTAATAACCCAGAGCTTTCTAAGCATGTCCCGGTGATCAAACCTGTGTTGATGGCGTTGCCCCTAGGCTCTCCTCCCAGCTATACTCACGCAACCTTTGGGATACATTCTTGGAGTTTATATTTACTGTACTTTGTGCTAACCATGACCTGTGGATCCATTGATCTCTTCTTCAAAACGGTGGTAAGTACTTTTCTCAAACCACCGACATTTACAGGAGGTACACCAAAAACTAACGAAAGCCTTTTCCCGCTAACAAAAAACTCTGACATACCTAAAGGATGCCATTCCTAATATTCTGTCCTGGGGAATCCTGTTTTAAGCATGTATCAATTTAATCAAGGCTTATGGTTTCACAACGTGCCTCTCCCTCTCCTCCCAAAAGATGTCCCTCACAAGCCAGTGCCAAGAAGACACCAAAATGCTTTTTGAAAGGCCACTTTAGAGTACTATAGATGTGCAGACGCTGCACTGATACGACATGTGCAGTTTCGAAAGCCTTATTAATGCAGTAGGGACAGCCTAACAAGTGCAGGTGGTGACATCATATGTCAAGTGCAGCGATCAATGCCTCTGTGAGGCCATGTAAGGTCCATCTTCAGACGTGCAGGTCCTGCCATCACATGCACAGTGCAATCACGAATTCCTCAGTAGTGGCATCTAATACCAGTCTATGCATCTTACACATGGTATAGTTTTCTTATGAAAGGTACATAACTAAATCAAAAATACAATTACTATGATTATCAAAGCACAAAAAACTGCCTAAAATTACATTTCTAAGACTCAAAACTTAGCTGTCAATTACTACTGAAGTATGTCAATGGGGAATAACACGTTAAAACTGCAATTCGGATAAGACTATAATTTGCATATTTAGTGAGAAGGTGGAGAATATCAACTTCCTCCAAATGATTGAGGCAAACTCTACTCCTTTATACAAATTAAAAAAAAGAATTCGCCATAATGGCATTATTTTTAGGTGTCCCGCTTCAGTTCAGCTTTGCTCCCATGTGTCCTGCTGTGATAATGCTCATCAGTGCCTCACTGTAATTTTACTCTGCTGTGATTTTGCTCCTAGGTGTCCTCTTTAATTTTGCCCCACTGCAAGTTTGCTCTTCAGTACCCCTCTGTAATTTTTCTTCTTGTGACAATGTCCCCAAGTGCCCTCCTGTAATTCAATTCCTAGGTGTCCCCAGGGTGATTTTTCATTAGAGCAATTTAGGTCCAGTGCTGAATTGCTGCCCACTTCTTCCCGCTCCCCTTTGTCTTTCCGCATCTTGTCTCAATGTGATTTAGGATCAGGGAGAGCACGCCGCCCACTCATAGGAACGCCGCCCCGTTCCATGGTGCCGTAGAACTTTCCATCACTACAAGGACCTTCGCACTGAACCTGATGGATGTTCCAAAGACTCAGGGCCTGATTCACAAAAGGTTTGCGTCATTATAAAACACGTCTGTGAATCAGGCCCTTTTTGAGGATCCCCCTGAGTGCTACACTCTACAACCAACTTACACATCCCAGTCTGGACCAATGCACCCATGCACTGTGGACACAGGTACCTCAAGTGACACAGACAACCAAGAAACAGACCCACACATAGGCCTCGGGTACTTCTGTACTGGACGCATCAACACAACAGCAAAGCTAAACTGCATTTTCTCTCTTTTCCCACCAACCAAACTAGACCCCCTATATTCCATATCCACCACTGACCAAGGGTCCATGCAGATAACAGCTGAGCACTGAATCCAACCCAATAAGAAACCATATTTGGTCAGGGGGACGGTGTTCTGGTACACAATGGCAACCGAAGCAACACTTGTTTTCAGGTATTTTACGACCTGCTTAGAAATAGTCAAGATTTAAATAATTTGTAGTATTATTTAAAAAATCAGAACACGATTGAAACGCGCCCGCCTGGCAAGAACATTTCTCACTTCCTAGCATTTGGATTCAGTTGTAAAACAACAAAAATGCAATGTTGACACCCAATCAAGAAACCGTACCCAATTATGGGAAAGTATACATTTCGGGGAAATGGAAGAAATCTAAAAGCAGCCCAGAAATTCCCATTCCACGTGCCTTGCAATAGTCTTATTCCATAAAAACAGCCACCCCTTGTGTAATGCAAGCAGGTGTTATATGTTTGAGGTGGTTCTTCTCTGACACTAGGGCACTGGGGCCAGAACACCCCTTGGGCAGGTGAGGTTCCCTGACAGCTCCTCCCTAACTCACGTAGTTGGAGATCTGTGCCCCCACAATGCACTTTTCACCCCATCATACGTAGGGAGTGCAGGTCAATACACTTAGATAAATACTGCATACTGTTTATCAATGGATGTCTATTTTGAGAACGAGGGAACCATAGCCAGAAGGGCGATGCAACCTGCCCCGCGGGGCACTTTCAAGACCTTCCTACCACTGCTGAAGTCATAATCTGGGGCCTACGATAAAGGGAACCTTGCTTCTGTACCAGGGTTCATGCTTTTTCTGTGGAACAGAGCTTTCAAGTGAGCTCTGGCAGAGATGTCATGAGAGGCTGTACGTTCTGCGCATTTACGATTGAAGTGTTATTGGACTGCACATTCTACTTCACCAGCCCCTTTATTCAACTGTTAGCAGGATTCTCTGCACTTTCCTGCAGCTGTGGCTCCCACTTTAGGTCAAGGAATGGTGCATCATGCTTCAAAGAGCCATTCTAACTCCAACTTGTTATGTTTCCAGCTACTCATTTAGGTGGTCTCCCTGCGAAGGCGCACCTGCAGGATGTCAGTTCCTTCTGAAACTGAAGTAATTGAACTGCCTCAGCATCACGCTAGCGGGAGGCGGAGGCGGGGGTGGGGGGGCAGCTTTTTCAGCTGTGGCTGTTTGCACCGTGTGAGATGGGTTTGAGGCTTGGTGTAGACACTGCTGTGAAGACTTCTGAGAAACAATCAGGGATTGGGGACCCTATTCTGATCACCTGACCAATGCCTGACAAACATTGTTTTTCTGCCAGTGGGCATTGCCCTGACAGGCAAATTTGGCAGCAGTGGAGTCCCTAGTCAGCCCCCTCATCATCTGCCATTCTCTGGCCCTTATTGTACATTGTGCAGAACATATCCATTTAAGAGAGAAGTGAACATGGGAGCTGTCTCCAGTGGGAGGTGTGGTGATAGGAGGTCACGTGGGTCCCTCTAAAACTTTTTCCTGCCCTGCTATGCCTTTTCATGTTTTATGCCTTGGCTGTTCATGCCTTGCTATGCCCTGCTAACTGACCAGCTTATTGTCCTATTTTACACCATATACTACACACGGTTCCATGTGTTAAAATCGCGGCAAAAAGGCCTTTTACACAAATAATTGCGGCAAAAAGGCTGTGGTTTTGCCGCCACAATCCATGTAAAGGCTGTGGGTGACAACCCTGTAACCTCCAGACCCATTATACCATTTAATGGGAGCGGGGGACAAACCCCTCAACCCCTGCTCCCCTTAAATAGTATAATGGGGTACACCTTTACCGAGTCAACACAGCATTTTTGTCGTGATTTTTTGCCTAGGCGACATTTTTGCCATGATTTTATTACTGCATACGCTGCACACATCGACTAGCCACTCACACAGGTGAGCACCAGCTAGCACAGTCCTGTCCCTGCACACTCTTACAGCGTACACGCTCCACACTTCTCCCATCATCTTGTCATGCACAACACCCTCTACCCGTGGTTGCTCTCTGCGCAGACCTCCGTACCAGCAGGATACCTACACCTGGGGCTCCCTTCTAGATGGACATTCTCCAAATGCCCTCAACACTTCTCACCAAGCAACATTTCAGAATGCGGAACACAGGTTCATCTAGTCTACACTCATCAACAACACGTCCTGCTACTTACCTTAGGCACATTCTCAAAAAGCAACGCACATAAAAAAAAGAGCACAGAACACACTTTTTGATGTGCACTACTTTGAGAAATGCACAGGTCCTCTTATTTATAAAGATGACTTGTGCATTTTTAGGAGACTGTCTAGCCACCGTGCATTCAATATTGTCGCGAGCACGCTCCTGAAACTGATGCATGACAGGCTGGGATCCTTAATGATCTAGCATTCTGAAATGTGTCAGAGGTGAACAAGCATTTGCACCTCTGTTGGACTCTTAGAAATGCAAGTGGGGGAGCAACGGTTTATGCCACGGATGTTCCACTTAATAAGAAATGAATGAAAGAGTCAGAAATGCCCTGCCATGCTTCGTACACCAACCTGCGCCTGTTCCAAACGGGCACAAGTGAATGGGCTTGTTTTGGTTTCTGCGAACTTTGACGCTCTCCCCATTTGTGAATTCGGGATGCACATTGAAATGTGCAGAAATGCCAACTTACTTGCAAAAATGCACAGAGCGAGTGGTGATAGATGCGAGCATTCAGATGCCATGCTGTCATATGTGCTTCTAAAACGAGTGCATGAGCGTGTGATCATTTCATCTTGAATGCAGTCGAATTTTTCTGTGTATCTTTCTGTTTCCCCTCTGTTGCTCTTCCCATTCAATTACTTTAAAAAATATTGTGTTTTTAAAAAGATATTCTGCTTTTATCCTAGCATTAGAATAATACTGCCAACTACTGCGTTCCTTGCCTGTTTCCATTGCTTTCGCATTACGTGACCTTAGCTGCAAGGAAAGAATTAGTTTCAGCTGTAGTTGCCGTGCGAACTACAAACCCCAGCATTTCTGTAGTCCTGCAGGACTACATGTTTTCATTTCAGGCGCGAGAGCGCTTGTGTGATAGGGACTACCCGGTTAGTGCCGGTTTGTGTCTGGTGTGGGTGACGAATACTGGAGTGAGGTCCTCTCTACATGGTAACCTGTTTGTAAGTTAAATTCCTTTTTTCTCATCTAGAAAATGTGTGACCAACTGTGCAGCCCCCGACAGCATCGTAAGGGTAACGTTATCTGTATTGTTGTCGCACAGGCACCTCTGGGTGTGTTAGAGGCCGCAAACCTGGCTGGGGTAGGGCTACACGTACCTCCGGCTGTTGTCTGTCGCCTCTTTCCCTTGTGTCTGTTTTTTCAGATTGTCCCCAGGTTGTTGGGGACAGTCAAATGTTCCAAAAATTGATTGTGTCTTCTCTGGGTAGCAGCGCACGAGCACCTTTTCAGGCCGCTACTGCTCTGAGGAGAAAAAAACGTTCACGCTAGGTCCGCGTCGTGCCATCGCGTAATGATGCGGATTGTACGCCCACGTGATTTGGGCGAACGCTATGGCGGCGATCCCGCCTCGTCGCCAGTTGTTGTGTGTGGCCCCTCGGCCCTTGCACGCACACGCATTCATGCAATGAGGACACGGGACGCGATGTTGCTCGCTGCGCGCCCCGGCGGCAACTGCCGCACGGACGCAGTTTATTTCTACGGCGCATGCGCGGGTCACAACGAGGCCCGCGCATGCGCGCTACCATAAACTGGGACGTCACATGTAGAAGCCCAACTGGGGAACTCTCCCAGATAGCGGATTCTGCAGATCCTGCTAATATTGCTTTCTTACCACCATACTTAAAAAATGCTCAGTGCCGCAAAAATAAACAAACTTCCCTGCATCTTTCTCTGCTTAATTCTAGCTCTTTGGTTAAGCATGGGGTCGAAGTCTTTGATTACTAGTCTGAAATCTCCTGTGGTTTTCTAGCTATCACAGAATCACGGCTATCTGACTCAATTCCAGATGCTGCTACGTTGGCGGTTCCGCCTGGTTACACCGTACTAAAGGCAGATCACATTGGCCGCAGAGAGGTGTGCCTATTATTGTCAAAAAATGCATTGACAATTATATACACGCCTATTTATCTCCTGAAGGTTGTCATAGTCTAGTAGCAAAAATTAAGTTGCATGCAAATTATTCCTTGACTTTTGTTGTCATATATCGTCCACCTCCTACCTCTTACATCTTGGAAGAACAATTTCTCAGCCTTATCAACACCGTGCCCTGTGATTGTCATGGGTGATATGAACTTTTGGGCAGGTGGCCATAGGGATACACATGCAGTTTCTCTCCTTCATGCCCTTGATTCAGTGGGCTATTCCCAATATATACAGGTTCCCACGCATAAGGACGGACACACCCGTAATTGGGTCCTAACCCATCAGGTCGCAGCCTTGTACACTGAAGTTATTGTCTGTCCATGGTCAGACCACTATTTGGTAAAATCTACACTTGCAAAACCCCTTTCTACCATGTTTCGAGAAAGTAGTAAGGCTAAAACGCTTTTAATGACACACAATTTAAGAACGGTGACACCTGCCATAATGTGTGCTCAGTTACAAAACAAACGGCGCCCTGCAGATACCTTTAAATAGTAAATGGTTAAATGGTAAAGGTATTTGTACCGCGCACCATCACCAACGGAATTGGTCCCCAGGCGCTCGATAATAAGTTGGATGAGCTAGTCGAGCACATTATGGATACTCTCAGTGATATTATGGACACACTTGCCCCAAAAAGGCGCACGTTAGTGAAAAACGAATCTACTAAGAGTGCATGGTTTGGAAATACCATTGTAGACTCTTGGCGTCTAAAGAGGAAAGCGGAAAGAGACTGGCGAAAGTCCCTTTTCTCCTGAAACATTGGCTGTTTATAAACAAGTAGTAGCTTGTTTAAAATGAACAATCATTGATGCCGAAGCCGAAAGCTTTAATGACAGAGTCGCATTGGCTGATTCCAGTTCTCGTGAACTTTTTCAGATTCTGACTGATAAAGTGACTGGACATCAACATGCTATTGCTACCAAACAAAATAATCTTTGTCTTAATAGTAAGATTAATTCTCACGTTACGGTAGACCAATGAGACTTAGAAGTGAGAGAGCAACCAACCGGCCCCATCTTTGAATTGAATCCTTATTCGGAGGCGCAAATTATAAAGATTGTGTCTGGTATGAAGCCCACCACTTGCCTTAGGGATAGATGCCCTGCTAGCCTATTCAAGGCTTGCATGTTTATACTTGCCCCATGGGTTACCAAATTAGTTAATCTGTCCTTTACAGAGGCTGCTGTTCCTATTAGGTTTAAGAAAGCATGGATTACTCCTTTCCTTAAGAAAAAATAATCTTGATCCTAATAATGCACAACATTATCGACCCATTACAAATGTACACTTCCTGATAAAAATCTTGAACTATTTCGCCTATGTCCAACTAAGGGACTTCACAGAGAATAATAACCTCCTCAATCCCAGCCAATAATGTTTCAGAGCAGGATAAAGGACGGAGATGTCACTGTTGGACCTTAAGTCTAACATTGCGGGTATTGTAGTACAAAGCAAGCCAGCATTGCTGATGCTGTTGGATTTGTCTCCCGCATTCGACCTGGTAGATCATCCGTTGTTGATCTCCAGGTTGAGAACCCAGACCCATTGTTCCAGCAGTGCCACCGAGTGGATTGCTTCTTTTTTATGGCCATGAAATGCTGGAGTGGCTGTGGAAAATGCCAGCTTCTAAATTACATCCACTACTTGTGGCATCCCTCAGGGATCCTGTATTTCGCTGCTGCTTTTTAACATCTACACAATGGGGCTCATTCTAAGTATGCCGGTCCAGAAACAACGTTGCTGGTAAGTTTACCGGCACCGTTGTTTCCGGACTGGCATACTACGAGTCTGCCTGCCGGAGCCGATGTGCTTGACAGGGCATACCCTGCCTGACACAGCGGCCACGGTATGCATACCGTCACGGAAGCACCAACAAGTTGGTCGCCGGTATATATTTACGGGTTTGGCAGCAACCTCCCAGTAGTATCAGCACTGTCATGGCCTGGAATCCGGGCATCACCCCTGCAACACGGTCCGCTTCCGTAAAACCTCGTAGTCCTGCGGCACGTTATCCCAGGTGCTGATGCGTTCTCCACAGAAAGACCTGCCCCCTGTTTTGTTCATGGAAAGCGTCATGGTCGGTACCATGGAGATGGTGGGTGCTATGTGGCCGCAGCCTGCAGGGTCATGTTCATTGTGCCTCCATTGTGAGGCGCTTCTCCTCAACATCGAATCACGTGACATCTACTTCCATGGTCCGCCCGGAAGACGTGCAACTACTGACCCATAAATATGTCTTCCGCCCATGTGACTATGCTTCTGATTGTGTGTTTTCTCAGAATATGGAGCTATGTTACTGTTTTTCTGACATCCCTATTTTCCTGGTTTTTGCCTCCTGTTTTTGCCCACGGACCTGCTCCAGTCTTAGCCCTGAACTGTTTTCCTGCACTTATCAGCTGTTACCGACCTCGGACTGCTACTCGGATATTCACTGCCTCATGTTTAGCTCTCAGGACTCATCGCACGGCTCTCACACAAGGTACACTTCCTTGGACTGCCTTCTTCTTGATTCTGCCACTATTACCACCAGTTTGTGTACAGACTTTGCCTGCTTCCGGATTGCTCTACTCATCTGTCCTGAGTTCTTCCTTCCCTTCCTTGATCCCTCTCCCTCTCCTTCCTCCCTTCCATCTGTCCCTGATGGGATAAAAACACATGGACTTTATGGACGCTCTGCTGAGTGCTGCACCCCATAACTAGAGCGGCCCTCGTTCCGTTCGGTCTAGTTTCCCTTACTAACCTCCCTCCTCCTGTCGTTCTTTCCTCCTCCTTGAACTGGATTCAGAAAGGACTTGGACTGCTCTCTCTCACTCTCCAACACATGGTAATCATCCCTTGATAACTTCTAATACTGATCTCCTGCTAGAATCCCTTGAGTTAGGAAGTAATCAGGTATTCTTTTGCTCCCCTTAGTGGTAAACTCCCTTGAGGATCCCAGCAGGCCATCGCTACATCCGTGGCCATACAAGAACTTGGGTCCAGCTGCTCTGTACACAAGGTGGGTATGGACAGGGTTAGTCTGGCGCTGTTGAGATTGTATCCTTTACGCATCATCTAACTCATCTGCCTTGTTCCCAACAGCCTGGTGTTCCTCCTGGGTGGTCAGGTCATACGACCTTTCAAGGAATACCTCCCTCTAGCTCTGGTTTCCTTACTTTGAGCAGTGGGGCGTATTGTTGGGAAGGTCTCCCTTGGTGATGGGGGCTTTGGCATAGGGGTTGGTGAGGACGGGTTAAGAGAGGTTGTGACGATCATCCGTGGACATTCTATTTGTGAGTATACTCCTGTGTGTCCCTTTACGAGTATACCTCCCTGGTCCTTGACAGGCACGGTTACCGGCGAACTCATAATGTTCCCCAATGTCTTTTCTTAAACTCCTTGATGACCTGGGTGTCCAGTATCCAAATTATGCTGACGAAACCCAGGTCGTCTTCGAATGATCGGGCTGCTCTACCAAAGATATTTCAGCTATTAATATGGTATATGAAGCAATACAAGAGGTGATAAACATGAATTCTTAAGCGCTTAATGCAGACAAAATTGAGTTGCTGCTCATAGCCTCGGGTAAAAATAGTAGAACATTGCCATCAGAATATGAAAGCTTTCTCATAGTTGAGAATAAAATCAACGTTTCTGAGAAGGTAAAAACCTTGGGCATTATTCTAGATGCAGAATTGTCAATGAAATCACATGTAGCTCAGGCTCGTGCATCATGGGATATGTCACAAAACCTCTCCACCATATTCGCCCCATATCTCTTAAAAATATCTCTTTACATGCTTCCGCCTTGATTAACTCACGACTTGACTATTGTAACAGTCTATTATTGGTTACAGCAAACACCAATATCCAGAGCTTGCAAGTTACTCAAAATGGGGTGGTGAAGGCGGTCTGTGGACTTTGTAGAAAGGATCATGTCACAGAGGCCAGAAGAGATCTGCAGTGGCTGCCTGCCAAACATCGGGTCAAGCATAAAGTTCGATCACTTTCAAATGTCATAACGCAGTGGCACCACAGTATTTATCCAATCGTCTTACCACTCTCGTTCCTGGTTGTCGTTTTTGATCCCATGATTCTTTAAAGCTATTTCAGCTAAGATTTTAATTAGAAACTTTTGGAAGTACCATGTTTGACTGTCAGGCGCTGACCTCATGGAATAAACTCACCTTAGCTCTGGCAAAAAACCTCCCTCACACATTTCAAGAGGGGCATCAAGACTCTCCTGTTCAATGAAACTCCTGACTAGTCATTATAAATAGCTCGACATGCTCCCCCCTGATTTTGTGCGGTTTCTACTTCCTCTTTGTTGTGCTACTTTGTTTGTTTTGAAATGTCTTGATCCGGCTAGATCAGGATAGAGTAGATGTGTCATCGTGCCTTTGTGACTGCAGGAGTGCCGTTAGCGATTGGATGGACCAGAACTGGCTCAAGCTCAATGGTGACAAGACAGAGGTACTGGTGGTGGGCTCTACCCCGATCCCTCACTCTGGATGACTGCTTTTTTGGCCCACTTCCCTGGGTCCTTTTCCCAGTCCAGTAAGCAAAATAAAAAACCTGGGTGTCATTCTCTCTGCTTCCCTTTCCATGTCTAACCAAGTGACGGCTGTGTGCCAAGCCGCTCACTATCAAATCAGGGTCTTGAAGAAGGTTCTACCCATGATACCTGAACCCATGCGCCCTCCTGTAGTCGCAGCGCTAGTTCTTTCCCGCTTGGATAACTGTAATTCGCAGTATCTGTCGTAGCCTATTGGCTTAATACAGTGGCTACATAGCGCATACAGAATCTGGCGGCTAGGCTGGCCACGGGTACCCCGTATGGAGCTCACATCTCCCTGGTGCTACGCCAACTTCACTGGCTCCCGGCCAGCCAGCGTGTTCATTTCAAGGCCCTGTGTATAGTTCATCGGGCTAATCAATGGTCAAGGGGCTGAGTTCCTGCAGGCTAAATTCTCCCGCTATCTCCCCGAACGGGATTTACGTTCTTCTACCGCAAATTTTCTTGCTGTTCCAAGATTCCATCGTACCAGGGTCGGTGGCAGGTCTTTTTCCATAGCAGTAGCTAACCTCTGGAACAGCATTCCTCCTGTCATGAGGAAAATTCCCAACCATCTTGGTTTTAGAAGAGCACTTTCGACCATTCTCTTTTAGCTCTCTACTCCGTGGCTTCCTCTCCTACCTGAGCAGTCCTCCTCTTCAGCACCATGATGCCTTCGGGCGACTCAGCGCTCTATAAATGTAGATAACATAACATGTGCAAGCGCTCTGAGGCCTATCGGCTACGTGGGGCTCCAAAAAAATTAAATCAGTCAATCAATCATTTGTGATATGGTTTGCAACTTTTTTGGGTACAGGTGATGGGATATGCTAGCTCAACCGCAACTCATCATGCTCCTAAAAAGATTTTGAGAATCTAGCACCTTGATCCTTACTCTTCTCCCAATAACTTCCCCCTCCTGCCTCCCTCACTGGACCCAGCACCAACAAACCACCAAAGTGACATAATCTGCGCTATAAGAGACCACTTTACATCACCGACCTTGCACTACATAAAAGGAGCCGTGGGATCGGTCTTAATTCTTACCGGGTGCATGCATTGCCTCCAGCATCACATCTGGAAAGTTCACAACCATAGCTTTTGAGTGAAACAATACCTCCCATAAAACTGGAAAAGCCTATCAGTCATCTGATTTAATAAGTTCAGCACCTGCGAGGTTTTAGCTGATAAACTGTGCCTTCACACAGCACTGCAGGGAATAGAAATTAATGGAGACTGCAGCAAGTTTCTGCGACGAGGGAGGGGGGATCCTGACAGCCAAACACAGAGCAGGAAAAACAATAATTCATCATTATTAATATGTTTTGACTGTCTCCACTGCCTAGTTTGAAAATTGAATTTCCTCACAACTTCAACAATACAGGGAGCAATAAAATATCATTTTCTCTTTGCACTGACGAGGTTGTTGCTGGGAGAAACGTTCAAAAAGAGATTTAGTTTAGAAAGATATGAATGTTCTATGGCCGGCAGGCAGCAACAACACCCAAGAAAGAATGAAGAATTGGATGACCGATTGCCCAGAATAAAAAACTCTCAACTGGAACAGAGGCATTCCTAAAAACAAATACTCCATTGAAATCACTTGATTTTGGTTACATGTTTCTTCTGCGCATCTGCTCTATAGTCCGAGGCCATTAATATGAGGTTGATGGGGTTCCATAATGGTAGGGTCTCCACGGGGTTGTGGACTGAACAGCAGTAACAAGTTCACATTTTAGTTAAAAACAATGCAGATTTTTCAAGAAACCACATTCTTTTGTTCCGTAATTTCCTTTTCATTCATTGCCACCCTTGTTTTGAGGATTGAATTGTATTAGACACAGTGCTGGATAATACTATACCATTTTCACAATGCACAGAAGGGCCAGTGGCCGCGCTTCTGTGCATTACATTGTAAAGGGGATGAGAAGGGGTGCATCATGGATGTTCACTTTTGACCCCCTTTGGCAGATCAACCGGCAGTTTCAGTTCTTGAAGTTAGGTGATGCCCTTGCACGCCTCTTCCTGTCAGGAAAGCAACTCTTCAGACATCCGCGTGGATGTATAATGTATACCCGCGCCTATTGGGTGCAGCGCAACATTGCAGGAATGCTTACAAGGCATTCCGCCTTAACACCAAGGGTCTATTTACTGTGTTTGCTATTCAAATGGGATGGACACATGCAGTAAATTCAAGGGTTGCAATGTGAGAAGCAGCACAAACGTTGTTAAGACAAAAGTTGTGGTCATGGGATAACGGCAAAACGAGCTGTATTACCACAATCGTCCTGTCACAGTGTTGCATGTGGCGCATCTTTATAAACATGATGGGGCTTGACACGGAGAAGAGGACGTGGAGATGAAGTGCCTGTTCATTGGTGGTTTTCGTTTTCCGCATTCTGGCGCCAGTAATGTATGACGCACTTCACTAGCGGAAAAGCTGTAGGGCATGAAGAGAGACGCCAACCGACAAATCCACACAGTGTTACTGGAAACCTCGCAAACACGGAGGTTCCGTCCTGAAGGTGGCCTTCAGATAATTGCAATCCCCCTTTCAGCTTGTCAGCCCCTCAAACATGTTAACATTCTATCTGTGCTGACATTGCCTAGGTGGGCAGATTTGGGGGGTTTGAGTCATTCACTTTCCTGCATTTGAAACACGCCTTTCTCACATGGTCAGAACAGTGCATACACTCCAACCAATCCGTGACGCCAATTCTGGCCTTGTCCAGGAAACCATAATCATGCTGGCAGTGTAAACATGAGCAGCATTGTGCCTGCACGCCTGACGCGATGTTTATAAGGCGGGGCCAACTCACTGATAAAATAGCACAGAGACAGAGAATAGGAAGGCTACCCCTTTTAGTTCTGGCAAGAGGTGAGCACAGTAACGCTGTAAGGTTTTGCATTTAAGCAAGAATGCAGCAGGTTGGTTTGCTCTTTCCACCCTGTTCAGAATTCATTCAGACTGTATTTGATGTCTTGCCTCGACCGATTCTCTTCCCAAGCTAAAACTGCAAGATCCATTCAGGGTCGGACTGGGACAAGAAATAAATAGGCCCGGTCACCCAAAAAAAAAGTGGGCTACACCTTGCCTCAAAAAAGTGGCCCATCCCTCGCCTCAAGACCCTTGACCTCTGAAGACATCACCAGAAGTGATGTCATTTAACCCCACCCCAAAGTGACATCCCGGGAAGCGATGAAACACAACCTTCCACCCCTTGACAAAACAGGAAGTGGCATCAAATAGCATTGTCCCTAAGTAAGCTAAATTACTGTGAATCCAAGCAGACGTCCAAGGCCAAATGATAATGTTATTGTATAGCACTTACACTTAAGCTCTTTTTTATAGAACAAATATGCATACAATATCACCAACCTGTGTTGGTACTCATTTATGGACCAGGGAGGAAGGGATGAGGGCAAGCAGGACAAACCAAAATAAAAATAAGATGATCCTACTAGGCCTTGTGGACATTCGGAAAGTGCAAGTGCTAAAACAAGATGAGCAGGGAGGGAGGAGGGGAAGGGGGAAGTGCAGGTAGAGAGGGACATGGCTGACGAAACAAAAACAAAAAACAGAATGGAAAATAACGTATCTACTAGGTCAAAGCGACACTTTGGAACGTGCAAGCGCAATAACATGAACTACAGGTGGGGAGAAGGATTTAGTGGAGAGCAGGTAAAAGAGGGACAGGGGAGAGGAACAAGCAAACAAAACCAGTGATCCTACTAGGCCTTGTGAACATTCGGAAAGTGCAAGTGCTAAAACAAGATGAGCAGGGAGGGAGGAGGGGAAGGGGGAAGTGCAGGTAGAGAGGGACATGGCTGACGAAACAAAAACAAAAAACAGAATGGAAAATAACGTATCTACTAGGTCAAAGCGACACTTTGGAACGTGCAAGCGCAATAACATGAACTACAGGTGGGGAGAAGGATTTAGTGGAGAGCAGGTAAAAGAGGGACAGGGGAAAGGAACAAGCAAACAAAACCAGTGATCCTACTAGGCCTTGTGAACATTCGGAAAGTGCAAGTGCTAAAACAAGATGAGCAGGGAGGGAGGAGGGGAAGGGGGAAGTGCAGGTAGAGAGGGACATGGCTGACGAAACAAAAACAAAAAACAGAATGGAAAATAACGTATCTACTAGGTCAAAGCGACACTTTGGAACGTGCAAGCGCAATAACATGAACTACAGGTGGGGAGAAGGATTTAGTGGAGAGCAGGTAAAAGAGGGACAGGGGAGAGGAACAAGCAAACAAAACCAGTGATCCTACTAGGCCTTGTGAACATTCGGAAAGTGCAAGTGCTAAAACAAGATGAGCAGGGAGGGAGGAGGGGAAGGGGGAAGTGCAGGTAGAGAGGGACATGGCTGACGAAACAAAAACAAAAAACAGAATGGAAAATAACGTATCTACTAGGTCAAAGCGACACTTTGGAACGTGCAAGCGCAATAACATGAAATACAGGTGGGGAGAAGGATTTAGTGGAGAGCAGGTAAAAGAGGGACAGGGGAGAGGAACAAGCAAACAAAACCAGTGATCCTACTAGGCCTTTCGACAATTCGGAATGTGCAAGTGCTGAACATGAATGCAGGGAGGCGCGAGAGGGGGGTTGGGAGTGTTGGACAGGGAGGAAGGGGTGAGCACAAACAAAACAAGCTAAACAAAAACAAGATGATCCTACTAGGCTATAGTGGGAACACATACTCAATAAAAATGTGACATAGTTGTAATACCCTGTAGTTGAAAACAAATATTAATTATATGAATCTGGACACAGAAATGGCGTTGTTCCTTTAGAGCAACCATGCATTTTGTGTAATACCTGTTTTTATCTAAGCACACCTACTGGTGCTCCACACTGTATAGGCAGATGTATTATATTTACATATCATTTTTTTCAGCTACAGGGTATTACAACTATGTCACATTATTATTGAGTATGTGTTCCTAATGAGGGTTATGAATGAGCATTATCTATACCCAATCCTGAGTATTACATAATGTACCATTTTCTATTCTTTTCATTGTACTTAACCTTGAACATAACCTAATTTCCTTGAGCAATTGCTAGAATTTTTTCTCTTTGCTCACACATTTTTTTTGTGCATACTCGACCCCTTAAGGTTTTTGTCATTACACAAATTTGGACTGATAATATACTAACACATTTTAGTAGACCCATTTTCTTCAGCAATCAACCAGGTACAGAACTGAGCCTAACCTGAGTAATTACACTTTTACTATATTACGTACGAATTCAAGTTACCTTGATAACCAGTGTGAGAGCAATGCAGAATGCTTTAGTAGGCTAGAGTCATTAGACAACCCTGTACTGAGCTAAACACAATTAGAGTGACCACACTATTAATATATTAGACATGCATTCAAGTTACCATGACAACCAGTGCGAGATCAAATTTTGCAGCCCACATGTAGATTTACGATATATTTCTAATTTATTTTCCAAATGTGATGTATACGGATGCATGTACACGGAGGCTGTCATTTGGTAAACCTATTGGCAGCAATTAGTTTGTTCGGTTATTCCGCCGGCCGGTTGCTAGGAAACAAAGTGCAACAGCGGATTCAGCAACGCATCGCCTTAGGAACAGGTTAACAAATAGTCCCAAGATAGCGCCCCCCATTATTGCAAACAGAGGAAGCCAACGAGTATGACTGGTGAACCATGAAGTAAGTCCACTACACAACGTATATATTTGGGGTTTTTATGAGATTTCATGCCGTAATGGGCGGTAACAGATTAAATGAGAAGTCGCAATTCTGAGACATACTACCAAACTAGGTACGATCCAAACTTTGAGTACGAATAGTATGGTTATGATATACTGTGATGATCCTAGTATTGGGACGGGGACTCGTTTGTCTAACTATTATGGTATCAGTTTGTACACGGATGGGACTACACCCAATATAATAAAATCTGTTTGAAACGATCCAAACTTGGAGTACGAATAGTATGGTTATGATATACTGTGATGATCCTAGTATTGGGACGGGGACTTTTTGCTTAACTATTATGGTATCTCTTTGTACACGGATGGGACTACACCCAATATAAGACAATCTGTTTGATGGGCTGCATCCTATATGATTGGTGTAGTTATATGACACGTAGTACGCTAATAGTACTGACAAAATTAGGAGCATGAATTGCAAAGATAAGATACATTGTGATGACTACAGAAATAGGACTAATGGGAGTCTTCTTATTTATTTCGGGACCAGATTTTGCATAGATGGGATTATACCCAATACCGTTCCACTTGCGTAAGATGAGTTATTGACTACCGATGAGGGTAAGTCAATAAAAGAAGGTGATATAATTTAAAACAAAAAGATATCATTCGATCAATTGTAACTAATGGCATTTGTTCTGTCTGTTTGTTTGTTTGTTCAACCTTTCTTCCCGCAACCCTGTATGGCGTAATTTTTTGGTTTATTGAATACATTGATGTGTATCTCACTTATCCCGTACTCTCCTTCCCAATGCCAACCCTTGTTTCTCTGTCCTTTGTGCACAATTGCTTATGGGTTTGCATATAAATATGGATTCATATTTATGTGTATCTGTGCATTGTAATACATACATATCATATTTACTGACTATATATGTTTGGCATTGGACATGTAAATAATTGCATTATGAAATGTTGACCTTTTGTGCATTGTGTTGCTCGAATACTTTATGTCAGAATTATATTGATGTACTAAGTAATTGTCATGAACCCTCTTGGTTGGCGATGGATGCCGTTGTTACGGCTTCGCCGCCATTAACACTGCCACCACGTTTTTTTCACGTTTCTCTGTTTACGGTCTAGTGTTTTTTCCTCTGTTCTTCGTCTCGCCTATTTACTTCCTGCTTCCCATGATTCCTTGCGTTGCAACCGTCTCCTTTCGTTTTCACGGTGAGACGCTTCCAGTGCTTTTCTCTCGCTCGCTCTTGTTCCCCCTTCTGGGGATTTCTCTCCCTTCTTTTCTCCTTCCTTCCCGTCTCCCTGGCGGCTCCTCTCCTCCGCCGGTTTCCCTCTGCTGCTGCGTTTTGACGCTTACCGGCTACATGCCAGTGTTCTTTCCTTCCTTGTCATTTCCTCTCCGGAAGGATCTTCGATTTGTTTACCTAAAGGATCCCGAGGCAATTGAATTTCACTACCACTACAGCGACAACTACATCTCTCATCGCAATCCACGACTACAACTCAGGGGTTTTTTCCGCCTTTGGGCTTTTTCCCCTTACCCGCCTGCATACGGGAACGGAGCCAAGGTGGTAACCAATACAGAGTTCCACCACGGCTTCATTCCGTGTCAGAGCATTCACAACGAAGAGTAAAAAGGATTACCTTGCCCACAGACACGGCGTCGGAGCCTCAGACCCTGAAGACTCAGGTGAGGAGAGTGGTGCCTCGGGTGGGAAAGTGAAGCATTTGGACAATACCCTTACGGTGACTTCAAGTCATTCTGCAGATTGTGACAGTTTGCAACGCCAGAAGATACCAATGGCTACTCCAGAACAGTTGCAGGATCAAATCCAAGAACTATGGAAAGCTGTACAGTCCCTTTCTCAAGAGCTTCAGACTGTTAAGGCAGAAAATGTGGTATTAAAACAATTGGTTTTGGGCAAAGAACCTTCCCCTCCCCCAGAATTGCCACCTATGGCCCTATCTTCGGGGAAGTTCGACGGTTCTCCCAAAAAACTTAAAGAGTTTCTGGAAGCTGCCACTATTTACTTCACTTTCCGCCCTCATATGTTTTCTTCTGATCAGGCTAAGGTTGGCTTCCTCATTTCGAATATGGTGGGCAATGCCCTTGCGTGGGCTACACCTCTTGTGACAGGAGAAGACCCGGTTCTACAGAATTACGGGAATTTTAAGATTCTTCTCAGAGAATCCTTTGAAAGCCATGAACTCACCTACACTGCTTGTGAGGATCTCCTGGATGTTAAACAGGGAGCCTCAGATCTCCTCACCTACATTACTAGATTTAAGACTCTGGCGGCAGGGGCCGGTTGGCCTGAACAGGCACAATTTGCCATTTTTCGTAGAGGTCTCAAAGAGGAGATAAAGGACGAACTAGCCCGGTCTCCCCGACCTGCCTCTTTTTCGGATCTTTTATCCTCCGTCCTACAGATTGAACATCGTCTCCATGAGAGACGTAATGAAAGAAGACGTTACAGAGAAAATCCCTCTACCATAGGGACATCATCCAACACTCTTCCTCCATCTTCTAAACAGAGTGAAGAACCTATGCAGATTGGAACCACCCGAGCACCACTCACCATGGAAGAAAGAAGAAGACGAAGAGAAAGAGGGCTTTGCGCCTACTGTGGGTCTGACAAACATCTGCTCAAGGACTGTTCCGAACTACCTCCACGGCGTTCGGGAAACAAATCACCCCGGTTTTAAAAGGGACAGAAAACCGGTGGTTATCTAAATCTTCCAGTCCCTACGTTTCTTTGGCTGTATCCACAAAGAAGACACCTGAAGATTCCAGACTCATGGTTATCAATATCAGCGTGATGATCCAAGATCAGCTCGTAGAGACTTTGGCACTCTTAGACTGCGGAGCAGCCGGTAACTTCGTGGATACCTTATGGGTTGACAAGGTGGGCCTCAAAAGGCTAGCTAGACTCGAAGACCAGAAGGTGGAGGGTGTAGATGGTACTCCCTTGTCTTCAGGACCCATAACGCAGACTACTGAGGAGCTAGAAGTCCGAATTTCCCAGCATGTGGAGAGTCTTAAATTTGACATCATTAGAGCTGCCCATTTTCCAGTTATTTTGGGAATCACTTGGCTCAGGAGACATAACCCACAAATAGATTGGGTATCTAATTTGCTACGTTTCGAGTCTGAGTTTTGCAAGAAGCATTGTATTCCTCAACAATCTTATCTACAACTACAGGTCACCCCTGCTTCTTGTCAGGAATCCTCAACTGTCCATAATATGGCACATCTTGGTGAGGCTTTCAGAGAGGTTTTCACAGAAGTCAAGCCAGCACCTTTACCACCCCATCGTCCTGAGGACTGCTCTATTGATCTTGAGCCCAATGCACTGGTTCCGTTCGGTCGTATGTTTTCCTTGTCCAGATCCGAGAAGGAGGTCTTACGAACTTACCTGGATGTGAATCTGCACAATGGCCTCATTCAACCTTCAAAATCTCCTGCCGGAGCTCCCTTTTTCTTCATCTCCAAGAGGGATTCCAAAGAATTACGACCTTGCATTGATTATAGAGGTCTCAACAAGGTCACTGTCAGAGACCGCTATCCTATGCCACTCATCACAGACATTCTTGAGGCGGTTCAAGGTGCTCACATTTTCACTAAGCTGGATCTTCGCAATGCATACCATTTATTGCGCATTGCTAAGGGTGATGAATGGAAGACGGCTTTTCGAACACCCTTCGGATTGTTTGAATATAGAGTCATGCCCTTTGGGCTAGTTAATGCTCCCGCAGTTTTCCAAAGATTTATGGACCGCATGTTTTCGGATCTCTTATTTGTTTCAGTGATCATCTATCTAGACGATATTCTTGTATTTTCCATCAACAAGGAAGAACACGAAGAGCATGTCCGGACAGTGCTTTCTCGACTTAAGGAGAACAGTTTACTAGCCAAACCTGAAAAATGCCAGTTCGGGGTCTCGAGCATTCCCTATTTGGGGTTTATTTTGTCTGACCGGGGTATCTCCATGGACCCTCGCAAGGTGTCTGCCATTTTAGAGTGGTCTTCTCCCACCTCTGTCAAAGAGGTTCAGAGATTCTTGGGTTTAACAAACTTTTACAGAAGATTTATACCCCGGTTCTCCGAGATGGTGCTACCTATAACCACACTTCTCAAGAAATCATCTGGAACCTTTGTGTGGTCATCGACGGCAGAGTCTAGTTTCAGACATCTCAAAACTTTGTTTTGCTCAGCACCCATATTGCTCCAGGCCGATCAAACTAAACAGTTTATCGTGGAAACTGATGCCTCTTCCGCGGCCATCGGTGCTGCCTTGCTCCAGGAGTTCGAAGGTATAGAACATCCAGTCGCCTACCTCTCTCGCACTCTGACCAGCAGTCAACTTCACTATACCGTCCTTGAAAAGGAGTTACTAGCTATGAAATTGGCCTGTGAGGAATGGCGACATCTGTTATTGGGTGCCAGTATTCCCTTCATCATTCGCACGGATCATAAGAATCTAAAGGTCCTGCAGTCCCTCGAATGTGCTAACTCTCGCCAGGCGCGATGGGCTTATTTTTTTTCCCAATACGATTTCACCATTACCTATTTACCAGGCTCTCAGAATGTCCTAGCCGACGCCTTGTCTCGCAAGGAGTTGGTTGCTGGTTCGGGCCACCTCTCTACCGAACTTATGTTTCCATCTACTCGCATAGTGGCACCTCTTCACACTTTTCTACAGGAACTCAAAGAAGCTTCAGACTCTGAACCCTGCTTTAGAGACAAATGCTTGGCGTCTCAGTTTCATACCAAAGATGGTCTCTGGTTCTACAAGAACCGACTTTACATACCTTCAGGACATCTCCGCAAGAGGATTCTCTACTGGTGCCATGACAGCCGAGTTGCAGGACATCGAGGCCAGGCAAACACCATTGAACTCATAAAACGCTCGTTTTTCTGGCCCAATCTTCGACGAGAAGTCCAGTCATATATAAAAGCATGCCCAGTCTGCGCTATGGCAAAGAATCCAAAAGGCAAACCGTTAGGTCTCCTCACTCAGCCTGACATACCACAAAGGCCATGGGGGAACTTGTCTACTGACTTCATTGTGGATTTACCCTTATCAGAGTCCTGTTCTTGCATCATGGTAACTATAGATTCATTCACCAAGATGGCCCATTTCTCTCCACTGGAGGGCTTACCTACGGCCAATCGCATGGCCGAAGTTTTTGCCAGAGATATATTTCGTCTTCATGGCTTGCCCGATAAGATTACTTCGGACCGGGGTAGCCAATATATTTCTAAATTCTGGAAGGCTTTGTGTTCCCGGTTAGGTATTGACCGTGCTCTTTCATCTGGCTACCATCCCCAGACTAATGGTCAGACGGAAAGACTCAATTCCACTCTGGAACAATATCTCAGATGCTACATAAATAGACTCCAAGATAATTGGGTACAACTCCTCCCCACGGCAGAATTCACCTACAACAACTCCAAACACTCTGCCACGGGTATCTCTCCTTTTTACTGCAACTACGGACTTCATCCCAAGTCCATTTGGCCCATTGCTTCTCACACCAGTAACTCTCCTGCTGCCGAAGCTGCTTTATCGGAAATTTCTGAGGCTCACCGGACGGCGAGAGACAGTCTAGCGAGGAGCCTTAGAACCTACAAAACCCTTGCTGATCAACATCGCCAAACGGCCCCCACTTGGACTAAAGGGACGAAGGTATGGCTTTCGACCAAATATTTACCAAGGTGGATCCGGTCCTCCAAGTTGTCTCCTCGGTTCCTGGGTCCGTTTCCCATCCTAGAAAGAATCAACCCGGTGGCTTACAAGATTCAACTACCCTCCTACCTTCGCCGGGTGCACCCGGTGTTTCATACCTCCCTTCTCAAAGAATCACGAACTGAACCACATTTTAGGTCTAAACCCTTGCAAGACATTTCACCCAGAGACTCCCAGGAGGTGTATGAAGTTTCTAAAATCCGTGACTCCCGCTACTACCGGGGACGTTTACAATATCTCATTTCCTGGAAGGGGTATCCCAGGTCTGAAGATTCCTGGGAACCTGTGCATTTTGTCAAAGCGCCCCGCCTAGTAGCTAAATTTCATCAGAGCCATCCTGGTAAGCCGGGCGGGGTGGGCAGTAAGAGGGGGCATACTGTCATGAACCCTCTTGGTTGGCGATGGATGCCGTTGTTACGGCTTCGCCGCCATTAACACTGCCACCACGTTTTTTTCACGTTTCTCTGTTTACGGTCTAGTGTTTTTTCCTCTGTTCTTCGTCTCGCCTATTTACTTCCTGCTTCCCATGATTCCTTGCGTTGCAACCGTCTCCTTTCGTTTTCACGGTGAGACGCTTCCAGTGCTTTTCTCTCGCTCGCTCTTGTTCCCCCTTCTGGGGATTTCGCTCCCTTCTTTTCTCCTTCCTTCCCGTCTCCCTGGCGGCTCCTCTCCTCCGCCGGTTTCCCTCTGCTGCTGCGTTTTGACGCTTACCGGCTACATGCCAGTGTTCTTTCCTTCCTTGTCATTTCCTCTCCGGAAGGATCTTCGATTTGTTTACCTAAAGGATCCCGAGGCAATTGAATTTCACTACCACTACAGCGACAACTACATCTCTCATCGCAATCCACGACTACAACTCAGGGGTTTTTTCCGCCTTTGGGCTTTTTCCCCTTACCCGCCTGCATACGGGAACGGAGCCAAGGTGGTAACCAATACAGAGTTCCACCACGGCTTCATTCCGTGTCAGAGCATTCACAACGAAGAGTAAAAAGGATTACTTTGCCCACAGACACGGCGTCGGAGCCTCAGACCCTGAAGACTCAGGTGAGGAGAGTGGTGCCTCGGGTGGGAAAGTGAAGCATTTGGACAATACCCTTACGGTGACTTCAAGTCATTCTCCAGATTGTGACAGTAATGTACTAGCCCTGATTTGAGAAAGGCCAGGAAGGCCCACGTGTTATCACTAAAGGACCAACATAACCAACCAAGAATAAACACTTTCTGATCTTCAAGGTGCACTGTCCTGGATCTCCTTTTCATTTTTGTACTATTGTTTATGATAGGGTTTTTCTCGGCTTACCGTCGATCCAGTGACCTGCGACGATATTGGAATGTGAATATGTGGAATCAGGGGTGTCCTACACCTATTCCGCAGTAGGAGGATATATTTAAGCAATATGCCCCGAGCGGCGGGGGCATTACCGACACAGGTAATGCCCCGGGGCCCATAGTTATAGGCCCTGAGCGAAGTGAGGGCCTTAATGAAGGCCCCGGTGCATTACCAGAGTCGGTAATGCCCCTGCCGCGAGGGGCATATAGCTATTAGTAACCCGGCCCACAAAAACTGCGTGAGCATGGCACTAAAAGCTTTATTTTTTTCCTGAAACGCTGCGGCAAAGAAAATGGCTGCCATGGAAAGGGAAAACAGAGTCTGTTTTCCCTTTCCGTGGCGGCCATCGGGAGCAGACGCGCTGGAAACAGAAGCGTTTCCAGCGCGTACGCTCCTGAAAAAAAGAAGGTAAGTTGGGTTGGGAGGGCGGAAGGGAGGGGAAAGGGAAACCCCCCCCAAAAAAAAACAACGTACCTGGGTCCCCGCCGGGGGACGATGGAAGTCTCCAGCCGTGTGGAGGCTCGGAGCGGGGCCATCTTCACACGGCTGGAGGCTTTCATCGTTCCCCGCAGGGGACCAAGGCATAGAAGGTAAGTGGGGTGGGGAGGGCAGGGAGGTGGGAGGAGGGAGGGAAGGAAAAAACAAAAGCCTTACCTCTGACCCCGGCGGGGGGCAAAGGTAGCCTCTCAGCCTTAGGGAGGCTCTGAGCGGGAATGGCCCCGCTTCGAGCCTCCTCATTGGCTGAGGGGCTGCCATGCCCCCTGCCGGGGACAAAGGCCGTGGGATCCCGACGGAGGGATTCCCGGCTTGGTAACGACTCGGCGAGGGCCAATCAGAATGGCTCTTTCATTCTGATTGCGCCCTCGCCGGGTACTAATATAAGTTATTCAATTATCCTTGTTACAAGTGTTGAATTACGAGTCGCTATCCTGACCAGCTGTACCACTAAGCCTGGCTCTTATTTAAAAGGAGAATGGCCACAAGGGCCTTAGTGGGGGGCCAGCTTCACCTGCTGGCTTCAGAGGATTGGCCAATTAATGAAAAAGGCGGCCAATCAGCAAAACCCAGGCAGGAAGAAGAGGCAGCATTTTCAATGCAGCAAGGTTAGAAATGGCAGCAGCCATTATTAAGATGGCACAATGCCATAATTCGTCTTGCTTAAGCCAGGCAGGACTTACCTTGTCGTCGATGGTGCTCCATCTAACAGCCTCAGGTTCGCCTTCGGGCTGGTGTCATAGATCTGCCCCTGCCCGGAATTGATCGTTCCTTTCGGGATATCCCAGACACATGGCTTCCTAACCGCCCCTCTTTATATATTTATATATTTACTTTAGAGTACTTTGTTGAACTTAACTAGTTAGTAGGACTTCTGATATATCCATTGCATCTTACTTGCATCCCTCAATTGACACTTTCTTCGAGACACTACACTTCTTCACACTTCTTCTTCACAAGCTACTTCTTCCCACCTTCAGTCTCACTTTGTGGCCTCCCACATTATGCCGTCTTTGCTTCCCACCTTATTTCCCTTCTGCTTCATCGCCCTTTACTCTTTGTTTGGCTTCACCGCCTGTCGCTTCTTCACCTTTTGTGTTACTGCTTTGGAAAGCGTTGGAACATGTATGCACCCTAAGAAGCTATGATGAGCTCGCTAGGGCATACAGAAAGGTTTTAAGTCCGGCTAGAAACATGGTGATCCCTTCTTCTCCCACTCTTCCTAGAATCATTTTACTGCTGCGTATAAAGAGGCTACCAACCTCAGCAGTGACGGGCAGTTGGCGTGGGATGCCAAGGCTCAACCGCACCTGCCGATTATGCAAAACCGCCCCTGGACCAAGCAGGCACTGCATGCCAACCATCAGGGTCGATTTGTGAATAAACGAGAATGCATCCGGGTGGACCCATTTTGGGCGCTGCTTGGAATGCACGAGTCTGCCTCTGATGCTGGCACTATCGAGATCATGGTTAGGCATAGAGAAAGTTTCAAATTCTGGGGAGTAAATGCATTGCAGGTGGAATAAGGGTATATTCCCTGAACAGTATGGACGTTAGTGGCAGGGGGGGAAAAGAGGTGATTAAATCATGGGAAATGTCATAGTTAATGATTATTTTGTAAATATTGATTCATTTGTATAGCTGATGATGGTATTGTAATTAGTGATGAAATGGGTTTTTTACGCTTTTATTTATTGTCTTTTAATAAGGTTTAGTGTGAGAAAGTTAGGCATAAATGTAGCACACTTACTTAAATTAAATAAATAATACCAAAATAAAGTTATTGCTTTGTATCCGACAACATTGTTGGGGCTGGAAGGTCCTCCGGCTTCGCTAGCCCCCTCATCTGGTGTTCCAGGGCATCCCAGAGTTCTTTTGTTCTAAACTGGCAGTGTAGCTGGGCAGTACCCTTGTGAGTCCTGACAATAGGGATTTTGTGGGACGCATCATGTAATTCTTCTACAACACATCAACAAATCTGTAGCAAACCAGACAATGACAACACGGATTACTTTACACTTCCCATGAACCATAATGTGCAGGTGTGGGGGGAGAAGGGGCAGGTGAATGCAGGCAGGCAGCAACACAAAAGAAGGCTGCTAAAGATTGTGCTTGACTTTAAATAGTATTATCCTGGCCTTACTTCAGGCAGAAACCTGGCCCTTCATGTGATGTCCCCCCTGGAGAGTGCCCCACCTCTAGACTTCAGTTTCTCTTCAACCATTAGTGTTCCATGCTGTCAAAGGGCAAGCTAAATAATGCATTCACCGCCAGAGCCCCCTATGGCCACAGCATCGACAGCCCACACATGACCCTCTAGTACTCTGGGTTAACACACCTTTTCTCCATTGCCCTGTTCGCTCCACTACCTCCATACACCAGATGAATCAGCTGTGTGAGTGGGTAGCCACATGCTCACTATACTTTATTTTTTAGGATTTAAATTAAAGGTGCTCTGTATCCAGGCCACAAGTTCGGGTACTACACTTGGCTGGCATCCTTGCCCAGTCCTGTAAACAATTGTTCGTTTTTTGGTTCTCCCAGATCTATTGCTTCTTAATGATCCCTTGCTATGCATTTTCTTTACATTACCATTGCTTTGTTGATGCTAACTAAACCCTTCTATTTACACATACCAGATTCCACTTCCTTAAATAATTTTGTTGATATCGCCTATTTACACACTGGCACTTGTTCTTGTTTATTATTAATGGTTATTTAATATCTTGTATGTTGATTTCTCATAATAAAAATCTTTTAAACAAAAAAAACTTGTTCTGATGACTTGTGACATATCACTTGCGTTCTACTTGCGTTCCTCAATTTACACTTTCTTTTAGACACTGCACTTCTACTTCTCTACATTTGACTTCTTCATACTTTTGGTCTTACTTTGTTGCTTCCCACACTACTCCCCTTTTCCTTCATCCTGCTTTATTTACCCGTTTTCTTCATCACACTTTACATCCTGTCTGTCTTCATCACCGTTTGCTTCTTCACTCTTTTCACTCTTGCTATACATCCCACCTTACTATTGTTGGGGAGGGAAGAACCTCCCATCCCCCTTGTACCCTCCTCTGTTATTCCAGATCCTCCCAGAGGTCTTGTAGATCTGGGCACAGATGTTCTGAACTGGTGGCTGAGCAGTACCCTCGTGGTTCCTGAGACTACCTGTCTTGATGGACACACCATGTAACTCTTCCATGAATCAATGGTGGTTTCCGCCATTAGTGAGCTTACCCCACCAACACCTCTGCCCCTTTCCCCTTTGCTGCATTGCATCTCGAAGGATTATGCATTCCCTACAACTTTTGTGCAGCCCTATAATTACCAATACCATAATCATTACTTTGAAGTAGCCATTCGGCCATTCATCTTGCTGAGTAACGTTATTGCAACAGGAAGTTAGGCCAAAATAGTTGACAGGACAACTGCTGTCACAGCAGCATACTTCAAGTCAAAACGTTACGGCCCAACTTGCAATCATAGGACTGCAGTGTCCTTCTGGTTCATGAAATCCCCACGGACCCCAACCTGCAACCGTCCAGAGGTGGCAGTTGAAAGTCTGTGAACCTGCTGACAACTTGTCTTTCCCTGTGCTCTGACCACCAGCACCGCAGAGGCTGCCCACTGGTCGCTGGTGTGGGATATTCATTAGTTAGCGACTGTTCCCCTTCGCTGCACCCACAGCCTTACACAGCGTTCCTTATGCTGACGTGCATAACTTCGGATAGGTGAACTGTGTCTGCTGAAAATTACCCAGGCATCCTTAATCTAACTCGGATGTCTCTGACATGTTCAATGTTTCCATTGGTCCTCTCCTAGACTCTTCCACCCCCAACATAACCATTCACAGTCTCTGCCTTGGGATGGTTTCAGACCAAAGAATCTTGGTAATCTGGAGAGTATTGCCCGGTTGCAACAGTGAAACCCATGTGCGTCGCAGCATTTCCCTGCTCCTACCCCAAGCTCGATCGGATCCCCATATCAATCTTGAGGATACCTGGTAGCCCGTACCTTTCAACAATTTCTTTTAACAGGTCATAAAGATCCCCAGAACACCCCTTCTTTTCTGAATGACAATTTATTTGTATTGTACAAGTCCAAGTCGTTGTTCCACTTTCCTTTCCTGTCTCCATTGGAAGGGCTTGGCAGGAACGAATGCCCCAACCAACGTACGCTCCAAGGAAAGAAATCACAGATATTACTGGTGGGGCAATGCTGTACACAGTATAAATAGGGTTGCTAATTCCTCAATTCTCCCTGCCGCACATGAACACATTTCCTCCCCCTGACTTGACAGAGTTTTTTCCCTTCTACTTTCGCCCTGTTCTGAGCGTATGCAAAAATCATGCCATACCTGTTACCCTAAAAATGCATACTCCATTTCAAGAGTTACAAGAGCCCTTTACATAATTATTATTTGTAAATATTGTGAATATATTTTACTGATAGTGTTTAAGGTTTTATGTAACTAAACACTTAAAAAATAAATAATTTACACTGCTGTACGGCGCCCCTCCCCTGCCACTTCCTATCCTTGTCCATGTCCTATGTGTGATTTAAGCCTACCAGATTCCCACCTGACAATGTTTTTTATTTTCCTATTGACAAACCCTTTGCTGTGTGCAGTTGTGGCCACCTTTATCCAGAAAGAATACAGGGTATATATCCCCCTAACAGTAGTTCCACATTATGTATCATCACCTCGAGGGCCCTCCTGCACTCAAATGGAGTTAATTGTGGGCCGTTTGACTGTAGGTGCATGTACCACATCGCCCTTAGCCAGATCCCCAGGTAAGAAGCCATAGCCACCACTGGGAAAATACCTCCTCACCCAGAATTCTTGCCCACACCCTTCTGGCCTTCTTTGAAAACCTGCTCTTCAGAGAAAATTCCTATCCTTGATGGTTATGTCATCCCTCATCAATGTTCTGCCCCCTGGTCCATTCTTGATTTCACTAATTAACAATGCGCTGGAAAAAGCAAGTGTGAGGCATGTTTTTAATACTGTGCTTTCATAAAAGGAGTAGCACGCAGCACTCAGCTGTGCTGTTAAGTCTTTGAGCGTCTCAGATTCAATAGATAATCTGTCATCCTTCTTTGTAGGCTTATCACTAGCTCACACTCACAACGCCCCTCAGGTGTGGTAGTTCAGCATACAAAGATTACGGCCATGATGTGTCCTGAAACCCTGGATTTCTTCATCCTTATGCCATTCGCCTACTGTAAGAAGCCCTTTACTTTACCTTACCCTCTAAGCAGTCCATCTTTAAATTCCCAGTCACATCCACAAAATGTGGGCGACCTTTCCTGTATCTCTCCCGTTTATGTATGAACAGGACCTGCCCTGTCAGCTGCATTATCCTTGTTTCCATAACACCAGCTCCCAAAGCCTGTTATTGAATGGGGCGATCGCGACATCCACCAGTAACCAGGTCTTCCTGAACCACAATATATGTGAGTGGGAAAGCACATCAGCTGATGGGTTTGCTAGACCAGGAACGGCCCCAGCTTTTAGTATCAAATTCACTCTTAACCCAGTCCTAACTAATTGCCTCATTAGACCTCTAATTGTTGCATAGAGCGCTGTCTGCGACCACCCCCAAATTGTTGGACCAGATGATAAAATACTGATTGGAGAATCCTTCTGACCATGTATGCAATGCCAGAAATATAGGAAACATCTCTAGCACGTTTGTGTTTTGCCCAGATTTTCCTGTTGCACTTGATGGCCCAATTCCCCGTGCATGAGGTGTGCCCCAAAGTAGCCTCGACCCCATGTCTCTCAGAAGCATCACTAAACAATTTAACTTGAGAGCACAGAACCAACGGAGGCTACTATATATGCACCCGGTGAGAAAACATGATCTCGCTCTTCTTTTGAGCCTGAGTTCAGATGGATAGAATTCCTACCCACGATCACCTCAGCATTAGTGAGGGATGGGTGCCTGGTAAGGAATCTGTCGAAATTACCTAATGCAAAAAAAAGAGGTAGAAATGGCCACGTTTTTTTGATCGAATTTGGTAGGGATTGTTGTATATTTTAAGTAATTCATTGGTGGGGGGTGGAGTAAGAGAATTAGGTGAGGAAAGAGGCTGAGAGGAGGTGCGGGGATCTCCCCCTGCATTATAAAAAAAAGCGCAAAAAGCAAAACCTAATTTTTGTTTTTTGACCCAAAAAATTCAGTAATTTCTCCTTTCATTTTTTTATTTTTGGTTATTTCATGGACAGCTGTCTAGAAAGCCTATGCCTGCCAGGATGACTCTTGCAGCGAAAGTCTGTACAAAAACACCTGGATCATCCTAGTAAACATTAATTTCGTATGTCTGGGGAAGCCTGGCGATATGATAGAGTTTGCAGAGATTACCAATGAGAAAGGACAAGGGGGCAGCGCTGCTTTAATTGTTTCAAGAAAAGCATTTACCTTGTCTTGCAGAAAAGATAATACTCCTCCCTTGTATCTATATTTCTAAATTGAGGGAGTGCATGGTCCCTGCCTTTTTCTGCCACTAGAGGCGCCCGGAGTTCCTCAACGAGATTCATGAATGTTCGTAGCAAAGAATCACGCGGATCCATCACTTTCTCTCCTAAAATCGGAAATCATACAAATAATGCGCTTTTTCTCACCTTTGCTCCAATGTTTAAGGGTCCATTCCAGAAAGGAGTTGAAAGCTTCAAAATACACGCATCCGATACACTGATAAGCATACATGTTTCCGCATGTACAATAATTCATGTTTTGGAACCCCAACAGATGAACACTGTCAGAGTGCACAGGCAACAGTTGGAATGCTGCCTCAATGCCCACTTTGGGTGACAGAGCTCCCCATCTTGCCATCTTGCCATACAGCTTCCTTTAAGGAACACATTTCACCAGGCACACTGCTGTGTCCAGCCAGTCATTCACTGAGTCCCCTGTTGAAAATGACAGTTTGTGTACTACCCGGAATGTACACTTCTTCCTCTCATACAGTAGTACGAGGGGTTATGTGATCAGGTTATTCAGCGGGGAGCCAATAAAGGACCTGCTTCCATCGCAAAGCCCAATCTTTCTCCATTTTCCCCGTAACCACATCCAGGAATTCTTGGACAGTTTTTCCTGGTTCTTTGCCCACCCCTCATACAGCAGACCTCATTACAGGATCACACACCCTATTGTAAATCCCTTTGCTCATCTATCCCTTTTATTAATGAGCTTGTACCTGAAAAGCAATTCCAACAACCATTCAACACAGATGGGAGAAGGACCAATTTCTAGTCGTACTATTGGCCTTGCCCACCAAACCATCCCGTCACCACCGCTGGGAGCTTGTGGTCATTCATGTTATACTCCACTCATTTTGCTTTGATCTCCCTTTCCCTTTCTTCTTTTGTAATCCATGCAACGACTACACTATCTCCCAGCTGCCACAGACTTGTGATTAATGTTTACTATGATGCTGGGGAACCTGACTCGTTTCGCTAATGATCAGCTGTTCAGTGCTCTGTGTGAGCTGACAAGAACACACCCCTTCTTTCAGAAAAAGGAAAATGATGAAAAATACGTTTATCATTTTAATTATTTATTTCATTTCTAAAGTGCACACACAACCCAGAGGAATCGAGGCCTGTTGCAGAGACCAGTTACTTGCATACGACAGATGTATTATGCGGCAGTACAGATAAAGGTGCAGAGAAAAACACGAACAGTCTAGTTAAACAGCCAGCTTTTAACAGATCTTCAGTACTGCTCTCGAGGGGGGGAAAGGAGTTCCTATGTTTGGCTGCGATATATGGGAAACTCGAACCTCCGGCTTTAGCACGTCTGACTTTAGGTTGAAGGAGGCGATGAGCACATGGTGTCCTGGTTGGTCTGGATGAGTGAACTTTAGAGAGTTTTTGAGAGAGGTGGGGGGCAGTGTTGGCTAGGCACACATGGGTAGTAGAACAGGTTTTGAAAATGATACATTCATGGGTGTGCAGCCAGTGTGCTGCTCTCCTGGCTGCAGAGATGTGTTCTTTTTTGGGGATGCTAAGTGCCGCTCAAAGAGCATTATTTTGTATGACTTGTAATTTCAAAAGGTTTTTGGATGAGGTGCCAGTGAAAAGGACACTACAATAGTCAAGCCTAGAACCGATGACTGCTCGAGTGATAGTTAGGCAACTATCTGTGGAAAGGAAAGGTCTGGAAGCATTTAGCAGATGGGTCACAGAGGCTGCCGAGGAGGTGCTAGCGTTCACTTGACGAGACAGTAAGAGGGTGGTGTTAAGGTAAACCCTAGGGTCTTCACTGAAGATGACACAGGGACCAGGCTGTTGTCAATATAGAAGGCTGAGTATTGGTCATTGAGTACCACAGGAGGTCCTAACAGCAGGATTTCTGTCTTGTCCCCATTTAGGCAAAGGAGGTTTGCCGCCATCCATGCCTGGATAGCGGAATATGCGGCATTGAGTGTATTGGCGTCTTCTGCATAATTGCCAGTTAGCGTGAGGAGAATTTGTGTGTCCTCGGCATAGTTGGTGTAGGATATGCTGATTGAGCCCAAGATGTCAAAAAGGGGCATAGTGACAGTGTTATAAAGCGTAGGGGTTATGCAAAAGTCTACAGTTACCCCACATTGGAAAGGAGATGCAAAGGACTGGCGTTCTCTTCAAACACTCTCATGACTGTTCATTCTAGAAAGTAGGCAATCCAAGTTGTAGCTTCCAGGGAGAAATTAGCTGAGGTAATAAGTTAGTGATAAAGGAATTTTGTGATTGATCAGGTCAAAAGCGGCTGACAGATCCAGAAGGAGGAGGAGAGCAGGCTGTGCCTTATCCCTAATCTTGTCAGCTGTTTTATTAGGTCCAGCAATGCCGATTCTGTACCGTGGTCTGGACGGAATCCGGACTGGCTCATTCGAAGGATGTGACTGGTTTCTAGGAAGTGCTGAACTTGCAGATAGGTGGCTCTATCTAAGATTTTCACTACGAAGGGGATGGTAGCGATAGGTCTGGAGTTTTTGGTAATTGTGGGGTCTAGGGAGGTTTTCTTAAGAAAGGGAAGTACCTAGGCTTCCTTGAGGCTGGCACTATTCCTGCTGACAAGGAGACATTTATGAAGTTTGTGATGAAAGGTGCTGGAGCTTCTGAGCAGTCCTTAATGATGGTGTTGCATCTCCTTTGTACCTAGAGCGTTTTAGACTTTTGGAGAAGGCTAGGACATCTGACTCAGCAATCTCTTTGAACTGAAATTGAGGGATCAGGAGGTTTGGGAAGTCCAGTGTTATGACAGAGGCTGAAGCACAGAGTGGTATGTACCGGCTATATTGATTAGTAAGGATTTTCTTATTAAGCTTCTCAATTTTGTTGAGCATCGCGGTTTGAATATTTGTACACCAGGCTTCATCCTTGGTAAAGGAAGGGGGGGGGGCAGGGGTCTCCAGTTACCTAAAGATGGTAAAGATCTCTCTGATATCTGACTTAGCATTAGCAATTCTGGAGTTAAAGGAGGTGGATTTTGCCGAGATGATTGCTTGCTTATAGAGCTTAGATATCTTAGTGTATTCCCTTCTCGAAGTGTCAGATGTTTTTTTTTTTTGCAATGTTAATTCTGCAAGGCGTTTCTTGTTACTTAGTCTGGGGTGAACCAGGAGTTTGAGTGTCTGACAGGTTTGGATTTATGAGGAGCTAGACGTGCAATGGTGTCTACTGCTGTAGTTATGGTTGAAGCATATAAGTCTTATTATATTAGGATCCTTGAAAGCTGGCATTCCCCATAATTATAATAAAATAACCAAATACGAGACACTAGTGGACACACCCCAGTAGGGAATGAGACTAGGAAGTAAAAGACAAGTCTTCATATAAAGTAAAATGGGCACGCAGAGGACTCTGTTTACTCCGAGAGCGCTCTGCCCAAACATCAGATAATGCACATTATATTACAAAAACACGTCATCTGTGACGTGTGCTATAGGGGATACATAGAATTGCGGTCATTCGATAGCGGCCAGGACTGTATCCAAGCTGTGGGGGTGGTGCTCCCGGATTGGCTGGCATTGAACTAGTTATTTCTTGGAGCACGCGGGGCAGCTGGGCTCTTCTGGGAGGGTTGCAGGGTCAGGCGATATCCAAGTTGTGATGATGTAGACTATCTGACATTTGCCCTTATGGCCACACATGCCTTGAACATTATTTATATGTTTTGACATATAAGAATTATATTACTAGACGTTTCACCTGGAAAATAAAAGTGAGAATACATGGGTCCAGGTGCCTAATCTATTCACAATATTTAATTGACACATTCATCAAGTGTTCCTTTAGATCTAAAGAGAGAGTGGTTTATTGTTTGTTAGTACGAGAAGAATATATTGCCACACATAGGATTAGTGCTGGAGGGTGAACTGGGGTGGCACACAGACGAGGGGCATGCAATGGTTACATCAAAAGGTTTTGGGGTGAGGGGGCTTGTAGTCTATATTTCTTTGAATGGGGTCTGTGGGTGCAAGGCAGGTTTGTGGAGACAAATGTTTTTTTCCAGGACCAGGCTCCGGCCCGGTCATTCACAGGGCAGTGATGTAAGAGGGAAGGTGAGAGATACAGTGTTAAATTTGATACTTCTCATGCCCAGGCTTCCGTGAGAAAAGGACAGCAGCTGAGACGGCAGAGGGGAGGAGGTGGGGGGTTGGCTTGCTGATTGTGCGCAAACACTGAAGGGCAGAGATGCAGGCTGGCTTCTAAAGTTTAAGTGTGGCCTAATATAAAATGGAGTCGGTGACTAAACAAAATGGAGTCTCGTGGCATGCATGCCATGCACTGTTATGTGTCTTTCAATGGGTACGGCACACCTTGGCCAGAGGTACACGGGCAGCCACGGAATGAGCAATCATGTGCACTCTAATAGGAATGAAGGGGGGTCCTGGGAGACCCTTCCTCCCTTACATCCTTTAAGGTTTGGCGTGTCCAGCAGTGGCAAGATACGTTCTTCTGTAAGCTTACGTGAGTTGCATGTGAGCGCAGGTGGTAGTGGTAGGCCAGTAAGCTTGGGTTTCATAGGTTGAGGAATGGAGAAGTCGATAATATGGTGGTCATAGCAAGGACAATGGGCATTCACTCTGATCAAGATCAGGCAGCTAAGGTCTGCAATCCAGTCCAATGTAAGGCCCTTGGTGTGAGTGGAGTTTTTGATGCAATGCCTTAAACCTAAAGTTTCAAGGGCGTGGGATACTGAGGAGACTGTGGGTCTCCAGGGTAATTGAGACCCATGTGTAGGTCACCCAGGAGGATGATTTTGGAGGAGGTTTTGATATTGTCTCCCAAGATGTGGAGGAGATTCTCTTCAGTTCGGTGAGGTGGACAGCTTAAGGAAGATAATGTCTACATTCCCTTCTAAGGGGGTGTTAACCTGCCTAATGGGAAGTTGATTCAAATATTAAATTAACATAGATGCAACACATTTATTACATTCAATATGATGAACAAGGTACATTTGAGCCATCAACCATCACAGTTAGGCATCCCTAATTGGATTCACAAACCCTAACATAAGAACCCTGGTGTTTCTATCTGTGCCCCAGGCTGTCCCTGTCAGGGCACTTTGCAAAGTTTAGCTTGGTATGTATCCACGCCAGGGGCTGCACAACAATGCCAATGTTGAAATACCTGCAAGAATACAATCACATCCTACCCCCCGACAGCCCCATGTTGGAGCAGAGAAACCCCTTCCTGACCTGTCACCCACTGCCTCTGTGAAATAAGTCTTAATATAACTTTCTGAGAATTGTAGTTCGAAATGCCTTGATCTGACAGCACCAGGCCACGTCGAATGCCTGGGCACTATACACAAGGTTGTTGGGGCCAGATGTCTGGTCTATCATGGACCATCTAATGATGCCTGAATCTAGGAAGGTGGACTCTGCCTGACCTGTGAACAGGTATGCCACTCATGTTATAGTATCTCTTGCCGCCACTCGCAGTTAGTGCTCTTTTGGATCCAACCACTCCTCAACCTGCTTATGGTTCCTTTGTATCAGTGGGTTGCACTCCAATTCCATTCAGAAACACTGATCATGCAAATGCCACATGGAACCACTGCATTGTTTGTTGTTCCTCAATAATGCACTGCATATCGATGTACAGAGCAGGGCATTTATACAGATATTTCTGAATGGCTTTCTATGCCAATATTTAAGATGCTTCTAGCCAATTGTCCTAATTCTCTGCTGGCCTAATTCTTTTCCTAGTTTTCACCACTTTCTTATTAGTGTTGTGTAGAGGAAGTGCCAAGTGTCATCCACACTTCAGCCACCCCCTTTGGCCACCCCCTTTGTACTACCTGGTACTTTCACGCCAAAGTATGTGACGTATGATGAACAAATAAACCAGCAAAGAGCAGCGGTTGGGCTCTGCCCACTGCCTATTAGAGTAACAGCACCTATTAAAGTACCAACACCTAAGAAAACCTGGACAGTAAGATACCCATTGAGAAAACCATATCTACAGTCAAGACAAAATGATGGTTGTCAGAATGGAATACCCGAAGCAGCCAAGAAGATAATAAAGGAAGACGAATGGTGACGTCATAAGACATTGGACGGACACACACATACATTATATAAGACCGGAGAATGCTGATGGAAAACAAAGTCAAAAGGAGATACTATGGACAAATGACATCTTGAACCCAAGATGAAGAAACCTATGCAATATACACGATGAAGATATTCAAGAAATCACAAGAAGCAAAGAAATCGTGAAGCTTGCTTACGCTTAGTCGTAAGATAGATTGGGGTAAGCGCCAACATATACATATATATCTCAAAAGCACCTTTATACATGAGTATAATTGCACTACGCACATGAGCAGAATTTAACTAAAAGTCTCAAGAGGAGAGTGTTGCAGCACACAAATCAAGAATTAAGACGAAGTGAAACTCAGCTGAAGGTAACAATGCCAAGAAGCCAAGGTTGTATCTGGTTGGAAAAGGCTGACACTGGATACAATTAAGGAGACAAAAACTGAGTATCCTGTTCATTAAGGTCAAGATAAGCCAGAGATGGTAGAAGACTGGCAGAATTAAATCGAATACATGAAAATACATGAAGAAGAGGCCGATTTCACAGTGTCCTAGTCATGTGACAAGGCAGGCTGGAAGAGTAAGACCTTCACACCTACGCATGGATCTCTGCCATACCCATGCTCCCTAAAAGTTCTCAGACCAAGAAGCAGACTCTAGGCCAACCTACAAAGCAGTAATTGACACATGATCACTGAGGTGATGATTAATTGTAACATAATTGGTGGGAAGCTGGGGTGCAGACGAACTCCCTGCACCTGGCTGGTCTTTCTGCATGCTGTTAGACGTAAGTGGAAAGGTATGAGCGGGGTTTATGCCAACCCAATCATAGTGGACTGTATAATCTAGGGTCCTATAGAGAGTATAGCCAGTGGGATGTCGTACTTTTAGTGACGTTCATAGTGGCCATTTTGAAGGAAGGGCTAAGTTGTCCCACCTGACATTGATTATCCAATCCCCTCTCCCCGTTACCATATACAGATATAGTACTAAAGATAAAGTTACCTTACTATAACCAATCACTTTGTATGTAAGGTTTTTAAGATTGCATGTCAGTGATGACGAGTTTTTGCCATAAATACTGTGTTTTTCCTAAAATTAAGTGGAGTTGGAAGTGAGAGAGAAGATCAAGTGGTTGCTGTTGCTCATTGAACTCACCATATTTTGTACTTGTTATTAAATGGACTCCCTTTGCCAAACTATTGAGTTGTCATAGTTATTTGATGCATGAGTACAAATCTGCATCCCCATCTATCTCGTGGGTACTGCTACTCATCTTAAAGGGCTGTTTGGAGATCCCCAGTCAGAGGGCTGACTGGAGATCATCCAGTTCACTTGGTAGCCGAGGATGGTTCGATTGGATAAGATACCCATTGGCCGTCGACATAAGTTACTTCGGGTCCTCGGCAATATCACAAGCCCTTTGCCACCTGGCTGATAGAACGAGAAGCTCCCCGTAGATAGTGGTTAGTTTAATCAAAAACCCTGCACATTAGGTGTGAAGGGACCTTTGCTTTCGCCCAAAAACCCCTTCCCATTTCTATGAGCAGCTGATCGAATGAGCGGCATGGAAAGGCGGTAACGAAGGCGGTGATCCTGAGCGTCCGGAGAGGAAAAACATGCGAACGGTGAGTGAAAAAGACTGAATGTTTTGGCAAAACCTTGCATGCCTCAAAAAACAAGTAAAAGGAAGGTAAGGGAGGGAGGTGGGACAAATATAATGTCAGAGTAAGAGTATAACATAAATGTATATATAAGGGGAAAACTTTGACTCAAGTGTGGTCGAGCAATATAAAGAGATATCGTGAGTGTGGCCGCGATAAGAGTATACGCCCAGTGCCTAGGTTTTAAAGAGCCCTAGCAGAAGCCTTCATCTAAAGTCCTGATTGATAGGATGACGTAGGAAACCAGATCGATTAAAGATGATCTGAAAGAGATATTCTCACATTCCATGTCGGAATACATATAGGGGTTGGATGCATCTGAGGAAGCAGATGGCATGACATTTGTGTGGCTGGCCAGAGTCTCTGTGTCTGTTTTATGTGTTTTTGGTTAAATTATGACGTCATAAGGTAAAACACGTTTTGAAATAGCATGAAAATTGCACGGTTATAAAGAAAAAATGTTGCATGGCATGGATTGATGGTTGTTGTTAACAAAAGTAAAAGTAAAAGTAATCGGTGCTCGCTCATACTGTTGATTTTGGTTGCGAAACATAAAGTATAATAAAGAGGATAAACAGGTTGAGCATGGAAAGACATTACCCCATTGATACATTGGTGCAAACAGTTGCCGAAGCATCCACCTAAGCTTAAAAAGTACAGTGCGGAATGGGCTAAAGGGGGCGCAGACAAAATGTTTATGCCATTGCCCCAAGGAGGATCGCTATCTAAAACGGTCCTGCAGGATATGACAACATATTTACATGCCACATAAACGGGAAAAAAGTTAGACAAACGCCTGGCTAGTTTAGAACTTTGGAAGATGTACCAAGAAGAAAAAGAGGAGGAGCCACCGTTAGATTGGATACTGAATATATGGACAGAGGGGGGTGAAAAGCCTTCTGCGCCACCCGCCCCATCTGAAACAAAAAGCAAAGCTAGCAAAGACGAAGGATTGTACCCGTTGAGGGAACTTAAAGCAGCCATGGGATATAGCAACCCGTCATATGAGTCACCTACGCAAAGTAGTGACGAAAGCCCAGAAAAGGACAGAGAAAGAAATAGTACATCCAAAGTCCCGAAGGACAAGGAGAGACGCGAAAAGGAAAAAGGTGATCAAGCACAAGCAAGTGCATCTCTAGATACAGGAAGAGAGGTAAAAAGATGGAAATGAGAGGAGGATAGGACTGATGAGATAGCATTCACACAGACCGAATGGATGGGAGGTCAGATTTTATTGAAACTCGATGGTAAAGGCATTGAGGATATGAGACAAAGGGGAGAACAGGACGAATAAGAAGGAAAAGAGAAGGAAAAGCTAAAACAATTAAGAGACAAAGGGGTTAGGAAAAAAGATAAGCAGAAATGAGAGCAGCTATATCACGATGAGCAGGTCAGAAAACAGGAAAAGGCGGAAGAACAAAGAAAACGTGATCATAAGCAGAGAACAGCTGATGATCAGGATAGAATTGAACAAAGGAGAATAGAAGAAGAACAAAAAATATGGGAGAAGAGAATAAAAAGACAAAGAGATGAGGAAATGCGAAGAGCACATGAACGAAGAGATGCAAGGAAACAAGAAGAAGATAGGGTCAGAGAGGAAGCGAGGAAGCATAAATAATTTGATAACAACATAGAAGGCAAGCGAAGACAGGGAGAGCAGGATCTCGAATATCTGGAAAGAGAGGTTAAAAAACCTCACCCAGTAGTAGACTGGGAAAATATAGACAAATTCTTTCCTGAGTACGATTCAGTACCAGGCACGTCTAGAGGAAATCTAGACGATGACTTCGACACCAGAAGCATCAGAGAGACAATCGATAGAATATATGATGAGATGGGGCTCGAAAAGATACCCCATGGGAAAGGAGAGGATGAGAGTCTTGAGAGCCCTCAGTTGTTTGATACTGAGGGTGCCTCCCAAAGCAGCAGACATAGAGAGCTATCCTTAGATAGGCTGACACTGAATAGAAATTTGGAAGATCAGTGAAGTTTCACAAGTTGGGCACAGACAATATCAGACGCAGAAAGAGAAGAATGTGAAGAAAGAGAAGACGAGAGAAGTCACAAAAGAGGGGAAAGGGAATAAGATGGTCGGATTCTACTGGGTCTACATCTAAAGCAACGTAGTTAGCCATACAATCAGATCGGCATGAAGGAGTGTCACACGGTCAGAGGGGGGTGTCTCCACCACCATATGTGAACAGGCTAAGGACATTGCCAGGTAGACGGCAATGCAGGAATATTACCCCTGCGGTAGACAGAAAAATTATGAGAGAGGAAAAGGAGTTTAAGGTGTCGCAGTTCCCCTTATTAGAAGAAGGAAGAACAAGCCCGGAATATATACCTTGGCTGCAGATGGATAGAGAAAACCTGAAAAATAAGCTCCCAATGTTGACATCTGGAGATGGAAAATGACTTCATGAGTTAGAAAAAATGACGGGAGGAAACACTCTAGCTATAGGGGATATTAAGGGTATTTTAATCGCCATACTGTGATAGAGCCGATGATGTGTGGACATGTGCAGGTTACCCTGGGGTGACTACAGTTAATACTGCACATGACAGAGCGCCGTTTAACAATTGCAGAACCGCGGTATGGAAAGTGCTTCCAGTGCTATACCCAGACACTTCTGATATGGGAGCAATAATGGCACGCAAGATGAAGGAGGGAGATGATTGGTTGCTTTATATTCAGCATTTCCAAGACGCATGGGTATTGGCAACGCGGGAATCTTGGGAGAAATCTATACCCGTGTTTTACCATATATTATGCCAAGGGCTGCCAGAACAGGTACAGAAACAGCTCAAGAAATTGGTAGGGATTGAGGCTAACCCATGGTCTGAAATACAGCGCATTATTGCAAGCTGTTGCAAGAAAAAAATTGCAAAAAGGATGCTGCACGAAAGGGCGAAGAGGCTAAATTAGTACAGAAAAAACTAACAAAATATGCCATTGAGGGGGCAATGATAACTAATACAGATGGATCAAACACGCAGCAGGTGACTAACCAAAGGCAGTTTGATCAAAGCAATAATGGGTTTTACCGAAGAGGAAGAGGATTTCGAGGAAGAGGGTGGCAGAGTAATCAGGGAGGTTTTCAGAGTAATCAGGGAGGTTTTCAAAATATGCAAAATATGCAAAATGGAAACCAGGATATGCAAAATGGGCAAGTAATCAGACCACCACCAACATGTTGGACGTGTGGGATGCCAGGGCATCTAGCACGTATGTGCAGAAGTCAAGGAATGGTGCAAAATGACCAATTCACAAGAGGAGGGATGGTGAACCCATCTGCATTCTCGCAGCAGGGTGGAAATGGTTTTGTGCAGAATCACACAGTACAGCAGCAAGCGCCAAGAGTACAGCAAAGCTTGCAACCACATCAGAAGGTGACACATTTTCCACAGGGACAGTCTCAACAGTCTCCAATGCAACTTTCACAAACAACAGGTACAGGACAGGTACTGAATTCTGGAATAGGAGATGCCACTGGTGATGGAGGAAATCCATTCACTCAGTGTGGGACAAGATTATATATGGACTAAGACAGCTCACTGGGAGACCTGATGTGTTCTATCCTATCAGTGACACCGAACCCTCACGAGGAACCAAGGGTAGATATCTTTATAGGGGATAAGGAATATTCTTTCTTAGTTGACACGGGCGCGACACGCTCGTGTATACGTGAAGGCAAGTTTTCTTTGTCCAGCGATGCCATAAATACTCAGGGCTTTACAGGAGCAACAAGTTGTGTTCCTTTTACAAAAGAACTTCCAGTTTCCATAGGAAAATGTGACATGAAAGTGCCACTGCTATATTCAAGGTAGACTCCTGTAAATATACTTGGACGAGACTTAATGACAAAGCTAAACATGACAATCTCGTTCACGGAGAAGGGCATAATATGTTCAACTCCAGGAATGCATTATTTGAACATGTGTGAAATGATTAGAGCATACGCAGGACAAATGACTATGAGAGCTATTTGATTGGAACCAGAGATATTTGCATATGGAGTGCGCATATTAATGTCATGGCTGTCAGGCCTTGCAGGCAAAACAATGAGAACCCCAGATGAGTTTCTGTTCAGACCAAGAATACCTATGCATGCGGAAAAGGGACGAGTGTTTCCCTTAACAATACAAGCAGCCATACTGCAAGGAGAGATGGCATTGTTTGATGCTTGTGATGATGAAGGCAGACAATGGTGCACAATAATCGCCGATGGGGAAGGTTACAGATTGACTGACGTCACTGATGACGATCTATTTGAAAAGCAAATAGGTGAAGATGAGATGACATTTGAGGTAAATCTCATTTATTGGGTGGACATGATTAAAATAGAAGTGCCTGAGAAAATGATGTTGGCACAAAAAAATGTCCTGAATATTTTGATGATGACATGGCAAAGGTGCCTGTCTCAGTATGAACTACAGGCCCTTATGAAGTAGGCTTACTGAAAGGAGTTGGAGAAGTGAAGATTAAATTAAAACCAGGAGCAACTTTACAAAGAGCACGGCAATACCCCATGTCTAGCGAGGCAGATGAATACAAGATCTTCACCCGATAAACCAGATAGTCGTGGCCGAGTTCCCTTTAGTCCCGCACCTGTCCACAATCCTATGTAATATACCTGTTGAAGCACAGTATTTCACGGTGATTGATTTAAAAATGCCTTTTTTCTCAATCCAATTGCACAAAGATTTGCAGGATTTGATGTAATTTACGTTCAGACAAGTTCGTCTGAAAAGCACAAGGCTGCCTCAAGGGTATTGTGAGTCTCTTTCAATTTTCAACATGGTCCTGCAGATGGACTTAAGCAATATTGTGTTAGAGAGTGTTGTCTTGCAATATGTGGATGACATTCTGATTTGCATAACAACAGAGGAAAAGTGCAGACGCGATTCCATTCAGCTATTGACTATACTTGCTCAGAAAGGATATAAGGTTGACAAAGAGAAGTTACAATATTGTCAACAAGAAGTGCTGTATAAAGGTCAGCTGATCCCACATGAAGGGAAAAGGGTTACCCCTGAAAGAGCTGAAGCCATTTCAAAAACAGCTAAGCCACACATGATAAAACAGATGCAGAGTTTTCTAGGGTTGTGCAATTACGTCAGAGCATAGGTCTTTTATTACAGTTCATATACTAAGCCCTTGTTACAAGCCTTAAAGAAAGCACAGGCAACAAAGGAAAAAATCAAGTGGACTAAGACCATGGAGGAAGGGTTTCATGATATAAAAAAGGCCATTTGCATGGCACCGGTTTTAGGGATTCCCAATTATGCAGAGGAATGCTACCTGTTTTCACACACGAATGGCAGTGTTATGAGAGCAATCCTTACACAGAAAACCATGTTAGGGTACAAGTCCCTGGCATACTACAGTGGGAATTTCGACCCAGTAATGAGAGGTCACTTCCCGTGCGAACAAAGTTTGGCTGCCGCAGCGTTCACCATGGAAAAAGCTACAACTATTGTGATGTGGTGCCCAATGACATTATTTGTCGAGCACGCATTATTTGCCATTTTAGAAAAAACGAAAGGCACATTGACATTTCAAAGAGCTTCTGCTTATGAGGTAGTCATATCGAACCTAACGATTAAAATAGTTTGATGCAAAATTGTGAACCCAGCTATGTTTATAGCAGAACCAGTCACTGAAGGAGAGCTAATACATGATTGCGCAAACTATGAAGAATTTTATGATGAGATTCCCAGAGTGAAAGAAAATGCATTGGCAGAAGGAGAAATCGTCTTCGTTGATGGTTCTTCCAGGATCAATCAAAATGATGGATCAAGGTATACGGTTGCCGCTGTGATGAAGCACACGGCAAATGGAGAATTCTGAGTACTCATTAGTGCTTGGTTACCCTCACATTATTCAGCACAGGCTGCAGAATTCTTGGCATTGATACTTGCGCTTGAGAATCACGCAGACCAGGAAGTGACGGTGTACAGTGACTCCACCTATGTGACATTGACAGTGCACACAGGCTTAGCGCACTGGAAAAGGAGAGGCTACCTCCGAGCGGATGGCATGCCAGTGCAGCACGCCACCTTATTGAACAGGCTCATTAAGGCACTACAGCTCCCAGGGGGCATAGCAGTCGTGAAATGCGCCGCCCACACGAAAGGGACAGATTTTCCTGAGAGTGGGCTAGTCTGGGGGCATTCAGAGCAAGGCGGGCAGCTGAGTTCTGAAGTATCTGCAGACGCTGTAGAAGGAATTTGGGCTGGCCAGGATAAATACCGTTGCAGTAATCAATAGAGCCCATAATAGAGGCCGTGAGGATCTTAGATTTGGAGTGGGCTAGGAGAAAAGGGAGAACCTTTTTTAAGAGTTTGAGTTTGGCGAAGCCGGCTTGACAGGTATCCGACGCTTGCGCAGATCTGGAACCCTAAGGCATGATTTTTATGCCCAAGCTTTTGACAACAGAAGTTGGTTTGGGGCATGTACCAAGGCAAGAGGGCCAATATTCTGAGGTCCATAGGGAGTTTGGGCAGGCAGAACCAACCAGCAGTGAGAGCTACCTGGGCTAACTGGACTTGCATTTGTCACTCTCCCAAAAAAGGAATAGGATTTTAAGAAAAATATTTTGAAATGATACATTGATCCGTGAACAGTCACAAAAGTACTCTAATTCGGCTACCCACTCAACCATGTATTCCCACCGAATGGGATTTTAGGGAGCACAAGTGTGTGGGAATTGGCCTGATCCTGCAAGCCCAAACTCAAGACCCACCATTCTTTCTTTTGAATGACTCCCCCAACAATCTGTTCATCCATGCGCAAGGGTGCTGTGAGAGACCAATACCCCACCCATAAGAGAGGGAGAGCGGGGCAGCACACACTCAGAAGGGTTTATAGCAGGGGGCATCCAAGCAATGGGGCCATCTCCACATACACCACCCAACTATTTGTCAAAACCACTTCATTGAGAATTCCATCAGCTCAAAATAACTCTGCTATCCTTTCCCACTGAAACTAGTCTTGTTAATATAAATATTGGCATTAATGAGTGGAAAATATAATTGTAGGCCGATGTGTACATCTGTGATGACCCTACCCAAACTAGGAAAACACAAGTGCCCTCAAAGCATATGTCCCAATAGCAGAACATTAATAAATTGGGTCTCTGCTTCTAAAGCAGCTCTGTATACTGTGCACATTGACGGCAATGCAGGCTCCCAGGCTGCAGACATTCGCTCCAGCAACTTAACCTGCAAAAAAACACACCACTGTTCCCCTATCTCGTACATCAAACTCAACTTGAAACTAAAACTGCCAATATTCTTCAATATTTAAATGGACAAATAAGCCACCCGCCCCCTTCTATGGCTCTCAGCAAAGGGTCATACTGTGCAATGACCAAAAACCTTCCAGAACAACTTAAAGGTCAATGGCTGTAGCATCATTACTATGTTTACAGTTAGAGAACCTGCCATACTTAAGAACTTTCGATTTTTCCATGTTTAAAAATGGATGGATAATTCAACTCAATCAACCTGCAGCATATTTAAAGCAAACTTTACATCTTTTGAAGATTTACATTGACATGCCTTATAATAAGAAATGTGTAATCCTTGTCTGTGAAGACAGGATGCGGCACGTAAGCACGTGGGGAAAAGGAGGAGGGTGGAGGTGATGCGATAGATGAGCAAAGGCTGCTCAAGGCAGGGGGGTGAGTGCCCTCAAAGTGACAGGTTACAGGGGGTATAAAAGAGGCAGGCAGCAGGCAATGCAAAGCTGAGGGCGGACTGCAGGGGAGCAAAGAGGTGTGTGAAAGGGGAGACTGACCTAAAGTACAAAAGGAGAAAAAGGGGAGTGCAACGTTGAGGGCAGGAGTGGGTGTTTTGTCCTGGTGCGAAGACAATTAATTAGTCGGGGAAGCAGTGGTTGATGTAGGCGCATAAGGAGGAGTGGGGAATAGGAATGTTCCATTTCCATGCATGCACGTTGGAGGGAGGGAAGAGAGTTCAGTTCACGCACAAGATCATAATAAAGAGCTCTTGTGTGTTCTCACCTGCACATGTTTATTCTCTGTAGTGGTACAAACACCCCCTGGAATCCAAAAGTGGGACAGAGAAACTGGCGATGAAGGTGGGATCGTGTCAAGAACGAGCAACACAACAAAGGACCCTTGAAAGATGTGTAGTGCAGATAAAATAAGAGGGCAAATGCACACATTGACCTATCCACTCTCTGTGCATACAACTTTCTTTCTTACAGCAGCACAACGCTAATTCTGCATATGCATCTCTACCACAGTGAGTTGTAGAGCATGGTGCTCAAAATGTCAGATACTAAGAATGTGGGAGATGAAATGGCCAATGCCACAGCATTCAGGCTTCCGATCCCCTATGACATGGCAGATCAGCAAGCCTTTGGCTTATGTTGGGAAAGCTAGCTGGGGCGTTTTAAAAATGACTTAGGGGCCTGCAATTAAAATGCCTCTGATAAATTGGCCAGAAGATTACTCATCAATGGAGTAGGAGATGAAGTTGGACTGCTAAGGGAACTGTGATCAATCATGGAAAGTTTCACTCAACACTCCAATACAAAGATAAGAAAACAACGTTGGAAATCCATGTCCATCAAGGTGAAGTGCCAGGAAGTAACCTGTTAGGGTGTATGACTGCCATAAAAATTAACATTTGGCCGTGATGTACAGCATGCTTTGTACGCATCCAATAAAACACCAGATTACCACTCTATTTCAAGGACTAGGGCCACTCAAAGTAGAGCCGGTGATGCTTCATATTGATGGTCAATCACGCTGGTGGCACAGGCAGATTCCTATCCATCTTCATTCATGAGTGGGGAAAGAATTGTCTGCTGGTAAGCAACGTCATTGATGTAGCATCTGGTCTCATCCCATGGGTCTCACACCTAGTGGCTGTCTCGAAGAAAGGCACTACCAAGGAGATCAGACTGTGCTTGGACATAAGACAAGCCAATAAAGCAATCGGTCATGAGAGACACCCAGGAGTGCACCTAGGTGACATGATCGGACTGCTGAACAGGGCTAGAGTTTTCTTGAAACTGGACCTAAATAAGGGCTACCATCAGATCGAACTAGAAGTGCACTCGCAATGCATCACCATATTTCCATGCACCTGGGTCTCTTCTGCTATAAACGGATATGCTTTGGCATCTCCTCGGCCGTGGAAATATTCCATGAGAACATACACTGAATGATGTGACATATTCAACACTATTTCAGTAATGACATACTGGTTTTCGGATCCACAATTGAACAGCATGATCGAGCTCTAGTGCATGTATGTACTGCACTACAAGAGGCAGGACTGACCCTCAATCAGAAAAAACTTGCATCTCACAAGTTGCATCTGAAGTTCTTTGGGCACATTTTCTCTGAAAGAGGAATTAGTCCTGACCCTGGGAAGGTGAAAGCTGTCTCAGAGATTTTGCATCCAGAAGATATCAGTGATGTTCGTTCTTTGTTCTTTCCTGGTGATGGACAACTATTGCAGCAGATACATGAAAAATGTTTCAACCACAACCACACCACCGAGAGATCTCACGAAGTGAGGTGTCCCATTTCGAGCATATGAGGAGGTGTTCCTTCAGATCAAATGCAACATCATGTATATGGTTCATATGGTGCACTTTGATCCATCACTTGACATGGAGATGACAGTGGATGCCAGCCCTGTTGGAGCGAGGGCCAAACTCGCACAACACAAACTGAGTAGAGACTTCCTAAGAGCTGTGATTGCATACAACAGCAGGAGTTTTTTGGCTATGGAAAGAAGATATTTGCAGCCCAGAACGGAAGGACTAGCAGTGGTCTGGTCTTGCAAGCACTTTCACATGTTTTTACTCTGCAAACCCGTCACGATTGTGACCGATCATCAGGTGCTGATCACCTTATATGGAAACCTCAAGTGCAAAATGCCTCTGAGAATAGAGAGACGGGTGCTGCAGCTACAAGAGTATGATTTCAACATAGCACACAAGCCTGGTAAAGAATACAACATGACTGACTTCATATTTTGTCACCCACTCCCTGATCTGGCAAGTCACTCATCCATAGCAGAAGAATAAATTAATGTAATCACTCAGACGCTCCCGTCGGGCCCGGTGACTGTGACTCTCATTGCTGAACATATTTTACGTGATGACACATTGCTGAAACTGCTAGAACTGATTGAGTCCAAGAAATGGGGGTCCGTATTTCCTGGTGGCCTGCAAGAAGGAATCCTTTTGCCTTAAAGCAGGTGAAAGATGAACTCTATGTGTCGAGGGAAGGTTTCATCATGACAGGAACCCGAGTAGTTATTCCCCCTGAGCTCTGACAGCAAATAATAGCTCTAGTTTCTGAGGGTCATCGTGGTGTCGTTGCCACCAAACCTCAGATAAGGGGCACAATGTGGTTTCCAAGGACTGATACCATTAAAGCATGTTACGTATGCCAATGTATGGCATGTTTGGACAAGACAGAACCCTGATGAATGTCTGATCTGCCAGAAACAACGTGGAGTCATCTGACCATTGACTTTTTCAGGCTATTCCCAGAAGGAAAATACTGCCCCATGATCATGGACGAATACTCACGATTCCCTGTGGTTCAGATGGTGTCCTCTACTGCCGCTAGCACAATAATACTTGAGCTATTTAATATGTTTTCAGCATGGGGCACCCCACACATGCTCAAATATGACAATGGACCCCCATTCAGCAGAATGAAGTTTGCTTGATTCATGCAACACATGGGAATTCGACACAGAAATTAAACTCCACTGTGGCCACAGGCCAAGGGCATGACTGAAAGGTTCATGGGCAGTCTCAAAAAGGTGCTACAGCAGAATGAGCAAAGTAAGATGTCACTCAATCCAGCGCTATGCAACATGTTGCGGGACTATCGAAACTTGCTGCATGGTATCATGGGCAGATGTCCTGCTGACTTGATGTTTGGGCGTTAACTATATGCCTAGCAAAGATAGTGAAACTGATCAAGGACTGGCTCGAGAGGATCAGAGCTGGAAACAGAGCATGAAGGAGTATGCCGATCAGAGTATGATAAGCAGTATGACAATTTGATCCAACACGAATGACAGTCAGTCATGCGAAGGGCTCCATCATGACTGCGAGGTCTCGCAATTGTGCAATCACGCCAAATGTGTCTCATTTCGAGAGTTATCATGCCACAGCAAATGAAGAAGGTATGGACAAATCATATGATGGACTGTCAGCAGATGGACAGGAACCAATGGAAGAGAGTGAAGAGGTGGTCACCTCACCTCAACCTGCCAAATGCATCAGAAGGCCAGTGCGGCTCAATGAAGAGATATAGAACCAGAGACTATACACAGGCATGTTTTTGTTTTTTGTTTGCTTCGGGAAGATGTTGTGTCCTGGTGCACAGACAGTTAATCAGCTGGGGAAGCAGTGGCTGATGTAGGCATATCAGGAGGAGCAGCAAATTGGATTATGTTACTTGCACGCATGCACATTTGAAAGAGGAAGGGAAGAGAGTTCTGTTTGTGTGCAAGAGCGTAATAAAGAGCACATATTTATTCTCTGTAGTGGTATAAACCACACTGGAATACAAAAAGGGGGCAGAAGAGTGGGGAATAGAGGAAGAGGAGGCTCACGAAGGGTATCGTAGGGAAAATGCAGGAGGGGTGGTAGAAGATAACTGGTGTATGAGGAAGGTGAGATTGGGGGCAGAGGAATGTACAGAATGAGAAAAGTATCCCTCTGTCTGAGGAAGAAATACACAAGTGAGATGTTTGACGCTAAGCAAGGGTTGTGAGGCCCTCAGTGGTAGAAATAACAGGGGCAGGAGGATTGGAGGGGCACTGAATATGGGGGCCTGTCCAAGAGTCCGAGGAAGACGAGTGTAGATAACAGTGCTAGAAAAAATGGAAGCACATACAAATAAAGCAGTGTAAAAAGAGAGAATTTAGAGAGTGTACGGGGTGGCAAAGTGCATGAAGTAAGTGTTAGGAAGAATCATATGCTTCCTTTGGGAACACCACACACAATTAAGACTACAAGTGTAAGTACAATGTCACCTTTGGTACAAACCTGGACTACACAGTAAAGTGGCAGCGATGGCTGAGCAGCCAGACTTATCTCAAGAGTAAAGTGAGCAGTACAAGAAGTTACACAAAGGACAACAATTACTATGGTTCAAACAAACACTGATTCAAGGTTTCTGAGTAAAAGAATTTACATTTATTTACACCATGATTTATAAAACAGTTCACTATTATAAAGCAGCAGAAAATCACAGTTTTAATATCCGACAATAACACCCAATCAATTCTGGACAAGTTAAGCTAAAAAATGAAGTGTAAGCAAAAGGGAGAAAAGACAAGGCTATTCAAAATCAAGAGCACCAACAAGTTATAGGCAGGGTAATCTAGAAAAGGCTACTACAACTAGGATTCAAGTCAATAGGTCTGGTCCAATGTTAAAGGTTCAGAGTCTTTGCAGAGGAACACACAGTTCAAAGTAGTTTGCGGTTAAGTCTTTGCCAAGAGTTAAAAACGAAGTTGGTCGGAGGAAAAGTTACTTAAAGGAGATAAAAGGACAAGCCTTCAGAGAGGCGAAAGATTTCCTGCGCTTTCACTGCGGTCGGACGGAAAGAAAGACCGAATTTGCACAGTACCTTTAAAGAAGAAGAATCCTGTAGCTGAGGCAGTTGTTCCTGGCAGTTCCTGCAGGCTTGCGATTCCTGAAGCTTCAGTCATGGTGACAAGAAAGAGGATGGCTGTAGGTTTCTGCACTGCCCAAGGAAGAAGCCAGCAGCGGAGCAAAACAACTAATAAAAGGTGCACTCCTTAAAACCCAAACTGGTTCTCTTCCCACTGGCTATCCAATCTACTGCAGCGATGCACAGTAAATTCGACCAGGATGAGGACCTGTGTCTGGTGTTTGACGAGCTGGTTGCTCCCACCAAGCTCAAGGGAAGAAGATTCCTTTCAGATCTCCTCTTTCGTCGAAGTTTCAGGCGATTCGGACCTGCAGCAGGGCTTCACCGGGTGTCCAGTAGTTCAGCAGTCATCTTCCTTCAGCTTCTCTTTGGTTCTCTCATTCCAGTGGCAACTCTGCCTTCCAGTCCCAGAGACGGGCTTTTTATGCACCAAATCCCCCATTAACACAGCCTGGGTGTCAATCACACAGCAGGGTGGCTGTCCTGGCAGGGCAGCCACCTAGCCAATCAAACAAGAGTGCGACTTAGGTCTCCAAGGAGACCATGTGCAGGCGGCCTCAAACCCTTCCCTCACATCCTGTCCACCCAGATACTCAGGCACCTAAGGAGGGCTTCTGTGCAGAAGCCCGCCAAAGGACAGCAAACAAAGGAACCAAACCTGGTTTGCCGCGCAGAGTAAAACAGTAGAAAGACCTTTACTAAAAGATATGGCAAAAAAACTCGACCGGAACCAAGTTAAAAAATAAAGGTGGATTACCGGGTTTGAGTTCTGGGCTACCACCATAGCCTCTAATGGTACCAAAGGCTATTTTCATAGTCTGTGGTAGAATAAAAATAGTAGATACCACTGCCACCAGCCAAATCTTAGAGAAAGGGAAACATAATAATGTTCCATGAAAATCAGACAAAAGGGGGTAACTATTAACCCTGCAGTACTCTATTGGAAGATAGGGTGTACTGGGTCTGTAATTTTAAAAAGACTAGTAAAGTCAATTGTAACTTTACATGTTCTGGGAGACAGGTGTCAGTCCCAGAAAATTGAGTTTAAAGTGGTAAGTCTGAAAAGACAACCAGGTGTGACTGCACTAAAGGTGCTGAGTCACACACAGTAAAAAGATGATGCCTATGGAGTGGGTGAGACTCCATAGTCCATGAGCATAAAAATGTACAACACACAGAAAAACAAATGGAAGAGTGGGAAAAAAGGCTCACACTCTTACCAGGTAAAAAATTAAACCCTAGAAATACAGCAAAGCTGTTGAGGGACTCAAAAGGTAAGGGAAATTAGCCATTCTGGAGAATTCTCCCTAACACTCACCCCCCTACCCCCAAACTAAGGACAGGAAGATTTAACCTACTCCTGGATGAATCTCTTTACTCTAGTCGGTCAAACATCTTAGAGAGACCGTCCAAAATTTGGTGGTGACATCCTGACCTGTGCTCAATGTTGAAATCAAACCTTTGCAGGCAGATTGACCATTTTAGTAGTTTTGGGTTTTCCCCTTTCATTTGCATCAACCATCTCAAGGGCTGGTGGTCTGTCTGAATCACAAAAGTAGATCCATACAAGTATGGTCTAAACTTCTTCAAAGACCACACACTAGCATAGCACTCACGCTCAATGGTTGCCCACCTTGTTTCTGGTTCCTTCAATTTCCTGCTTATGAAGAAAATGGGGTGCTCCCTACCTTTCTCATCCAGTTGATTAAGGATTGCACCTATACCTGTATTGGAGGCACAATGAAGGGTTGGTGATAATCAGGAGCTCTTAGAACTGGAGCTTGACAAAGGGCTTTCTTCAGGTTTTCAAAGTCTTGAGTGCACTCCTCATTCCATCTGACCTTCTTAGGGAATTTTGGAGAGGAGATCTCATTCAAGGGAGAAACTATGGTCCCATAATTATCCATGAAGTTCCTGTAGTACCCAGTGAGACCTAGGAAGGCTCTCAACTGGGTTTGAGTAGTAGGGTGTCCCAGTTTTGTTCATCTTGTACTTTGCTTGGCAATGGCCTTATTTCACCTCCTCCTACCTCATGACCAAGGTAGACCACCTTGCTCTGACCAATTTGACATTTACTTGCAATTATGGTCAGATGGGCCTGCTCAAGAGCCTGCAATACATATCCTAAATGGTCAACATGGTCTTTCCAAGTAGGGCTTAAAACTGCAATGTCATCCAAGTATGCCATGCAGAAGTCCTCCATCCCATTCAGAACTTGATTAACTATCCTTTGGAAGGTAGCAGGTGCATTCTTTAATCCAAAAGGCATAACCTTAAACTGGTAGAGGCTTGCTGGGGTCGCAAATACAGTTTTCTCCCTGGCATGGTCTGTCAGGGATATTTGCCAATAGCCTGAAGTAAGATCAAATGTACTGAGGTACTTGGCTGCACCAAGTTTATCCACCAGTTCATCTGTTCTTGGTAAAGGATGGGCATCAGTCTTTGTGATTGCATTTAGAACTCTATAGTCCACACAAAATCTCAAACTCCTTGGATCCTGCCTTTGGTACTAGAACAACTGGACTAGACCATGGACCTGTAGATGGCGCTATAACCCTCAATCAAGCATCGTGTTGACCTCCTCCTTTATGTGGGTCCTTACATGGTCTAACATTCTGTAACCTCTGCTTTTTACAGGTAAACAGTCACCAGTTTGAATATCATGCTGGCCCCAAAGGGTTCAGATGCCAGATGAGAAGAGGGATTAACTCATTCAATTTCTCATCTGAAGGCTGTCCTCAGAGTAGGTCATGTAGAGGTTCACTCTCCTCCTCCTCTTGAGCTGAAGCTAGAAGCAAAGCTCCCACTTCTGGTCTCAAGACATAGGCCTTCAAATGGTTGGTGTGAAAGACTTTGGGAGCCTCCTTAGGATTGCCTTAAGTCCATCAAATAGTTCACCTCTCCAAGTTTTCCCACAAACTTGAAGGGTCCTATCCACTTGTCCTTCAAGGCCCTCTGCCTTGTCGGCACCATAACTAGCACAAGCTGGTATTGAGCGAACTCAACCATGTTGGCCTTCTGGTCATGCCAATGTTTGACCAGAGCCTGATCTGCTTTCAAATTATCACTAGCTTCTGCCATCATGTGTGACATTCTCCTTCGGAGACCTATCACATAGTCAGTCACTCTGACTGGCTCGGGGGAAGGAGCACCTTCTAACCCCTCCTTAATCAGGGCCAATGGACCTCTGACTGGATGGCCATAAAGAAGTTCAAAGGGACTGTAGCCAACTCCCTCCTGAGGGACTTCTCTATACCCAAAGAGAAGGCATGACAGTAGAAGGTCCCACTTTCTTTTAAGGGGTTCTTCTAAAGCACCTATCATGCTCTTCATAGTACGATTAAACCTTTCAACCAGTCCATTTGTTTGTGAATGGTAGGCTGTAGAGAACTTGTAAGTGACACCACAGTTTTTGCACATGGCTTGCATGTAGTGGGACATAATATTGGACCCCCTGTGTAGTAGAGCCTTAGCCACAGCCTGAGCCATAACGGTTCGCATAGGTATCGTCTCAGGATATCTAGCAGCATGGTCTACTACAACCAGGATAAACCTGTTTCCTGAAGATGTGGGAGGGTCATGAGGACCAACAATGTTGATTCCCACCCTCTCAAAAGGAACTCCCACCACTGGGAGAGGCACCAATGGTGCCACATTCTTGGCTCCACTCTTGCCAGAAGTTTGGCAAGTGTGACAGCTCCTACAGAATTTGTCAACTTCTGAACCCATTTTAGGCCAGTAGAAGTATAAAGAGAACCTTTCCTTCATCTTTTTGAAACTCAAGTGACCAGCCAAAGGTATCTCATGAGCCAACTGTAGGAACTGGAGCCTGTTTTCTAGGGGTACTACAAGTCTTTTGCAGTCCTCAGGGATAGACTCAGTCAGTTCACTGTAGAAGGGGCCATCTTCCCAATGCAACCTGTGCTTCCCAGGCTCTTGCCCATCAAGCTGAGAAGCTGCCTGTAGGCGAAGACGTTCAAGTGTAGGACACTCTCTTTGTCCTCTGCTGAAGTCTGCCCTGTTGGGTCCACCTTCTGCCAGTAAAGACTGCAGCTCAGGATGGTCAGCAACATCCAGATCTCCAACTAGAGTAAGATCCTCTGCTAGGTCTGATTCTTCAGTAGCTGGATCATCCACACAAGGCTGTACCTCACACTCAGCGTCAGCTTGTAGAGGAGCCACAGGTGTGACTTTGGAAAATCTTGGGGATATCCTTGGTAGTAGCACAGGGGTGCTATCTGCTTTCTTCTGGGAGGTCTTAGGTTTCCCCTTTGCCTCTTTCTTTTTAGAAATAGCAGTTAGTAAGTCCTGTGGTCTGAATGTGATAATTTCCTCTATCAAGCCCCCTGGAGAGCCCCTCAAGATCCTCTCCCTCGCAGGCCTAGTGAGCTCCTGTTTCCTTTTACCGGGAGGCCTGGGGGTACTAGACACAACTCCAAGAATTTTCAGGTCATTACCCAACAGGACTCTCCTGGGCACTTCACTCTGCACACAAATAGGTATTTTGACAGTCATGTCATTGCACTGGATGAGAGCTGGTAACCGGGAAGCATTTGCCCAGGGCCTACAGCTAACTTGGTTAGGTATTTGGGTGCCTTAGCAACATCCTCTTCTTTGAAAAAGATTAATCAACTACAGTTATGCTGGCTCCAGTGTCTCTGATAGCAGGAGTCTCCTGGCCATTTACAAGGACACTGGGCCTCATTATGAGAATCGCGCTAAAAACTCAGTCATTACCGGCATGGTTGTATTAGCGCGTCCATGCACCCTTCACGCCACTAATAGTGGCTGATTACAAGTGCACGAGCACGCGCGAACCCCCTTGCAAGTAATGGCTGCACCGCCATGCCGCTAAAGGCCCCCCAACCCCCTGATAGCGGCATCACAGAACCCGCTGATACCGCTTCCGCCCAGGAGCATCCCCCTTAATAACGGATCCGGAAATACCATCATGCAAATACCGGGTTCGTAACACCGGACCCGGAAATAGCGTCATCGCACCTGAACGAGAAATGCGCTGGAGGCCATCTTAAAAAACACAACCCATTGCAATCCTTTTAACACAGCACTGGTACAGAGTGAAGAGCAGGCCGAATCAAGCTACAATGTCCAGGGCTACTCGGAAGTCCACCCCTCGCATGCGCAAGAAGTGCTTCTCGGACGAGGAGCTGAATATGCTAGCGGACACGCTGGCAGCCCTTGCCGATGAGGTCTTTGCCAATGACCTAAAGTGCGCAGCCCAACTGTGCAAAAAAGAAATATGGGAGGAGGTGGCACAGAAGGTGACTGCGGTTGGCATCACCACCCGCACGGTGAAGGATTGTAAAAAAAGGTGGGACGATCTACGTCCCCGGGTGCGCAACATACTTTTAGCCAACCGCACGGAGGCCATGGCTTCAGGCGGCTGGGCCCACTCACCCACCAAATTAACGAGATGGGAGGAGACATGTAGCACCACGATCAATATGGAATCGATCGAGGGCTTTGGAGACACAGAGACGGGTGTGCCGTCATCGGCAGATGGAGGTGAGTGTCTCCACAAACCCCAGATAACCAAAGCATGACGTTGCACAACAGATGTGAAAGTGAACCAAGCCAATGCACGGCCCAACATACACACATATACAGATCCATGTCCAGATGGTGGCCCAAACCCTGGCACAATGATATGCATGCTGCGTGCCAATCCCATTACAAACAAACAGACACCCAACACACAGGGAGAAATCACATGTCACACATCACGCAAACCACAATACAACGGTATGCCACCTAGTACACATCACTCCAGAGAGGAGAGTCCACGATGTATGCCAATATGGCCCCACCATTGCAAGTACCCTGTGCGCCACACCTACAAGAATGCAATGCATGAAACGTGAACTACTGAACAGCACCAAAACATGCATCTTGCACGTTCCACCATCACTGATGCCCTGCATCTCTTGTTCCCCCAAAGGCACAGATGCAGAAAGTGAAGACCAGGAGCCTTCCCCAAAGGCCAGCACATCCTCCAAGGGATCCAGGGCCAGTCAAGCAGGCACAGGACCTTCAACCTCCAGGGCAACACCGACGGCCAGACTGCAAAACAGGCCAGCACCAGCAGTAGAGGGAAGGCCAGCTGAGATGGAAACACGTGAGACACCATCCGATGCCACTGCCACAAAGGAGTTGTTAACTTTTGCAGAGGCAGAGGGTGATGGCACGCAGTCTGTTGCCACCAGTTCGATTGGGGAGGTAGCTGCCTCAGCCCCCCTCCCCGCCGAGGAATTTTTAGACATGGAGACATGGACAACAACCTCCATGTGGTATGTCCTCATACCCCGAGCCCCCAGCCACCCCCCTGTACTACACACAGGGCACACCAGTCAGCCCCATGCAAGTACATGCCGAAGTACTTGGGAGTCCCCATCTGTCGTCCCCATCAGAGGGCAGTCCAGATTTGGCCCGCCCTGCCACTGCACCGTCCACCTCCATAGCCACCACCAACATGGAGGCCTGCTTGACGATGGTTGAGGCCCGCCAGGATAGCATGATCGAGCTGGTCCGGCAGTATGAGGCAGAGGGTGGATATGACCTGCCGTGAGATACGCAAAGCTAATGTGGCTAAAATCATAGCCATGAACACCAACACCATGGTCATCCGCAACAGTTTAGCAGCTGTAAACCAGGTCCTTGGCAGGATTGCTGAACTTTTGCAGCAGCAACAACCGGCACCGACGGTCCCACAGGCATCCACCTCTACCCCATTGATCACACCTGCCAGCTCTACTCCCTCAAGCCCTGTGCGCATGACCAGGCGCAGCACACGCCACATGGACATGCTGCCCCCAGACCCAAAGAGAGGCTGCAACTAGCAGGTCCACCCTCCATGCGCTAACTGCCACCCGGGGAAAATCATGATTGGCACATCATGTGTGGGATGACAATGGGTGAGGGGGGAGAGGGTGTTGGGGGTGTTGTGGGGAGGTTGGAGGGGGTGTTGGGGTGTTGTGGGGAAGGGGAGGGAGAGGGTGTTGTGAGGTGGAGGGTTCAAGCACAATAATGTTTACTATCCAGTACACCCATTGGGCCTCATTACGACCCAGGCGGTAATCTACCTTCATTACCGCCATGGCGTAATGAGCGTTTACGCCGTGGGCCGATGGTGTAAAGAGCGCCACATTACGACCCATCGCGCACGAGCATTACGCCATGGCGGTAATGCAATTAACGCCATGGCGGAAAAGGCCCCTACCGGCATCGTAAAGCGAGCAAGGTGCACTTCCGCCACCGTAAGTAGCGGCCACCGTAATTAGCGGCCACCGTAATTAGCGGTCACCGTAATTTGCGGTGGCCGTAAAAAGCTGAAGCGGAAATAGCGTCATCGCGCCGGAAGAGGAAACAGCACGTCGGCCATCTTTAAAAACACAATCCATTGCCATCCTACCGAACAACACCAGATCCAACCCTGACACCTGTCCCAACCAATCACCCACCCATCCAAGTACCCGAAAATGCCTAAAGTTGTAAAGAAGGCATGTGACCGCCAGCGCCAGGAGAGATTCAGCCGGGAGGAACTCTGCATGCTTGCGGAGTCCCTGCAAGACAACGCAGGTGTCGTTTTCTCCCCGGAAATGACCAGGACAGCGATAGCGAAGAAGAAGGCCATCTGGGCCCTGGTGGCCGAGCGCGTCAGCGCGGTGGGGACAGTACCCCGCACCCCACAGCAGTGCAGGAAGCGCTGCGATGACCTACGCATACGGGTCAGAGCCGTCATCTCTGCAAACCGCAACCTTGCCCTGGGTACCGGTGGAGGGTCGGAATCCCCACTAAAACTCCAACCGTGGGAGGAGATCTGTGCAACCACGATTGGCATGGAATCCATTGAAGGCGTCGGAGGGATGGAAAGGGGAGCTCCGACATCAGGCGATGAAGGTAGGTGCCTCAAACAAGACATGCCATAGTCACTGCAGTCCATTCATGTGTAGCACAAGGTTGCCCTACAGTGTAAATGCAACACATTTCAACACTGCCCATAGCCACATGCGAGCACCACCCTGTATACACTGCTGGCACCCGCATACCTGCATCCACATTCCACACTAAAAGGAGACAACCTGCATGGCCCTGCCTGAAATCTGCCTCATCTACTGACCAGAATAATGTCAATCATTGTCATTCCAAAGTCCGCAGACCCATCAATAACGCCCTCCCTCCTTTGCTCCACCACAGGCACAGATTCACACCCCGAGGACCAGGACACCCCTGGGACGAAGAGAGCCAAGAAGGCCATCAATACCGTCCCCGCACCCTCAACCTCAGCTGCAGTGAGGCAGACCCCACAACAAGCAGGACCCACTGCGAGCATACCGGACGTCCCACCGGCAAGCACCCCTGTAGGCAGCAGGCCAGCAGCAGCTGCTCCACCTCTACCGACATTGCCTGCCACAGAAGGCACCGGGTCAGCGGCCAGCAGCAACATCGGTGAGACAGCTGCAATAGCTGCATGTTCAGACTCAGACATGGAGCACGAGGTCAGAAGCCCCACTGACCTACTACATTCCCCCTGTTTCTCAGACGCCAGCCCCCATGAGGATCACACACAGGGGCACACAGAGGTAGAGGAGTGGCCTTCCACCCCATGCCCAGTCCTCACTCCACAGGAGGGGAGCAGCTCCTCCATCACACCACCAGCACTGGCCATGGGCCAGCAGGGGCAGCAGTCCCTCGAGGACATCACAGAACGGCAGCAACAACTGTCCACGATGCTGACTGAGCATGCCGCGGAATGTGTGGGGGCTAGGGCAACCATTGAACAGGCCACGGAGACCCTAAGGGCCGAAGTAGCGCAGAGCACTGCCACCCTGAGGGATGCCATGCAGGCCATGTCCAGGGACATCTGTGCTGAACTTGCCGGCTTGCGTCGTGCGCTCACTGAGCTCACCCACACCCTACAGGACGTGCATGCACGGGGGCAGGCAGGGACATCCTCCACTGCCAGTTCTGCACAGAGCAGCCCCGTGCGACATTCCGGACGTAACCTGCGCTCCACAGCCAGGGGTGCCCCGGGGGCCGGGAGAGGGGGCTTGTAACAGCCTGTGGCCACTGTCACAGGCATCTGTTGACACCTACATGGGGTGTGTTGGGGTGTGCAGGGGGGAGGTGGGAGGAGGTGTGTTGGGGTGTGCAGGGGGGAGGTGGGAGGGGGTGTGTTGGGGTGTGCAGGGGGGAGGTGGGAGGGGGTGTGTTGGGGTGTGCAGGGGGGAGGTGGGAGAGGGTGTGTTGGGGTGTGCAGGGGAGAGGTGGGAGGGGGTGTGTTGGGGTGTGCAGGGGGGAGGTGGGAGGGGGTGTGTTGGGGTGTGCAGGGGGAGGTGGGAGGGGGTGTGTTGGGGTGTGCAGGGGGAGGTGGGAGGGGGTGTGTCACGACGTTTCATAGTTTGAATACACTTTTTTCTTTCCGAAAAAGAAATGTGTGGACATTTTCATTGCGTATGTGTGCTTTATTGGTGTACAGTCCACAGTGTGCATGTCCCAGAGCCACACAGTGCCCCAAGTGCAGTCACCATGTGATACACACCAGCCGTGTGTGCTAGAAGCAGTGGTCGATGATACTTTGGCGCATTGCACGCCCCTCCTGTGCATCGCCTCCTCCATGGGGTGCCGCCCCATCTGCACCCTCCTCATCCTCATCGTCAGGTGGTTGCAGTTCTGCGTCAGGGGGCAGGGGCACATTCCGTCTGACGCACATATTGTGTAGCATGACACATGCCATGACGATCTTTGCCACCTTCTCATGGCCATACAGGAGTCCCCCACCAGACCTGCTGAGGCTTCGGAACCGTGCCTTCAATAGGCTGAATGTCTGCTCTATGACCACACGAGTACGTGTATGTGCACGGTTGAAGTCCTCCTCGTGCTGGTTCTGCGGGTTCCGGACTGGTGTAAGGAGCCACCTCTTCAGGGGATAGCCTGCATCACCTGTATGTAGGCGAGAATGTATGTGTCAGTCATGTTGTCTGATCAAGAACATGATGTTCCACCTTGGCTTGCATCCAACTGTTACTTTGGCTCACTTCTACATGCACTAATTGATTCACACAATGCAACCAGTATATGCTCATGGCTCCCATGGCCTGTTTTGCATGCCATCACCCAATGTATGCAGAGGGGTTGTGTGCATTGTGAGTGCCCATCCTCTGTCTCCGTTCTCTGTGTTACTCACAGCCAGGTGGCGTATGCATCCCCCCCCCTTTCAGCCAGGTGGAGTATGCATCATCCCCCCCCCTTTCAGCCAGGTGGAGTATGCATCATCCCCCCCCTTTCAGCCAGGTGGAGTATGCGTCACCCCCCCCCTTTCAGCCAGGTGGAGTATGCATCACCCCCCCCCCTTTCAGCCAGGTGGAGTATGCATCCCCCCCCCTTTCAGCCAGGTGGAGTATGCATCATCCCCCCCCCCTTTCAGCCAGGTGGAGTATGCATCATCCCCCCCCTTTCAGCCAGGTGGAGTATGCATTGGTACGTCATTCACCTGCCCACTTCCATTACATTGGACTCACCGAGTAGCCAGGATCTTGGCCCTGCATGTCGCTCCATGTAGCGTGGTATTGTGGAGTTCCTCAGGACCATAGAATCATGGGTTGATCCGGGGAATCGGGCACAACAATGTGTGATGATCTTGTTGGAGTCACAGACCATTTGCACGTTGATTGAGTGGAACTGTTTCCGGTTGCGGTACGGTACCTCCATGGCACGTGGAACCACCAATTCCACATGGGTGCAGTCGATGGCACCAATGCAACCGGGTATGCCGGCTAGTGCATGGAAACCCACTTTGGTGTTTGCAATCTCCTGGCCAGTCCGTGGTAATGAGATGTGGTCGTCTGTGTGCTTGAGGAGGGCATCGAGCACTTGGATGAGTGTTCGTGAGAATAATGGTTGTGAAATGCCATGCAGGTGCCCCACTGTGTGCTGGTAGGTGCCTGTGGCCAGGAAGTGGAGTACAGACACTACCTTCAGTAGGGGGGGGTGACGGTTGGAGTTTCTATCATGCTGACGATGTCGTTGTGTGTCATGTCTACGATGGCGGTGATGGTGTCCCGGTCCAAACGGTACAGGGTGTGGATCTGCTCAGCAGTGAGGTTGAATGGATTGGCTCTGATGCGTGGGATTGGGGGCTGCCTGCGTGGTGGCACTGGCTGTGCTGGTGGGGGTTGCTGGGCCTGCCTTGCCCTCCTTCTCCTCCTGCGTCTCCTCTGTGCTGCCTGTTGTTGTTGTTGCTGTTGTAGCACATGCATTGCTATCAGGTCCTCCAGCCCCAACATTGCTAGTCGTATTGGTATCATTGTGGAGTGTGACTGGGTGTGGGAAGGGGTGGGGTGTGCTCTTTTTGTACTTCCTGAGTGTGTATTGCCTTCACCTGTGCTGTTTCTGTGCACCTGTGGCAGCTGCATTCACTTAACATGGCCCTTTACGGTTGGTTCGCGATGGCGTTATTAGCACCATGGCGGTAAGGTACTTAACGGGCTGGGTGATGGCGTTAGGTGCATGTCCGCTTGGGTCGGCATTTGCGTACCTTTCCGCCATGGCGCTAAGTACGGTGTGGGCGGTCGCGTGCGTGCACCCTTAGCGCAGTTAGCGGCAGCGTTAACTACGATGCCGCTAATGGCATCATAGTTAACGGTCACGGGTCATGATCGGACCTGGTGGAAAACGATGGCGGTAACCATTTACCGCCATCGTTTTTCACTTAGCGCCAGGGTCGTAATGAGGCACATTGTGTTCAAAATCATATCATGACTGGACATTGTTCATTTTGTGTGGGTTTATTCAATTCATGACAGTGCACAGTGCCCAAATCCCCACCCACCCTGTGTCCATATGCACACAATCCCAGTGCCCACTGTAGTACTAACACTGAACCATCGGCATCCCTGTGGTTCAGAAGAAACGTCAATCAGTGATTGGCACACAGCACGGCCATCTTGTGCATCACAAACTGGCAGGGGTGCTGCTTCTCCTCCATCCTCATCATCATCCTCACCCGGTGCATGCAGGTCAATGTCAGGTGGAAGTGGCACTTTCGCCGGATGCATATGTTGTGCAGCATGGCACAGACCATGGTGATCTTTCCCACCTTCTCAGGCCCGTAAAGGAGTGCTCCACCAGACCTGCTGAGGCAGCGGAACTGTGCCTTCAACAGGCCAAAGGTCTGCTCAATCACAACACGGGTACGGGTATGAACCTGATTGTACTCCTCTTCATGCCTGTTTTGCGGGTTCCGTACAGGGGTAAGTAGCCACGGCTTCAAGGGATAGCCACCATCACCTGCATGGGAGCACAATGAGGCATGTGTGAGTCAATATCTGACCTGACAACTTTAGGAATCACTGCCATGGCTGCAGCTATTTGGTGTTGACATGCACATGTCCCTGGATGTATGCACACAGGTTCATTTGACGCAATGTGTGCTGTACTATGATTTATTGGTGTGGATTGCGTTCTCCAGATGATCCAGGGTGTTCACTTGCATGCTGATGCACATGTACTGTGGATGCAGAACAATGTTTTTACACCCAAATTGGTGATGTATATTACTCTGTATGTATTGCCACTAGCGGCATTGGCACAGGTGTATCCATCGCTTGACATTCCGTTGGTAGCCTGCTTGTACATTTGGCATATTGTCATTGCAGTGCAGCATTGGTCTTATGCATGGCATTGATGTGCCATGTTCAGGTTGGGATGTTCAGGGCAACAATGTTTAGCTGTATGTGCGTTGACCACTCACCACCCAATCTCATCCAGGTGGCGTATGCACCCCCCCAATCTCACCCAGGTGGAGTATGCATCCCCCAATCTCAACCAGGTGGAGTATGCACCCCCCCAAATCTCACCCAGGTGGAGTATACATCCCTCCCCAATCTCACCCAGGTGGAGTATGCATCCCCCCCAATCTAACCAATCCCCACTCCACTGCCATGGGCCTGTCAGGCAACTTACGGAGCAGTCAGGCACATCGTCCGCATGTCGCTCCATGTAGCGGGGTAGCGAGGAGCTACACAGCACCATGGCATAATGTGTGGATCCGGGATATCAGGCACAACAATGTGTGATGATCTTGCTGGAGTCACATACCATCTGCACATTGATGGAGTGTTATTGCTTACGATTGCGGTACACCGCCTCTATGGCATTTGGGACCACCAATTCTACATGGGTGCATTCGAGGGCACTGACGCAATTGGGCATGCCTGCCAGTGCGTGGAAGCCAACTTTAGTGTCAGCAAGCTCCTGGCCAGTCCGTGGCAGGGATATGTGGATGCTTGCGTGCTTCAGGAGGGCATCCAGCACTTGGGTCAGCATGCGTGAAAAGAGAGGTTGTGCTATGCCATGCAGCTGCCTCACTGTGTGCTGCTAGGTGCCTGTGGTCAGGAATTGGAGCAGAGACACTACCTTCAGTAGAGGGGGGATGGCAGTGCGGATTTCTATCAGGGTGACGATGACGTTGTGTATTATGTCCACTATGGTGGTGATGGTTTCCCGGTCCAACCAGTACAGGGTGTGGATCTGCATAGGGGTTAGGTTGAATGGACTGGCTCTGATGCAAGGGATTGGTGGCTGCCTACATTGTACCACTGGCTACATTGGTGGGACTTGCTGGGCCTGTCTCACCCTCCTTCTCTTCCTGCATCTCCTCTGTGCTGCTTGTTGTTGTTGTTGTAGTTGTTGTTGCTGGTTTAGCAGTACAGGCATGTCCTCCAGCCCCAGGATTGCAACAGCAAGTGGGATCATTTTGGTGTAGGAAGGGGTGTGGTGTGTGGGTGTGCTCCATTGCCTCCACCTGTGGTGATTGTGTGTGGTTTAGGACCATTGTACCGAGAAAAAAATAGTCGCAACGACCAAAAGTTCTAAAAATGCTACCATCAAAGGTTCGAACACCAAAAGTTTGAACCTTTGGAGGTAGTATTGTAAAAAAAAATACAGGGGCTGAGGGGGTGGCCTCCGCATCGCCCCGCTCACTACAGTTCATGGTATAGTGAGCAGGGGTTGCGGGGGACACCCCTGCAGCCTTCTGTTTAAAAAAATAAATAAAAGAAACGGGGGCTGCAGCGGTGTCCCCTGCATCGCCCCGCTCACTATACTTTATGGTATAGTGATCGGGGCAGGGGACACCCCCGCAGCTTTCTTTAAAAAAAACAAAAAAAGAAACAGGGGCTGCGATGGTGTTCCATGCATTGCCCCGCTCACCATACTTTATGGTATAGTGAGCGGGGGTTCTGGGGATACCCCCGCAACCTTCCGTTAAAAACTTGCGTGACTTGTGATGTCCTCCTGTTAGCGGCATCCCGGTATTTCCACCGCTAAGGGGCGGGTGTACGTGCGCATGCTGGTAAGAAGGGACACAGTACAGGCGATGGCGGTTTTACCGGGTTGTCGGCTCGTAATGGCCCAGACTGGTAATCAATGCCAATAATACCATTCTGCCATCCTTTTTTCATTACCTCCATGCTTGTAATGAGGTCCACTATCTTTATAATACTCTTTAGTATTATCTGGGATGGAATTATAGACATCTAAATTCTGTTGTTCCCACAAACCCAGGGACACTAAAGAAACACTAGCTGAGACTCTCATGGGTTCATCAGCCAGTAAGTGAAAGTTTCCACTTGTCATAGGTACTTCTTCCTCTGGGGAGAAGGCTAAGGAGACATCATGGACCCCTGAAAGTTAACCCTTGCATCTTGGATCCCCTTTCACATGGTCAGTTGACCCACAAACATAACATTTACCAAATGTTTTGATGAATGGGGGTTTGTTCTGACCCACCTCTGGTTTTGCGCCAGGAGGTACACTAGCGTGATTCGGTTTTCCTTGGGGCTTACCCTTGTTATGTTTGTGGTCCTCTTTTGGATTGGAGGTATTAGAATTCTCCTTGTTTTCTTTCCTTGGCTGCTTTCGCTCATCCTTTTTCTGAGTTGCCCCAGAATCCTTGTGAGTAGCGCTGTTGGCAACCCACAAGTCAGCAGCCTTAACTAACATCTTTGGATTGATCTCCTTGGAATCAGCTAAGTGCTGCCTTGCTCAGGAGAGCAGGCATCATATATTGACTCCAATATGACAAGATTTCTCATACCTTCATAAGTGTTAACTCTGTAACCCTTAACCCAGCCATCTAAGTTTTTCAAACATTCACACACCCAGGTAGCCCAAGGGGTACCATCATGCTTTTTGAGGGTCCTAAACCTCTTAAGGTACTGGGAAGGGGTCTTCCCAAATCTAGCAATTAAAGCTAGCTTCACACACTCATAATCCATCCTATCCACCTCCACCAACTCCAACACAACATCAGATGCAACAGTGGGTAGCCTAGAGAAGAACCAAGGAAGCAACTGATTCCCTGTAATGTCTTGAATCCCATGGTTATACTCAAACATTGCCAACCAATCCAAAATATCAAGCTTAGCCTCATACATACCCACATTTTATTTAGGCATACAGGGTCTCTTAGTGCTGGACGACCTAGAAGACTCTGGGAGTGAAGCATTCTCAATAGATAATTTTTTCATTCAGTGATTCAACTCCATTTCTCTGAGCTTAAGTTCTTGATGCTTTTGTTCAGTTTGAGTATTAATACATTTGAATTCCAATTCAAGCCTCATCTTTTCTAGAGCAATGAATTCAGGACTGAGTGTAGGACCTAATGGGGTCCCAGTGGACAAAGGTTGAGGTTTCTGAGCAGGTAGAGGAGCAATAGGGCCTTCATTGTGAGACTCATCACCTCATCTAACTCATCCATAATTTTTGAAACATTATCTTCCTCATCAGTTTCCACATTTGCTGGAGGGGTAGGCATTCCAGACCCACTTCCCAGACTTTGGTACTCCAACAACTTTTCAATTAACTCAGACTTTTTGCCTTTAACAGAGAGATTCTGATCTCTACAGAGATTTTTCAAATGATCAACTGTATAAGTAAGGAGGGTCTCCTGACTGTAGTTTTCCATATCAGACATGATTAAAATTGCTTTTAGTGGTGTTTAGCCTTGGTAATAGCAGCACTCCAAGTGTAATCACTATACGTTATCCTTACCACTGTACACCACTGTTAGGCAGAATCATATGCAGTACCCTTTGGGAATACCACACACAATTAAGACTACAAGTGTTAGTACAATTTCACCTTTGGTACAAGCCTGTACTACACAGTAAAGTGGTAGCGATGGCTGAGCAGCCAGACTTATCTCAAGAGTAAAGTGAACAGTACAAGAGTTTACACAAAGGGCAACAATTACTATGGTTCAATCAAACACTGATTCAAGGTTTCTGAGTAAAATAATTTACATTTATTTACACCATCATTTATAAAACAGTTCACTATTATAAAGCAGCAGAAAATCACAGTCTTAATATACTACAATAACACCCAATCAATTTATTTTGGACAAGTTAAGTTAAAAAATGAATTGTGAGCAAAATGGCACTCCAGCAATTTAAAAGGGAGAAAAGAGAAGGTTATTCAAAATCAATAGCACCAACAAGTTATAGGCAGGGCAATCTAGAAAAGGCTACTACAACTAGCATTCAAGTCAATAAGTATGGGCCAATGTTAATGGTTCAGAGTCTTTGCAAAGGATCACACAGTTCAAAGTAGTTTGAGGTTAAGTCTTTGCCAAGAGTTCAAAACGAAGTTGGCCGGAGGAAAGTTACTTAACGGAGAAGAAAAGGACAAGCCTTCGGTGAGGCGAAAGATTTCCCGTGCTTTCACTGCGGTCGGACGGAAAGAACAACCAAATTTGCACAGTACCTTTAAAGAAGAAGAATGCTGTAGCTGAGGCAGTTGTTCCTGGCAGTTCCTGCAGGCTCGCGGTTCCTGATGCTTCATTCATGGTGACAAGAAGGAGGATGGCTGGAGGGTCCTGCACTGCTCAGGGAACAAGCCAGCAGCGGAGCAAAACGACAAATAAAAGGTGCTCTCCTTAAAACCCAAACTGGTTCTCTTCCCACTGGCTATCCGATCTACTGCAGCGATGCACAGTAAATTCGACCAGGATGAGGACCGGTGTCTGGTGTTTGACGAGCTGGTTGCTCCCACCAAGCTCAAGGGAAGAAAATTCCTTTCAGATCTCCTCTGTCGTCGAAGTTTCAGGCGATTCAGACCTGCAGCAGGGCTTCACCGGGTGTCCAGTAGTTGCAGCAGTCGTCTTCCTTCAGCTTCTCTTTGGTTCTCTCGTTCCAGTGGCAACTCTGCCTTCCAGTCCCGGAGTCGGGCTGTTTATGCACCAAATCCGCCATTCACACAGCCTGGCTGTCAATCACACAGCAGGGTGGCTGTCCTGTTAGGACAGCTACTTAGCCAATCAAACAAGAGTGTGACTTGGGTCTCCAAGGAGACCCTCTGCAGGGGGCCTCAAACCCCTCCCTCACATCCTGTCCACCCAGACCCTCAGGTTCCTAAGGAGGGCTTCTGTGCAGAAGCCCACCAAAGGACGGCGTACAAAGGAACCAAACCTGGTTTGGTGCGCAGAGTAAAACACTAGAAAGACCTTTACAAAAAGATATGGCAAACAAACTCGACCGGAACTGTGTTAAAAATAGAAGTGGATTACCGGGTTTGAGTTCGAGCTACCACCATAGCCTCCAATGGTACCAAATGCTATTTTCATAGTCTGCGGTAGAATAAAAATGGTAGATACCACTGCCACCAGCCAAATCTTAGAGAAAGGGGAACATAATAATGTTCCATGAGAATCAGACAAAAGGGGATAACTATTAACCCCTCCAGTACTCTATTGGAAGATAGGGTGTACTGGGTCTGTAATTTTAAAAAGACTAGTAAAGTCAATGGTATCTTTCCATGTTCTAGGAGGCAGTAGTCAGTCCCAGAAAATGGATTTTAAAGTGGGAAGTCTGAAAAGACAACCCTGTGTCACTGCACTAAAGGTGCTGGGTAATACACTGTAAAAAGATGATGCCTATGGAGTGGGTGAGACTCCATAGTCCAGGAGCATAAAAATGTACAACACACAGCAAAACACATGTAAGAGTGGGATAAAAAGGCTCACACTCTTACCAGGTAAAAAATTAAACCCGAGAAATCCAGCAAAGCTGCTGAGGGACTCAAAAGGTAAGGGAAATTAGCCATTCTGGGAAATTCTCCCTAACAGTAGGCATGTCGGCATGCATGGCAGAGCTAAGGAAGGAATGTTGTACGGCAACAGAAATCGGAGTACGAGGGTGGTAAGCAGTAACTGGCAGTCTAGCACTGAAAGCATGAAAGGATGGATGTGGAGTACAAAGTTGAGAGCTGCAGGCATGGAATGGCAATTGGTTTGGCCAGTTGGGCGAGGGCAGGTGGGATAATGGATGAAGGGGGAGCACAAGGAAGGTTTTGTTCGGGTGGAGAGCAATATGGGGCAGAGAGAAGGATCCCTCTGCCCAGGAAGAAAAATACCTGTGTCAATGTCAGGGTTGTTGGGGTGATGGGAAGGCCTGAAATGTGGAGGAGTGGGACCAGAGAGGCTGAGGGGGCACTGATGGGTGGCACTGGGTGAAAGTGCTGGGGGAAAAAGAGGGTAGGCAAAATTACCCAGGTACAATGGAAGGCCAGTGAAGAAGACATATAACAAAGTATGAAAGTGAAGATCAGAATAATCAAGGACGTTAGTAGTGTAAACAAATGAGAGTAGATTTTTGATAATAAGAACTACACAAGAGGCTAGGAAGGTGGGACCGCATGGGATGGGTGGAGCAGTAGGATACGCTGGGGTAAGACAGAAGGCCAAATGGAGTGACAAGAAGGGTGAATGTGCACGACAGTGGTCTGCAGGGGCGTGAATGATAGGTGCATAAGAAAAGGGAAAGGAGGCGAACTGTTGGTAAGAGGGAGAATGGGGCAATGGCTGAAGGCAAGAAGTGACATAGCAGCAGAGGTAGAAGGAAGGGCCAAGAAGTGACCTGACGAAGCGTGTGGATTTGGAGGGTTGGCACGTGGAGGTGGCGAAATGGAGATGTCAAGTGCACAAGGCTTGATCCTCTTGGGCAATGGTGGCCAGTCATTAACACACAAGGACCAATTGGCAACCTGTTTCTCTGTATTGGGATACATATCAACAAGATATGCCAGACAGAGGATGTAGATGAGTTCGATGAATGCAGCCTTGCAGCAGTGCAAAAGAGGTTGCTAAGGTTTGCACATGACTTTAGCATGATCCCAGCGATATTTCATTTGGTGGCAACATAGCCCCATAAGTGACATACCCTCCATTGTGGGCTCAACCCCTAGAGCCCAGTTTCCTTAAAACATCAATGTTACCTACTGACAAAGAGCGGATCAAATAAGGTGTCACTGCTAAGAGTGGCACTGTCACGTCCCGGTTAAATTGGAGACTGCCATGGCGTTTGTCTGAGCGTTATCCGGCACGCAGAGCCCTTTGAGACTACAATCCCCATAACTCTCACTATTGTAGTCACGTGACACACACGTATTACGTTGCTGTGTTTCCTTCTTTGTGGACCGTATTTAAACACTGTCTATTCAGAGATCGGGTGCTCCTAGACTGTTGTTAGTTGCGAGCATCTGTTTCCGGACTTCTGTTTAAATAACAAATACTCAGCGCTCAAATCAAGACTATGCCTCTGCCTTGCCCTTGTTTGTCTCCCGACGCCTGCCTCCCTCGACTGCCTCCCTTGGAAAATATGAACCCGGCTTCCTCATCTTGACCTCCCATTTCTGAGTCCTTAGGTTTTGACGCCATGATAACCCGAACATTTCTTCAAGGGAACTAGCGTGAGGTGAACGCTCCTTTCTCTGGTCATTTCTTTTTGTCTTTTACTATCGCTTGGTTAAACACTTTTTGACACGTGTATTTTTTGCTTTGGACACTTTTTGGGATGCTTTTGCTGCTTCAATATTGGATTGCTTTAGACACTTTTTGGAATGCTTTGCTGCTTCAATATTGGATTGCTTTGGGCACTTTTTGGGACGCTTTGCTGCTTCAATACTGGATTGCTTTGGACACTTTTTGGGACGCTTTGCTGTTTGAACATTGGATTGCTTTGGGCACTTTTTGGACGCTTTTCTGCTTCAACATTGGTGTTCCTGAAATACTGGCACATTCCTCCTTCACCATACACCCTCCTTGTCTCTGCATTCGATACTAGTAGGTTACTGGTATATTGTCTCTACGGAGCAGGTAAGAGTGGGTACTTGTGGGCGGTGTTGGCTGTTTTTTCTGGCACTACATGGCTGCATTTCCTGAACAACTGTTTTGTTCTTTGTCCCTCTAGCTCTGCCGATTTTGCTCCTGCCTTTTCACTCAAGCCCCGGGACTAACAGGTGTATTGATCTCTGTAGGCTGAGCTCTTGGGGGGGAAGTCTTTGGCACATCACAATAAAGATTTCATATTCACGGAGTGAAGGTAGCTTCCCCAAAAGAGTGGGGAGGTGTTATCTGCAACGACTGGGATACAATCTCTGAGTTGTGACAGATTTAGGAGCCTTATAAAACGCCTATTGGTTATGGAGGCTGCATCAGATCCAATGACAGCTCTCATGCAGGCTTTTTCTGCTTTACCTACCGATATGGCATCCGCACATGCGACTTTACATCAACACATGGATGTATTACAGCGCTTCGTGCAGCCATTACTCCATGAGGAGTTTGGTGATGCCGCTGCGGCGGCGCCTCCTCCTGTACCCCCTGTACCCCCTCCGGCTCCAGCACCAGTTGTCCTTCCTGGGCCCTTTCCTTTGGCTCCACCAGAGCGCTTTTTGGGTGGTCCCAAGGCGTACCGGACTTTTGTGAACCAATGTCACCTTCACTTTCTTTGTCGTCCCTTGGCGTTTCCAGACGCTACCACTAAGGCGGCATTCGTTCTTTCCCATCTAGGTGGCACTGCCGCAGCATGGGCTAATCCGTTGCTGAAAGCAAATGACCCGGCTCTGTATGACTTCGATATGTTAATCCAAGCCATGAATAGTGTTTTTGATATGCGATATAAAGCACAGACTTCGGATTTGGAGTTCTTGGCTATTAGTCAAGGCAAGACAGATCTTTTGACTTACCTTGCCAGTTTCAACCAATTAGCGGCTGAGGCCATGTGGCCGGAACAGAAGAAAGCGGCTGTTTTCTATAAAGGATTGTCGGATGACCTAAAAGATGCCCTATCAGTGGTGCCCGCCCTTCCACCTGGTTTTCCCGAATTGCTTGACTTAGTCTTGCAAGTCGATGCGCGGCTTCAGCAAAGACATGGCGAACGTCGGTATCCCGATATTCGTACCTCCTCCCGACCAGATGGAACTACTCCTGTTTCCCATGGCGAAGCCGAACCCATTCAAATCGCGGCAATCAGGGGTCCATTGTCCGAAGCTGAACGAGAAAGACGGGTCGTGAATAACCTATGTTTCTATTGTGGCCAGTCAGGTCATTATATTCGTTTGTGTCCTAAAAGACCCGCCAAGTTGGCGGGAAACGCCAGGACTCGTCCTTAAAGCGGGCCTTCCGGACGAGTCAAATGAACCCAGGCTCGGATGAGTGTTTTCCATCTTCACATGTTTACCTTGCTATGTGCTTCAAGGCCCCTGGCATCAAAACCTTTTCCTACCCTGTGATGATAGACTCAGGGTCTAGTGGGAATTATATGGACCTCAAGCTGGCCGAACATTACGGACTACCCATATTTACCAAAACAAGACCTGAGGAAATACATGCAGTAGATGGTTCCCGTTTAGTATCTGGACAGGTAATATAGCAAACAGGTCCACTACAAATGTCCACCTTACAAGGTCATTCGGAATCCATCACCTTCGACCTTATTACTGCCCCTCAATTTGGCATAATTCTGGGTCTTTCTTGACTGCAAACTCACAATCCTGTAATTGACTGGGTTGAACAAACAGTGCAGTTCTCTTCCTCTTTTTGGATACAGAACTGCCTTGAATCGCATGATGTAGCGGCATTTTCTCCTTGCCTGGCGATGGTGACTAGTTTCCCTTCCATCAGTGCCATGTCATCTAACCCAGTCCCTATTCTTCCATTGGAATACCGGGAGTTTTCGGATGTGTTTGATAAAGGCCTGTCAGAAAAACTGCCCCCACACATGGTCGTATTTACTCACTCACTCAGAAAGAAGAGGAACACCTACGGGATTATGTGGACAATGCCTTGCGCTTGGGACACATACGTCCGTCCCGTTCACCGGCGGCCTCCCCAATATTTTTCGTACCGAAGAAGGAAGGGGACTTACGCCCCTGTGTGGACTATCGTGCCCTCAACAAAGTCACGATTAAAAACCAATATCCGTTGCCGCTCATCACGGAACTCCTCGATAAAATGACCTCCTCCACTATCTTCACCCAGTTGGACTTGCGGGGAGCATACAACTTGGTGAGGATGTGAAAGGGAGATGAATGGAAAACTGCATTTAAGACAAAATTTGGGCTCTATAAATATTGTGTAATGCCCTTTGGGCTTTGCAATGCCCCAGCGACATTCCAGCATTTTGTAAACAATATCTTCAGGGACCTGCTGGATTGTTACATCATAATATATTTGGACGACATCCTGATATATTCAAAATCCTTGTCTCAACATATACAACATGTGCGCTCTGTCCTACTTCGTCTAAGGGAGCACTCCCTCTTTGCAAAACTGGAGAAGTGTGTGTTCCATGCATCGTCTGTGGAGTTCCTGGGGTTTCAGATTTCCCAAAAGGGAGTGCTCATGTGCACCTCCAAGGTCCGGGCAGTATTGGATTGGCCTGTCCCGACCTCAGTAAAAGCTCTTCAATCCTTCTTGGGCTTTTCTAATTTTTATAGGCGTTTCATCGCCTCCTTTTCCGAAATAGTAGCCCCATTAACTCGGTTGACCAGTCCGAACATTCCTTTCCTTTGGGATGACAAAGCGCAATCCACATTTCAGAATTTGAAAGAAGCTTTTACCACCGCTCCTGTATTGCAGCACCCTAATCCATCTCTCCCATTCATTGTGGAAGCTGATGCCTCCGCTGTTGCAGTAGGGGCCATCCTATCACAGGTCTGCCCCGCTACTCAACGCCTACATCCAGTGGCCTTCCATTCTCGGAAACTTACATCAGCCGAACGTAATTATACGATCATGGAAAGGGAACTACTGTCATTCAAGGTGGTGTTTAAGGAGTGGAGACACCATCTCTTAGGTACAAGGCACCCAATTACTGTGTATACGGATCGTCGAAACCTTCAGGCCTTGTCTCATGTGAAATGTACCAATGCCAGGCAGATACATTAGCATTTGTTTTTTACCATGTTTGATTTCACAGTGACGTATCACCCCGGTCCATTACATGGAAAAGCAGATGCTTTATCCCGCATTGGTACAGATATGGAAACTACGAAGCAGACAACCCCGGTATTACCCTCAGGTGCTGTTGTATGTGTTTGTTCGGTGTCTCCGTCCATCATAGACGGATTAAGGAGATTGGCCAGGGATCATGTTTCTATTCTTAAGGAGATGGATGCCAAGCTTATCACCGGCCTTCCTTATGTTAAGGGTCTACTGTACCTGCCTGACAACCAAACCAGACGGAAGGCTCTCGAATGGTCCCATGATCTCCCGTTAACAGCCCATCCTGGCTGGGCCAAAACCTATGATCTTCTACACCGATGGTGCTAGTGGCCTGGTATGAAGAAGGACGCTGAACAATACGTCTCTAAGTGTGCCGTACGTACGCAATGCAAGAGACAGCCGGGCAAACCCGTAGGTCTTCTAATGAGCATGCCATTACCACCGCATCCATGGCATACGGTTACCCTTGATTTTGTGGTGGAACTCCCTTGTATCGGGGGCATGTCCACCATTCTTGTGGTAGTGGATGTCTTTACCAAGATGGCTCGGTTTATACCATGCTCGGGAATACCTACAGCTTCTACATTGGCCAGCTTGTTCTTTGACCATGTGGTACACTTTTTTGGACTACCTACGGTTCTGATTTCCGACCGAGGGTCTCAGTTTACCTCGCGTTTCTGGTGCTCTCTCACTTCCTCCTTGGGTATTGATGTCCGCTTGTCCTTGGCCTACCATCCTCAAACGGATGGCCAGACCGAACGTACCAATGGCACCATGGAACAGTTTCTCCGCTGTCTGTGTCTGCAACATCAATCAAACTGGTTGTCACTACTAGGTGCAGCAGAATTTGCCTACAACAATTCCATGCACTCATCGATTGGCTGTTCCCCATTTTATGCCTTATATGGACTACATCCAAGGATTCTTCCGCTTGTCTTGCCTTCCTTAAAGCAATTCCCTGCAGCTGATGCAGTGAGGGATTCCCTGCTTACCATCCGTAAATCGGTATTAACACATCTGCAAGCTGCACAACGTCGCACCAAAATACAGGCTGACAAGCGGCGCGCACCAGCTCCTTCGTATTCCTGTGGTGACCATGTATGGCTCTCTACAAAGCACCTGGCCATTCGGGGTAAAAGGAAACTTTTGCCATGTTTTGTGGGACCTTATACAATCCTACGGTGCCTCAACCCTGTCACTGTTTGTCTGAACATTCCATCTCATTGGTGGATGCACCCTGTGTTTCATGACTCCTTGCTTCGCCCTTTTGTACCAGGCACACGGTTACCTGCCTTCCCAGCCCCAGTCAACGTCAGAGGAGAGAATGAGTATGAGCTGCGTGCAATTTTGGATACCCGCCTCTGTCGTGGAGTTCGATCTTACCTGATTGACTGGGAGGGGGACGGTCCGGAGGACAGGTCCTGGGAACCAGCCTCTAATTTGAATGCACCCCGTTTGTTGCGTGCCTTTTGGCTGCAACGCTTGCGAAGGCACAGAAGAAGTCGCCCTTTGTGGAGGGGTACTGTCACGTCCCAATTAAATTGGAGACTGCCATGGCGTTTGTCTGAGCGTATCCGGCACGCAGAGCCCTTTGAGACTGTGTCTGCAACATCCCCTCTCGCTATTGTAGTCACGTGACACACACGTACTACGTTGCTGTGTTTCCTTCTTTGTGGACCATATTTAAATACTGTCTATTCAGAGATCGGGTGCTCCTAAACTGTTGTTAGTTGCGAACATCTGTTTCCGGACTTCTGTTTAAATACCAAATACTCAGCGCTCGAATCAAGACTTTGCCTCTGCCTTGCCCTTGTTTGTCTCCCGACGCCTGCTTCCCTCGACTGCCTCCCTTGGAAAATACGAACCCGGCTTCCTCATCTTGACCTCCCATTTCTGAGTCCTTAGGTTTTGACGCCCTGATAACCCGAACATTTCTTCAAGGGAACTAGCGTGAGGTGAACGCTCCTTTCCCTGGTCATTTCTTTTGTCTTTTACTATTGCTTGGTTAAACACTTTTTGACACGTGTATGTTTTGCTTTGGACACTTTTTGGGACGCTTTTGCTGCTTCAATATTGGATTGCTTTGGACACTTTTTGGGACGCTTTGCTGCTTCAATATTGGATTGCTTTGGACACTTTTTGGGACACTTTGCTGCTTCAACACTGGATTGCTTTGGACACTTTTTGGGACGCTTTGCTGTTTGAACATTGGATTGCTTTGGGCACTTTTTGGACGCTTTGCTGCTTCAACATTGGTGTTCCTGGAATACTGGCACACTCCTCCTTCACCATACACCCTCCTTGTCTCTGCATTCGATACTAGTAGGTTACTGGTATATTGTCTCTACGGAGCAGGTAAGAGTGGGTACTTGTGGGCGGTGTTGGCTGTTTTTTCTGGCACTACATGGCTGCATTTCCTGAACAACTATTTTGTTCTTTGTCCCTCTAGCTCCGCCGATTTTGCTCCTGCCTTTTCACTCAAGCCCCCGGCCTAACAGGTGTATTGATCTCTGTAGGCTGAGCTCTTGGGGGGAAGTCTTTGGCACATCACAATAAAGATTTCATATTCACGAAGTGAAGGTAGCTTCCCCAAAAGAGTGGGGAGGTGTTATCTGCAATGACTGGGATACAATCTCTGAGTTGTGACAGGCACCCACTAAAGCACCCCAGGCTAGGTTTTGTCCCTATAGTCTGATCATTCCAATCCTGACCTCTTGCCCTCAGTATGGAAAAGGTGCTTCTTGTCTATTTGTGGGGCTCTTCCCTAGCTCTCTTCATGGTAAAGAGCTCCTAGTGTCTGCTATCCTAGGAGGCCTTAGAGTAGAGGAAGGAAATTAGAAGGTTTAACTGTCAACTATTCAAAACCAAAATGAGGGTGATATGTTATGATCCTCAGGTCCATGGCTGATAACGCTTGAGGATTAATCCCTTTGGGAAACGCTCTGTGAATCAGGCCCTTTATATCTAACTATACTGATAACTAATGTTCATTGCAGTGAAACAGTTATTTTGTTTTGCCAACTGCTAATTATTACTTTTTCTGAGAGATGGCGCTTGCATAAGCTTGTTGCTACAATACTCTTGTTAGTGGGCTTTAAATTGAGTAATTGATTCATTAATTCATTCATAAAATGTATACACTGCAACGTTCCCCCAAGGGGGTCTCTGAGTGCTGGTGACCTAGTTGCTAGGAGAACAGATGCTGTTTAAGGTAGGCACTGAACTCCATAAGAGATTTCGCTGAGCGGATTGCCAAGGGGCAAGGCATTTCAGATTTTGCACCATGAGTAACAAAACATTTCCAAGTTTTATAGAATTGGTTAAACATATGAGAAGTGTTAAGAGAGTCATTAGAGATATGGAGGGACTGCAGTGACCGCAGAGGAGAATAATGTGGTACAGTACAAATTAGATAAACTGGGCAATTGGATTCTACTTTGAATCAACCAGTGGAGGCAATCTCTGGCAATGGAAACATGGCCACATTTGTGGAGACTGCAAGCATGTGAAGTGCAGCATTTTGTGCCCTCTGCAATTAAATAAGATGGTGGTTAGATCATCCCCCATTCATCATTACAGTCTAGAGATTACTACAGCACCCTGTGCCAGTATCTTGTGTCTTAAAGAAAGCAGGGGCATGATTGTCCTTAGCAACTTAAGCTTGAAAAGCAACTTCTTACCACTGCAATGATCTGGGTTGGGAGCAGTGTGAGATCTTCATCAAAATGGAAGCCAAGATGTTTTACTGTGGAGATTTTTGAGAAGGAGAGATCACGAAAAGGGGGGATAGCAATATTTTCCAAGATCCTCATGGCTAGTGAGCCAAGCAGGATGCTTTTGGTCTAAGAAGATGCTGTACTGACCTCCGGTCTCTAATGGCTAGAAGGCAGGCATGGAGACTTTAAAACTCTTATTGCACCCCTATGACCTCCATATTGATTTGATTATCATCTGCGCATGATTGAATATTCATGTTCCAAGGCTGAAGAAGCTGGGTTATCAGCGCCAACTGGAAATTGAAGAGGATCAGGGCGCAAGGTGACCCATGAGGATCGCCATAATTAACTGGAGCTGTGTTCGATTGAAAAGAGCCAAGCAGTACCCATGGAGAACGGTCTTCCAAAAAGGAACACAACCACAGAAGTGTTCTAGTGGACATGTGGACTACCATGGACAGTGAGCCACGTAAGCTGGGATGAAGAGCGCACCAAACACAGCAAACGAAAAAAATACAACACGACCAATATCACTGCTTTCCCTGAATCAAGGAAGTGTCATCCAAGAGTACCAAGAAGGTCCTCTCTGTCCCAAAGATGTACTAGAGTGGGGATATACAGGAGTGAGAGTCCATAAAAGGCTACAGGTGGTGAACAGCTAATGCGTTCAATCATTTTAGAAAGAATAGGTGGCTTAGTAATATGCACATACTTTTGAAATACAGCTCAAATGAAAAGGTCTGAGAGTAGAGTGTTACAGTTTTGTAGTAGCTTAAAGTGCTATTCTGTACTTCTATGCCAACATGGCTGCCAGGGTTACCAACCTAGAGGGATGGGCTGATGGGGGAGCTATAAAAATGTGCCATATTGATGCATGGAGTTCATGCTTCACAGCGAAAATCATCTTTGAAAGTAAATGCTTCGTACCTGATTGCTAGAAGCTCCACTTTATAGCTAACCTATAGTCACTGTCCGTATAATGGAACCTTGAACCACTGTCTTAATTGGGCATAATGAAAAGTGAGCATCAAAGTATGATAACATGTACTAACAATGCATCAATGTACAGAGTTCTTATGCCACAAAAGTATCGCAACCAAATACTAATGAGTAATGTGACAGGCTTATGGACCTGGCTCTGTCAAGAGGGAATAGGGACCTCTCTCAACCTGGGGCAGGAGGCATACCATGGTATTTACCAGAGCCAGTCCTTTCCCTGGGTTGGGGGAATTGGGAGGGCTACAGTGCCTGTCCCTTCCACCTGTGCCTGGCTAAATGTGGTTCCTGCCCCATGATGAGCTCTCTATCTTGTATTAGGGGATATGTCAAAAGAATGAACAACTCATTGCAATAAAATAAAACATGCTGTACAATGAAATGTGGATTTTATGAAATGATATTTTATTTGTATTGCGCTCGTACACAAGTGTTTCAGAGCGCGAGTAGGCAAGGGAAGGGAACAGAGGAGAACACAAAACAACAGAACAACGATCTTACTAGGCCCAGTGACATTGAGAATGCGCAAGTGCATGGGAAAGGGAAAAGGGAAATGTGAAAAGTGCATGGAAGGGGGAGAGTGGAAAGTGCAGATCAGAGGAGAGCAGATGCATAATAATAGATACAAATAAATAGAACATTGAGGCAATTAACAGTGGTAGTGCAGCCAGCAAGTGCTGTGTTTAAGGCAGCAGCCTGGGTAAGTCTGATAAGTGCAGAAAAAGAAGAAAAGGGGGGCTGTGTGGGTACAGATGCAGTCCCCAGTGCAATCGGTGGCCAGGAGGCAGTGCAGGAGGGTGGCAGGGTGAGCAGGTACCTGGGCCCAGGGGACAGAGGGTGGCCAGGTGCACAGTGCCAAGAGATAACAGATTAGCAGGGGAGAGGGGGAGAGGGGGAGCGAGTGAGTTGTTTTGTATGGGTGTAATGGCATTCTTAAAGGGTTACATTTGTGTAGCTAGACTTACTTCCATCGCATGAGTAATTCATGGATATATTGATTTGGTGTTGTGCCAATGGAATCTGTGATTTTGTTCCATTATAGGAGTTTTTCTTAGGTATTTACTTTGGGGTAAATGTGTCCCTGTGTTTGTGGATCTCTATTGAATATTTGGAATTGATCCATGATGTTTTTATAAGGAAATAGTAGAGCCTTTTCTAATTTTTACCATGCTGTATATTTTGTTCTGTTTGACTTGTCTCCATGTTTGTTGAATATTTCCTATTCCGTTATGTAGTTGTGTAGGTGTCAGATCTACTGATGGGACAGTCTCTAAGGTGACTCTGGGCAGATGGTCTTTTGGTAGCTCTGAAGACGGCACTAGTCAAGACGGATGAGGTTGGGAATTTAAAGGGAGTAGAGGAAGATGGGATTCTGAAATATTAGTTTAGAGCACTTGTCTGTTGCTATGGTATTTTTATGTACATTCATTAAGAAAGGTTTCCTAAAACGTTCTTTAGACAACCCCATTTCTTTAGGAGTTGGATTTGCTGCAAGTAATGTTAGCATGGAATGAAGAGCTTGGGTTTGGAAATGTATAAACATTCCTAACTGCTTATCCTTATATCACTTGTGCAGACCACCTTGTGTATTTAGAGCTCTGTGTAACAGCCTCCATTTGAAAGAAGAGCATTGTTCAATATAAGTAGTTAATTCTAATTCCAGGTTACAGAGTGATGTGTTGGAGCACCAATGATCCGTAATAGTCTGTTCAGGTCTCTCATCTTGCTCATTGCACTTCCTAGACCCCACCAGTTCTCTTCCCTTTTCCACAACAGAAACATCGGGTGATTTGTTAATTTCAATAGCAATCCCAACTAAATAGATAACATCTCTCTTTCACTTTGATGTATTGCTCTCAATGACCTCTAGGCAGTCATCCAGATTTGTATAATTGTTCTGCATATCAGAAAGTGACAAACGATATAGAAAAAGGAAACGCTTTTGCTGATACAATAGCCAAACAGACTACTATTGATTTGCACTCAAAAATGTACATGCTCGATTCAGCAAGATGGGTTACTGATACTTGTATGATGGATGAAGGGGTTAGCAGTGTAAAAGAAATTCAAGCTGAAGCTACTCCAGAAGAAATCAAACAGTGGGTTGAGGGTCCAGTGGGTCTAGACGATGAGGGTTGTTGGGTGGATAATGAGAAGCAAAGATGGACGCTACCCAATGCCTATGTCACTGCTATGGTCACCATGGCTCATGGTCCAACACACAGATGTGTTAAAACGATTTGTCTACATTTAGATCCCATCTGGTATAACACTAATATCCAGAAAACTGCTGAACGTTTAGTCCAGAGTTGCATGATATGTTTGCAACATAACATTGGGAAGTGAACACCGGCACCGAAGGGCAGTTTTGGTCCCCCCTCCATGCCTTTTGAGGTGATTCATTTTGATTTCATTGAGATGGAACGTTGCCAAAACTATAAATATGTCTTAGTTGTGATCTGTGCCTTCAGCAAATGGGTTAAGGCTTTCCCACTAAAAGAAGCCACAGCAATGTCAACAGCAAAGACCATGCTTAGGAAATATTTCCCTACGTTTGGCTTGCCGAGAGTAATTTGGTCTGATAATGGCCCACATTTTATCGCTGCTGTCATCATGCAAGTATGTGCGGGATTACAGATCGATAAACGGTTCCACTCGGCCAGACATGCTCAGAGTGCTGGCATTGTGGGATGCCATAACGGTATCTTAAAGAATAAAATCGCTAAAGTCTGTGCACACAGCAATCTGAAATGGCCGGACGCTTTGCCAATAGCCTTACTATCGATGCGGACAACCACATAGTCAAAGACAGGGCTCCCCCAATGAGATTGTCATGGAGAGACCAGCCAACGTATGGAATACACCGAGGCCTAAACAGTTGAAAGATATTGAGTATCCGCTTTTGTCTGATTATTGTGACCAGTTGGCTCAAAACTTGCATTTGATTCGCCAATAGGTACGAGCAGCCCTCCCTGTAAAATACGAGGGTCCAGGTCATTGACTTTGACCTGGTCAGTGGGTCTTGTTGAAGAATTTCGAGAGGGGCACCTGTCTTGTACCTCTATGGAAAGGACCACATCAGATCCTTTTGGCTACGCAAACTGCAGTACGATTGACTGGAAACACTGGATCCACTCGACACATGTGAAGAGGATTCCTTTTCCTCTGCCCTATGACAAAGGGCAGGAGAAGGGAATTGATGATCCTGACACTCATAACAAGCCTGTTTTGAGCAACAGCGAGGGTGCCACGAAAGTCCTTTCTGAGCCCGCGGTGCCTGGGGAGATTGCTTCTTCTTCTTCAATTTCTTCTTCACCATCGATCGATCTTGTTTCTGCTTCTTCATCTTCTTCAGGAAATGACGATGCTTTGTTCACTGACCATTCCGTACAATCTGCGACCACGAAACAGGATTTAGATTTAGAGCTTGCTGATATTACATTAATGTAAATAGAATAGGAAAATGCAGCTAGGATTCTGTACCCACAAGAAACCCACAAGAAACCAACATTGAGCCAGTCCCTTGTCATTCCTATGCTGCATACGATAAGAGGCAGGAACCGGCAAAGTTACCGTCAATCAAGATAGGCCACGTGGTCAAGTGCCACCCACGGATGAACTAAAAGATCCTAACAGTGAGGCTTCTTAAAGGACACTGAGAAACCATGCCTGTGTTTGGGGCCCCTCGTACTAATAAGGATACTAATCGTTTTGCTGATAATGAGTCCGCCCATCGAGGGCCACCGTCCCCTACGACCAAATAGATACTGATCACAATAACTGCTTGTATTGTAATTACATTGACACTCGTATTTTGGTATCTGGAGAGTGCACATCCGCCTGATATTTTATTGCCAACTGCAAGTGTCTCCACTATGTCTCCACCATATGTGCATTAGCACACTCTTCATCCTTGTGACCTCCGACATAGAGGGGGTTATCACAACACCCTCTTGATGATTATGAACATCACATATGCCATTCTAAATAAGACCAATTATTGGATATGTTCACATCTGCCACAACATGGGGAAAAAGGATTGGGCTGGTATATACATCCTCTCCCTCTAACTACTGCTTGTTATGCTTCACTTATGGCATTATACTTTGGCAGGTGGAACAATAGTGTCATTGGGAATTTTGATGGGACTAATCTCAACGAGTTTGAAAAACGAGTTTTAGCACCTTAAGGGGCCGATTCATGGAACAAACATGCGCCGAAAATCTACGCGCAAGCAGGTGCAAGAAGGCGCAAGCAGGCGCAAGCGGAAAAAAAGAGGCGCACGCGCACGCGTGCGATTCATGGAAGTCCCTGCGCGTGTCTTCCTCGGGATGTGCGCCAAAACCGTGCATGTCGCACACGTCACTGCAACATCCCGAAAGACGTGCGCGACGCACACAGTGAAAGCGCACAACCTCTGCGCATACACTAGAAAGTGGGCGGAACACGGGGCGTAACGCGCGGAATGGGGAACAACTTGCGAAACCAAGGGCGTAACTGGGGATGTACTGCAGGGAAGCAGAGGGAACGCCCACATGCACCCGAACCACACGTGTTCATGGAACCGAATAGGGCAAAGCCACGCACAGCGAAAGACACGCACAAGCCGATACACGTCCGCCACACGAAGGCAGGCGGTAGCGTCCCTGCGCATTACAAAAGTGGCAACATACAGCAATTGTGCGAGCGGGGCACGTGTATTTCGGGGGTTCGCGTGAAGTTTCTCACGCGATCGGGCCTGGGGGAGCGGGCTACGTGTATTTCAGGGGTTCGCGTGAAGTTACTCACGCGATCGGGCCTGGGGGAGCGGGCTACGTGTATTTCAGGGGTTCGCGTGAAGTTACTCACGCGATCGGGCCTGGGGGAGCGTGCTACGTGCATTTCAGGGGTTCGCGTGAACTTTCTCACGCGATCGGGCCTGGGGGAGTGGGCTATGTGTATTTCAGGGGTTCGCGTGAAGTTACTCACGCGATCGGGCCTGGGGGAGCGTGCTACGTGCATTTCAGGGGTTCGCGTGAACTTTCTCACGCGATCGGGCCTGGGGGAGCGGGCTACGTGTATTTCAGGGGTTCGCGTGAAGTTACTCACGCGATCGGGCCTGGGGGAGCGTGCTACGTGCATTTCAGGGGTTCGCGTGAATTTTCTCACGCGATCGGGCCTGGGGGAGCGGGCTACGTGTATTTCAGGGGTTCGCGTGAAGTTACTCACGCGATCGGGCCTGGGGGAGCGTGCTACGTGCATTTCAGGGGTTCGCGTGAACTTTCTCACGCGATCGGGCCTGGGGGAGCGGGCTATGTGCATTTCAGGGGTTCGCGTGAACTTTCTCACGCGATCGGGCCTGGGGGAGCGGGCTACGTGTATTCCAGGGGTTCGCGTGAACTTTCTCACGCGATCGGGCCTGGGGGAGCGGGCTACGTGCATTTCAGGGGTTCGCGTGAACTTTCTCACGCGATCGGGCCTGGGGGAGCGGGCTACGTGCATTTCAGGGGTTCGCGTGAACTTTCTCACGCGATCGGGCCTGGGGGAGCGGGCTACGTGTATTCCAGGGGTTCGCGTGAACTTTCTCACGCGATCGGGCCTGGGGGAGCGGGGTACCACTCACCGTCTGCCTTGCGTGTAGTAGAACGCGTAGCCAACACCCGCTGTGAAGTAATAGCGTGTGAACCCCAACGGATGGAAAACACACGCACCGCACGAAAAGCACGTACCGAAAATAAAGGCACGTGGGATCTCCAAGCCCTGCCAGGGCAACGCCCGTGCGCAAAACGTCACAGACGCGCTTACGCTGTAAGGGCCTTTGGTCCAATGAAATCGCGTACGCGTGCTGACGCGCTTACGCGCTAAGGGCCTTTCCTCGATTTTTACGCTGACGTGCAGGATTTTCACGTGCCAAATCACTCCGTATCAAGCTGGCCACGCGAAAACACACGGAAGACCACGCTCCTGCCCAGAAGGCCGAATTACTGCCCCCCAGTGCCCCGAGCAGCCTCCCACGTGCCATCTGCTGCTGCCTGCCTGCCTGCCTGCCTGCTGCCACCGTGCCCTGCCATTTGGTGCCTGCACATCAGCCATCTGCAGGGGTCCAGTTGCTGTGTCCACCCCTGCTGGTACAGAAGACTCCCGACTGGAATAACATTGCTCCACAGCCCAGCCCCAGGACCCAGTTGCCCACCCACTCCTGCCCCTGGGGTTGCCATGTCGGGCACATCCACATCTGACCCCAGTGGCAACCCCCGGCCAGAGGGGCAGAGGGGCACCAGCTTCACTGCCACCGAAGTTGGTGTCCTGGTGGAGCAAGTCCTGGGGCAGTATGATGCCCTCTTCGGATCGTCCCGTGCCAACAGGGAAGGACGGGATAGGATCTGGGCCGACTGTGTGGTTGCCATCAACGCGGAGGGGGTGGCAACCCGCACCATCCAGAAGGTCAAGAAGCGCTGGGAGGACTTGAGGTCCAGGACCCTCATGAAGGCCCGGCGCCTCGTGGAGGGGGGCCGGGCCGCATGAGTTCCATCCAGTTGAGGGTCCTGGAACGCGCACACCCAGCGCTCCATGCCCAGGTCCTTGAGAGGGAGACCCGTCTGGAGTTGAGCGGTAAGTGGCCAAGCATTGCTGTGTGAGACAGGGCATGTTGCAGTGTGCTGGTTGTCTGATACTTGCCTGCATGTGTGACATAGGCCATGTACGCATGTATGTGTGCAGGGACATCATGGGAATGCATGTGCGACCTGTAATGTGTGAACCGCACGGTTGTTGCATGTGTTTGAATGCGACATGGGGAGCCCTGTGCAGATTGCACACATGAGAGCATGGCAGTCTCTGTTCCTGGACATGGGTGGGGGTGAGGGATGGGTGCTGATGCCAGATACATATGTGGTATCCATGTCTGTGTGCCTGACCTGCGTGTCTGTGACTTGTGAGTGCCATGGATGCATGACACATGTCTGTGACAATGTACAGATTCACTGATGCAGCCTAGTCATCCTTGTATGCACTGTGATTGGGGTGTACGGGGCAAGATGGATGTGACTGAGGTGAAGTGTGTGCATGTGATAGGCATGACCCATGATGCATGTGAGTCCCATTACATTGTATGATTCGAGAGTCCATTGGACATGCATTGAAATGTCCATGGCACGCACCATGACTGTCACTGTGTGTGTTTTGCCTGGACTGACACATGTGTTGTGGTGTGACATGATGGAAGTGTACTTTGACAGTGGCACTCATCTGCTATTGCTTCCTGTCTAGGGGACCATTGTACAGTACCCTGATGCTTGTGTTCTATGTCTCCCTCTACGCAGCGGCTAGTGAAGGAGAGGGCGGAGACGGCGCTGTGGAGCAAGGCGGCGGGGATGCCCCCACGGCTGCAGCGGAAGGGGTGGGTGAGCCCCCACATCGGCCTGCTACGGCGGTAGACGGCGAGGAGCCATCCAGGTTGGTGGTTTCCACAGAGGAGGAGGAGGCCGCCACTGAGGCGCACATGGGGCCTGGTGGGGGCATCCCTGCTGGTGCAAGTGGTGCAGTCCAGGGGCAGGGGCAGGAGACAGCACAGGTCACCGTGGAGGGGCCTGTGCATGTCGCTGTCCCTGAACCTGTGGGTGCACCACCTTGCACCAGCAGGGATGCCCCGTCCCAGGCCCGTCCGCAGGTAGAGGGGATGTCCATGTCATCTGACTCCCCTCCACCTGCGGACGAGGGGACCCCTGGCCGTGTGGAGAAGGTCCTGATTGGGGTCACGATGCGCACGGCTGTGATTCGTGATGCCGTGCGTGCTTTCCAGGAGGAGCACGCACGTCATCACGAAGAGCACCGTGCCGACGTGGCCCAATTGGGATCGGCCATGTTCGGGGGTTTCCTGCATGTGTCGGCCAATCTGGCGGCCCTCTCCTCCTCTGTGGAGACTATACGCCAGTCGTTCTCCTTGCCGTCTTCCGGCCCAGATGCCACCAGGGCCCCCTGTGGACCTGCCCTGACCAATGCAGCCAGCTCGGTGGGGATCCCATCCCTGCCACAGTCGGGAGTCAGAGGTCCAGCAGGGGTGGACAACACAGCAACTGGACCCCAGCAGATGGAGGATGTGACGGCATCATCGGGCAGGGCACGTGCACGACGGCGTCGGTGGTTTCCATCATCCTGGATGCCGTCGTGCTGGCAGAGGCAGTGGCGTCGGAGGCAGCAGCAGGCTCGACGTGGGAGGCATCATGGCTCGGGGCCATCAAGATCAGAGGGGCAGGCATCGGCCGGAGGGCAGGAGAACCCTGGGATGGTAGTGTCTTCCGTGTGGGAGCAGTTGGTCCAGCGGATAGGTGCGGAGCGGCAGCGGGCGGAAGAGGAGCGGCTCACCATGGTCAGGGCGGAGTTCTCCATGCGTCGGGCGTTGAGGCGGGCCGAGTGCCTCGCGGAAGCTCGCAGGGAGTTTGAGCTGAACATGGGGTTATCCCTGCGAGACCTCGGGGCCAGGACAGAGTCCCGCCTCCAGGAATCGACATGGAGTTCGATGATGCCCTGGCCGGCAACATCAAAGAGTGAGCCGCAGGACTTGCCCGCTGCCATTGTATATAGTTATATAGTTAGTGGTAGGTTTCCTTTGAATTATTTATTTTTTTATTTGGTTGCGATTGGACAATGCGCCACTTTTTTGTATATAGTTCAGTTTTTAGTTAGTTGACATAGTTAGGTTTCATTTGGTTGGGCTCATGGACCCGGGATTGTCTTGTATATAGTTCTTCTATGGATTTTTTTATTTTTTGGATTATTTTCATGGACATTCATCTTCTTTTTGTTGTTTTGCTTTGTGGTTTTTCTAATTTCATTTCCATTCTAGTTGATTTTCAATACATTTTTATTTTCATCCTTCAATGGGTCGTATCATCTCATAACTTTCATGCATGTCATGTTGGGTGTTTTAACATTCACTTGCAGCCATTGTGTGTGACAGACATGTGTTCATTTGCATTATTTACATTGGGTGTGTAACATGTAATTGCCTTTGATATGTGGGTGGATGTGATAGTTGGTTGGGCCTTTTGGCAGGGGAGGATGGCCATTACGGACATGATTGGGGATTGTGGGGACCCAGGTGCAGGGGGGCATGGATGGGACATGGGCGAGGGCCTGGTGGAGGGTGCCCCACAGTGCTGGGGGGTGGGGGACATGAGTTGGACATGGGTGGGGGCCTGCTGGCAGGTGCCCCACAGTGCTGGGGGGTGGGGGTGGTGGGGGACTTGAGTTGGACATGGGTGGGGGCCTGCTGGCAGGTGCCCCACAGTGCTGGGGCGTGGTGGTGGTGGGGGACATGAGTTGGACATGGGTGGGGGCCTGCTGGCAGGTGCCCCACAGTGCTGGGGGGTGGGGGTGGTGGGGGACATGAGTTGGACATGGGTGGGGGCCTGCTGGCAGGTGCCCCACAGTGCTGGGGGGTGGGGGTGGTAGGGGACATGAGTTGGACATGGGTGGGGGCCTGCTGGCAGGTGCCCCACAGTGCTGGGGGGTGGGGGTGGTGGGGGACATGAGTTGGTGTTCATTAGTTCAAGGAGACATGTGCCTTTGCTGGGGGGCATGCCCATGTTGGGTGGGCTGCCTGCGGGACATGACCAGGGATGCAGGGTAGTCCCCTGTGGTGTGGGCTGCCTGCAGGGGCCGTGGAGGGTGTACAGGGAACACCTGGGAGGACCCACACTGTCAAATCACATGTAGGACTCCCCGTCACCCCTGAAATACACGAACCCTGCTGAAATTGCGTGTAAAACTTCCCGCGCACCCCTGAAATACACGTACCCTGCTGAAATCGCGTGTAAAACTTCCCGCGCACCCCTGAAATACACGTACCCTGCTGAAATCGCGTGTAAAACTTCCCGCGCACCCCTGAAATACACGTACCCTGCTGAAATCGCGTGTAAAACTTCCCGCGCACCCCTGAAATACACGCGCCCAGGCTATTCGCGTGTGGAACTTCCCGCGCACCCCTGAAATACACGCGCCCAGGCTATTCGCGTGTGGAACTTCCCGCGCACCCCTGAAATACACGCGCCCAGGCTATTCGCGTGTGGAACTTCCCGCGCACCCCTGAAATACACGCGCCCAGGCTATTCGCGTGTGGAACTTCCCGCGCACCCCTGAAATACACGCGCCCAGGCTATTCACGTGTGGAACTTCCCGCGCACCCCTGAAATACACGTACCGTGCTGGAATCGCGTGTAAAACTTCCCCTGCACCCTGAAAATCACGTACCCTGCTGATATCGCGTGTGGAACTTCCCGCGCACCCCTGAAATACGCGTACCCTGCTCGCACGGGGCCAATCGCGTGAGGTACTTCCCGCGCACCCCAGTGATACACGTAGCCCGCTTGCTGTGCTGGTACAGGGTTAGCGCAGCCCTTTGCGCTGGATTGGGTATGTTGATGGCTTTTCCCTGCGTGGGAGGCGTTTTTGGGGGCGTAACTGGCGCTCCTGCAGGGTCGCTGCGCCACTGTGCGCCACGGCTGGTTTTGGTGGCTGGAATCCATGAATACGCTGTGCGCGGAAATGGATTTCAGCGCACGCAGCTGGCGCAGGGATTCGCACGCGCACACTGTGCGCCAGCCGCGTGCGCCACTTGTGCGCTGAATTCTATGAATTACCCCCTTAGGATGTTCTCTGTTTGCAAATAGGAGCAAGCTAGACGTTGCTTCTATTAGGCCTTCTGATAGATTCTCCAGACCTTTCCAATCTATGATTACCTTTAAAATGGCTTCCATAGGAAAATAGGGATGCCATGCCTCCTTCCATAATCATAGTCCACACTTTTGAGGGATGTATGAATACTGCCGTACTAACCAGTGAGGATAGACCTCTGTAGGAGATCCCATTTACTTTGTTTGTGGTAATGAAGCATATCCATGGTTGCCAAGAGACTGGGAGGGTACCTGTTATTTAGGAATACTGTTACCAGGTGTATATGTGTCTCCACCACTGCTGAAGTTTCTAGAACTCGCCCCAGGTGGGATGAGGATGGTGACACTCCCTCACAGATTCTGGGTGACGTTGCTAAATCCTTTGTACCATTTTGGGGACAGATAATAAACTTCCAAGATATTAGAAAATGGGAGATGGTTTTAGAGAAAACCATCAATGAAACCACTGACATCCTATATAACATGACTTTGGAGCAAACGGCTATTAGATTAGTGGCTCTGCAAAATAGGATGGTGCTAGACATCATTCTAGCTGAGCGTGGTGGAGTGTGCAAAATGGTGGGATCTGCGTGTTGTGTTTTTGTACCCGATTCCTCCTCCCACCATATTAAGAAATTGCACACCTTGAGTACTGAACTGAAGTACACGTTCCAGAGGGAAACTGGGATATTGGCACATGGTTCTGGGACTTGTTACGATCTTGGGGCTGGAAAATCTTTGCAGTCCTAATGGTGATCCTTGGCATTGTACTGTTTTGCTGTTGTTGCATACAGTGTCTTCCTGTCATCTGTTCCATGATAGGGGGAATTTGTGCACAAGCAGTTGGTAAACTAGAACCAAGAAACATAGGCAAGGAAAAATGTCTAATGCCTTGGTAATACAGGATATCGCCATAAAGGAATTAATGGCGATCAATGTGTTTGAAGATAGCGATTCAGGATGCTCTGATGATGATACGTGGTTTTCGGATTATGCTAATGTTTGAGTAATGCTCTTGGCTTAGGCCAAAAGGAGGGTTTGTAAAAGTATGTTTTGCATGAATACCGCCTGATAGTAAACGTTGGCCTAAGCACATTCGCATCACACTATAAATTGCATTGAATGAACCTAAAACAGGCAGACTATGCCATCATTTTGAGTTATCTGCCATTTTGATCGACCTTTGCTTTCTGTCCCAGTTTTGGAATTGTGTTTTCGGCACCAGCAGAGCAAAATGAACTTTGTAATGTTTCCATGATGTCAATGTAGATAAGAATGTGGAAGCTGCTAAAGTAAATTGTTTGTCCTACAGTGAGAAACCATGCAGTTAAACAAAAGCCGTACTAATCAGTAATTTAGATACCATCTGTTCCAATAGTGCCTTTTCCGTTCAAACAACATAGTAGAATGTTAAATAGTTGAACATGCTCTTCTTGCAGAAATCTTTGTTTTCGTTCCTTGAAACTAAGCTGACTTTAAACTCAAGAAAAAATGATAAACAAATATAAGCAAGCAAAATAAGGAATGTTACCTTTGTGTCTTATGTTTGAAAAACATGATATATTTAAGGAAAAACAACAAACTATGTAAAGATGTTTAAACATGAATTAGTTATGTGGAAAGGCTATGAACTCTAGGTAAATGTATGACAAGAAGAGGGGCTGGACGATGTGTCCGGAATAGTGGAAACCTTGTATAAATAATTGTGTTTTTGAAATGTCCAGCTCTTTCTCATCTCACGGTGTCTGCTTGCACACATTGCACGGTGTTGAGAGCCAGACAGCTGCCTGTTAATAAATAGTACATTGTACCTTTGGACTCATGACTGGCATATTTCTATTATGTGGTATTAAGCATCGATATTCTTTGATCTTTCTGGTGGAGGCCAAGAATGGTAGAAAAGTTGTTAAAATACCATTACAAATGCTGAGAGAAATTGGAAAAATGGAAAGCAGACCCACACACTCACCTGTGCTCCAAGCTGAAGCTGAAGACACTTGGGGGCAGGTGGAGGCCAAGAATGGTCAAAGAGTTGTTAAAATACAATTACAAATGTACAGTGAAACAGGCAAGTTGGTTCGCACACCTGCACACTCACCTGTGCACCAAGCTGAATGTAAAGACCCTTGGACTTTATGTGGTTTAGTTAGTTAGTATTAGGGTTAAATAGGGAAAGTGGCAGCCTAGCTAGTCAGAGTTTAGGGCTTACAATTACAGAGTACTTTTTCGAGATTTGAATTTGTGACCAACAAAACACAGAGACAAAAATGTTTTGAACTGAAGACTGTTTTCCTGCAGTTCAACCAAGGGGATTTATTGATGAAGTCTGCTTCACTAGAGTGCTACCTTGGATAAACAAGGAGGTTGTTTTGCTCCCATTGACCCTAAAATAGGGTAAGCACAACCTTCAGCAGGGTTTGCATGCTTAGCAGCATCTCATGTGGTAAAACTTATGTGGTTCTAGGTCAAAGTTTCGAATGCAAAGGATCGAATGACCAAAGGGTCGAATCAAAAGGACCGAAAACCAAAGGGTCGAATTTATATTTTTATTTTTTTTTAAAGTTTTTTTTGGGGGGTCCCCCAAACCACCTTTTTTGTGGTAAACAACACTTTTTTTTCAAAACGGAAACCCCCAAAAAAATATTGTAAAAAAAAAATTCAACCCTTTTGTTTTAGGTCAAATTGACTCTCACCTTTGGCATTCGATCCTTTTGAATTCGGTACTTTAACTGGACACCAACTTCTGTTTCTGGACATAGCTGTATTCATGCACGATTTTATAATTTGTAAGGTTTTGTCTTTTTTTGCAGGTAAATTTTGATTTTTTGATTTGTGGTTTATGTTTTTTTATTTTTTTATTTTTGGGTTGTTTAATGAGAACAATTTCCGAACTAATGACAACAACTGTATTGTGGGTGTGAAGCAGTGTTTTCTACCAGTGGAGGATGATTCAATAGTTTCAATCAGCATTGAGCGAATTAGTTTTGTTTCAAAGTTGTTGCGCGTTTTAAGTGCTTCATTACTCATTTTGATATTTGGTAAGGGAAGATCACCCTTTGCTGGTTGGGGTTTTGTGCAATTTATAGACAGACTCCATTCCTTTTTTGGTGTCATATGCTTTTTTGTTTTTGAATGTTGTTTATGAGTAGAAATGGCCTTTCAGCAACTGCATCAATGAAACAACGATTCGCGTGTAGCCAGATAATTGTATACATTTGTGTATGGGTTTGATATTTTTCCATTGATTTTTAGGTGACATGTTTCAGTGTGCACTTTTTTTGAATGTTTTAATCTGAACATCACCTACAGAACGTGTTATACTGGTCTTGGAGAAGGACCTTTCATGTGTGGCAGACCTTTCACATTTGAGGAAAGTCTCGAAATGACATTACCACGCAAAGGTGCAGTGTGCTGGCAAGATCAGTACAAAGACTTATGACTACACAATATGTAAATGCTGATTGCTTTCTTCATAATGGAGATGTATACACAGGACTCATTTCTATTGTGTTTACCACGTTTTGTATAATTTTAGGCAATGTTTTTTCATCATGCTGATTTCTTCCTACATATATACATATGGATAATTTTGCATGGCCACATAGTCCATTCTCATTTTTTAATATTAACAAACATAGTCACTTGTATGTGAAATGTCTATTTTCCAATGCTGCATTAGTGGTTGCACATTATTTCAAGTCTCACCTCTGCCATTATTTGCACCATAGAAATCATACAATTTAGGGAATGTGTTCCATCATCCAAGTACACTTTCTCGATTTGTATCTGTGGCATTGTGAGGCTCATCAAAACGACGTAACGTAGGGAAGGTCTTTGTGTGTTTATCTCAAATTATCCTTTCAGGGGAGTGTATGGTGTGAATGTTTTGTTTTCCATGTTTTTTTAGGCTTACTCTAGTAGTGTTGGTGGTATTTGGAGATGCAGTGGTTAGTGGAGTGTGTGCTGTGGAGTCATCCAACATACGTTCAATGTAAATGTTGTAATGTTTGTTGTGCATATGGTTGCACATGCAAGATGTACACAGGCTGTACTAGGGGAATGCTTATTTTTTAAATGGACCCGTTTGTGGAGCAAATGAATGCTGTGGCCATTCTTTCATCTTCCCAGTGACATGACATATTCCCACAATCAAAGATTGCAGGTTGCTCATAAGTGGAGCGCAGTTTCTGTAGGCATGTCTGGTGTGGCGGCTGTAGTCACAAGGGATGCATGAGAAGCCACAGTGTTTCTTGATGGGCTATCATTGGGGTTTGAGAAGCCCTGCAATGAGGGGTGGCAGTGGGTTTGGCGTATTGTTTACGTGACAGTTTGAGGGCACAGAAAGTGATGTACTTTTCTTAGCTTTACCTGGGATAGTGTTGATAGTCATAGCGTCAGTTTGCATTGTGGGCAAAGTGTCAGTAGTTTTTTTTATGGGTGTTGTTATTAGCGCAACACTTTTTGTGCGTGCCATAGTATTTGTGTTTGCCATGGATGTTGGTTTGTTTGACGTGTGCTGGCGAGATTGCCCTTGGCCAAGGTCACTTGCAGCTACTGGTATACCTGAAAGACATATGTAAGTTAAGTGTGTTTGTGTATGATACTGTTATTTTGAGTTTGAGTTCAAATAAAGAATTCCAGATTCAAAATGCACTAAGAATGAAGCCTCCTGGGCAGCATACTGGTTTGTAGCAACTGCCTCTGGTGGTGTTTTTGAGTGCTGCCAGCACTCTGAGACACATCTAAAGTTGGATCTGGAATGCAACGTTTATATATTGTTATTGACATTATTTACTTGTTAGTATTTTGCTTGTGCCTTTAGATATATAAATATTCTGCTGTTTTTAGCTACTTTAGGAAGCCATGAGCAAATATTTCAACTAATTCTCTTTCTCGCTGATTTGATATCCTGCTATAATGTCAGCCATAAAGGAGTATATAATGAACTGCTATGACATTTGAGTAAAGTAATACATCATTTTCTGTTTCAGGCATTGTTTTTTATTCGGTTTGGATTGCTGTTGAGTGATGGCAAAGTGCACCTGGTATTTTGTGTGATTAAAATAATTCCACCATGCCTCCCATCTCTATACCCCAAAATGATGGTCCTGCATAACATTATAGATAGGTAGCTTCCAACTACCGGGTGAATTCCATCTCATCTAAGTAACATCACAGATAACTCAAGTTTCAACCTCGTTGTTTGTCAGATGTCACTCTGAACCTCTTTGTTTGATTCACCCCCACAGTTATGCCTGCCCATTTGTAATTCTACATCTCCTGCTCTGACTAAGCCTCGTTGACTGTATTTTGGTTTTGCTTCACTTTATACTAGTTGGTTTACTAACCTATGTTTTAATGTAGGGATTACAACTTGTTAAGTAGTTAGGGTTTCTTAGTTTGGTAGCTGTACCTGCCAGCTGCATTTGTTTCTAATGCAATTGTGGTTTGTAAATTCTTAGTTAGCATTTCATCAGCAGAGGTTTTGATGGTTTGTGAATCAGTGTTTTGGCTGTTGTGCACATGCAAATCTGATTCTGTAAATAGATGAACTTACAAAGGTAATGTTTAGTGTTGTGGCAGTAAGTTGTTTGTGGTGTTACACAATTTTGGGAAACTTGTTAATGTTTCCTGTTAGACAGTTAAGCTTTCTTACCAACAGAATTTCTGCTTCTTAGTAAAACAGTGAACATGTTCTACTTATACAGCTAGTCTGGGTCTATTCGATTGCCAGGGGCTGCGAGTGATGGTTGTACATTGTATTTAACTCTTCCCTAGAACATAACGAGTTGGTTTGGGGTTTGTTATACACATGGTGGTCTTTTTTACTGCTGGTTCTATTCCATGTTACTGATTTTATATTTTTTATGTATAATTAATATTGGGATTATATCCTTTATGTATGTAGTCTGAAGTAGATGTTGCATCTGTCACACAATGTCGACCACATGGCGCCTGCTCCAAGATTCCAACTGTAACAATCGGGCTGGTGAGTACAACACATGTGCTAAACTCTATGCAAACACGTGGGGCCCCCCGCAAAAAACATCACCACCAGAAACACACAAAGGTATGATTACACATATCACCATTGCAAAAGTATCACATGCTCAACTACATGAAATAAAATAGCCAGATTAATAAACATTCACACAACACCACTTCCACCACCATGCAAACCAATCATATTTGCGAATGGCCTTCACCAAAAACATCCAGAATGAAAAACATTCAGGCAGAACCACTCCCACAATCTCACAGAAAAATTGCTGGACAAAAAATGTTTACACTGGCTAATGACAGGGAATAGCAATAGCTACTGTCACAGTTGGCCTCAGAAATCCATAGACAAAGATAATACATTTAAGGATACTATATTAATATTTTAAACAAAATGTTTTGAAAGGGCTTGAATGGTTGGAACCAGGCGGTCCCCATGACTCTCTTGACCTCCCCTTGCACTCCCTCCACCCTAACTCAGAGATCCCTAATTACCAGAATGTGCCTAACATATTTTAACACAAGGAAATCCCAACTGTCTTCGGTGTTCCGAGAGTGAACCATGAAGGCTGTGGTCTTTTTTATCTCCCGTTGGGATTTTCCAAAGGGATACTTCTGGTGTGATTTTACTGCCCCATGTTACCAGGGTTTCACTTCTAGTCCCTTCTCTTCCCTTCATTCTCTCCCCTTCTAACACCCTCTCTCCCCTCTTTCTCTCTTTCTCTATCTCTCTCTCTCGCTCCCTCTTTCCACCTCTTTTTTCCTCCTCTACCTCTATCTCTGTTCTTCTCCCTCCGAAATCTTCCTACTCACTTTCCCAACTTCTGTCTCTAGCTCCACTCCCCCTCTTCTCTTCCTGCGTTCACTCCTTTACCAAATCACACTTCCTCTCTCTATACTACCCCACTGAACTTCTCTTTTCTCCTCCCCCTCTCTACTCTCCATCCCCTTCCTACACCTCTGTTCTGTTCTGATATTATCACAATGTGTCTGCTTCTCTCTCCAAACTACCTATCTCCTGTTTCACTCCACCCTCAGCACTACTCCCACTACCATCTTGCACTCTATCAACACTACTTTACGCTCTATCTATCACTTAGACTCACTCTGACGCCCTCTCCAAATCCCACTACACGTTGAGGTAAAGGAACTAAAATACATCGACTACATCAGAAAATAAGCTCACCTAGAGAAAGAAATGTTCAAAATATTCAAGGAAATGTGAAACGCTACCTCTGCATCAAAACATCTAATCCATCCTGGAAACTGTGAGATGATATGCCCAGCAACTTCCAAATTAAAGTTAAACTCATCCAGAAAGCCATAGACACAGCATAAAGTGATGGGAACAATGACATTATCCACATCGATAATCCAACAAAAATCCCATCTCTCAACCAATTTAAGCCATTGAAAGAAATGTGCATCAAAAAATGTGTGAAATAGAGAAACACAGCAGGCTCTGCATCTGACCCTCCCGACCTCAATAAGGACATCTTCATCAAAGTAACCTCATTATGCCACTTTTGCAAACTCATGAACTCTTCACTGAAAACAGGACTTGTACCAATATCGTTCAAGAGTGCCTATGTTAAACCATTATTCAAAAATACCACTGGAAATTTGGATGACTCCACTAACTACAGACGAATCTCCAATATACTGCTAAATAGCCTCCTCGGTCATGCACCCATATGATTAAGATAAATAAGGTGAATAGAGTTGGCAATCATATCTATTTGGGATGGCCGTAAGAAATTGCAGATTCTTCCAGCCCTGCAGCTCTTATATGCTTAGAAATCCCGGCAGCTTTTGATACCCACAACCACTGATCGTCATTAACGTGATTGGAAGAAGTAGCTTTACACCACAGGGCTCTATAGTGGATAGAGTATCATCTCCTGGATATAACACACACCACTTGTGGAGTCCTTCATGTATCATGCTTGCCACCCCTCCTTTTTAATATTTACATGGCACCATTTATGAGGCTCAATAGGACATGGACTCAACTGCAACAACTACCATGATGACACACAAATCATTTTTAGAGTAACCAGCAGTGATGATCTCAACTCCACCTGCACCAACTGTATCACATAAGTGAGCACATACATGATGAGTAAGAACCTAAAACCTAAAGCCTAACCTGGCCAACATAGAAATCATGATAGTTGAACCCTATGCTGCACCAGGAGATGCATTACCTTGACCCATGGCAATGGGCACCTGCCGAAAACATCACAATTCTTCAAGACTGTGAGGGCCAGTAAGGACAATGAATTCAATGTGGAATCACATATCAACATCTTAGTAGTGAACCGTTTCCAAAAACTTTGCTCAGTCAGAAAGATATGCTATTTCACGCCTTCCCACTTGCAATCTATGCCGCTATATTTTTGGTTTTGTGAGGAATTGACTATGCCAACAGCATATATCTCGGCATGCCAGAAGACCTTCCTAAGAAACCTCAACACATCCAGAAAACAGCGATGACCACTACTCAGCGTGAACAAGAGGGAAACAGAGCAACAGCTGTAGAAGCTCTCAGCTGTTTACCATTCAAGAAAGGGATCCACTTCAAGGCACTCTGCTTCACCCACAGAGCCTTGCAGGACAATGGAGCTCAGTTCATCCAAAGAAAGATCATCCTATACTAAGCAAGACTGGTGAAACAAGAAGACACCAAAAGATTAGCAGTGATTGACAGGTTGGTGGGGTTTAGGTCATGTGACCTAGACCCACTTGCACCAACTTACCTTCTCTCTTTGGGGCAAACAGCTGGGTGAATTTCTGCTTATTCTTCTCTCTGTGAGATGCTTCTTTCTGTTCTGCCAATGCAGGCGTATCGCACTTGCACTTGCAATGTGTTGATAATTTATCAATGAAAGCATACGTCCACAGAAGAAATTGTGTGTTCTTTTGTGCCTAAAATGCTTATCTAACCCTATTTAAGGAATGCTTATTTTATTAATTTTAGGAGTAAATAATCTGTGCAGGGATGGCTGCCACCTATGTCTTAATTTTTCAAATGCTCATATCTTGACCTGTAGGCTTTGCTGGCAAAGGCAAATATTGATTTCAGTGGGGAAGCTTGAACTTCATTTCAGAGCTCAACTAGAGGCTTATGGGCAGGCCAGATCATGGCTTTCCTATCTTTGTGGATACACCTTGTCCTCATTTTGCAAGTCGGGTATATAGGAAGTCACTGCGGCATCTGCTAGTATTCACAACAGTAACAATGGAGAAACAGTCACTTTCCTTTCTCTGGACCACCTTTTATATCTTGGATTTTGGCCTAATCCTGCACCCTCATAACAACATCAGGAATGTAACATGTTGCTTTTGGCGTCTGCCGCCCACATCTGAAATCGTCTATCCATTGAAAGAGTGATATGAGTCCTTATATAAAACTGAAATCTTCTGCCCTATTTTAGCCTCTTCATGAACGATCCACAATGTTCAGAAGGAGTATTTTAAATTCATTCGCTTCTTCTGCATTAAACATACCATTCCCTAGTTTGAAAATCTCCACTAGACTCTCTTGCATAATTTGCTAATCCCTGCTACCATTTAACCAACCAACTCTATCATTCTTTCATTGTTGTGATTTTATTGTTGCCGTTTTCTGCTTTAATGTCTTTCCGCCTCCTGCTTCTTTTTTCCACCCACTCCGTTTTCTAAAGTGCTCAGAAGTCTCGGTTTATACACATTGGTGCTTTATAAAACTCCAAAAATAAAATAAAATACAATATCATTAACCCTTGGCATTAACATTTTGACTGCGTACAATGGTTTTGAGAAAATTATACTACATATCAGAAAGATCAGGATTTACTGCACCCTAGGTTGCTAGAAGCCTGGCAATGTATGCAGTGACCCATTTAGCTGTTATAACCATCTAGAAAGCTTCCATTAGACCAATATTATTGTATTCATATTGTATCATAACCAGCCTCAATAGCAAATGTTGCAATGCATTGTTCGCTCTTTGTCTCTGCAATAATCTGAAAAAGGCATTTATTTGTTTTATTCTGTTTCTCTCATTGTTGATTGGGCAGGAGTGAAATCATCAAAAAAGGGTGCCACTTGAGAAAAGCCCCTCATCCAACTGTCAGTTGGTACTTCTGTTGTTAGATAAGGGGTCACATCTACTCTGTTCTCATGAGGCGAATAGACTTCTCAGTGTGGTTAACAAGACCTGGGCTCCAGTGGTGTCCTTGCGTATTTCACGAGGCCGGTCTGAATTGGCATTGTTAGGGAGAATTCTCTGTTTAGGCTGAATTTCCTAACCTAGTGAGTCCCCCAGCAGCTTTGCTGGATTTCTGGAGTTTGTTTTTTCCATCCTGCCAAGAGTGAGACTCTTTTTCTCCCACTCTTGGACATGAGTGTGTGTAATTCCTTTGAATGTCAATGTGTTCTATGGGCTATGGGGTCTTTTACTCCATAGGGTCTCATATGTTTTTCTATGTGTGTTACACTGCACCCTCCGTGCCGTAGCACTGGGGCGTTCTAGTGGACCTTCCTCATACTCTCCATACCCGGGGACTGACTACTGTCTCCCTGGGCATGTAAAGTCACCATTGGCTTTACTTGACCTAAATGTATTAACAGAACTAGTACAAACCATCCTATTATGGACGTACTAGTAGGGGTAATTCGATTACTCCTAGGTCTGTTATTCGAGGGGGCACTGTCCCGTCCCCCCTCGTCGAGTTTTGGCTGGTGGCAGTGGAAACTACTTGTTATGTTCGACCCCGAATATAATCTTATGGGATTCGTCCCATTGTTAGAGATTGATACTGTTTCTTGTTAATCTCTAACATACCTCCGGTCTACTTATCTTAAATAAGTCTATCGGATGGTATTTTCTGCCAGAACTCGGCTTTTTAAAATGGCATCTGTGTTCGTCTCTGTGACTCCTAAACCAAAGGTTGAGCCCTTTGTTCCACTTTTGGCGGGCTTCTGTACAGAGACCCTCCAAAGTGGTGCCATTCTGTCTGGGTTACCACAGGTGTGTGGGAGGGGGTTTAGGCACCCTGGACCGAGTTGCTTTGCCAACTCCGGTCGCACTCTGGTGTGATTGGCCCAAGTGGTGAGCCTCCCCGCTCACCACTTAGCGTGTTTTGAGTGACAACTAGGCTGAATGAATGGGGGTTTTCTGCATAAAAGCAGGGCTTTTGGGATTGGATCTTCAGAAGTCGCCACAGGACCTAAGAATCCGACGAGGGTAAAGCTCAGCCGACCTGCAACGATGACACCTCCGGTGGAGCCCTGCTGAACCGACTCACCACTTCCCGAAGACAGAGGAGATCTCCCTGCCGGAGAGTCTCTTCCCCTGACTGGTGGGAACAACCAGTCCCCTTTGCTTTTTCTTCGCCTCAGGACGCAGTGGTCGAATTGCCCGTGCAGAGCACCTCGGCAACCGGATAGCCACTATCCCTGTACCGCGACCAAAAGGTGGTGCCTTGTGACGGAGCACTCCGCGGCTGGCCTCTTCCCTGGTGGTGCACCGATCTTCAACTTTCCTTCGACGACGAGATCATCTCTTCTCGTAGCCAAGACCAGACGTGCATCCACCACCAGGAACAACTGCCCCCGCCGGAGCTGTCTCTCCACAATCAAGGTACTGTGTCCGCCTGGCTTCCCTTGTTGCCGGATAGGGTGAGGTGTCTTAATCCTCGCCTCTCCATAGGGTCGCCTCCAAGCTTTCTCTAGCGTGTTGTTCTGAACTGGTCCAATCTGCCGATAACAATTTGCTTCAAAGACTCGAACGCATTTCCACTAAGATACTTTTTGGGACATATCGCCTTGCCTCTCTCTGAGTGGGCCTGGCCTCTGAACTTTATGATCTACTGTGGTTCTTGCTGTAACGCTCACCTGGTTCCCACGGGGGCGCTGGTCTAGTCTGGATTGCTGTGGCCTCTTCTAGCGTGATGCGCAGGACCCGGAACACCGATTGGACAGGACCTCCAAATCGTGCTTGCCTGGCCCGTAGGAATATCCTTCTGCAGATGAGAAAGGGGATTAACAGTCTGCAGAATAGTGTGCTAGCTCCCCCCTTTCCTCCTTCGTTCCTCTCTAACTTCCTCCAAACCCCGGTTTAAGCTCACCTTATGGTTTGGAAGGATGAACTCTCCATCCTGCTTCTGGTGCAGGGGCGCGCGTTCGTCCAGTTACTTCACTGGTTTTTAGAATGGCGCTGGCAAAATTCACTTGACTTTCCTGAGCGATGCGCCGTAAGTATGAAAGTTCAAAGTTCAAGTGAGGCCCCCTTTATGTTGTCTTTCCAACCTGTGATCTGTCCTTTATTTCAGGTGCAGAATGAAGGCGATGCGTCGAGGGGTTAAACTGCCGAGGTGAGTAGCGATGAGGGCGATCCCTCTAAATGTCCTTATCATTCCCCAGAAATGTCTCTTGTCCTTTCCCCATAGGGGCTGGGGTACGGTACCTGCCAACGGGGCGGCGCCGACCCGAAATGTGGAAGAAAAGCCGGTAAGTATTATGGCTGTTAATCAGGCTTTCCTTCTGTGTTCCTTCTGCTCACCTTTTGTTTCTTCCTCTCTCCCCTAGGTGCAGAGATGTGGCGTCCGATTCTGACAGCCGCGATGGAGCCGGGAGATGTCTCGAGGACAGGTGAGTGAAGCGTGGCGCTGCAGCGAGCAACGCAATGCTTTTAAATGGAAGTCTTTCTTCAGGGATGCTGGCGAGAAGATTCCGGATGCAGGTAAGAAGTTTGAAATAGTCCTTGGGTTTCACCTTTCTCTTCTCTTCCTTCCTTGCAGGTCTTCCAGGTTCGAGGCGGGCGTGGCTGGAGTCCAGGAGCAGGAGCAGACACGGTGAGCGTTAAACTGCAGGAAGCAGAACAACGCGAAGCATGAGCTGCTGCCTGGGCGTGGCTTAAATAGCCTCCAAAGAAGTCCCAGGTATGTATCCTTCCCCAACTAGGTATGTATCCTTCCCTGGCCACGCCCGAGTGAAAAAATAGTCCCTATGAAAAAATAGTCCCTTTCAGGTTTCAGGGAGGCCTGAAGCATGCAGCATGGTCTGCATCAGGTAAGTGCACAAAACACCTCCCTTTATGAGCCTGGCGCCTATGGCGCCAGGACTGATGTCCAACATGAGCCTGGCGCCAAAGGCGCCAGGACTGAGTCCAAAGAGCCCCTATAAGGGGCCGCTGGGCTTTTACCCGAGGGCATGATGCCTGCTTCCGGGGGTGCTGGGCCTGGCCTGGTGCTCCGGGGGTAGGCATCATGACACTTGCCTTCTTGCCTTGCATTTGTCCGTAACATATTGGAACCGTGTTGATTTCGTAACCTGCTTATTTTTCTCTCCCGTCCTAACAAATACTAAAGTGCCATCTAGATTGAAGCATACACCTCTGTCTGCAAATAAGTGATGCTGGTAAAACCTAGACTTGTCGAAATATTGTTAGGGGGATTGATCTTTTTCTTCGTAGAGTAATTGTAATTGAAGTGTTTGCCGTAATAGTGCCAGAGTGTTTTCTATAGATGTGTCGTTATAAATAAATACCTTTATATCTTTACACTGAAGCCTTGTTGCGTGTTTGCTTGTCTTACGATGTAGAATTGCCCTATGTTGTATACTCCACATACTGCCTAACTCTTCTTGAGGGAAGTCTGACTGCTCAGCCACAGCTACCAAGTGAATCTGTGTGGCACAGACTGCTACCAAGCGGGTTTACTGCCAAACACAAGTAGTCCTAAATCTTTTGCAGTGGTCCCAGAGGGAACTGCACAGATTTCCGCCTAACACTGGTGTACAGCGGTGGGATTTGTATCGAGTATACAGTTTAGAGTGCTTTTCGACACTTTAGGATAACTAACCACAAAGCTTAGCACTAAAAAGCAACTTTCAAAAACATGTCTACTATGGAAGCTTACAGTCAAGAATCCTTGTCAGGTGAAAATACTGAGAGTTTGCGAGCTCTCTGTAGACAAGAGAATCTTTCTGTAAGGGGCAAGAAGTTAGAACTAATAGAGAGATTGCTGGCAAACCAAAGTCTGGGTACTGGTTCAGAGGAACCAATTTCTCCAGCAAATGTAGATAACAGTGATGGTGTTGATCTAAATCGTAATTCTGATGATAGCAATGATGAGGCTGAAGAGGAAGGAGAGGCTAACGAAACTGTCTCCACTGCTCCTCTACCTGCCTTACCAGCTGTACCTACGGGGCCCATACCAGGTCCCACATGTAATCCTGCTTATTTTTAACTTGAAAAAATGAAGCTCGAATTAGAATACAAACGGTTCTTGGCTCAATCTGAACGAAACCAAGAGCTCGAGTTCAGACGGATGAATGCCCAGGTTGAGCAGAATCAAGCTGAGTTAATAGAACTTAATCACGCGTTAGAGATGAAAAAGTTGTCTATGGAAAATGCTTCTCTCTCCTCTGGTTCCTCTAGGAGCTCCAGTCCCAAAAGACCCCGGATGCCGAAGGAATTAGTGGGTATGTATGAACCGAGATTGGATGTGTTGGATTGGTTAAAACTGTTTGAGTACAATCATGGGCTCCAGGACATCACCGGGAATGATTTACTTCCCTGGTTGTTCTCTAGGCTCCCTCCTGTTGCGACTGATGTGGTAATGGAGTTGGGGGAGGCGGATAAGACGGATTACGAAAGTGTGAAACTAGCTTTGATAGCTAGGTTCGGGAAGACCCCTTCCCAGTATCTTAAGAGGTTTAGAACCCTCAAAAAGCATGATGGTACCCCTTGGGCTACCTGGGTGAGTGAAGGGTTGAAAAAACGTAGAGGGATGGATTAAGGGTTACAAAGTGAACACTTATGAGGGTATGAGGAATCTTTTTATGTTGGAGTCTATTTATGATGCCTGTTCTCCTGAGCTCAGACAGCACTTGGCTGATTCAAAGGAATTGGATTCCCGGAAGCTGGCTAAGGCTGCTGACTTATGGGTTGCCAACAGGGCTACTCATAAGGATTCTGGGGCAACTCAGAAAAAGGATGAGGAAAAACAGCCTAAAAAAGACTCAAAAGAGAATTTGAATAACTCAAATTCCAAAGAGGGCCCCAAACAGAACCAGAAGGGTAAGCCACCGGGAAAACCACAGCAGAATAGAGTGTCTTTTGGTGCCAAACCGGAAGGAGGCCAGAACAAGCCACCTTCCAGAAAGCATTCGGTAAATGCTTTGTTTGTGGCTCGACTGACCATGTGAAAGGAGATCCCAGATGTAAGGGTAAACCTTCAGGGGTCCAGCTTGTCTCCTTAGCCTTCGCTCCAGAGGAGGAAGTCCAAATGGCAAGTGGAAACTTTCTACTGCTAGCTGACGAACCCATTGGAGTCTCAGCCAGCGTTTCTTTAGTATCTCTGGGGTTGTGGAAACAACAGAATTTAGATGTCTATAATTCTATCCCCGATAATACTAAAGAGTATTATAAGGACAGTGTCCAGGTGAATGGTCAGGAGACTCCTGCCATTAGGGACACTGGGGCCAGCATAACTGTGGTGGCTAAATCGTTTTTTAAAGCTGAGGATGTTGCTAAGGCACCCAAACGCCTCACCAAGTTAGCTGGAGGGCCTGTGCAGATGCTTCCCCAATTACCAGTTCTCATCCAGTGTAACGACATGACTGTGAAGATACCTGTCAGCATACAGAGTGAGGTACCAGGACGCGTACTGTTGGGTAACGATTTGAAAACTCTCGGAGTTGTATCGCATACTCCCAGACCTCCTAGTAAACGGTTACAGGAGCTAACCAGACCCGCAAGAGAGAGGACCATGCGCGATACTCTCCAGGAGATGATGAAGAAAGAAATCACTCCTGCTCCACTGGAAATGTCGGCCACTGTCTCCAAGAAATCAGAAGCGAAAGGGAAACCTAAGACTTCTATCCCGAAACCAGCAGCCAGCATTACAGTGCAGCCAACACGGACTTCCCCGCGGTTGTCCAAAGTTACACCCGTAACTCCACCTCCAGCCGAGGCTGAGAGGGAGGTACAACCCTGTGTGGTAGAATTAGACTCTGAGGAAGAGCTAATGGAAGGCCAGGAACTCATTGGAAATGTGAATCCTGTTGACCATCCTGAGCTGCAGTCTTTACTGGCAGAAGGTGGACCCAGCAGGGCAGACTTCAGTAATGGACAGAGAGAATGTCCAACTCTGGAAGGTCTTCACCACCAGGCAGAAGCTCAGGCTGAAGGGCAAGAGCCTGGGAAATACAGGTTGCACTGGGAAGATGGCCTCTTCTACAGTGAACCGACCGAGTCTGCACCTGGAGACTACAAACGACTTGTAGTACCCCAAGAAAACAGACCACAGTTCTTGCAGTTAGCCCACGAGATTCCTTTGGCTGGTCACTTGAGTTTCAAGAAGACTAAGGAAAGGCTCTCTCTCTACTTCTATTGGCCAAAGATGGGGGCCGAAGTGGAAAAAGACTGCAGGAGTTGCCACACCTGCCAGACCTCTGGTAAGGTGGGCTCCAAGAATGTGGCACCTTTAGTGCCTCTCCCAGTTGTGGGAGTCCCGTTTGAGAGAGTAGGGATTGACATTGTTGGTCCCCTTGATCCTCCAACCTCCTCAGGCAACAGGTTTATACTTGTTGTAGTAGACCATGCTACTAGGTATCCTGAGGCAATTCCTATGAGGACTGTTACAGCTCTGGCTGTGGCTAAGGCCTTCCTTGGTATTTTTACTAGGGTCGGGTTTCCTAAGGAAGTAATCTCTGACAGGGGGTCAAACTTCATGTCCCACTACATGAAAGCCATGTGGAAAACCTGCACAGTTACTTACAAGTTCTCAACAGCTTACCACACACAAACCAATGGGTTGGTAGAACGGTTCAACCGAACCATGAAGAGCATGATAGGTGCTTTAGAAGAACCCCTTAAGCGTAAGTGGGACCTTCTACTGCCATGCCTTCTCTTTGCTTATAGAGAAGTCCCTCAGGAGGGAGTAGGTCACTCTCCCTTCGAGCTTCTCTATGGTCATCCCGTCAGAGGTCCATTGGCCCTGATTAAGGAGGGGTTGGAGAGTGCTCCTTCCCCCAAGCCAGTCAGAGTGACTGACTACGTGATAGGTCTCCGGAGGAGAATGTCGCACATGATGACGGAAGCAAGCGATAACTTGAAAGCTGGACAAGCATTGGTCAAGCACTGGCACGATCAAAAGGCTAACATGGTTCAGTTCGCTCAAGACCAGCTAGTTCTCGTTATGATCTCAACAAGGCAGAGGGCCTTGCAAGACAAATGGATGGGACCCTTCAGAGTTGTGGGTAAACTCGGAGAGGTCAACTATCTGGTGGACTTGGGCAATCCCAAGGAGGCTCCGACAGTCTTTCACACCAACCGACTCAAAGCGTATGTCTCAAGACCTGATGTAGGAGCATTGCTTCTAGCATCATCCGAAGAAGAAGAAGAGAGTGAACCTCTTCCGGATCTCCTCAGAGGCTTACCTTTGGACGAAAAAATTGAAGGAGTAAATCTCTCCTCCAATCTGACACCCGAGCAACAAGCAGAGTGCAAATCCATGTTGAATTAGTTTGCCTCTCTGTTCTCGCTTTCACCAGGCTTGACCCCTTGGGGCCAGCATGACATACTCACTGGTGACTGTCTGCCGGTCAAAAGCAGAGGATACCGAATGTCAGAGAACGTACGAACCCACATCAAAGGTGAGGTCAGCAAGATGCTCGATCTCGGGGTAATAGAGCCCTCTACTAGTCCATGGTCTAGCCCAGTTGTGTTAGTACCAAAGGCCGGATCTAAAGAGCTTAGATTCTGCGTGGATTATAGAGCTCTTAATGCAGTCACCAAGGCTGATGCCCACCCTTTGCCAAGAACAGATGAGTTGGTGGATAAACTTGGCGCCGCCAAGTTCCTCAGCACATTTGACTTGACGTCAGGCTATTGGCAAATAGCCCTGACAGACCATGCCAAGGAGAAAACTGCATTTTCTACCCCCGTTGGCTTATACCAGTTTAAGGTAATGCCTTTCGGACTGAAGAATGCACCTGCTACGTTTCAACGGATGGTAAACCAGGTTCTGAATTGGATGGAGGACTTCTGCATGGCATACTTGGATGACATCGCAGTGTTCAGCAATTCCTGGGAAGAACATGTAACCCACCTGAGAGATGTTTTGCAGGCTCTTGGACGAGCCAATCTGACCATAAAGGCAAGTAAATGCCAAATTGGACAGAGTAAGGTAGTCTATCTCGGACATGAGGTAGGAGGTGGATAAATAAGGCCTTTGCTCAGTAAGATTGAAGCTGTGCAAAATTGGACAACACCCACTACTCAAACCCAAGTGAGAGCCTTCCTAGGCCTCACTGGGTACTACAGGAATTTCATAGAGAACTATGGGACCATAGCTTCTCCACTGAATGTCATCTCCTCGCCCAAATTTCCTAAAAAGGTTAGATGGAACGAGGAGTGCAATCAGGCTTTTGAAAACCTGAAAAAGGCTCTTTGCCAAGCCCCAGTACTCCGAGCTCCTGATTACCGCCAACACTTCATTGTGCAGACAGATGCTTCGAATGTAGGAATAGGTGCCGTACTCAGTCAACTGGATGGGAAAGGTAGGGAGCACCCCGTTTGCTTCATCAGCCGCAAGCTGAAGGATCCTGAAACAAGGTGGGCAACAATCGAAAGAGAGTGCTTTGCTATCGTGTGGGCTCTGAAGAAGTTTAGGCCGTACTTGTATGGTTCTACTTTTGTCATTCAGACTGACCACCAACCCTTGAGATGGTTAATGCAAATGAAAGGGGAAAACCCGAAACTATTGAGATGGTCGATCTGCCTGCAAGGTTTTGATTTCACCATTGAGCACAGGTCAGGGTGTCACCACCAAAATGCTGATGGTCTCTCTAGGATGTATGTCATCGAGTAGAGGTATGAGATTCATCCAGGAGTGGATTAAATCCTCCTGTCCCTTAGTCTGGGGGGGGGGCGAGTGTTAGGGAGAATTCTCTGTTTAGGCTGAATTTACTAACCTAGTGAGTCCCCCAGCAGCTTTGCTGGATTTCTGGAGTTTGTTTTTTCCATCCTGCCAAGAGTGAGACTCTTTTTCTCCCACTCTTGGACATGAATGTGTGTAATTCCTTTGAATGTCAACGTGTTCTATGGGCTATGGGGTCTTTTACTCCATAGGGTCTCATATGTTTTTCTATGTGTGTTACACTGCACCCTCCGTGCCGTAGCACTGGGGCGTCCTAGCGGACCTCCCTCATAGACTCCATACCCGGGGACTGACTACTGTCTCCCCGGGCATGTAAAGTCACTATTGGCTTTACTAGACCTAAATTTACTAACAGAACTAGTACAAACCATCCTATTGTGGACGTACTAGTAGGGGTAATTCGATTACTCCTAGGTCTGTTATTCGAGGGGGCACTGTCCCGTCCCCCCTCGTCGAGTTTTGGCTGGTGGCAGTGGAAACTACTTGTTATGTTCGACCCCGAATATAACCATATCGGATTCGTCCCATTGTTAGAGATTGATACTGTTTCTCGTTAATCTCTAACATACCTCCGGTCTACTTATCTTAAATAAGTCTATTGGATGGTATTTTCTGCCAGAACTCGGCTTTTTAAAATGGCGTTTGTGTTCGTCTCTGTGACTCCTAAACCAAAGGTTGAGCCCTTTGTTCCACTTTTGGCGGGCTTCTGTACAGAGACCCTCCAAAGTGGTGCCATTCTGTCTGGGTTACCACAGGTGTGTGGGAGGGGGTTTAGGCACGCTGGACCGAGTTGCCTTGCCAACTCCGGTCACACTCTGGTGTGATTGGCCCAAGTGGTGAGCATCCCCGCTCACCACTTAGCGTGTTTTGAGTGACAGCTAGGCTAAATGAATGGGGGTTTTCTGCATAAAAGCAGGCCTTTTGGGACTGGATCTTCAGAAGTCGCCACAGGACCTAAGAATCCGACGAGGGTAAAGCTGAGCCGACCTGCAACAACGACACCTCTGGTGGAGCCCTGCTGAACCGACTCACCACTTCCCGAAGACAGAGGAGATCTCCCTGCCGGAGAGTCTCTTCCCCTGACTGGTGGGAACAACCAGTCCCCTTTGCTTTTTCTTCGCCTCAGGACGCAGTGGTCGAATTGCCCGTGCAAAGCACCTTGGCAACCGGATAGCCACTACCCCTGTACCGCGACCAAAAGGTGGTGCCTTGTGACGGAGCACTCCGCGGCTGGTCTCTTCCCTGGTGGTGCACCGATCTTCAACTTTCCTTCAACGACGAGATCATCTCTTCTCGTAGCCAAGACCACCACCACCAGGAACAACTGCCCCCGCCGGAGCTGTCTCTCCACAATCAAGGTACTGTGTCCGCTTGGCTTCCCTTGTTGCCGGATAGAGTGAGATGTCTTAATCCTCGCCTCTCCATAGGGTCGCCTCCAAGCTTTCTCTAGCGTGTTGTTCTGAACTGGTCCAATCTGGCGATAACAATTTGCTTCAAAGACTCGAACGCATTTCCACTAAGATACTTTTTGGGACATATCGCCTTGCCTCTCTCCGAGTGGGCCTGGCCTCTGAACCTTATGATCTACTGTGGTTCTTGCCTTCTTGCCTTGCATTTGTCAGTAACATATTGGAACCGTGTTGATTTCGTAACCTGCTTATTTTTCTCTCCCGTCCTAACAAATACTAAAGTGCCATCTAGATTGAAGCATACACCTCTGTCTGCAAATAAGTGATGCTGGTAAAACCTAGACTTGTCGAAATATTGTTAGGGGGATTGATCTTTTTCTTCGTAGAGTAATTGTAATTGAAGTGTTTGCCGTAATAGTGCCAGAGTGTTTTCTATAGATGTGTCGTTATAAATAAATACCTTTATATCTTTACACTGAAGCCTTGTTGCGTGTTTTCTTGTCTTACGGTGTAGAATTGCCCTATGTTGTATACTCCACATACTGCCTAACTCTTTTTGAGGGAAGTCTGACTGCTCAGCCACAGCTACCAAGTGAATCTGTGTGGTACAGACGGCTGCCAAGGGGGTTTACTGCCAAACACCTGTAGTCCTAAATCTTTTGCAGTGGTCCCAGAGGGAACTGCACAGGTTTCCGCCTAACAGGCATCTGTTTTAAGAAAGGGGTGTAAAACATTCTGAGGAGTGGGGGAATACACATAGATCAAGGGAATAGCTAAAGTGCTCTCATTTCCGATTGGTGGGAAAAATGTTGACTCGTGTCATCCTTGATTCTCTAAAGTTGATGGTCAGGGAATTCCCCCTAATAGTCTGTCACTCAGATCCCCTTCGAGCCATCAATACGTTATAAGCAGAGATAACCCAATTCCTCAAACATTGGGCCCTTTCTCATGAACATCTTTAGGGTTAGAGCCATTGACGACATCAACCAAGTTGCCTGTGTAAGTACATTTAATAGACATGTTTTCTTCAGTAATTAGAAGGCTGTTGTTTTGTCGCGATAACTCCTGTCCTCTGATATTGACATATCAGAGTTAAGTTAATGAACTACTCAGACAATTGTTAAGGGGCTTGCTCCAGTCCCAATATTTGGGCTATCTTGATTGGTGCGCATGAGGCACAATGCAGGAGGCATGAGATGACATTAACAAAGAATACACAGTATTTGCGTCATGATTTGTCGAGCAAGTCTTTGGGGTCACCTTCTATGTGGAACCCAGTGGCATTTCTCTCAAACATCTAGTTTATGATACAATATTCTTTAGTTGTATCTTTATATTAATTGTTTTAACTTACATGTCACTACACACAGTGCTTTAGAAATTGTGATATCCAAGTCCTGCAATCTGATTCATTCAACACATTCCGGATGACAATATGCTGAATAAACACTCTCCGATAGTTACAATATTAATTATGTTAGAGAATAACAATTCATGAAACGGATCAGAAACAATACATACCAAATAAGGGTGGAATTTTAAATCCCTACAATGTCCAATCAGAATCTTGGGAACCCCAATCTCTGGAAAAAAAAAAAACACCAAAGAGGCAGACTACTGCACAGCCATCACCAACCTCGAACAGCAACTTGCTCTTGACCTGAGGTTCCCCAGGCATGTGTAATATACTATATCCAACAACACAATGTCAGCAAATGTGTCACGTTTCCTTCACCATGGAACATGCCGGAAGATGGCACCATGACCTAACAGCTCCGCAGATATTGACAAAAAAATGATCTGCCCGAAAAATCCAGCTCTTTCCTCAAGGCTGGCCCCTCTCTTCTCATGCACATTTGCAACAATGAAACAGCTGCTCGAACTAAAACATTTCTCCAATCTCATCCAAGTATTCACTATTCTACAGCACAGAAAGAAAACGAAAAGGACACAAATCCTTTTCATGGCCTGTGAAGACTGATTTAACTCAGGAAGCACCAACATTCCGTATTCACTGCATTCCACTCTTATTGTATGATGACTGCCTGTACATGAGCAGCTCCGTAACACAATAATAAAGCTTTTGCGTAAGCAGGCATATAATACGTGCAGCTAATGCTCTTTGACATACTAAGGTGATCTAATGTTGCGGTGTCCGCACCATATAAATAGTCCATATCACTATACATATCTTTGATTTGAATAAACAGGTACATGATAAGCACAGATAATACACCAAAGCATAAAAATGAGCAAAGCAAAGGATGAACAACATTTAACACTCTAGTAGATGAAGGGGACTAGTTGGTAAAGACTTCCAACCAATTATGTTGCGTCAAAGCACTGATGTGCTCAGCAGACCCGACTAATTGTGCTTTGTAACAATTGTGAATTCAGCATTCAATGCGGATCACTCTTTCTCTCCCAGTTGTTCCCCTGAACCTTGCGAACGCTGCCTTACTGGGTGTCGTTTCCAGCCCATATGGTAGCGATCACTCAATCACTTCAGGCTCAGGCATAGAATGATTTGTGTGATCCCACGTGGTTAACATACAGAATGTGTGAGCTTCTCAATCTAAAAGGTTAGTAGCATCCTGTCAGCAAGCATTCATAGTACCCATCACTTCATAGGCGTTAACCAACACTGGATGAATAGTAATAACGCACGGATTTGCAAAATGTTGGTTCAATTCATGTGATATTGCATTCCTCTAAAGTCCCCAATGAAGGGGTGTACCGAGGGATTTGGCAACTGTCCTCTTTGTGGGCAGACCCATCCCTGCTCCCACAGCTCACAGCTCACATGTCTGACTGTAAAAGTATGACTATTAATCGCTTCTCAACAAATGTGAGGCACCGCCGAGGAATTTCTTTGCATTGTAAGCTTAACATAAGGACACCACATGACCGAGAGATGAAATGTAGAGCCCAGTTTCATAACAGCCTTAGAAATGGGATTCTGGCAGCTAAATACCAAAGGCTTAACCCAGATGCTTCGAGATGAATTAATTTCGGTATGCCGATGTTTTGCTGATAATCTCCCACACACCATTTGAAAGGATAGTACTTAAGCAATAAGCACCTGTTCGAGGTGCTTCACTGGCTGGTAATGGCCTGGGCCTTAACTCTGGGCCCCAGTGCCATTACCTTACAGTAAACTCCCTCGAATGGGTGTTTATTGGCATTAGCACCCCAAGTTTTAAATCTGTAAACCTGGGGTGCTAATACCAATGAATTTTGTTTGAATGAATGGGATGCCTCGCAGTGTGCTGTTCATTGAAACAAAAAACATACCTAAAATGGCCACCATGGATTAGGAAGGCGGGCTCCAAACAGAGCCCCTCTACCATTTCCATTTCCATGGCATCCAGCAGGGACACAGAGCGGCAGCAGCAGTGGTAGTTGGGCTGGGGGTTGGAGGGAAAGTGATGGGAGGATGGGGGAATATGCTGGGGCAGAGGAAGCAGCCACCTGGCTGCTCGGAACATGGGCTGAGATTGTGGGATTCAGCTCACGATCTGTGCAACCTGATTGGTTGCTTCTCTCGCCCCAGGTCCTGATTGCTGATTAATCATTGGGTCTCATTACAATAGTCGCGGCCCGTTCATACCGGGCCGCCGCATTACAAGTTCTGCTCGCAGGTTCCTGACAGCCCGCCAGGATTTTAGCTGGCGGACTGTATGGCATCCGCGAGCAGAACTCAAGATTGCACCGGCAGCGTTATAAATGGTGCCGGTGCAACCATGCTTCCCACCCTCATTGTGCTCTATGGGGCAGAATGGGGATCGGGAGCCCGGCAATACCGCCTCCAGCGAATGGGCAATTACCGGCTACTGCCATGCTCGTAATGATGCCCATTGTTTACCACAGCATACTTTTTGTAGTGTGGGCTGTGGTACTTAGATTGGTTGTGCTTAAAAAATGAGAAAATCTGACACTTGCCAACATTCCCCATCCCTTTTGCTAAATGTATTGGGTCGGTCTCAAATACAGGTCTCCAGTGAGCCTTCACCTTAACTGATACTCCAGCTTCGGATTCCAATGCAGATGACTTGTAACCCATGGTTTCCATACTAAAAGCCTTCAAAGAGCCAATTCCTTATCCTGGCCCTCCTGCAATCAGTGAATTTAAACTTCTATCACTATGCAATTTAGGATTGGTCCAAGTCATTATATAAGCAAGAAATTCAAGCAGGTTGATATATATGGAAACATTTCCTCTAACTAAATCGGTGTTCAATTCCACCTCACTAATGATAGAAGCATGTATTGCATATTTGCTATTAATTTTTTGCATAAGAAACAGCCTTTATAACATAGTTACAGTCTCTAATCTAGCTCACCTTTGGATCAGCATAGCCGATAAACGGCCACGTCTATCCTGCGTGATATCAAACGTTCTGACAACAACCATCTGTCCATCACATATAAACTGCACCTTTTGACAGATGTATTGTGAACAATGGGAAATGTGACTTTGTTCAGATGTTCTCTGTATGGATACAGTTTACAGTTACCACAGCTCTCTGTCAATATGAATACCAAATCCCAGGTTGGCCCATTCACAGAAACACCGGGAAGCCAGGCTCTCATAGACTGCTCTGATGCATACTAATGCCGTATGTTTCTAGTAAAATACCATAACATAACACATGCAGCAGTGTAGTCTGGAGTCTTGGTTGACCCGACGCAAGGCATGGTTCATCTGTTGTAGTCTCACAGATGAGTGTCATTGGGATTGCAGCACGTCATGTACAAGTTCCATGTGGCATTACAGATCAATCCATGCTGCACCATGCATGCACAGGATGCCCCATGCAGCAGAGATATAATATTAATTCTCCCCATGCATGAACAATCATGGTGCACTGTATAAGGTTGCATTCCCATCTATCACTTCTATCACTGAGCATTAACCATCTTCGCAAAGCGGGGTCACTGTGCTTTGTATTGTGAAACATCAATTATCCTATCAAATTTGTGTTGGATCAATAACCCCTTCCCTCAGCTTTATACAGGCGTGTTTTTCAGTACAGTTCACGTTTCCTCTCTTTATTTATTGTCATGAGGTAGGTAGCGCTCTCTCCCTCTTACTGGGAGATCTGGAAGCATGTCTCTGTCATTGAAGCCAGGAAACACAACTGCAGCCCAAACGCCATTGGTATTGGAACCACTGATTATGTCTATTGGTCTTTAACCTACTACATATAGAGGTTGATGAGCCCATTTGACTCATCTTGCTCACATCTGTATGGTGAAATATCCTTTCTCCATCAACACAGTCAAAGACGAGGGATTAGTGAGTTCATGGAAGTGACCGTCATGATCCCAGATTTACACCTTATTTTGCACAAATTATTGTGAAACGGGTCCAAGTTCAGACATGTTAACCCAGTAATGTAAGAAGAAATCAAGGCACTGAGGACGATCTAGGTGTCGAAACACGTGTCGGCTGACCATCGGACTTGAAACACCATTAAAAAAACATGATTTCTAAATATGAATTGAACACATCATTCTCTCTTTATGATTGATTTAGAATAATAGATAGACGTTGCTTAACTTTTAGAGGCTTAGTGCAGTTACTTCAAACCCTTCTCATCCTACCAGGCATTACAGGTGGTCATTTGGGATAGGAGTACGTAGCTTGCCGTTTCTGACCTTACTCATCAAGAGGCCCCAATCGCATTCCTCTAAGGATCGTACCCGTACTTACATTTTTCTCAATTCCTCACACACAGCACTGTTTCACTTTGATGTTTTCTTCTTTCATGCTTTCATGAACGATCACCCTTATAAGCTTCACACAAATTGCCTGCATAATATAGTAATTATTACCTGTACTTTTTGTTCAATTCTATATACAAACTAACATGGTTAAAAGGAGCAGCCCAGGTCACAAACCCCCTCTGCTCTTGATAGCAAAACACAATGCCCTGCCTGGAAGCCCATTACAAGTCATCATCATCATCTTCATCATCCTCAATTTGGTTTATTTTGGATCAATGATTTATAAAACCATACATCAGAATACACAGTAAAATACAATAATGCTAGACTCACATACTAATTAAAAGCACACGTTAAAACGCAATGTTATTGTAGACGCTCAAGTACTAAACAGTAATTCTTTTATTAAATTATACAGAATTTAAACAAGAAACAAAGTGTGTTACATGCATTATAATTAATTGAGCAAACACAAAAATGCATAAGGTACAGTTTGGAACCATGAACAGACAGACTATATATTGGACATTACATATTCATCGCCGGGCAGGCATTCATACACCCTTTAGGCAACAGTCCCACTCTATGATGGCAACAATGAGTGTATTCTTTTTGTCCATGCCTTTCACAAATAGCTAGCTAAGGCAAATGCCCCCCTCACCTCCAAATATGTTAGTAAGTAGGTGATTCCATTTCTAATTCTAGGATTCTAATTTGGCCATTAAAAATGCAAATGCTGGAATATCCGTGCCCCATACTTTTTTAAGGAAAAGACTTTATGACTTTTTGAGGAAGACTTTGTTGTAATCGCCACTTCATAACTTAGAAAATAGCTTTTGATCTAATGACAATAAATCCCTGCAGATACATGTACATCTGATACACCTGAAACTCAAGGGCTCTTGATAGCGACGGCCATAAAGCCATGGAGTCGTCCACATAGGTGCTTACTCAATCTACACATGAAATTCAAAAGTTCATGTGCTTTCCCCAAATGAGGACAGCAGAAAAACTCTATTCCAGCAAAGGAAGGCTCTGAGGTGCCACATTACTTTGATCAAGGAAGGCGTGCATTCAAAGATATTTTTAAAACCTAAGAGATTGTCCCAGAGAGCTTCCTAAAATGGGCATTTTTTGCAGTTTGTGTCTGCACGTGGCATGCCCCGTGCCTTCCTCTCAGGGCAACTCTGTTCTTAGTGATATTGGTGGGAGTCTCCTCCTCGGGTAAGCAAAGTAGGGAACAGATGTATGCCCTAAATAATACATCTTCAAACTTGGTGACCAAGGTTTATAATGGTAGAACTGTTAGGTCTCCTTGGGAGGATCATTGAAGGGATTAGGTGGTCTTCACATTTCACCAAGAGGTCATAAAACAGGGGCTTTTTTTTAGCAGAACTCTAAAATAAAGCAGCAACAGGGAGCTTGGAGATGCTATTTAAACTTACTGCTAAATCGCTGGAGGCTCAAATCACAATTCTATGACCATTTACAATAAGAGAAGTCTTCACTACAAGCAAGACCATAAACACTAACTTTGTGCCCTGCTGAGCTTGGATGAGAGTGTAAGTTGAATGGGAAGTGCCATATTAGATTAATTTGCTTTTTAGAGAATTACTATAGCCGAATTATTCTTGTTAAAAGATTTGGGCATATACCTCGATGGAATACTGTGACTGGCAGCATCTTCAGGACAATGATAAGAAGATGCAAACCAGGAAAGCATCTGGGGGGAATAACCTATTCCTGACTTTAAATACTGAAAGGGACATGGAAATTAATGGGAGGTAATTGGTGCGGTTCAGATCTATAGATTGCAAGAATACAACCTACTAAGAAGTTTATAATTAAGCTCACTTTTTTAGGGCGAGAAAAATTGGGTCTTTCTGGGATGCTCATGTCATCAATACATTACCATAAGATTACAGAACTAGTTTGGCATTTACCCCAAGCAATATTAATTTGGAAAAATGCAAGACTAAAGCAACAATAGTTTACAATTGATACACTTGTATTGTTCAACATGCTTGTATCTTTCTGGAGACATGGTCTGTTCATGCAATTGTTATGGGCCACAGTCTAACCTTCTGCATTATTGCTAGGGAAAACAAGAGTGTATGGAGCTCAGTTCTGGCCAGTTGATAACTTGCATAGGGCTCTGTTTGTACTATGAGGTATAAATGCAAGTGATAGATTATCAGGGTAGTAAGCTGTCTCCTCTATCTCACAATAAGAGGCAATTGGGCTGCCTGCTGAACATGCACAACTCTCATCGTAGAAAGGGCATATCACAATCACTTAAGAGGTTAAAACATAATTTGACAGAGTGCATTCATTCATTCTTTCATGATTTGGGTGCATAACAATACACCATTCATAATTGGGGGGATATTAATTTGAAATTAGTCAGTTGATGGGTGGAAGGGTAAGTCAAAGAAGAACTGGACGTGACATTGTGTATCCCTTACCACTCTCTCTGACTAATTCAATATCAGGATAATGGTAAACCTTTTTATGATTGGGGTATGAGATCACTTGAATAGAAGTACGTTGTAAGACAGACCAGGTGACATAGCGTTTATTAATGGTGGGACATTGGCTATTATTAGTTATTTACTTGTGCAGACTAATAGAAAATGCTCAGGGATATGACAATCACTGCTGATATCCCTGGTGGATAGCTCCATGTGTTAAGCTCTAACCTGTGATGTGGAGGAAGCCTGCAGAGAGCAATTTAGAAACCCACCAGGGCTGACTTATCCCATCACTCTTTCAAGGTCAATTAGTTAATCACCCTTAACTTGGGTAATACCAACAACAATTATTACAGGACACAGAAGATTGAGAAAGCACTAAATAAAAGGTAATATCATTATTATCTTGAAAGTGAGCACTTCCCTTTAATACTGGAGATTGCACTGACCAATTGTTGTCCTCCTGGCGGAGATCTCAGTCTTTAATGAAACTGTACATTTCAGACCGTCAAGACAGTCGGCTTCTCGGCCAACTGTTAACTTAAAAAAACAAATGTATCGTATTTACTCTACTAGTGTTTCAGTCAGCTAACTGGGAAGGAGGTTTTGAGGACTGCCTCTCTGGAGGATCTGATTCATGACATCCTGTAGTTGACTAATTGGCTGCAGCTTTGTGAAGAAACCTCAGTTGAAACCCTTACTCTCTTTCTTTTCACTCTTCCTTTAGCACAAAGCTAAACAGAACAGGGGGTCAGTTCAAAAAGAAGTTGCTGTAAGTAACTCCTGGAGAGAAATATTTGATTCACAAAAGATTTGCAATGAATAGTTCTCTCCACAAGTAAATCAGGGGTACGTCAGAGTTACACATAATAACATATTTGCAAATTGTCATGTAGACAAGTATGTACCTTCTATTTAACAATTCCTCATGTGCCTAACAGGGTAATTCATAGAATTTCGCACAAAAGTGGCGCACGCGGCTGGCGCACAGTGTGCGCGTGCGAATGTCTGCGCCAGCCGCGTGCGCTAAAATCGATATCCGCGCACAACGTATTCATGGATTTTAGCCTCCAAAACCAGCCATGGTGCAGAGTGGTGCAGTGACCGTGCAGAGCGCCAGTTACGCCCCGAAGAACGCCCTCGCGCAAGGAAAAGCCATCAAAATTCCCAATTCAGCGCAAAGGGCTGCGCTAACCCTGGACAAGTATACAGGGCTGCCAAACGCCGAGCGGGGAACGTGTATTACTGGGGTGCACAGGAAGTCCCACACGTGATTTCAGCAGGGTACGTGTATTTCTGGGGTCCGGGGAAGTTTAACACACGATTTCAGCAGGGTACATGTATTACTGCGGTGTGCGGGAAGTTCCACATGCGATTTCAGCAGGGTTCGTGTATTTCTGAGGTGCGGGGAAGTTTAACACACGATTTCAGCGGGGTACGTGTATTACTGGGGTGTGCGGGAAGTTTCACACGCGATTTCAGCAGGGTACGTGTATTTCTGGGGTGTGGGGAAGTTTAACAAGCAATTTCAGCAGGGTACGTGTATTACTGGGGTGCGCGGGAAGTTCCACACGTGATTTCAGCAGGGTACGTGTATTTCTGGGGTGCGGGGAAGTTTAACACGCAATTTCAGCAGGGTATGTGTATTACTGGGGTGCGCGGGAAGTTCCACACGCGATTTCGGCAGGGTACGTGTATTTCTGGGGTGCGGGAAAGTTTAACACGCAATTTCAGCAGGGTACGTGTATTTTTGGTGTGCGCGGGAGGTTCCAAACGCGATTTCAGCAGGGTACGTGTATTACTGGGGTGTGCGTGAAGTTTCACACGCGATAGGCCCTGTGCGAGTGGGGTACGTGTATTTCGGGGGTGCAGGGGAGTCCTACATGTGAATTGCCAGTGTGGGTCCTCCCAGGTGTTCCCTCTACACCCTCCACGGCTCCTGTAGGCACCCCACACCACAGGGGACTACCCTGCACCCCTGGTCATGTCCCGCAGGCAGCCCATCCACCATGGGCATGCCCCCCCAGCCAAGCCACATGTTACCTTCCACTAGTGATCACCAACGCATTACCCCCTTGTAACCCCACCCCCCAGCAGTGCAGGGCACCTGCCAGCAGGCCCCCACTCATGTCCCACTCATGTCCCCTTGCACCCCCCCCAAGCAGTGCAGGGCACCTGCCAGCAGGCCCCCACTCATGTCCCCCAGCACCCCCACCCTCCAGCAGTCAGGGGCACCTGACAGCAGGCCCCCACTCATGTCCCACTCATGTCCCCTTGCACCCCCACCCCCCAGCACTGAGGGGCACCTGCCAGCAGGCCCCCACTCATGTCCCCTTGCACCCCACCCCCAGCAGTGCACAGCACCTGCCAGCAGGCCCCCACCCATGTCCCACTCATGTCCCCTTGCACCCCCACCCACAAGCAGTGCAGGGCACCTGCCAGCAGGCCCCCACTCATGTCCCACTCATGTCCCCTTGCACCCCCACCCCCAGCAGTGCAGGGCACCTGCTAGCAGGACCCCACTCAGGTCCCCTTGCACCCCAACCCCCCAATCAGTGCAGGGCACCTGCCAGCAGGCCCCCACTCATGTCCCCCAGCACCCCCACCCCCCAGCAGTGCAGGGCACCTGCCAGCATGCCCCCCACTCATGTCCCCTTGCACCTCCACCCCCAAAGCAGTGCAGGGCACCTGCCAGCAGGCCCCCACGCATGTCCCACTCATGTCCCCTTGCACCCCCACCCCCAGCAGTGCAGGACACCTGCCAGCAGGCCCCCACTCATGTCCCACTCATGTCCCCTTGCACCCCCACACCCCAGCAGTGCAGGGCACCTGCCAGCAGGCCCCCACTCATGTCCCCTTGCACACCCACCCCCCAAGCAGTGCAGGGCACCTGCCAGCAGGCCCCCACTCATGTCCCCCAGCACCCCCACCCCCCAGCAGTGCAGGGCACCTGCCAGCAGGCCCCCACTCATGTCCCCTTGCACCCTCACCCCCCAAGCAGTGCAGGGCACCTGCCAGCAGGCCCCCACTCATGTCCCCCAGCACCCCTACCCCCCAGCAGTGCAGGGCACCTGCCAGCAGGCCCCACTCATGTCCCACTCATGTCCCCTTGCACCCCCACCCCCGGCAGTGAAGGGCACCTGCCAGCAGGCCCCCACTCATGTCCCCTTGCACCCCCACCCCCCAGCAGTGAAATGGCGATCTCATGACACAAACCAAAAGTCAACTATGTACATCAACACATGTCTGCCACACGAAGTCAGGCGGTAGCATCCCTGCGCTAACAAAAAGCCCATATATACAGCTCTGATGAATGTCCCATACTGTGGCCCTCTAGGACAAATGACGTGCAAATGGGTACGGGACAAACACGGACACCCGCTGTGTCAAAAATAGCGTGTATTGCGGGGGTGCGCGGGAAGTTTCACACGCGATTGGGCCTTGGCGAGCGGGGTACGTGTACTTCAGGGGCTCGCGGGAAGTTTTACATGCGATTGGGCCTTGGCGAGCGGGGTACGTGTATTACTGGGGTGGGCAGGGAAGTACAGGAGGCAAATGCGCAGAACGGCCACATGCGTGCACCAAAAAAGACGCGCTAATCCAGAAACACGAACGCCAGCAGGAAGCAGGCGTACGTGGACCCGCGCAGCATAAAAGTGCGTGCAAACAACAAGCAAGCTCAGATGCCAGGATGAACATACCGTTCCTAGCAGCAGTGGTCGTGGGATACCGCAGGAGGAGGAGGATAGTCAGGCCCAGAATTTTCACACCCAGAACCAGTCTTTTTGGCATGCCTGATGACCAGGTGTATGGGGGTACAGGTTTCCACCTCACATAATACTCGACCTGGTCAGTGAGTGGGAGGATGACCTCACATCACCCACCCTCTGCTCCCAAGAACTCAGCCCCCTGGAGAAGGTCCTCAATGTACTGCACTTTTTGGCCACTGGATAATTTCAGCGGACAAGTGCCATAGTGGGGGGGGTGTCACAGGCCACGCAGTCACGATGCCTACACCAGGTCTTGGCCATCATGACTGCACACCCATCAGTCCGCAGGCACATATACCTGCCCAGAACACCTGCAGAAAGGCAGGCTGCCGTCCAGGATTTCTACAGGGTGGCACAATTCCCCAAAGTCCTAGATGCCATTGATTGCACCCATGTGGCTCTACGTCCCCCCAGGGCATCAGAGCACATCTATAGAAACCGCAAGCACTGGCATTCCATCAACGTCCAGGTAGTATGTGATGCCAAGGGAATCATCACCTCAGTATATGCCAACTATCCAGTGTCCACCCACGACAGTTTCATTTACAGAATGTCAACCCTAAACCGGGACATAGAAGCTGGGCGGCATGGCGATACATGGCTGCTCGGTGAGTATAAATGCCACAGCACATGCATGCATGCCAGATACTGAGTAATGTCACAACCCTACTAATGATAACCATCACCACCTCCCTAGGGGACAGTGCCTACCCTCTGAGCACCCACATAATGACGCCAATTCGGAACCCCACCACGCCACCCAAGGTAAGATACAACACAGCCCATATTGCAACCCGGGGCATAGTGGAGCGCACATTCGGAGTGTTCAAGTCACGCTTTTGTTCACTTGACCGTTCTGGCGGGCAGCTGTTATACGCTCCCCCAGTAGTGTGCAGGATCATAGTGGCAGCATGTGTCCTGCACAACGTTGCAATACGCCGGGGCCTGCCGGTGGACATGGTGGTGCCCCCACATCCCCAACCACATGCACGCCCGCTGCGCATAGGAGGGGAAAGGGCACGGGATGAGGCAGCCCGAACGCAGCTGGTGGCTAATTACTTCATTTAGAATCACACCCCTGTGGAGTGCACACAGCCCTGGTACATACCATCTGACAATCAATGATGATGACTCAAGGGACAGTCAACTGTCACTACCATACCAGCCTGAGATTGGTCACCTGGAAGTGTCACAATGTGTGCATACCTACCTACAGAAACACCACCAATGCTGTGTCATCAAAAGACACATATGCTGCTAAATGCATTACCCCCTTGCAAAGTACAACATGAGAACAGTGCCATGTCACCCAACCCCTCCCCAGCACCACCACCCAACACACCATGGCATATCATGCTATGTGAGAGCAAACAAAGCAATCCCGAAAACCTGACACAAGTGTCAGAAAATACAGTGTCCCTAATGGAAACTGGCCACAAACACAGCATATGCTCCCAGTAATGTTGAACTAACAACACACATGACCAAATACTTACCAACAATACAATGCAGCTACACAAGCTCAAACATAACTAAAACATGACAGTACTAAGTTAAAGTAGTCGTAGTCTTACAACCTGAATATGCCACCACATCGCCCCCTTCCAACTGTAGTCTTGCAGCCTTCAAAACTTGTCTGTGTACTGCATACAACATGAACTCCATCTCCAAAGTAGACGGCCTTGTGAAGACATGAGGAATAAACCTGCAAATTCAGAGGGAGACATGGAAGCAGAAGCATACATAATTCCAACATGCAGTGTACAATACAACTACAATATACACAAGGAATGTCTACACAGTATTGACTACAGACTGCCCACACAGCTCATGGGAGCCCAACATCACTGTGTACATCACTGTCACTTGGTCACACCCTTTGCAAGCCCATGGAAACCGGAAGCAGGAGTGGTGTGTGTATCACGAACCCAAGCATCGAACCCAAACTCAGGACAAGCCTGCATGTGCCCAGCCAGAATACAGTCGTGCCCACGGGAGCCACACAAGGCAACACACTGTCAAAAAATAATCAAAAAGCAAAAATCAAAAAGCAAAAAAGCAAAAATCAAAAATGGCCATGTGGGGGACAGGGGGGGGAGGCCACCCAGGAGGTCAGAGGACAGGGTGCTCACCAACAGCCGCTTCATGCATGCCAATGTAGGAGAACTGCTGCTGTCGCTCTGAACACACTCTGCTGCTGCCACAGGAGGTGGTGGTGCTATGGGAGGCAGCCCACGCAAAGCCCTGGTATGGTCCTCCGTGACAGCAAGCATGTGGGTGTGGAAGGTCTCGTTCTGGAGGATTATAGTGCGGAGATCCCCATGCAGCACCTGACGTGATGCCCGGATCTCCTCCCGAGTTGCCTGCATCTCAGCTGAGAGCGAACATGTGAGCCGCTCCAGCTGCTGTTCTGTCCTTAAGTTAGTGGAAGTCTCAAGGTCAACAAGAGTCTCCCTGAGGTGATGGAGTTCTACCCTCAGGGCTTCCCTGTGGCCCTGGGACTCTATTGAAATCGATTGGCGTAGAGTCTCCAGTGCCGCCCGTCTATCCCTGTTGGACGCCAACATGTCCTCCCTGTGTGATTGGCAAATGGAGTCTGTTGCCTGCTGTAGTAGCTCCATCTGCCTTTCAGGGGGGACAATGGAAGTGGCCACCCTCTCCATTGCTTGAGCCATCATCTCAACTGATGCTGCCTGTTGGGTTGCCATACCGTAAATGTATTGTTCCCATGCAGTATTGCCTGGTGGCATACAGCCACCACGTCGGCGGGCACCACACCTGTTTGGGGCAAGGTGATCTGCGCCTTGCTGTGCCGGCACTGCCTGAGGCTGCAGGACTGCATTCCCCCTCTGATCTGCTGGCCCAGGAACAGGATCAGATGTTGTTGAGTGTGACCCTGCACCCGTAACCGCCAAAGGCTGACTAACCAACACTGACATCCCCATAGAGGGTTCTACCCCTGGTGCAGGTGGGTTGGACAGAACAGAACCCCTTCCAGAAACACTTATCTGCGACGCCACATAGGTCTCATCATCCGAATCAACACCTGAATAGAGGTTTGAGGAGGTGCACCCAGAGACACCCCTTGACAGTATCGTCTGCAGCAAGAGTGGGTTCTCACCCACCACCACACCAAGTCCCCCACTGGTGGCCGGTTGTGCCTCAGGTTCCTCCTGGGTCTGCACCATCTCCTCAACCTCACCAGCATCAAGGGCGTCATCCCCTGCAAAAACATGAAAGACAAAAAATGGAAACAGGCATTAGCACCATAGCACACAAATAGGCCTGACAAGCTACAGAACCAGTACATGATTTACACATGTCCCACATGACTATAACCCTCCCATTCATGCACTGTCACAGAGTTGGAAGGGGAGGCAAAAGGCAGACACTGATGACACCAAGATGGAAGAGCAACACATTTGCTGCATGCTGGGTAGCACTGCCATCACACATTGGCCTGTGAGTGGCATGTCCTATACACATAAATGACACATGCCATCACACAGATGGCATGTACCATAGCCATGGTACATTCCACAAGTACATCCATATGTCAGTGAATGAGTACTGTCACCCATCCATGTGACATGGACATGAAGAAATGAAAAATGCCACATAGTGTGAAAAGATATGCCATGTGCCACACCCTGCAACACATCCAGTGTACAAAAATACAGTGATTGCAGGGCCATGTACACATAAATGGTTGTGCACTTCAACATGACAGGAAACAACTAGCATGTTCCACATTCAAACAGGCCCAAAAGCATCATGTGATCAGGACAATACTCATTCAGCCTGAATGGTCAAATCTTTCAACTACCAAGGTGACACATGTGGGCCTATGTGGGGTTCTTCACTGACAGAAGCATGTCACATATGTCACAATAGGACTGAGGAATGTGTTGCAAAACTGGGAGAATTGAAACAATCAGCCTGAAATAACACTGAATAATACAAACAATGTTGTTGCATGATGCCACCTCAAGGGCAACTACCGTAATGTAGCGCTAAATTACTACTGTGGGCAGAAGGGATAGTGTCACACCCAAATTCAAGGCCACAGAATGTTTTGGATGAAGCACATGGGTGACCCATACTACTCAGTCACACACACCCTCACCTGCCACTCAATCAGAACCCGTCACCCAAACAACATACACATGCATTACACACACACGCATGGGCACTCAACGGACAATGTTTCATAATCGGGTAGTTCTCCCACACCTCAGATCTGTTCCTCTGTGACGAAGGTCCCAGCAACAGACTCATGTTCAGTGAGTTTGTTGTCCTCTTGTGGAGACCCACCGCCAGTCACCAGAGTAGCGGCATGACTTGAGGCCAGCTTGTCCTTTGCTCTGCGTTTCAGGTCGTTCCACCGCTTGTAGCAATCATCAGCTGAGCGCCTCACAAATCCAAGGGCACTTATGTCGTTGGCGATGGTCTGCCAGTGTGCCTTACGTTGACCAGGTGTGGTCTTGGACCCTGCAGTCACCACCATTTCGTGGCTATGTTGCGACACATAGCTGACAAGTGCATTAAGCTCCGCATCATTAAAGCAAGGCTTCCTTGACATGCCGGAGTGTGTAGCCGTGCCTGGGATCTCAGCCTGTCATGCCAGAGCACCCTTCTTCCTCTTTTTAGAAGGTGGAGCGGAGCCAGAGTGGCTAACCCTGCTCTGGTCAGTAGGGGCAGAATCACCGGTGGACTGGGTTGTTGGAGTGTGCAAATGCACATTGACCATAGGACTTGGTGCAGGCATTGTCTGAAGTGTGATGTTGGCAGGGGGAACATCAGTATGATGGACCAGGACCGACACTGTCCTGGCTGGGAGAGTCAGAGCTGGGGCGGATGGAGCTGCAGCTGCCCCTGCAGCCTCACCACCCTGCATACTTGGGGCAGCAGATGACATAGCTGCCCCAGATCCACGTGCCTTGGTGACAACTTGCACCACCACCCGTGGCCTAGACTTGCTGACCTGGAAGTCAGCCAGGGAGTCATCCTGTGCCAGGTCAGGTGCCACAATGGGCTGGTCCAACAGGGGCTGAGCTGGGATGGTCTCAGCCACGTTTCCCTCAACCATGGGGGGGGGCATGGGTGTCCCTGATTGGCCCTCGACACATGAGGGTCTTCGGGCACCCTGCAAAGCCTGGCCACGTCCCCTACTGCGCCCACCACGTCCACCTTTTGAAGGTCAGCCACCTTTGCCTCCATTACCGCTTGGTCTCCTCCCAACCATGGCACTGATGTTGCTGTGCATATGGGAGGAGCAGTAAACTATTGTCCTGGGCAATTGGGGGTCAAAGGGGTAGGGTACTAGATGGAATTCGTACCCTAGTGCTCTAACAAGGCTGTCTGTGACCCCTGGGGGAAGATGACGGGTCACACAACACACAGGCAGCCCCAAAACAAAAATAAACGTGCATGCACCCCCTCGTAGAGCACGTGCATGAAAAAATGAACCCGCACTCCGCTGTGGCACCCAGAAATACAAAAATAAGCCTACGCGTAATACACTCAGCCTACAATGACCTCTGAAGGGGTACGTGACACAAGGGGCAAGCACAGTTGCTAAGTACGTGCAGAACTCACCGTCTTCCTGGAAAAAGAACGTGAAAAATACGCGCGCAACACCCCCACCAAAAGAAGAATTGTACGCTGTCTGAGGAGACAGGACAAAAGTAGAAGTGAAAACTGTTTGAGGAAACAGGCCCAAAAAAAGTAGAAAAATGAAAGCTGTCAGAGGTAACAGGGAGTACGAACTTGAAACGCTGAGAAGTAATCGCGTGTGAACCGACAAGAAGTACAGAATCCACCCACTCGCTCTCCACAAAAAGCACGTACAAGGAAATGGCGTCCTACACATACCTTTTAAACCGGCCCACATGTACACGTCACTTACGCGTGTACGCACCCTTTCCTCCAATTACACGCGCTGACACTCGGACGTGCAGCTTTTCCACGTGTGTTCTGTCATCACGTGCTATGAGGGAAACACCCGCGCGCGTCACGTCACAGACGCGCTTACACGCTAAGGGCCTTTGGTCCAATGAAATCGCGTATGTGTGCTGACGCGCTAAGGGCCTTTCCTCGAATCACACTTGACGTGCAAGATTTTCACGTGCCAAATCACTCCGTATCAAGCTGGCCACGCGTTCACACACGGACGACCACGCTCCTGCCCAGAAGGCCGAATTACTGCCCCCAGAGCCCCGAGCACGCTCCCACCTGCCATCTGCTGCTGCCTGATTGCCTGCTGCCCACGTGCCCTGCCATTTGCTGCCTGCATGTCAGTCAGGGGTGCTGATGCTGTGACCATCCTTGCTGGAACCGAAGACTCCCGACTGGGATTCCGTCGCTCCACAGCCCAGCCCCAGGACCCAGTTGCCCACCCACTCCTGCCTCTAGGGTTGCCATGTCGGGCACACCACCATCTGAGACCACTGGCAACCCCCAGCCAGAGAGGAAGAGGGCCACCAGCTTCACTGTCACCGAAGTTGGTGTCCTGGTGGAGCAAGTCCTGGGGCAGTATGATGCCCTCTTCGGAAGGTCGCGCGCCGACAAGGAAGGACGGACCAGGATCTGGACGGACATCATGACTGCCATCAACGCGGAGGGGGTGGCAGTCCGCGAATTCCATCAAGTCAAGAAGCTCTGGGAGGACTTCAGGTCCAGGACCCTCAACAAGGCCCGGCGCCTCTTAAAGGCAGCGGATGCTAAGGGGCCACCTGTTGGAAGGCCAAATGAGGGTCCTGGAACGCGTATGCCCAGTGCTCCACGTCCAGGTCCTTGAGAGGCAGACCCGTCTGGAGTTGAGCGGTAAGTGTACATGCATACTGATTGGAAGCTGTGCGTGTGGTGGTGTGCCAGTAGTGTGCAGGTTGCACATGTGGTTTTGTAGGGCCATATATGGATGTGTATGTACAGGGCCGTGAGGCTGACACATGCGAGTCCTTTCATGTGTGAGACACATGGATGGTGTATTTGTGGGTAAGCATGCATGCCAAATGCAGATGTGTGTGCACACATGTTTGAATGACTGTGTAGGTTAGTTGTCAAGGTTGCGGTGTCACACATGGATGTTGGTTCCAGCTGCATGTATTTGCACTGTGTACATGTGCATGTATGTGTATCTGACAAGTGTGCAACTGTCATGCAACATCGATGCAAGTAAAACTGGTATATAGAAGACTGATTGCCAAATGTGACATGGATGCCGATCTCATCACTGCGACACTTGGTTGAGGTGTACACATACATGTAAGTGTGGTGGCGTGTGTGCATGTCTAGTGCACTCCCTGTGTCTCATGTGATGTCTGGCTCACCTTTGCCTGCTCATGCTGTTCTATGTGTATGGATGGTGCTGGCTGTTGCGATATGGCTGTGGAATAGCTCATGTGTGTGATTTGAGATGACATGTGTGTTGGGGATTGTGATGCCATGTCTGAAGTTTGACAATGACACCCGTGTGCAACTGTCATGTGTGTATGAGTCCATTGTACAGTGCCCTGATGCCTGTGTCCTATCTCTCCCTGTCTGCAGCGTCGACTGATGAAGAGGGCAGAGAGGGTGCTGTGGAGCAAAGCGGCAGGGATCGCACCGCCAGCCGGAGACGCAAGGCCCGGCTCCCCTCCCAGGTTGTCATCTCGTCGGGGAGTGAGGAGTCCGGTGCCGCGTCCCAGGTCGCAGCTGCCGAGAGGAGGTCCAAGAGGCGGAGGTTGGAGTTGGACTCCTCGGCAGCCGAAGGGGCAGCTGAGACCCCACAGGGCCCGACGGAGGAAGATGGCACGGAGTCATCCAGGTTGGTGGGGGGTTTGGTGGAGGAGGAGGCCGTGCAAGGGACAGAGACGGGGTCTGGAGGTGGGGATTCCACTGGTGCTAGTGGTGCAGTACAGGGGCAGGGACAGGAGGCAGCACAGGCCACTGCGGAGGTACCTGTGTGTAATCCTGTCCCCGATCCTGTGACTGCATCATCTTGCACCAGCAGGGATACCTACGTCCAGACTGTTCTCAGGGAGGGGATCGGCTTACACCAGCTGGCCTTCCTCTCCTTGCGGATGTGGCTATCCACCACTGGGTTGAGCCTGTCCTGGGTGGGGTGGCGTTGCGTCAACGTGCCATGCGAGCTGACCTGCAGTCTTTTCATGAGGAGACTGCACGGCTTCTCGCATGGCTCGTTGACCGCATTCACCCACTGGGACAGCTCACCAGGGCCGGATTCCTCAGTTTTCTGGACCTTGTTCCGACCCCCTCCTCAACTGAATCCCCGATGTGCCAGTCATCATCCTTGCCATCTTCCCACCCATGTGTCACCTGGGTGCCCTGTGGAGCTGCCTCTGACCCTGCGGCCAGGCTGGTGGAGGACACATCCCTGCCACAGTCGGAGGTCGGACGTCCAGCAGGGCTGGCCACCTCAACAACTGCACCCCAGCTGGAGGAGGATGTGCAGGCAGCAGGAGCCAGGGCACAGGCAGCGGCAAAGCAGCAGCAGCAACAAGGTGGGAGCCATGATGGCTCAGGGCCTTCATCATCAGAGGGGCAGGCATCAGCCATAGGGCAGGAGGACCCTGGACGGCAAGTGTCTTCTGTGTGGCAGCGGTTGGGCCATGCGATAGATGCGGAGCGGCAGCGGGCGGAAGAGGCACGGCTCACGATGGTCAGGGCGGAGAACTCCATGCGTAGGGCCCTGAGGCGGGCCGAGTGCCTCAAGGCCATTCGCAGGGACCTGGAGATCCAGATGTCATCGTCCCTGCGAACCCTCGGGCCATGGAAGAGGACCACCTCCGGGACATCGAGCAGGAGTTCGATGATGCCCTGGCCCGGGACATCAACAAGTGAGCTGTTGGACTTGCCCGCTGCCCTTGTAAATAGTTAGTTAGTTAGTATTAGGTTTCCTTTAATTTTTTCTTTATTTTGGACCGCTTGGACAATGCACCACATGTTTGTATATAGTTTTTTTATTAGGTAGTAGTTTTTGGTAGGTTTCATTTTTATTAAGTTGGGCTCATGGACCATGGATTCTTCAATTGTACATAGTTCTACATTGGATTCATCTTTTTTATATTTTTTTTGTGTTTACCATGGAGCAATGGTTTTTACTTTTTATTTTCCCTTGGATTTGATTTTTTGAACTGTGACTTTGGACAACATTTCTTTTTGGATTTCTTTTGCTTATGTTTTCTATATTTTCATTATTTATCGGACATGGACCATTTCTTTTGTTATTCCCATTGTTGTGTGTTTAATTTGATTTACGTTCATGTTATCTTTAATATATATTTTTTTAGACTTCCATTTGTGGTATTATCTCATTGGTTTCATGCATGTCATGATATGGGTTTTGACATTCACTTGCACCCATTGTGTGTGTGTGTGTGACGGACATGCGTTCATTTACATACTTGCCATTGGGGTTGTATCATGTAATTGGCATTTCTATGTGGGTGGATGCAATACTTGGGTGGGTCTTTGGCATGTGGAGGCTGGCCATAAGGGCCAGGAATCTAGATTGTGGTGACGTGTTGGCTGGGGGACATGTGTCGAGGCCTGCTGGCAGGTGCCCTGCACTGCTGGGGGGTGGGGGTGCAAGGGGACATGAGTGGGACATGAGTGGGGGCCTGCTGGCAGGTGCCCCGCACTGCTGGGGGGTGGGTGTGCCAGGGGACATGAGTGGGGGGCTGCTGGCAGGTGCCCCGCACTGCTGGGGGGTGGGTGTTCAAGGGGACATGAGTGGGGGCCTACTGGCAGGTGCCCTGCACTGCTGGGGGGTGGGGGTGCACGGGGACATGAGTGGGGGCCTGTTGGTAGGTGCCCCTCAGTGCTGGGGGCTGGGGGTGCAATGGGACATGAGTGGGACATGAGTGGGGGCCTGCTGGCAGGTGCCCTGCACTGCTGGAGGGTGGGGGTGCAAGGGGACATGAGTGGGGGCCTGCTGGCAGGTGCCCTGCACTGCTGGGGGGTGGGGTGCAAGGGGACATGAGTGGGGGCCTGCTGGCAGGTGCCCCTCAGTGCTGGGGGGTGGGGGTGCAAGGGGACATGAGTGGGGGCCTGCTGGCAGGTGCCCTGCACTGCTGGGGGTGGGGGTGCAAGGGGACATGAGTGGGGGCCTGTTGGCAGGTGCCCCTCAGTGCTGGGAGCTGGGGGTGCAATGGGACATGAGTGGGACATGAGTGGGGGCCTGCTAGCAAGTGCCCTGCACTGCTGGGGGGTGGAGGTGCAAGGGGACATGAGTGGGGGCCTGCTGGCAGGTGCCCCTCAGTGCTGGGGGGTGGGGGTGCAAGGGGACATGAGTGGGGGCCTGCTGGCAGGTGCCCTGCACTGCTGGGGGGTGGGGGTGCAAGGGGACATGAGTGGGACATGAGTGGGGGCCTGCTGGCAGGTGCCCTGCACTGCTGGGGGTGGGGGTGCAAGGGGACATGAGTGGGACATGAGTGGGGGCCTGCTGGCAGATACCCTGCACTGCTAGGGGATGGGGGTGCAAGCGGACATGAGTGGGGGCCTGCTGGCAGGTGCCCCTCAGTGCTGGGGGGTGGGGGTGCAATGGGACATGAGTGGGGGCCTCCTGGCAGGCGCCCTGCACTGCTGGGGGGTGGGGGTGCAAGGGGACATGAGTGGGACATGAGTGGGGGCCTGCTGGCAGGTGCCCTGCACTGCTGGGGGGTGGGGGTGCAAGGGGACGTGAGTGGGACATGATTGGGGGCCTGCTGGCAGGTGCCCTGCACAGCTGGGGGGTGGGGGTGCAAGGGGACATGAGTGGGACATGAGTGGGAGCCTGCTGGCAGGTGCCCCTCAGTGCTGGGGGCTGGGGTTGCAATGGGACATGAGTGGGGGCCTGCTGGCAGGTGTCCTGCACTGCTGGGGGGCGGGGGTGCAAGGGGACATGAGTGGGACATGAGTGGGGGCCTGCTGGCAGGTGCCCTGCACTGCTGGGGGGTGGGGTGCAAGGGGACATGAATGGGGGCCGGCTGGCAGGTGCCCTGCACTGCTGGGGGGTGGGGGTGCAAAGGGACATGAGTGGGGGCCTGTTGGCAGGTGCCCATCAGTGCTGGGGGCTGGGGGTGCAATGGGACATGAGTGGGACATGAGTGGGGGCCTGCTGGCAGGTGCCTTGTACTGCTGGGGAGTAGGGGTGCAAGGGGACATGAGTGGGACATGAGTGGGAGCCTGTTGGCAGGTGCACTGCACTGCTGAGGGGTGGGGGTGGAGGGGGTCATTCGTTGGTGATCAGTAGTGCAAGGTGACATGTGGCTTGGCTGGGGGGCATGCCCATGGTGGATGGGCTGCCTGCGGGACATGACCAGGGGTGCAGGGTAGTCCCCTGTGGTGTGGGCTGCCTGCATGGGCCGTGGAGGGTGTAGAGGAAACACCTGGGAGGACCCACACTGCCAATTCATGTGTAGGACTCCCCTGCACCCCAGATATACACGTACCCCACTCGCACAGGGCCTGTCGCGTGTGAAACTTCCCGCGCACCCCCGAAATACACGTACCCCGCTTGCCCAAGGCCAATCGCGTGTGAAACTTCCCGTGCACCCGAGATTTACACGTACCCAGGCCAATCGCGTGAGAAACTTCACGCAAACCCCAGGAATACACGCACCCCACTCGCACAGGGCCTATCGGGTGTGAAACTTCACGCAACCCCAGATTTACACGCACCCTGTTCGCCCAAGGCCAATCATATGTGAAACTTCCCGCGCACCCCCGAAATACACACACACGCTATTTTTGACACAGCAGGTGTTCGTGTTTGTCGCGTACCCCTTTGCACGTCATTTGTTCTAGTGGGCCACAGTATGGGACAATCATCAGAGCTGTATATACGTGCTTTTTGTTAGCGCACATTTTGGCGCACATTTTTTTCATGCGCAGGGACGCTACCGCCTGCCTTCGTTTGGCGTACGTGTTTGGCCTGTGCGCGTCTTCACTGGTGCGCTGGTTTGCCCTATTCGATTCCATGAATACGTGTTGTAGGCGAGCGTGTGGGCGTTCCGCGCACTTGCCTCCTTTACTTCCCCCGTGACGCCCACATCTTCACGCGTTGTTCCCCATTCTGCGTGTCACGCCCCGTGTTACGCCTACTTTTGTTATGTGTGCCGCGCTATGTGCGCTTTCTCTGTGGCCGTAGCGCACGCCGTTAAATGACCTGTGCACCGGTGTGCGCCACGCAGATTTTCAGCGCACATCCCACATTTTACTCGCGCATGGACTTCCATGAATCGATGTGCATGGGTTTTGCTGCGATTTTCGCACTTGCACTGAGATTCGCACGGTTTCGCACGCTTGCGCGGGAATTTTCAGCACACATTAGTTCCATGAATCGGGCTGTATATGTTTAGCACTGCTGGAAATATGTATATGATGCTTGGTTAATTAGGACAAAAACTGTTAGAATTGCTTTTAACAATAACATGTCAAATTTTCAATATGTTTAATTGTCTACATGAACTATATCAGTGCAGCATTCCATGTTTAATTAAGACTATAATTAAGATCAACAATGTTTCAATGTTTCAATATAATCAGCTTGGATATACAATATGTGTGTATGTAGATTAACATTAACTGGTTTATTATTTTGTGTTATTATTTATTCATGTTGATGCTTTTTTGCATGTTTTTATATAAACAGTTCTGAATTTACACACATTGACTTGAGGTGGAGGTTAGAGTAATCTCACCTTTTTAAAATGCTGCAAACTTATGAATGCTTAGAACCGTCCACCCCCAATGCTAGCTCACAGAGAAGTATTGCACTTTTAATTGGAAAACCAAAATATGAGTCTTGAATGCAAACAGTTGTTGACTTGAAATGGCCTATAGCCTCACCACAATGATCTTACTTGTCCTAGGTGTAGAAATCTAACTTTTATTGGCATCAAAGTCTAGATGCAGGGAACTAGTGAGGCAACATGGACATCAATGGGTAGAGAGAGATGCAGTGCTAGTGGACTGATGAGCTAGACAATGCAATTTGGGAAAGATAGAGCACTTGTCAACCAGAGGCAGCAGTGGTTGAGATGAGTATAGGTAGTAGGGCAGTGAGCAAGACTGGCCCACGGACAACGCTAAATGGGTAGGCCATTCACCAGCGTGATCTTACTTGTCAACCAGTGTGAAAATGGCAAACGATGAGAGTGGTACAACTAGGGGGAGTGAGAGTCTGACCAATGTAGAGCGTACAATACTCATTTGCCTGATTCACTGAGTATGTCTCGATACACATAGTGATAAGCAAGGTGGAGCAGGGCAGTGAGGTACAGAGATGGGAGCATAATGAGAAGGACAAAGCTCAGAGTCCAGTTGAGAGCCCATTGTAGAAGGCATTGTCATCCTGAAGTAAATCTGCGGGGCCCAATACTTCATCCTCAGGACGCCACCCAGTATGTAATGATAGTGGATTGCAGACATATAGACAACATATTTAACATCTCAAAGATGTACATCCATTCAGTAGATAATATGTGCACATCTCTTTTCTGCATGTTTTCATACCTAGAGTGCTGCAGGCATGGTGACATGGAGGGACATGCAGAACATTGAGCTATGGGATTTGTATCCTTAATGGTGAGAACCATGGGAGTATTAAGGGCACAGGCTTTTTGAGATCTTGTTGTCAGGTGCAGTGGGCATGAATGACTTAGTTCGGTTTGAGAGAATCGGTGGAGGCTCCTTTTCATTCCTGGTGCACTGGTGTGAAGCAAGAACCCTTCATGGTCTTTGGACAAATACAGATCCCCTTAGGCAAAGGTACATCCAAAGGCCCTGCCCCATAGGGCGATGAGTCTTACTTTTATCTCTGAGTATATTTCATATTGACACTGCCAGGCTAGAATCCAAACACCGGAGTTACCTATTTTCGGCATAACTGCTTTGTGCCTTCCTGTTATGTGTGTAAACTGGATGAGACCACATATTCAAGTAATTTGCCCAAGAAGTATCCTAAGTGTATAAACTTTCAGATGTAGCACGGCACATTAGAGAGTGACATATTTAGGCCATGTACCATGGGAAAAAAATGTTTTAGACCATACTGCACAAGAATATGCTTTATGGCGAGCCTCTCTAAATTACAAATAAATATATGTTTTTCACCTGAATTGGTTTATCCGACCTTCTCGCTGTGCAAATCCTACTCACTGAATACATTTACCAAATCCATTCATCCATGTTTAAAAAATGCCCAAAATGGCTGCACCATTGTAGGATAGAATTGCTATTTAAGAAAACTCATGTTGGTTTTGTGCTTGGTGCCAGTAAAAAATGCCATGACACAATAAAAAACCTACCCAGACTGGCTCCACCAATGTAGACCAGTATGGCAACAAAAAAACACTCATGCTGATTTTACGCTTGATGCCAGTAAGAAATGCCATGACATAGTAAGAAAACCTGTCTGGACAGCTTGCAGCAATACAGGGCACTGTGCAATCTAAGGTACTTCATTATGTTGGCATTGTCCTTACCACCAGTAGAAAAAGGGTCCTGCCACAGTAAGAAAACAGGTCCTTGCTGGATGTGAAATGCCCCCAGCCATATCAACGAATGCTCATCATGTTGTCTTTGCCCCTAATGTCAGTTTAAAATGACATGCAACAGTAAGAACACATGTCCTTATTGGCTGTACAAATACCCTCTCCCCCAATTTGGAAGAACAATTATCATGTTGGCTTTATCATTGATGCCAGTATAAAGTACCATGTCATAGTATGAAAACCTGCCCAGACCCGTTGTACCAATGTAGGCCAGTATGGCAATGTGAGAACACTCATCTTGTTGGCGTTGGCCTTGATGCCAGTATAAATTGCCAGGGTACCATAAGAAAACATGTCTTTAGTTGCCGCACAAATTCCACCTCCCCCCCATGAAAGACCACTGATCATATTAACCTGCCCATAAACAGTCTATAAACCATCACACACACTCCAAGCCTTAAGAGTTCCTCCCATTACGCGAACCCGGTATTAGGACACCTTATCCTCCGGACTCACCTCTCTCAGTACACCTAGAAGACCTTGTCGGCTTAGAGCACTCCCTCCCATGGAGCCAACAACAAAGCTCCATCTGAGCCTCAAGGTAGGTAATAAATGAAATGCACCACTTTGGTGGACACCGGCTGCAAGCATTGCTAGCCACACACATGCACCAAAAAGCAGCAACGACATGCACCAGAAAGAAGCAACGACATACAACAAATTTGGTCTTGCTGGGCACATAAAGTTTCACCTACTTACACCAGACCGAGCCTCAACACCTCTGCCATTAAAATACAGTGACGACCTATGACAAAATTAGGTCCAGCTGGACACATAACGAGTCCCCTGCACTCAAACACTCTCCTGACCTCCCTCAGCACCCATCCACATGCCTGATCTCTGAGGTTGCTTACAGGAACCCCGCCAGTCCACCTATCTCCTTATCTTGGCCAAAATGCACAAACACATTCTAAACCTCCATGGGAACTTTCCATAATCTGGACTGCGGTCCTCGAGGGCGTCACTACCACAAGTGCATTGTGAATATACTATTGGTAAAAGGCGCCATATAAATGACGACACAAATTACAATTACAATATTAGCTTTGTACTTATCAGCACTATAAAATGGCAGGCCACAGTATGAAAAAAACACACACACACACACACACACACACACACACACACACACACACACACACACACACACACACACACACACACACACACACACACACACACACACACACACACACACACACACACACACACACACACACACACACACACACACACACACACACACACACACACACACACACACACACACACACACACACACACACACACACACACACACACACACACACACACACACACACACACACACACACACACACACACACACACACACACACACACACACACACACACCCCCCCCCCCCCCCCCATACTGCCATGCACCCATAGAGCATCCATGCACACCCACCACCAGAACATAATAATCAATCTGTCATAGCTTTTTGGGAAATGTTCACATTAATTGCACATGTACACAGATTATGCAACAACAAAGTTCAGGTCAAAATGCATCAACTATATGCCTGCTTTCATGTATATATGAATTACTTAATCTGCAAGTCTGGTATAGATTGCAGCATCCCCCAGTTTGTGATTAGCCGGAAATGTTTAAATATGAACAGTACACTCTTCATACATACAATATGGCAATTTTCCCTCTGTAGTCAACATCAAAAATACGGTTATGCACTCATCATATTAGCTCAGGCTGATCTATTTTTTACCGTTTTTTTTAAAGTAGCAAGAAAACCTAAAACGATTGCTTGTTCAATATGGTTCCCCACGTGATAAAATAACATTTTTCTAGTAAACTTTATAACTCGCAGAATAAAAACGAGAATACACTGTCGCTCCTGCACGAATTCAGTAATTGAAAAGTGTCCCCCCGGCCCTCCCCCCGACAGATCCACGTCCCCAAAACTGAGATACCGACAATCGCATGGGTTTATGCTTCTGGGCAGTGCAAATCATCGGCTTGTACTGTTTTAATATAGCTCTTACCGCCATTATGGGTATTATCACATACTGTCACGTGTGATAAAGAGGAAAGGAAGATGCTGTATAGATTCCGTTTCTCTGCCCTGCGCACGAGCTAAGATATTCCGTTTGGTTTTCCCATTTTGCAGAAAGATTTGCTATTTGTTAACACCCCGCGTGAATATGATCTACGAGCACATTAAAACCACATACATTTCACAGCCAGGAAGATGCATGCACTCACAATAATGAACTGCAACGTGACAGCGACTTATAGCATCATGGCACTTACATTAACTCGGCAGCCAAAATTGTTTTTTGAGGGCGCAGCAGTCGTCATTAATGGAATTATAAGGATCATACAGAAAATGTGTCAGAACAATTCTGACATTTCTTTACCATGTGAGCAGCGATGAATTGACTGTCGTATAAACCTCCTCAATTGATAATCTGATAAGCAAGCGAATTCCATCCTCCAAACGTGATCCATTGTAATATGGGGCATCGACTAGCAATGCCAGTGACTAGGGCCCTACTCATGGAATATTTGCCTGTTTCAAAGTGAATTTGCACTGCTGAAAAGCGACTTTGCACAGTGCAAAGAACTCCATGAATCAGGACCTGAGCGCCGCTCTTTATCAATTGGAGTACGTGTACTGCGGTGGCTTTAGGGCGATGAGATAGAACTGCCTATATAAGGGATACAGAGCTGTTTAAATTGGTGCACGCCAGAAATTCTGGCAGCAAACGCCTCAGGCGAATCTACATTTACATTTAGAGCCGAATTAATAGGCAACTTGCCAAATGTACAGTTGAACAGAGTAGTGTGGCAATATGTTGAGTTAATGTGGTTTTGCTTTGTACATTATTTATTTATTAAAAATGTGTATATCATCGCGCCACATGCCCATAGGCCTCAGGGCACTCACATAGAAACCCACCAACCGAAACAACCAGGAGAAATAGCATTAAAACAGTAAGAGGAGGGGTACCAGGGGCGACACTCTGAGTCAAACAGCACTAGCTCCAAAAGAATCAGACCAAAGGTGCTTAATCGGGCGGAAGGTTGATTTATGGCAAGAGGAAAGAGGGTGTGTTGTTTTAAAAAATAAAAGGTGTCAATCCTTTCGAAATGAGCATTACTGACCAGTGCCGCGGACGATAGGGCCACTTATGCGCCCAGATGCTCGATTTATGGTTCATGGCAGATGCCTGTCGATATTGCCCATGGAAGTGGGTGGTAATGCCGTAGCACCTCGTGTGGCGGGAGGTTCGTTGTAAACTCCTATTAATGAAATACAATAAGGTGTAACCCAATCTAACAAGGCCGTCGAGCAACTGACAGTTGGTGGCAATGCAAACCGGATCTTTTCTCAACAGCAGCCACATAAAGTAGGGGCCGGTGGCGAGTAGCAGGCAGCCACACATGAAGGCTGGTGGGAGGGGGTGAACACAAGTGACATGAGGCACCAAGGAGTCCAGGCGATGATGTGGTAAGAAGGCGGAGGGGATTGCCGTGGCAGGCACCTGAATCAGCTTGAAAACCCCTGAGAGACCTCAGGTTCCGTGGTCACACTGGGAAATCGTGACTGGAAGATCTGGGTCATGGTTGGCTCTTAGGACTTCAACATTCTCTCCAGGGTGCTTATGAGATATTGTTGAAAAGAAACATTATCTTGCAAAGGAGACAACCGCAGTTACATTCCCTTCCTAGAGCAGCAATTTTGTATAGAAAATATGTATCTAGAAGGGACTTCCAAGTGGCCTACTTTGAGCTCATACAAATGTTTTTCACAAGCACTCAACCATCATGAGTACATTTTGTAGTTTGCATCACTCTATTCGAGGCTATAGAAAGGTTGTGCGGTTATGTTCTCCAAATTATTGGCAAATTACTATCAAAATTGTAAGCAGCATCGATGATCCTACCACGTTCCTTTCTTGATGTGGCCCAGATATCTCCTCAAGCGTGGACGAACACTATTTTTTGTGGTGTTCAAGCAACTTGAAGACTTCACAGCTTGTACACAAGGCAGACAGCGAAAAAGCACTATGCACACTTGCTCTGTTGGCCAGGTGATCCTGTGAATATCACTGATATGCTGCCCAGCGGCGCTCCCCGCAGCTCCCAACTGATACAATTGCACGCTCCTTAATACACTCTGCTGTGGTGCTCCGTGCCTGGCGAGCGTGTTTTTCTCAGTCTGTGTCACTGCCCAAAGAGTCCCTGTGGCAACACAGATGTCCGTTCTGCTACAACAGCATTCCCGTGAATGCACTCCCCCGACAGCACTCCCCCGAATGCACTCCCCCGACAGCACTCCCCCGAATGCACTCCGCTGCTGTAACAGGGAGAGTAGAAATACCTGTGAGAATACTTCCTGGTACAAACAGGATCTCAGCGATGGGTTAGCACCTGAACCTGCAGTTTCCCTTAGCAGGTTTGGATCACATGACAAGCAAAAGCAATGATTCCGGCAAAACATCAAGGGACCATATCGAAAAGACAGAAAAGCTCTCAACTATCTAATCAGCAGACAACTGTTTTTATTCATAGAATTCCTACAATTCTAATTAGAATAATAATATATGTGTTGTTCCTTGAGGCCGCAGGCTTACCTTGATGACAACCATCTCTTTAATCACCACTTTATATCCGATGTTCGTTATATGACGATGCCAGTTTGTCAAGGGTGAGTGGTCGGAGACCTATCAGGGAGAAATCCAGAGCCAGTTCTACCCCTGAGGTGCACGGTGGTATTTGAGAGGGCCCCAATTCCTGTCCCCTCCCTTTGTGCCAACATCTTTCTTTTCAGACCACTTTAACTCATGCCCTGCCTCCACAATTTGCTTGCCAGTCTTCTCTTCTTCCTTTCAGGAACAATCCATCTGAGCAAGAAGATAACTAAACCCAGAGAAGAGAGCTGAAAGACCATGAAACCGAAATAGTGATCGGCCAGCGAACAAAAAAACTGCCCAGAAGAGGCAAAGATACTACAATGCTGTCAACATGCACCCACGAACTGCGATAGAGAGAGCAAGAGAGAGAGAGAGAGAGGGGGGGGGGCACTGCACCCACACGCTGCAGCACTGCATACCTCAAGGTCTACTGCACACAGCAAATCAGCCCACAGAGCAACACAGTGACCCACTAGACCAATGAGAACTGAAAGAAGAGAAGGAATCACCCTCCCATTAGAGACCCGATGAAAAAGGGTCTTGGTACATGAACATGACTGGTGGCTTTCCCGGGCTGTCATCTTCAATTCGGAAGCCCTGCAGAGAAAGGGGCTGGGCTTAACCCATTACTTGTCACAATACACACACGCCCCAGGGAGGGAAGATGTGACCACATTGGCCAGGGAGAGAGGTCCAATATTGGCAGGAAGGGGGAGTTGTAAGCAGGGAGCAGGAAGCAGAACGTGTGGGTTATTCAGGGGAGGTTAGAGGAGCAGGCTGAGGATTTCCAAGATACCAGCAGGAGGGAGGAGGGAGGAAGGAGTGGCCAACTTTGGAGGTGAATTGTGGAGCAGTTGAGGTATTGGCTAGACAGTGGGAGTGGTTCTGCAGTGTGAATGTTTGTGTTTGTGGGGGATATGTATAGAAAGAGTAGTGTAAGAGTGATTGTGAAGTGGATGCTATTGGGGGATAGACAGATGTTTGCCTAATATGGAGGGAGTAGGAGTGGAGGGAGTAGTGGTGGAGTGGAGGGTGTAGTGGGGTAGTGGAGGGTGTAGAAGTACTTAGGTGGGATTAGTGGTGTGGAGGGTGGAGTTATAGTGTGGAGCAGGGAGTTGTAGTGTGGAGGAGAGAGTAGTAATGTGGAAGAGGGAGTAAAGTAGTGGAAGCAGAAGTAACATCAACGGGTAGAAGGAGACCTAAGAGGAGTGAGCACCTCAAATTGACAGAAGATCTGTGGAATGAGTAAGAAGGAGTGGAGTAGAAGAAAGAATACAAAGTGAGTGCTGGGAGTGAACATAGTGGACGGGCCTGAATCAAACAATGTATTTGCTAGGCACCATCCACATTCCCATTAAAGCACTATATGCTGGTTAGTGTAGGGATGGTTAGGAAGTAAATGAGGGAGTTTAGTAAGATAAGGAGACTGGGATTTGGGTCCTCAGCACTAGCAGAAGATAGAACTTAGTAGGGGTCAATCATGTATAGCGACAAACCTGGGTCAGGGACACCTGAGCGGTTCAATGCTACATTAGAGCGAGAGGGATAGCCATATGCCCACTCAATTAATTAAATCATTTAGTAAATCCGTTGAAGCACCTCTGAGACTGGGAGTGATTCTTGAGCCATTTGTGACAGTTAGATACAACTTTTTTCCTACTATGCAAGTACAAATCATTGCATTGTGGATGCGTGTTACTATGAACAAAAGGACCTAATTTCATGGTAAAGAAATAGATGTGTTCATTTTTTTGCTCACCTACTGTGGCAGATATCTCCATGATCATTTTTCGAACGTGAAATGACACCTGCCACTAGATGCACGGTGAGCCACCATGTGTATGCATCATTATTTTAACAGTTACATGTGTGGTGGCAGCACCAATATTTTCGTTGTGTGATAACATTATCCACACCTTCCATCAACAGGCTCCTTCGTGCTACCCAAAATGACATTATTAGTAGTGTAAATAATTATACAGTGTATTACATAGCATTTCTGAATGTACTACCAATTTAACTGTTTTTATTCACAATTGCAATATTGAACCAGTCTGTCTAAATTGCAACCAATCAGAAATACATAAAGTTTTCATTCTGTGACCCTTTGTTTTTAAAACAGATGCTGTTATATCATTTAGATTTAGATGAATGCACTATATGTCCTCATTGAGGCACACTTTGTGGCTTTACATCAAAAATGTAAGTAGCTGCTCTCTCTTCAACACATTTGACAGATGATTTGTTGGTGTATGCCTGTCATCTTATGTATCACAATCCATCTAAAAGCATCATAGACGAACTGCTTAACTAAAGTGGCTGTCTCCATTTTATTTTTGAGACATCTACTATCCACGAAGCATGTCTTGACTTTTTGATGGTCCTAGCCAGGAGTTTTAGACCACATGGACAAGTGATACTATAGATGACATAAGTAGATTCACACTTTTAAAAGTAATTTAGTATGCATTTTCGATGCACACCAATATCTTATGTCCTCTGTGTTCTGTGCCATGTGACATATTACATATATCGCATCGGATGATGGCCTTTTTTATTTTTCAAACAGCACATCTGTATAAATGTAAGATCCTGCCTGTGGTTCATAGTCCTCTCTGTTGTTCCTCCTAATTGTATTTTGGATATCTCTACCCTTTTAAAAATTGAAAAGTGGTAGTTCCAGATAACCTTTGGATTTCTGGAAGATCTGCCAATGATTTTCTATTATATTCTTAATTTTGTAAGTCAGTGTGTTAATAATACTAACAGATAATAATCTTACCTTTTTTCTCCTTACCATCTAACATCTAATAGGGAACCTTTATTATTATTATTAAAGGCCATTTTCACTGCATGTTTTACCAGGTTTATAGGGTATCGTTTGTCCAGCGATTTACTAATTACCTTATTGGCTCCCTCAGTGTGTGCAAAATTAGTGCTTCCTATTCTCTGTATTTGAAAAAGATGATCAAACAGTATACTTTCTTTTATATGTTTGGCATGATGGCACTGGTATTGGTTTTCTTAAGATATACATTGACTCTTTGATTTTATGCCTCATGATATATAGTGATGATGAAATTAATGTGCCTGCCGTTTGCTCATAGTATATGGAAAGTACAGAAACATATTCTTTGTATTTATGCAACTGGTAAATTCTTTGGCCTTCATCTCATTGCTTTTTCAAATGAGGATTAAGTCATCTCTAAAATGCAGCTAGGCGTTAATGTGGTTCTTATACGTGTTGTTATCTGTATAGGTGTGAAGTTCCTCACACATCATAGCGTATACATAGGCCTAATTGGGTATCATGCACCCATGACAGTGCCTTTGAGCTGCTGATAGAAAATTCCAATTCATTGAAAATAATGTATCTTCAAAGCTAATTCTAATATCCCAAAAATGAACAAATTAGACACCTCACCTTGATATTTGTTTGTCCAGGATCATTCTTCATTTACTTCAATGTTAGCATTTTGTGGAATATGCGCATATATATAAAGACTCATTGTCCAAGGAAATGATAATATGTTGTTGTGGGTCCAACTCTTGTCCTCTCTTGTCAATATGACATTTTTGTATCCATAAAATAAGACTTCATTGCTTGGATATAAGGTTTTAAAAAATAATCTGCAACCCTTGAAAGTGGTTCCAGCACCAACGTTATCCCGGAAACAATTGGTCTACACAGGGGTTAACAAATCATTATGCATTTTCGATACTGCATGAAAGCAGGTACTGCAGATTTTCATTAATGACAAGCTCCCACTCTTGTTTACTGAGCCATCCACTTTCTTCTACCTCTTTTACTTTATAATTTACTGTAACACGACTTAAGTGGATTCTTACATTAATTATTGATCGTTTGATTCATTTGATAATAATCTATCACATTCATTTGCATACATTTCCTCTTCCAAAATAACAATGCCTCCTACCCTTATTGCCCTTCCAAATAAATGTCATTGTTTCCACTTAGAAGCCTTTGCATACATATCTTGCTAAATTGCTCAGACATCACCTTGTTTTTGCACACATTAATATTCAATCATTTGAACTTTTCATTTGCAATGATTGGCATATATCTTCTTCATTGGAATGGGGGATTTATATCCAACATAAAACTACAGTGTGGAGTGACGCTTAACCTCAACCTAAATTCGTGCTGCATATATTCTGTCAATCAGGAATTTCTCTTGAAGTAAATGGAAGAAGAGAAGAGAACATGCATGGAACCATAATTCAACACATTGACAGTGCAGCATATATATGATAGAGAGGATAATGGCCAATTTTCCACACCTGCATATGTTTCCTTGGACATAGGCACAGGTGGGAACTGACCCTCTCATTAAGCAAACATGTTATTAACAACCTAAACCCTTAGAGATGGTGAAATAGTAAGATTATCTTATCTTGGGATTCCTTATAAGAGGCATGCAATTGTTCTAATGAAATCCTAAGGCACAGATTAGGATGGGAAATGAATCACAATAAAGTTGAGGGATTATGGATTATCATTTTTGTGGCATTACATTGGATACATGGCATGACAATTGTGTGTGAATGTGGGCCTGGATAAGGAGAGGTACAGTTTGCAGAAAAAGAGTGATATTTCTATGTTTATATTCATCCCTGGAAACCCCTCTTTGGTAGTATTGTGCCCATCACCGGTACCTAAACATCCTCAAAAATAAAGACAATACAAATGACATTTGGAGGTAGTCTAGGACTGGCATGTTGCAGGATAGAAATACTCCTCGGCCAAGAGACTACTTTTTCAGTTATTGTTTTTTTAATGCAGACAACAATTGCCATTGGAGGCAGTGTAGTACAAACATACATTATTTCAACTATATCTGTGAGCTACAGCAGCAGAAATGTACGTTCTGCATGTCAAGAGTATCTCTATTATGTCTAACCACACTGAATAATTTTATTTCTCATCATCATTGAGTCGATATGTGCACTGATCATCAGAATACTATGATACTTCTGATCTAAGAGAACATATTCTTTTCTCACTGGTATGTTTAAGATTTCTACACAAGCCAATTCAGGACTTCAGTTTGTTTGTGTCACATTGTTTTGGGGTGTAAAGCATAGTGTGGCTTTTTTGTGACAACCTGTGGCCTAGACAAAACTACATAGAGATATGAGAAGGGAAAAGGAGTCGAGAAGAAGAATTGTTTATCCCCATGGTAACGGGAATTGTTTCGGCATGCATCAGCTGCTTCAAACAACGTTTTTGTGTCCTTTTCATTTACCATTCTCTCTTCTAGTTATTTGTCCTACTCCTTCTCTATCATCCTATTATTCTCCCTCATCCTAGTCCTTCACCTTTATCCTGGTCCTTCTTCTTCATAGTAATATGACATAGTCCTTTTTCATAGTAGTCCTTTGTCATGATCCTCTCCCTTCCCTAAAATCGTTTGCCATTGTTCTTCTCCTTCATCTTAATCCTAACTCCTTCTCTTTCATCATAGCCCTTCCATTTGTCGAAGCCCTTCTCCTTCATCACACTCATACTGCTTCATCATGCTCCTTCATCATAATCCTTTGTCATAGTCCTCGATCATAGTGTAGCTCTTTAGCCTTCTCCGTTATCACTGTTCTTCTCCTTTGTCCTGGTTATTTTGCTTTATCGTGGTCCTTTTCCTTTATCATAATCCTTTCCTTCATCATAGTCATTTGCCCTAGTCATTTTGCTTTGTCATAGTCATTCATCATAGTCCCTCCTCATAATCCTTCTCCTTTCCCAGAGTCTTTCATCATAGTCCTCATCCTATTCCTTTGTCAAATTCTTTTTTCACAATGCTTTTCCTTTTAACTGGTCCCTATTCTTCATCATAATGCTTTACCTTTGCCATAATACTTCACCATAGTTCTTTTCTTTCTGGGAAGTCCTTCACCTTATGCATAGTCCTTTGTCATGGTCCTTTTTCATAGGTTTTCATCTATGTCGATGTCCATTTCCTTCACCATATCATAGTACTTCAACCTCGTCCTTGTCTTTCACTCCAGTGTTTCTCCTTGTTTTAGTCCTTTGTCCCCGTTATTTTCCTTTGTCTTTTTTGACATTTTATTGCAATTGCAATTGCAAAAGATTAAAAACAAGACATTGGGCCTCATTACGAGTCCGACGGTAACCGTGCCGGTAAAACCGTCAGGGTGCCGCCGGACCCGTGGGGACTTACCGGCTCCGGACTTGCCAGAATCATCGGGGCATTGCAGCCACGGTGGTCCGGTAATTCCGGTGCTGGCATTCCGTTACTCCCCATTCCCGTTGAGTCACATAGGACTCCATGGGAATGGGGACGTGGAAACACTGGCACCATGTAGTAATGGTGCCAGTGTTTCCACGTCTGTCTGCAGGCGGGTGGCATTACGGCTGCCAGGTCAGACAGGTCAGACCTGGCGGCCGTAACGCCACAAGCCTGTAGAACTCGTAGTTAGCCGGTTGGAAAACGGTGCCGGTACGGTTTTACCAGCACCGTTAAATCCGGACCAGCTAACTCTGAATGAGGCCCATTGTCTGGAAGTAAACTTTCATAGACATTAAATTGAGTATTTCACCGGTCATTCCAATTTGAATACAAGAGATTATCCCTAATAGATTGGATGATGAAAACATAATAATGAGTTTGAGTTAGAAAACAAACCTGGCAAGTCCCTACCATTTCCTATCTTCTTATCGTCATCCTGCTTTTCTGAGGTTGACATTCTGTCTAACAAGTTTCCAAAGTTGTTCAAAACAGTTTGACTTAGAAAGTGGTGGACAATCCTTCCATTTATTTATTTTTATTTTGACATTTGTAGAGCGCACCTAACCTGGAGGCAACTGGCCATTGGCATGCAACAAATAATAATGCATTAAATACAGATGTGAATATGAAATAATCACAAGCTTCATCATGAGAAACATTACATTTACCTCCCCAAAAATACATTTTTGCATCCAAAATAATACCCTGGTCAATAATCGATGAGTTCTTGAATGACACAAAGGAAGATAATTGCCGTAAGTCTTGAAAAATGTAAAACCATGTGCATCCGATTGGTGGAAAATACATTGGTAGTGAGGGCAGCATTATCTGCATTTTGGGGAGAAAGCTCCCAACCCAGCACAACTGCAGTGAAATTGTAAAAACGTAGGGTTTTACAGCCCATGTTTAGTTTCCGGGTATATCACAGCACAATATTCAAGGATCTTTTGCAGTAACCCATTCTATAATTCCACATGCTGTAGCAGAAAATAATTCCCCAGCATCAAGTTAAATGCTACTTTTCACTGGTTTCAACAGGAGTATATAGAACTAAATAATTGTTCCTTAACGTGTAATGTATTTATTGAATAAGAAATCCAGCAGTTATGAAGACTAATCAATTTCGACCTTTATCAAAAAGTCCTCAATCTGTAAATCCCTGTAAAATATCTCCTCCAAACAATTCTCATCAAACGTTCCACTGATAAGAAATGAACCCGTTTAAAAAATGGATTGTCTTCTTTGATTCAATAACCATAAAAGATTCCTTTCAGGCCTCGTTTATGTGAGAAACTATTGAGTAAGTGTAGATGTATATCACATTTTCCCCGAATTCCTATCCATAACTTGGAGGCCCTTTAGCTTCACTTGTTTTAGAAATAGAGCAGGTCTCCACATTTAGAAACACCAAATAGTCCCCCTTCCTACTGCAGAAAAGCAGTTGCTTGAATACTTCAGAATCTGCTATAATGAATCCTTAATCGACTGACCAAGGATGCCTAAATGCAGGAATACAAATTCGGCAAGAAATTACACTATTAATCATTAATTCTGAAGCTTCCTAATACTAACGTTAGGAGTGTTTTTAGACAAGATAACATGTGTAATTATATCATTAAGTCTATGCAGCCTGAATAAAAGGAAGTTCACTGTCCATAAAAGATATACACTTTTGGCCAGAGTTCTCATTTTGTCTGAATTGACATCTTCATAATGGGGACATAAGGCTGGCCATGACTTACTCCAAATTTTCTGAATAAGTATTTTCAACAAATATGTATCATTTTATTGATTTATTGATTGTGCATTTGTTAGATGCCTATACAGTAAGTCAATTCTGTTTCAAAGTGCCCACTGGGCAACAGGGAGGGTACATGGGATTGAAAGCAACAGTAAATACAATGGAGGAAAAAGACAAACCTACTATGCTTTGTGAGTATTCAGAACGTGCAAGTGCATCGAAGAAGAGGGGAAGTGAGAGCATGGGTAAATGCTAGGATGTCGTTGCTCGTGGATGAGCAGCAGATGAAGTGCATAATATGGTAAGTGCTATACAGTCAGGTGCTGCATTGAGTAGATGCGTGCAAGCCTAAAGTGTCAAGGCCGGTGGGAGCCTAGGGAAGTGCTGTGAGGTAGGCAGAGGCTGGGGTGATTGGGTGTGGCGGGCCAGGATTCCGGGGATACATAAGGGCCCTTGTCCCCAATCACAGTGACTGTGAAATTAGCAGATGAGGGAAGAGGGGAAGGACGAGGTCTAGAGGAAAGTCTTGAGGAGCTTCCGGAATTTGAGGAAGTCCTGCTCACGATGAAGAGGAAGGAAGAGGCTGTTCCATAAGAGGGAGCCAGCTGAAGAGAATGAGTGGGTTCCGGCCCTCTGTTTAGCGAAACGCTTTACAGACAGAGAGTTGGTGCACAAGGAATGTAAAGGTCTAGAGGGAGAGTATTTAGTAATAGAAAGTTGCAGACATCATGGTCCCATGCCTCAGACAGCCTTGTGGATGATGCAGAGGGATTTGAATTTAATCCATGCAGCAACTGGGAGCCAGCGAAGAATTTTTAGGTAGGAGCGATGGTATCCCTGGGTTTAAGGCCAAGGATAAGTCTCACTGCCCTATTCTGGATTAGCTGGACGGGTCGCAGATTGGAGGAAGGTAGATTTAGGGTAGAAATCTACATTATATATACATTTTGTCTACATATAATGACAATTCCACCCCCATTTAGCTACCTTCCCAGGAAACTAAAGCTGTATACAGAGGAGTACTAATAGCTGATCATTGTGTCTTTGCAGCATTCTGACAGGATTCAGAGAAGGAAACAACTTCCAGAGCACATTGAATCCAATTATAGAAGTTACCAAGTCAGAGGAAAATATTTCAATTTCTTCTGCATATAATAAAATTGCTAAATTGCCTCCACATGCTTACATTTACTTCCATCATAGTCTTTTTTCATAGTCCTTAATCCTAGTCCTTGCCCTTCTTAGTAGCTGTTTGTCATATTACTGCTCCTTTGTCATCCTAGGCTTTCTTCTTCATCATTACCCTTCATCATACTCCTCAATCATTGTCCTTCATGATATTCCTGTAACTTCATAAAACTCCTTCCTCCTAGGTCTTTCCATTCATCATAATCAGTTTTACTAGTTCTTCTCCTTCGCCATAGTCCTTAGTCAAAGTGCATTTCTGTCATAGTACTTAGCCTTGGTCATTTTACTTTATTATAGTTTTTTGTCCATTGTTCACATTCATCATAGTCCTTTGTCCTAGGCTTTCGGCTTCTTCTATGTCCTTTATCATAGTCCTTTTCCTTCATCATAGTCATAGTTCTATGACAAAGTCCCCTTATGTTATAGTCTTTCATAATAGTCCTCCTTAATCATTATTTTTATTTGTTTAATTTGAATTATTCATATAATGTGCAATCCCGACCTAGGAGTACTGGAGGAAGCCAGTGCAGATCTCACAGCATGGAGGAAATATAGTCAAATTCCTTTCCCAACCACAAGTTCCAGACAATGTGAGAAAGGTTTAAAAAGGTGAAAGACACATTGGAAAATACTGAATAGTACAGCATTACCATCATAAATATGTGAGAGAACCACAGCCTGGCCACTGAAAGTTAAATCTTATGAGGATAAAAAGGATTTACTGTGTAGAGCAGGGGTAGTTGAACATTGGCAGCCTAGGACTTCTTTAGAATATGCTTTTTCATGGACAGTTTGTGGTTAATCTGAAAGCCCAGGGATTTAGCTACATTGGTTTTGTTAAGGTGGCAAGGGTGTAGTACAGCTAGCCAAGGTCAGATTATGATTAACACCAGCGACAAAATGGGATTCATTACCAGATCAATACTGACAGTTACAAGACTCACAAGATTATTAAAAAACACTGCCATGTCTTGCTACTTGATTCAGATATCACAACTGCAATCAGTGTAATCTCACATAAACAAGGTCCCCAACCCTCATAGCTATATTAAGTCCCTCATACATAGAACCCAAATCCGAGCCTCCAGCAAATTGGTTGCTAACGACCCAGACTTATGGTTTTTCCAAATGCAGGAGGTGCTCTATGTGTCCACATGCCTTGAACACTAAGCATTTAAGCATCAACAAGTATGGAGATTTTCACATTAGACAATCCATTAATCGCAGGACCAAATATGTTATTTATGTAATCATATGTGTTTGCAAATTACTCTATATTGGCAGCAGTATCGGTGAATTGAGAATTAGGATTTGGGAGCATCTGAGTGTAATTGGGAGCCAGGATCCGAAGCAACCACTTGCGGCACGCTGCAAGTCCTGGCAACAGACGGATGAGGAAAATAACTTAAAATTCGTGGGATTGATACAGGTGACTTGTGATTCCTGAGGAGGAGATTGAGAACTCAAGTTTTGTTTACTGGAATACATCTGTCAATTTCGGACTGTTCTTCATGACCTTAACAAGAACATGATAATAATGTTTTTCTGTGATAAAGTAATCTTGGCTTTTTTAAAATAAGCATTATATTCGATTTTTAGTTGTTGGAAGGATATATGCCACAATATCATGAAACATCAGACATGTTTGTTATTCTCTCATGTTCTAAATAGTACATGGTCATTGTTCTTGTATGTTCATTTAAACTGGGTAGTATGTGATCTAATCAGACTTACAATGTCTATTGATATGATATGATATTATATGATGTGATATGGCATTTATAACGCGCCCATACACTAGTTTTTCAAGGCGCAACGAGGCAAGGGAGAGGGACAGAGGGAAGACAAATACAACAATCTTACTAGGTTCGGTGACATTGAGATTGCGCAAGTGCAGGGGAGGGGGTGAGGGTAAGTACGGGGGGAAGGGAGAGGGACAGTGCCATACATAGGATGAACAGTAAAGAATAAATAAAATAAATACAACAGAGGAAAAAGTGCAGCCAGCTAGTGGCAAGTGCAGGAGTAAGTGCAGACATCAAGTGTCAGGAGCTACAGAAAAACAGCCCCCACGTGCAGGGGTTGCCAGGGAGGCAGTGCAGGTGTGCAGCTGGCAGGGAGTGAACCTGGGCCCGAGATCAGAGGATAGCCAGGTGACCAGTGCAGTGTCAGTCCGGAATTCAGCAGGGGAGAGGAGGAGAGAAAGCAGAAACAAAGAGGAATGTCTTGAGGTGCTCCCGGAAGCAGAGATGGTTCTCCTCAAGTTTCAGGGAGGCAGGGAGGCTGTTCCAGAAGGAGGCCCCAGTTGAAGAAAGAGATCTACCACCAACTCGTTGCTTGGAGAAGCGACTGACCCTGAGGCAGTTGGAGGCGGATGAGCGCAGAGCTCGCGAAGGAAGATATTTAGGAAGAGAGAGTTGGAGGTATTGAGGCCCCAGGCCGCAGAAGGCCTTGTGGACAATGCAGAGGGTTTTGAACTTAATCCTCGCAGTCACTGGGAGCCATTGCAGAGATTTCAGTCCTGGATAGATAAGATCCCTAGGCTTAAGTTTAAGGACAAGTCTCGCATTTCTGTTCTGGAAGAGTTGCAGAGGGCGGAGAGTAGAAGCAGGCAAATTTAGACAGAGGCTGTTACAGTAGTCCAGCCTAGAGAGAACCAGAGCTCTGGAGACAGTGAACTTCTGGGGGAATGAGAGGATGCAGTGATTCTTTTCAGACTATCACTTTTTTTCAAATACACTTTGCCACGTTAATATTATATGATGGCTTCCCATAGGCATTTTATGCAGTGTATCTTCTTAACCTCATCCTAAATTGTGTGGTTAATAATACAATCAGTGAATGTCAGTCTATTCACACTTATTGACATCAGCGTATCCTGATGGTTCTAACTAACTCAGTGTCAAAATTCCCCCAGTTAAGGAATGTTTTGGTAAAGACGTACACTCGTCTACGCCACATGTAGCATGTATCACATGGCTACTCCATTCCAAATACATTATTCAAAATGACACCCGTTAGTCACTCGACCCACAGAACGCCCGTTTCAGGCTGAACATGGCCAGGGTAAGAAGACCCTTTGATTTACGGTAAGCCCAAGACCCTCTTTTTTACACAGGTGTCTGTATGGAAAGTTGAGTTCTTAAACTTTGACTTTGCTTTCCCCATTTTTGCATTGCAGATACAACAGAGCTATATATTGTCAGACCTCGTGAGGATTTCCTTAATATTATTTTTGACTTATCATCAAGAATAGATTTTTGCAATTGACATAAACTGGTATGGAATAATAAATAGATTATTTCGTTTTTGCGCTTATTATCTCATTTGGACAGGTGTCTGACTTACAATGGTGAGAATTCCATTACAGAATATAGACACAACTGAACATGAATTCAGTCAATTCTTTTTTTCATACATACTCTTCGATCTTACAAGAGATCAACAAATAACGCAGAGGTAATTGTTATAATGTTATGATATTGTACTATTGATGACATCTGCTTTCAAATGTGCAGCTATATTGATTGGTGTGAACTTTGTCACCTCCACCAAGCACCTTTCTGCTCTCAGGGATGAATTTTGACTGAGGAGGACTATTATAAATCGAGTTCCAGCATAATTAGAGATGCCTCCATTTTCCTTGGGATTCTCTTCTGATCCACACAATTGATATGATATGATTGGTTATTTATAACACGCTTAATACCCAAAGGTTCGAACATGCGTTGCTCCGTGTCGTCTTGCTTTCAAGGGGAGCACGTTGCCCCTGAGCTATCCTCCCAAAATTGTAGTTTATATTGATGAGAGTGTATCAGGTTAGCCAGGTTTTTAAGTTTTGAATGACACTAAATGCTTTTTTAAAAGGGGGTCTAATTGGTCATGGTGGTACACTGTAACCTCATAGTTGCATTTGATTGCTCTCAATTGATGAATTATTAACAGTTTATTCCTTTTCCCTTCACTTTCTGTTTCCCTCCTCTGCCCTTTTGGTGACCACCAAATGTACAATGGTTATTTATGCTTTTTAATTGATGTTATGTGACTTTTATATTTTAATTTATTGTTCATTTTAACTATTTACAGCCTTGAAAAAGACCCACAAGGTTTGAAATACGTGTTGGCTGTCTTTCAATAATTACGTTGATTGCCTTTGGAAATTCACAAATAATAATGTAATTCTTCCTATCAACATGTGTGTTGCGCTTAATACTTAAAATGTTGATATTTGACCCTGGCACTTTTGTGTCACAGAATGCTTAGCACTCCTTTCATTTTATAATAAAGTGCATCCCATCACAGTAACGTCTGTCAGGTCTTCAGACCTGTAGAAATATATGTTAGTACTTGTCATTTAAATACATTGTAGGACATACTGTTGCTGGGTAAACTTGCACAACACAGTACACCCGTGTCATCTCCTAGTTCACCTGACAACAAAATACTTGTGTCAGCCGATGCAGCGCCTGTGTAGGCCTGTTCAGGCTATTTCATTATTCGCCGTGGAAGGCTGGGGGCGCTGTGCTGCTACTTGCAGGGTATGTGTCCTTGCTCTGGCCTAGCTGATGCTTTTTTTACTATTCGCGCTGCATTAACCAATGGTATGTCAGTAATGCTGCAGCTCTTGCTGATTGCATGAAGCAGAAGGAATTTAATATTTTATTTTAAAATTTGACCAACAGACAGTTGTACTTCTATTTTTCATGTATTAGTCCCTCACAAATGTGTGATCAAATGGGGCAATCACGAGGTGGAGCAATTGCAGTCATTTGTAAATCTTGGACCCTATAAAATTTAGATTTTCTGACCTGTCACAATAACTTGCAGATCTATCTCTCTCTGCAGTTCTCTCATATAAAATCCTCCTTTGTTACCAGCCCCCTGGTTCTGCTGGGATGTTTCTAGCTAAATTGAAAACACATTTGTTGCTACGAAAGCACTTAGATAGTCTGTATTGATTGACAATTTTACTATCTGGCACAATGTAATTAGTAAGTCTGATTCAACCACGTTAGCAGAGATCATTTGCTTCAATGTTTTGCTACTCCTGCCCTCATCCCCTTTTCGTGGCTTGGGTCATTTGCTCGGTCATATTCTTGTCAGAGGCACTGGAATTATCTATTTGAGCACCATTTCAGTTTCCTGATCTTATCATTCGCCAGGGTCTTTGCACTTGATTTAAACAAGGCATGATCTTCTTGCCCAGTACATGTGCCTACTTGCTCCTTGCTATTTGGAAATAGGAACTTATGCAAGATCTCAGGCAGAATCCTTGTATCAATTCTGGTCTCCCTTGAATTGCGTATGCAGTGTGAGCAATATTTTACTTCTTTTATGGAAAATATTACGCTCACCATGTCATCGGGTCACCCTTTTAGAGACTACAGTGTCCAAGAAACACTCCAATCCATGGTATACCACCATCCTAAGGGCATGGAAACAGAAGTACTACAGGAAAGAAAACATGTGGATGACATTTAGGGACGCACACTATTTTCACGCTTCAAAGATGGCGCCAAATACTGTGATGAATCACAGGTATTCTCCCCATCTTCCCTATTTGGCGACTACCCCTGTGAGGCTAGGGTGGTGAGCCCACTCCACAAGACCCTTCCTAGGGGTCGAGGCAAGTGGGACCTCACTGAGAAAGACTACCCATTTGGGGACAAGCACTCCCCTTCTTGCAAGGAACTCCCTGTCTTCCATGGAGAAAGCTATGGAGGCTTCATGTTTGGCTGAAGGCTGTGCAGGATGAAATCTGTCTGAAGAAAATAAGGAAAATATCCCTTTAATTCGTGATGTTTGTTTTACTGCAACGAGAAGGGGGTTACTCTCCAATTACAGGATCATGAAGAGAAACATAAACTCTTGATTTATTTTTAGTCGGGTTTTCACCCACTGCACAGCATGGAAACAACGCTGGTTGATGTGTGGGATGACATTTTAAACCATGCTGACAAGGGCGATCTTACCCTATTGATTAGGCAGGATGCATCCACAGCATTCAATACAACTGATTTTGATATCATTCTGTCTAGGTTATTCAGTGCTGGAGGTGTATCTGACCAGACCATGGTCTGGTTTCACTCTTTTTTGGATGGTTGCATTCATCGCATTGAAGTAGGGCATTGTTTTTCTGATTCTAATTCCTTCCTTTTTTGGGGGTGCCTCAAGGCTCCTAATAATCTCTGCTGCTCTTCAATATTTGTATTCAGCCTCTAATGTATTTTTCTTCTGATTTCACTCACCACTCTTATGCAACACACAAATGACAAACAGATGTATGTGTCCATCAAACATTCTGGCGATTTCTTTCAGAACATTATCCATTGTACATGTGAAGTGAGACATTGGATGATTTCAAATAAACTCCAATTCAATCCTTCAAAAACAGAGATTATCCTCCCAGTGCCTAAACACATGCTTGATTATTCTGCAAAAACTCCTCTTTTGCCTTTTGCGCTTCTGACTACTTTTCCACATAAGGTGAAACACGTTGAGGACACAGTAAAATCAATTTTGTATAGGGTTCTGCTACTTTGCTACCCCCTTCATTTTCTCTTTGTTGCCGGCCATCCTACAGTAGTTGCTGTCTTGGTAAACTTCAAACTGGATTATGCTAAAGCTGCAAGTATCCCAAAAAAATGACTTTCTCGTTTGCAAGTTGCTCCAAATTCTGCAAACTGTGACAATGTTCTCCTGCATTTCTCATTATAGAAGATCTCATCACAGGTTACCACACAGGCAGAACATTTTGTCTAACATACTCTGGGCCCGGTCAGGAATTTGCCGGTACATTTTGTCTAACATACTCTGGACCCGGTCAGGAATTTGGCGGTATCCTGGTGGTATTACTGCTGGGCTATCGCCAGCGCAAATAGCGTTACCGCTACTCGGTCTGGCGCTATTAGCGCCGGATTACGAGTAGCGGTACAGCGGTAACATCCCATTCCCCATTGGGTCCATTGGACTTAATGGGGTTCTGGGTGGTCATTATTGCCACCAGTGGTAATAGCGGTAATAGTACAGGTAATGGCCGGTAAGGGGACATTTTTACCTCCAGCAAAAAGCTGGAGGTAAAACTCCCACCTACCGCCCAACTCATTATAGGGCCATCCCTTAAATGCAGCAGTAATAGCATTACTGCCGCCTGTAAGGGCTAATGCCCAACTTGTGATGAGGCCTGTCTGGTTTTCAATGTATTCATGGAGTATCGCCACATTATTTATCAGAAAAGATTCACCTCTATCTGACCTTTTTTCTGTCAACCATTACCTGCTAGTTGTGCCCACCTATATAGCAGCTTGTATTTCCATGAGTGATAGGTATTTCTATGTTTTAGGTCTTAGTTTGCAGAATTTTCTTCCCCTTCCTCTAAGAGAAATTACATCTTTATTATTATCCTGGAAAACCCTGAAGATTCACCTTTTTAAACAATATTTTCTATTTTCTTTTTGATGTTCAACTTGATCACAGTATTTTAACACCTGTTCCCAGATGTAGTTCATTCTGTTAAGTACTTTTGCGCATTATAAAAAAGTTAAATCAAATTAAATGAAATCAAAACCCTCCTCTTTATAGGCCTCATTACGAGGTTGGCGGTAACCCACCAGTGTGACCGGCGGGTTGCCGCCAACCTCGTAACACCATTTCCGGCACCTAGCTTCCCTGGTGCCACAGGGACATTACAAGTCCCAGCGAACAGGCATGCTTGGTCCTGGAAAAAGTTAGTCCCCATTCCCGTGGAGTCCCATAGGACAGGACGGAAATGGGTTCACGGAAGCACCGGGACCATTACTAATGATGCCGGTGGATCTGTGATGAGTCTGCCTACTGGGGCTGCTGCACCCGGCAGGGTCAGACCTGTAAGCTGCAGCGTCCCCGGCAGGCAGACTCAGAGTGTGGCGGTCCGGGAAATAGGCTGCCGGTAAGCTTACAGACACCCTTGTTTCTGGACCGCCACACTCACAATGAGGCCCATAGTCTCTTCTTGTAGACCTTACACTTCATCCTCATACTTTTTCATCCTACTCATTCTCCCTCATCTTAGTACTTCTACGTAATTCTTAGACCTGGTCCTTCTACTTAATCTTAATCCTTCATTCTAGTCCTTCTCCTTCATCCTATTCACAGTCCTTTGTCATATGCTAAGGGATACCGGGCACCGTTAAGGAGACCGGTGCCGATAATCCCTTACCGCCCTACTACGAGGTCACTTAGCGGGTCCCTCCTTTAACACCTGGTCTGACCAGGCGCTATGGACGGGACCCTCTAAGGGACTTCAGAGCTAATAACGGTACCACAAATTGCGGTACCGTTATTAGCTACTTCCCCATTCCCATTGCGCCCTATGGGGGCTCAAATGGGAATGGGGAATGGATTTTTCAATGGGGACTTACTGGTCCTGCAAAGGTCGGACTACACCGGTAAGTCCCCATTGAACCAGGTCGGGGTCGGTACCGGTATGGGAGGTAGTCATGGTGCAAATAGCGCCATGACTACCACCCTACTCAGAATGAGGCCTATAGTCGCACATTCTCTCAGTCACACTTTCCTAGAAAGCCACTGTCTCCATCTCTATTGCTCCCTCTGTTTTCTTATGCCTATCTTTTCTTCTTCTCTCCCTCCATATGTCCCTTTCAGCCTCTCCATCTCTGTCTCATTTCTCTCTTACCTTTTCTCCCTTTTTCTCTCTTTGCATTATTCTCATTTAGGAGTGTAAGTCTGGAGGGTGGAAATGTCATAGGACAAGGGAAAGAAATATTTAAAGACTGCATGGAGAATTGGTTACAACGCTAGATGCTAAAAACATATCATACCATGCAATATATGAGCATTTCACATTTTTGTAATGAAACAAACATCCCCTGAGCCTGCATATGTAGCTGCATGAGTTGTTTCTGCTTTTCCCACCTGGGGGCCTTGCTTGATTGGTGGGTTTAAGGTATGCATGTAAGTTTTGTTATTAAGTGTAAACCTTTGCTTTAGTTGTTGTCCCGGAGGTACTTGGTAAGGAATAAATGCAACTCAAGTATTTCCTAGCCAAAAGAAAGGCATATGGCCTTCATGGTGTTGGGTCTTTCATACATCAGTTATAACTAGCAGGATGCCCTCTTTTCACGGGAATGGCTAGTAAGCTGGTGTTGGGTCTTGGTACATCATAATGTTTATTGCTTGCTGCAAATGACAATTATCAAGCAGTGCAGGTCTTTCTAAACATGTAGCCTCATTCCGAGGTCGACTGTAACTGACCGGTGTCACCGTCCGTTTGCCGCCGAACCGGACACACTGAATCCACCACCTGACTCATCAGTGCCACCGTGATATTACAAGTCCTGACGGCACGGGAAGTCAGGCGGCAGATTCAGTAACTCCCCATTCCTGTGGAGTCCATAGTACTCCAGGGGAGTGGGGAGACAGAAGCCCCGGCACTGTTGATAACGGTGCCGGTGCTTCCATGAAAAGTCTGCTGCAGGGGCCATTGCACTAGGCAGATGTGACCCTGCCGGGTTCAATGGCCCCTGCAGGCAGACTGGTAGTGTGGCGGTCTGGAAACAAGGGTGCCGGTAAGCTTAACGGACAGCCACACTTGGAATGAGGCCCAGGGTGTCATATTCTATTTAGGAGTGGGCACAGTACAACTGTTCATTCTGAAAAAAACGGATTGTTTGGCATTATTCCATTGTGTTGGACATCATTTATGGCTCTGATTAATTAGGGCTTGCATGCTAGATAGTACAGCAGCGAGCTGTGTAAACTGCATGCTTTGTGCCTCAGCTGTCAATTTAAAATGCTAGATGTATTTAATCAGCTCACAGAGGTTGACAACTAATGTAATCATAGTCAGATTTATGTTTTTGATCTGGGCCTTTTCTATATGGGGCCTACACAAACACATATCTATACATTTTAAATGCAGTGCACACCTGCGAAAAAACAAAATGATTCTATTTGCCATTGTTTACATCTATCATCTTCAACATTTGTAAAAAAGAAAATAATCCCTTAAACGAGTCAGATTCTTTCTGGCATGGATATGACTGGCTTTATTGACAGATTGAATATTATAATGAATTAATAAATGTATTCCAGATTCACCGATTTGTAATTTTAACTGCTTACTATATATTTCTATTCTCCTGTAAATAACAGGGGAAAGTCATGGCCATATAACAAATTCATGTGTTTGCCCTGTACAACCATAATTATCTAGTCTACATATTAATTATGCGTCCTTGCTTTTCCCAAAGGGATGGAATGGTTTTCTCCAGAACACTCCAAATCATGCTCCAAATCATGCTTAAACAGAAAGGAATACGGTCACTTTCAATTATGATTTTAATTCAGAAACCTCTTACGAGTTGCCAACCTGCCGTGGGTGCAATCTTGTTCTACAATGAACAATTTGCAATCCTAATGAAAACATTCATATCAAAGTCATTCCCTGTTATACAAATATGAATTGTGATGCTTCTTGCAAATTGCTCCCAGGAAAGCTTTCATATTAGTTAGTCAGTCTTTTTTAATTTTGGGAATGATATTAATTGAACTGCTTGAGACTAATTAGTTTGAGAGAATTTGGCAATTTATTGAAGATGTACCCTACTAATTACTGTTCTTGTGAAAAATGATCAAATAGCATGACACTGACAAACAATTATTTTCTATAGACAGTACTGAAAGAATGCAGCATTTCTGTTCTGACTTGACCTGTTGTACGGGCTCATTACATTAAGAAAACACCTGGTAAATAGCAAATTTGTGATGCACCTGAACAAAACCACCATACAAGGAATGCCTATCCATAAAATGCATCTACTTGGTGCAGAATGTTGCATGTTCTCCTTGGGTGCAGTTGGCCGTGTTGGATGCTACTCAGTGGCACCACCAAATTGCATATTGGAGGGGGGCAGAGGATGCCCCAGGCAGCATAGTGTGAAGGTGTACCCTCTCTGACTGGATCAGGTGCTCACGTGGTCTCTGGATTCCTTCTGCTCCCTCCTTCTCTGATTGCAATTATGAATCCACACCTGGGGTGGTTTGCAAAGGAGCTCTCCATTGTGGTGTGCAATGCCGCGGGCAGGGTCAAGCTGCGGGGTCTCTATTTATCAGGTCAGGTGCAGTGGGGCACACACACTGGTGGCTGGCTCTCACTGAGGCTTTCTGAGCTGACTTACTGATGAGAGAGATTGTGAGTGACTTGACTGAAATAAATAATGCGTGGCCTGGTCTGGTCCCACCCAGCAGGCCACTTGTTTCTGGGGCTAGGCAAATGTGCTCGACTGCCTGCCTGCCTATTGCTCCAGATGGTCTGGCGGGCCTAGGCCCATGGATATCTAAACTGCAAGAGAGTGGCATGGCAGTGTCATGTCAATCGCACAATGATTTTCATTCAGCACATGTCTGACCCAGGCTGCCGGCACCCTAACACCAAACGCTAGCTTGCCTGGATGATACTGTCTGCTCCCCCTTGGCCTCCCCTGGCTCCACCACGGTCCAGATGGTTCTGCTGGTCATCCCAGGCAGCACCAGTCTTGGTGGCAAGTAGAATTCTCAATGGCTAAAATGCAGGCCCACAGTAGACAGCTCGCAGCTAAGTGAGACTGCCAAAAATGGCACCGGGTCAGGACTATTCCATGGGATGAGGAACCTAAGGAAGTCCCTGAATGCGAGTTTGACACTGAGAGTTCCACCGTTTGGGGTAGACTGTCATTGGTTGACAGGCAACAAGCAACCTGTAACAGCACTAGAGATCATATTATCTTTGGCAGGAACATGTCCAATCCTCAACTACAACCTTGTAGCTCACACGCAACAACCCAAGCCCCAAAACTGAATGCAAAAGGCAAATCACCCCATCCCACACAAAGTCGGCATTGTAGGACTACTTCACTGTGGACAAAGCAAGTAAAAGCATTGTGGTCTGTGCATTATATAAGAAAGCGGGGGTCAGTTGGGTACACCAAAGAAAATAGCCAACATGATGATGGCATAGACCCCAGCCATGTGAAGAGTGATGCAAGGCGTATGTGTGATCAAACAAAGTTCACGCTTTGACTGTAGATGAAGCAAAGTGTGACGCAGTGTGGACGCGGGACAATGATTGGTCTAAGCAAAGTGTGACAGAATGGTCATACACAAGCAGTGAAGCATGGTAAAGTGAACATGCATGCCGGTGAAACTCTAGCGTTGCATCGGATAAAGCAATTGGGTGAAGTGAAGCATGACACCATCACGCACACATGAGCAGTTGCGTGCATGCTTCTCCTCACTCATAACTTGGCACAAATTGAAGTATGATGTCATTTGCAATACATGAACAGATTATTTGTATTGCAAATGCGTGATTTAAAGTGCATGGGTGGTCGATTTTGCATGCCATTTTGCTGACACTTCATGCTGACATTTCAATGCCGTGTGTTGTGATTTGGTGAAAACAGAAAAGGTGGAGGGGCATAGTTCTGTAAATTTCCATATTAAATGTATCAGGGCGATTTTAGTTTTGTCACAGAGTGCACTGGGTTGTACATAAGAGAAGACATGTCTGGTTGTGAAAATAAGATGTTTTATTGCTGTACAGGAAGTACCATATTTAAGGGGAGACCAGTGTAGGGAAATAAGTATGTGTAGTATAGGGGAAAGAATCAGAACTAAATACCACAACATATCAAAACAGCTTGAAGCAGCTGGAACCTCTTCCTGAGTCCTCTTGGGGCAGTGAAGGGTGTACAAACATCACCGTAGGAAAACCTTTACGTGTATTCCAGTTCTTTCATAATATCAACATGTAAAATAGAGTCTATCACAAGGTGCAAGCGCTGTCTCCAGCCTGGTCTTTAGTTGATATCCCGAAGATGACAATGGGCTTTCTCTTTAGGTTGCATGTGTGTGTGGTTGTCAATAGAGTATGTTGCTTATGGCCACTGTGGTCAACATGTCTTGTCTGGGGATCAGCTTTTGGAACAACTTTCAGGAGGCAGAAGATAGCACTGGCCCCTCTTTCTATGAGTGTAGATGGTTGGGGTCTCAAAGGAGGACTCAGGGAGGTCACTGTCAGAGAGCTGGCCCCCTGCTCTGGTTTTGTAGTCCCTAGGCTACCGCCTTGTGGCCCCCACACATAATTTCCACCCTCATCCCCAGTGAGATTGCACCATCTTTCACTTTCTTCTGATGATTTTAATTTCTACCCTGCACTAGGGTGGCCTGATGGAACCCCTTCGTGTTGCCTTTTAGAAGGATTTGCTTTCCTGTCTCTTCTTCAGGTCCTCTGCCTCTATTACCCCCCCCCCCTTATGTTCTTCTCTCTTGGTCACAGCTGGTACCAGTCTTCTGCCCACATTCACCTGATGGCAATTCTTCTCCTTCAGTTAATGCTCCACCTGAAAACATATGGCTATTTCTCCTCCAGACTCTTCCCAACTCCCCCTTGTAAGGAAGGCATGGTATAAAACAGTAAGACAGACACAAGCGGTCACAGTTCAAGGGTGTTTATTGTGCTTCAACTGGGTTTCAAAAACAAACGCCTATCTAACCCTAAATCTAAAGATGGGAGCAAGCTACGACCATCATATAATAATAACGCAGTCCTAGTGTCTTGTCAAAATAAAAGGGCCTATAATAATGAAGCTATTTCCAATCCTTACTTCTAAATACACATAGGGCCTCATTACAACGAGTGCGAACCCGTAATGAACGGTGCCAGTAAAGGACCAGCACCAGTCATTATGGGCCGCACTATTACGAGGTCTGCAGAGGGTCCCGCTCTGGAACGCCTGGTCAGACCAGGCGTCCATAGCGGGACCCATTAGCAGACCAGGATGCTAACAACGGGCCCGTCATTAATGGGCCCGTTGTTAGCATCCTCCCCATTTCCATTGAGCCCTATGGGGGCTCAAATGGGAATGGGGATGTACCGGATCCGGGTCCCAGGGAAGGGAATTACTGGGCCCTCCAAGGTCAGAATGGCCCGCTAATTCCTCATTCCTGGAACCCGGACCCGGTACCCGGTATGGGGCTATGTCCATACTCGTAATGAGGCCCATAGTGTGGGAAACAATGTTATTCAAAAGAAAAGTGTTCAAGAAATAATATGTCAGGATATTCGAGCCATTGGCTTCCCTCCCCCATGTTTTCAGCACGGTACAAGGGAGCACACTTGAGCTTTGCACAGTGGCTTCTCTAGAATGAGGGTGCAGCTCAAAACTTCAACATCATGCCCTTCTGCGCCAAAGTCTCTTTGCCATTCAAAGTCTCTTTTTCAGAGGGCCTGATACACCGAACAAACATCAAAGTAACTTTCTTCTTAGGATTTCACATGTACACATTATCAGGTGATTTTCTGTTCACCCCGGGTCCCACGCTGCCAGACTCAGACCCACTTTAATACAAAACCTTCTTGGGTGATTTTCGCTTCACCCGGCTCCACTTCTGTCGGGATCAGACCCGCTTTAACTCAAAGCTTTCAACTGATTTCCCTCTGCCAGGCTCGGACCAACTTTATCTACTTTACTGTATCAACATCGCAGATTTTCTACTGTGTGCAGGATTTAGCTTGACACATTGCAGGACTACATTGATTCACAATTCTCTACAACTCTCTCACTTTTCAGCTGGATACCTTACAGAGACCTTTGATTGAGCACATACCCGGTGCCAGACCACTCTGCCAAAGCTATTGTATCTTAGTTTCAAAGAACAATCACTCATCAGCAGTTCAACTTTACCTGCGTCTTTTATCACATGTATTTCAAACTATGTTGTTTCCAGCACTCACCATACAATGTTGCGGCTTGCAACCTTGGCTTCAACACAGACTGGTATCGGTCTCCCACTGACCACCAGAGAAGGGTCTGGGACCCTATAACGAATTGAGAGTGTATCCGAGGAATACTTCATCATCTCATTAGAGACAGAAAAACCACTGAACACCAGAGAAGGGTCGGGGACCACACAACAAATAAAAAACTGCATCTGAGGAGTACTTCCTCTTTTTCAGTGGGGATAGAGAAACCACTGACCACCAGAAAAGGGTCTGGGACACTAAAATAGTAGAAAGAAGCAACAGAGGTGAGCGTCCTCAACCCAGTGGCCACAGTAAGACCACTGAATACTGGATAAGTGTCGGGAACCCCATGCAAAGTGCAATAGAGCATAAGGAAAATGTTCCCCAATTCAGTGATCAGAGAGACATCATTGAAACTCATAGAAAGAGTTGGTACACTGTAAGAGCCTGGGAACAGAGACCACCGGAATTGCTGAGCTTGCAGGACTTAAGAACATTACAAGTTATATGTTGAGAACAAGGAGAAAGAAGTCATTCCCCCTGGTCCAAAGTGTGTGGACACTATGATACACCCATAGACACCAGGAGAAGGTTGGCATTCTCCTGGTAAAGAATCTGAAAGCTGAACTAATATAGAAGTCAACAGAATTTCAGGGGAAGGGAGTCATTCCTCCTGGTGTGTGCCTTTTGTAAAGAGAACTTTTCTGAGCGTACCAGGAGAAGGGAAGCATTCTCCTGGTTGAAGATTGTGTGTGTTTTAAGAGTAGCGGAAGTTGCTGGGGTGTTCCCCACTCCCCTTAAATGGAATGGACTTCGGCTGCAAAACCACTGCCTTTTTGCCATGATTTATATGCGTAAACAGCCATTTTTGCTGCGATTTTAACACATGGAACCGATTAGAGGTGTTCCACAACATTACCACTTCCCAAAGGAAACAAAACAACAATGTAGTCTGGACTGAAATGTGTAAAAGCACTACTTGTCACACATATAGCTTCAGATCCAATCCTATGTGTGTGTGTCCTGTACTAGAATTCCCCATCAGGCAAAAACCTTTGAAATGTTAATACAAATAGTCAATGGGGAAAGGAATCTGTCAGGATGTGCTGTGTGAGTCACCAGGAACTATGACACAGCCTCATTATATGTTTTCTGATCTCCTTCCAGTAATTCCAGCGGCATACCAGCCAACTGACCTACCGTTTCCGCTGCATGATATCCCAGAATTTCCAGGATATTATAGGTGGCGGAAATGGTGGTAAATACCCATTCCATGCAGTCCACAGGACTGCCGTAATTACTGTGATGGTATAACCTTCTTTGCCAGTGGGGGCCTGATTTACTTCCAGCTCTAGGCTGGATGTAAATCAGTGACCCCCACTAGCAAACTTGTAGTTTTGTGGTGCAGTGAAAGTGCTGGTCGCCAATTAGCGGCCCTTTTACTGACACTTTTCCCACCCGCAAAACTTGTAATGGTGCTAATCTCGAGAGAAGCTACTGGAGACATTTGGAAGTCCGTCTAATGTCATTCGGGAGTTCACAGTCTTGTTTTGGCATCAAGACCAAAAGTACAAAACCATGAATCAGCATGCTGAGGAGAAATATGTCATGATCCAACAGGTCAAATAATTGTCCTATGTGAATACATTCCTACTAAAGCTAAAAACTGGTGTAGACAATAACAGTGGTTTAATCTTTATTTGTAGATGATTACTATATTTTTTCTAGCTACTATGTTTCTTGCTATGTTGCCATTGATTGATTCTACTCCCACAATTTCATCTTTTGGCTTACCCCTCAGATTCTATCTCATACCGATTCCCATTGACTGTTTCTATTGTGATCAAGGAATACGCCAGAGCTTTTTCATTAGCATGGGCACACCTGCAGCCTCCTTTCCTGTCACTCTCTGACCGGCCTCCCATGGCCCTCTTCTTGCTCCCACCTGTGAGGCTAAGAACCTCAGGGTCATCTTTGACTCCACACTCTCCTTTTCTCCTCTCATCTCTGATGTCTCTAAGAAGTCAAACTAACAACTTCACCTCCTCAGAGGTATTCCTCCTTCCCTCTCCTTCCCCCAGAGGCTCACCATCTCTAGCACTCTGGTTCTCTCTAGGCTGGACTACTGGAACAGCCTCTTTCTAAATCTGCCTGCTTTTACTCTCCGCCCTCTGCAACTCTTCCAGAACTGGACTGCAAGCCTTGTCCTTGGCCTCAAGCCCAGGGATTGTATCTCTCCAGCACTGAAATCTCTGCTTTGGCTCCCAGTGGCTGCAAGGATTACGTTCAAGCCCCTATGCATTGTCCACAAGGCCTTCTGGTGCCTGGGTCCTCAATACCTCCAATTCTCCCTTTGTAAATACTTTCTAACTCAAGCTCTTTGCTCCTCCACCTCCAACTCCCTAAGGGTCAGTCACTTCTCCAAGCAACGAGTTGGTGGTAGATCTCTTTCTTTGGCTGGGGTCTCCCTCTGGAACAGTCTCCCTGCCTCTCTGAAACTTGAGGAGAACCATCTCCGGTTACGGAAGCACCTCAAGACTTTCCTCTTTGCTTCTGCCTTCTCTCTTCCTCTCCTCTGATGATTTCCTGTCTGAGACTGCACTGGTCACCTCGCTACCCTCTGATTTTGGGCCCAGGTCCCTGCCTGCCCAGTTGCACATCCGCACTGCCTCACGACAACCCTTGCACTTGGGTCTGTATCTGTAACCCTACAGTCCCCCTACCTGCACTTTTGGACACCTGCTGTTTGCACTTACCCTTGCACCTGTCACCTGCTGGCCGCACTTACTGTTTTGATCCCATGTACAGCAATGCCCCCTTCCCTCCCCCCCTCAAACTTTTCCCCTCCACCTCCCCTGCACTTGCGTGATCTCAATTTCACTTGGCCTAGCAAAATTGCTGTCTCTGTCCTCCCTCTGTTCCCCCTTCCTTGCCTCTTTACGCCTTGAAACACTTGTGTATAGGCGCGTTACAAATTACATATATCATATCATATCATATCATATTACCTGGGAATGTAAGTCTTTTCCAGATCTTCTAAGTGTCCTGTTCTTGCAATTGCTTTACATTTAAAATCTTAAAACAAATAAATACATTCCTGAACTCGGGAGAACTAGCAGCCATCAAGACCATGACAATGGTGTTCAATCTGCTGACTGTCAAAGCAAAATTATAAGATTTGGCTGAGCATGAGAATTTTATTGCAGCGTTGTTGAAATCTGCAGATCATTACAAAGTAATCCAAAAGAGAGACAGGCAGCAAAGGCAGCAACAATGTTTATTTGAATGCAGTTATGCAGAAATGGGTCGGGAAAGCAGCATTGTGACCTGCCCCAAAATGTCACATGAGCACAGAAAGCTCTTTGGGCCTCATTGAGAGTTAGTCGGCAATTTGGCGGTAAATCTGCCAAAATGTTGCCTTAAGGAATTACCATTACCGCCACTTGGTCAGGCGGAATTTCAGCCTGATTACAAGCGGTGGTGTAATTCCCCATTTATTTTGGCTCCATTGGACCCGATGGGGCTTTCTTGCGGAATTACCGTGGCGGAATTACTGCTGTCGTAATTCTGCCAATTCTGCTGATTTTTGGGCGTTGAGTGGGAAGACGTAACTCTGGGGTTTTCCTGGAGGTAAATACTCAGCTCAAAACCCAACCCCACAATTTGGCGTAGTGGTAAAAAACTCAGTTACCACAAATTTCACCACTTATCGCCTAAGGCGTAATCAGGCTGTTTCTCCTTATTCAGATGGACATAATGAGCTTAACACAGAAAAGTCCTTTGTAGCTTTTCTCGTTTTTCATTTCTCCAGTGTATTATGCCATGCAGTGGCCACTGATTACAGGCAATCCCAAACTCCTATGATTTTGGCACCACTCGACAGCATGTCCTTTTGTTGTTCTAATCAAATTGCTGCACATGTTGAGCAACTGGGAACGTGGGAAGTCACTTGGAAGTTTAAAATTGGCATGACAAAATGCATTGTACAAACAATGCATTTCATGTTGTCAATTTCTTTTGATCTGTCCATTATTTGCACTTTGACACTGTGGCATCTGTAAATGTACTGAAAGGTCTGCTTTATAATCTTTTGGTTTGGCATCACAGAACAACTTTTTCTGTATAACCGTGGAAATCCGTGTTTTCCTGAGTACTATTCTATGGTGATAGTCTTTCTGTCTTTCTTAAATGCAATCGTATACTCCTCTACAAAGAAGTTATAGCATTGATTGTGAGATGCTTGACTTTCTTGTGTGGGTAAACAAACCCTAAGTGCAACCGATGTCGGCAAAGTCCAACTGTAACACATATGAGCTCTAAATCATGTGTTAAACCATACCATCTTGTTACTTGTTGTTCTATGATGCACTGGTTCACAATTGTGGTTTAAACCCCCATCATTTGCATGGTAAGACCACGTTTATTGGGGCTCCTGAGCTGGAAGATCATCTATGTACTTTTCTTCCTTGTCTTGATTCCTTTTCCGGTTCATCTTGCAACATAGCAATTAACAAACGTTATTATTAAGTAGGGTTATCTAAATGCACCCCATCCAGATACAGTAAATAATGCACCTCAATTCCTTCAATAACTCTGCCCCTAATAGATTTGCTGTGGACAGGGGACAGTTCTGAAATTGGGCAAATAGTAACGGCAAATGGCCCAATCACAGGGTGAATTACTAAGCTAAATACCGACCACTCACAGCGTTTTAGCCAATAATGGGACTTCCTTGAATGCCACTGAAATGATCCTCTACACTGGTACAGATGGATTACTTCTTAATTGCTGTAACATTAGATCAAATATACACCCCACCGGTCCATACAAGAGCTCCTTCCAACTGACCTGGAATCTTGCAATCCTTCCCTACAATCTCACTCTAGATTCCATGTATAGCATTCCAATTCCACATACAAAGAATGCTACACATCTCACTTTCTTCACACCCTGAAACATCATTTATAACAAAAGAAACAATTGGTATATGTAGCAAAACTCAGATATAAGTACACTAATGAAGCAATGTATATGTGGATGCTATGGAAGGAAAAGTGAAATTACAGAAACTATACTCTAAACCAGGGGTGCACAACTGATTTTGACAGAGGGCCGAAAGTACCTTACATGAGGGCTATAGTGGGCCGAAAAGTAAAAGTGGGCGGGGCGGTAGGCGGGACATGTCAGGAGGCTTTTTCAACCCCCAATTTGTACTAAACACATGGAAAAAGATGTTTTTGAGGGGTAACGATTTTTATTGCATTTCAAACTTACATTTTGTACTACACATTTTCCATTGCTATCATTTATTTCGATTTAGTTATTGTATATCGTCTGTTTAATTAAATTATATATATTTTATTGACCCTTGATTGGACATTCCGTTATTTTGGACTGCTATAGTTTGCTGTTTGGGTTACCCAAGAGGAGTATGGCCTTCGTTGAGTCAGGTTTCTTCAAAAAAGCAAAGGATGTACATCTCCTAACTGTGCCTGTTTTAGCTTTATTATTGAGTTCACTATTGGAGTGCAACACTATGCCCCATGGCTCCCATCCCCAACCAAACACTATGCCCCATGGTCCCCTCACCCCCAACCAAACACTATGCCCCATGGCCCCCTCACCCCCCTAACCCCCAACCAAACACTATGCCCCATGGGCCCCTCACCCCCAACCAAACACTATGCCCCATGGCCCCCACCCCAACCAAACACTATGCCCCATGGCCCCCACCCCCAACCAAACACTATGCCCCCTGTCCCTCACCCCCCAAGCAAACACTATGCCCCATGGCCCCCTCACCCCCCTAACCCCCAACCAAACACTATGCCCCATGGCTCCCACCTCCAACCAAACACTATGCCCCCTGTCCCTCACCCCCCAAGCAAACACTATGCCCTCTGTCTCTCACCGCCAACCAAACACTATGCCCCATGGCCCCCTCACCCCCAACCAAACACTATGCCCCATGGGCCCCCTCACCCCCAACCAAACACTATGCCCCATGGCCCCCACCCCCAACCAAACACTATGCCCCATGGCCCCCTCACCCCCCTAACCCCCAACCAAACACTATGCCCCATGGGCCCCTCACCCCCAACCAAACACTGCCCCATGGCCCCCACCCCAACCAAACACTATGCCCCATGGCCCCCACCCCCAACCAAACACTATGCCCCCTGTCCCTCACCCCCAACCAAACACTATGCCCCATGGCCCCCTCACCCCCCTAACCCCCAACCAAACACTATGCCCCATGGCCCCCTCACCCCCAACCAAACACTATACCCCAAACACACTCTCAAGCATGCACCCATACAGACCCGAACCCCCGCCCCCAATGCAGCACACACATTCTCAAGCATGAACCCATACAGACCCGAACCCCCCACCCCCAACGCAGCACACACATTCTCAAGCATGCACCCATACAGACCCGAACCCCCCACCCCCCAACTCAGCACACACACATGCACCCTTACAGACCCGAACCCCCCACCCCCCAACTCATCACACACACATGCACCCTTACAGACCCGAACCCCCACCCCCCAACTCAGCACACACACATGCACCCATACAGACCCGAACCCCCCACCCCCCAACTCAGCACACAAACATGCACCCATACAGACCCGAACCCCCCACCCCCCAACTCAGCACACACACATGCACCCTTACAGACCCGAACCCCCCACCCCCCAACTCAGTACACACACATGCACCCTTACAGACCCGGACCCCCACCCCCCGACTCAGCACACACACATGCACCCATACAGACCCGAACCCCCCACCCCCCAACTCAGCACACACACATGCACCCATACAGACCTGAACCCCCACCCCCCAAATCAGCACACACACAGACCCGAACCCCCCACCCCCCAACTCAGCACACACACATGCACCCTTACAGACCCGAACCCCCCACCCCCCAACTCAGTACACACACATGCACCCTTACAGACCCGGACCCCCACCCCCCAACTCAGCACACACACATGCACCCATACAGACCCGAACCCCCCACCCCCCAACTCAGCACACACACATGCACCCATACAGACCTGAACCCCCACCCCCCAAATCAGCACACACACAGACCCGAACCCCCCAACCCCAACTCAGCACACACACAAACATGCACCCATACAGACCCGAACCGCCCACCCCCCAACTCAGCACACAAACATGCACCCATACAGACCCGAACCCCCCACCCCCCAACTCAGCACACACACATGCACCCTTACAGACCCGAACCCCCCACCCCCCAACTCAGTACACACACATGCACCCTTAGAGACCCGGACCCCCACCCCCCAACTCAGCACACACACATGCACCCATACAGACCCGAACCCCCCACCCCCCAACTCAGCACACACACATGCACCCTTACAGACCCGAACCCCCCACCCCCCAACTCAGTACACACACATGCACCCTTACAGACCCGGACCCCCACCCCCCAACTCAGCACACACACATGCACCCATACAGACCCGAACCCCCCACCCCCCAACTCAGCACACACACATGCACCCATACAGACCTGAACCCCCACCCCCCAAATCAGCACACACACAGACCCGAACCCCCCCAACCCCAACTCAGCACACACACAAACATGCACACACACAGACCCGAACCCCCACCCCCCAACTCAGCACACACACATGCACCCATACAGACCCGAACCCCCCACCCCCCAACTCAGCACACAAACATGCACCCATACAGACCCGAACCCCCCACCCCCCAACTCAGCACACACACATGCACCCTTACAGACCCGAACCCCCCACCCCCCAACTCAGTACACACACATGCACCCTTACAGACCCGGACCCCCACCCCCCTTCTCAGCACACACACATGCACCCATACAGACCCGAACCCCCCACCCCCCAACTCAGCACACACACATGCACCCATACAGACCTGAACCCCCACCCCCCAAATCAGCACACAAACAGACCCGAACCCCCCCAACCCCAACTCAGCACACACACAAACATGCACCCATACAGACCCGAACCGCCACCCCCCCAACTCAGCACACAAAAAACATTCAAATCAAAACATTCATACACATCCGACACCCACCCCCACCCCCGCATTTCAACATACACACAAAATACATTCAAATACAAACATTCACACACATCAGACACACCCCCCACCCCCGCATCTCAACATACACACAAAATACATTCAAATCAAAACATTCATACACATCCGACACCCCTCCCACCCCCGCATCTCAACATACGCACAAAATACATTAAAATTCCAACATTCATACACATCCGACACCCCCCCACCCCTGCATCTCAACATACACATAAAATGCATTCAAATTCCAACATTCATACACATCCGACACCCATCCCCGCATCTCAACACACACACAAAATACATTCAAATTCCAACATTCATACACATCCGACACCCCCCCATCCCCCCCATCGCAACATACACACACAAACATAAAGTAAAACAGACCCGACACACAAATGCAAACAGACCACTTACCGGAGACGTGCTGGAAGGCAGGTAAGCGGCAGGTAAGCAGGAACGCTGGAATCGTACTACGGCTGGCGTGGTCCAAGGCTGAAATGCCTTCCGGCATCAAGCCTTATGGACCACGCCAGCCGTAGTGCTGGCCCTCCATTGGGTCAGCACACACACACTACGTGGCTCGTAAGAGCAACGTGGTGCATGTGTGCTGAGCCAATGACGGCCAGTGTTTTGTCCGGCCCGGAAGACAACAAAGACTTTCCTAATGGAGGGCGGCCGCGGGCCGCCCTCCATTAGGAAAGTCTTTGTGCCTCGCGGGCCGGACAAAAGAGCATGGCGGGCCGCAACTGGCCCGCGGGCCGTATGTTGTGCACCCATGCTCTAAACATACAAAATAGGAACATCTTCTGAAATGAAGATGACATTAAAGAAACTAAACTCTGAACATACACATACAAACATCAAAGGCTGGATTTAAACCTGCTATGATAAGAACAGCAAAGTTACTGTAGCTGAAATCCGAATATACAAAACCAGACCATCAAATGGTTAGTTTAACATGCTATGGTGAAATTAAGGTTGAGCAGGTTCTTCTACTCTCAATGAGGAAGGATTTATTCAACACAATGGGCCTCATTCCGAGTACGGCGCTAACCAATGGCGCTATTAACGCCTTGGTTGACGCCGTACCCGGACCGGCAGCGCCTTGGTGGTTGGTGGAATTACCGCCCCATTCCAAGGTTGGCGGGGCGGTAATTCCCCAATCCCCATTTACCCTTCCCCATTCCCATTCTTGCCCCATAGGGCATAATGGGAGTGGGGAAGGCGTCAATTACGCCACCATAAATTACGGTGGCATAATTAACATCAAGGTCCCTTAGCGCCATGGTATTTAACGCCTGCTAAAACATACACAATGTCATCGTTCTCTTCCCTTCGCTCCTGCAATCTCTCAGCCCTTATCCCAAATTCTATTAACATTCCACACTCGTCCATCTGCCACCCTCACAGCTCCATGTAACCTTTTAATGACCTTTGTGGGTTTTGACTACATTAAACCTCCTTCCACTTTGTTGCTGGGGAACTTTATGCGTACCCAATCTCCTTCCTTAACTATGGTATGGTATTGTTTATTTATATAGCGCCTATACACAGGCAAGTATTTCAAAGCGCTCAAGGAGGGTGGGAACAAGGGGAAAAAACAAATAGTCAATAATAGCCCTTGAAATTCTGAGATGATAATAGTCTGCACAGGCAGAGTAAGTGAGTAAAAAATACATTTAACAGTTTGAGAGACAGCAAATAGACCTGGTAGTGATTCTGCAGTTTTAACAGTGCAATTAAGGGGTGAAGACAAGGGAGAACAGACATACAATCTTCAGACGTGGTGCGTACGGATCAAGCAAGTGCACAGAGGGTCAGGGGGGGAGGGAGGATCAAGTGCACCCTGTCGGTTGAGACTGGGTATGTGCAGAGAGAGTTACTCTCTAGGGTTCCTTTCTCAGTGCATTGAGTGTGGCTGAGGCGTAGGGCCCTGTGGCAAGTGCAGAATAGGACTGACAGGGGCGCCGGAGACCAGTGAGACCCTGAGGTACACCCAACGGTCAGTCAGCATGCTGTAAGGAAGAGGAGGGAGAGAGGGAAACACTGAGAACTGGGTTAGCAGGGTAGAGGGAAAGAGAATGAAGAGGAGAAGAGGAAAGTCCTGAGGAGTTTCCAAAATGTAAGGAGATCAGCCTCAAGACAGAGGGTGGCAGGGAGGCTATTCAAGAGGGTTCCTGGAATGCATTCCTTTGTGGCTTTCCTTATATCAAAACTAAACTAAACACTTTACTGTTGGCTTACCTATCTTTGAATTTCATTACAGCCCAGAACACACCCTCTAGTTCAATTCTCTTTCCCCCATATGCAACTGGTTTTATGTCCACCACATTCAGAGTAACCTTCTCTTGTAGTTTGGTTTCAAAAATGTTTTTTCAATAACAACGTATATTTCACCTCTGAATCGATCACCATCACAAGTTCCATCCCTTCAATCTCGATAGCGGACATGGGTTTCTCAGTGTCTGCATCATCATCTAGAATTGTGATAACATCATCAGAAGAAAATTCAATAAGGCACGTGCAGTCTTCCATGCCTTGTCATAGTTCATCAAGACAAGCTATGTTTTCGCTTTTGGTTCTACAACATGAGGTGAAATGTCCACGTCTATTGCATCTTTTGCACAAAGCTTTGACCCCCGGGCACTTATCGCTGCTTGCAAAATGAGTGGGTCTGTCACAACGAAAACATCTTTTCTTGTCACTTTCTTCTTTTTTGTCTCTGTACTTTACATATTTTGTCTTCCCACTTTCTTTCTTGATAGTCTGTTTCTTGTTATCAAATTTCTTAGTTTGTACTGCTGATATCTCCATAACTTATCATTAATTTATTTTCTTCTCATCTGATTCAATCCTTTTCCCCAATTCTTTAACACACTTGTGAGTATGTTCCACTTCTTTTGCTACTCTTATGACTTCATTAATAGTGGGCTTGCTTTTGGCCCATAATGATTCTCTGACTTTTTCATTGCTGCATTCATGCATGAATTGGTCCCTTACATTTTCTTCAACGTGCCTCCAATTTCGCAAGAAGCTGCCAATCCTCTCAAAGCTGTGCTATATTGTTCCACTGATTCATCCGTTGGATGTTTCCTTTTACCAAAGTGATACTTCTCCAGGATAATGCTCACGCATTTCTCGTTGTGTTTATCCAGCCTCTTTATGCAGTTCTCATATTCTGATAGGTTCGTGGATTCTTCTTTGGACAATGGTGATAAGTTTTCAAATTGCTCTGGACTGTAATTTCCTAGACAGTGCATCAGTAAGCATTTCTTCCTTTCTTGTGCAAAGTTTACTCCATGTACGGCCAATACATAGTGGTCAAATCTTTTCTTCCACCTTTTCCAGGGTATGCTGGGTTCTCCCTGGACGTCCCAAAAAAACCTGGGTGGTGGCACTCCGTGCATAGCTATTTTGTTAGTGTGGAGATGATGCCTCTATTTTTCCAGTTATGCAGGTAATGATTGAGTGAAGTTGTTGTTGATTGTTCGATTCAATAATCCTGGGACAGGGTTTATGTATAACTGTCTACGCGTCCGCTGCTTACTGTTGCTGAGGTGTTGGGGCTTGCACTTATTGCATTTATTAGTAATATGCACCAAATTATAGTCAATAATTGGCGTCACACTGGTTTTGAGTCTTCTTCCAACTATTTGTGTAAAATGGTATGGCATGGTATGGTACTGTCATTTATGGCGTCTTTTGTATAGCAGTGTATAAAACAGTGCTGTATGGTATGGCACAGTCACTTATTACATCTCTTGAGCCGCAGTAAATGTTCCCTTCCTTCGATTTATTTGAGTATATCATTTTGGTCGTTCGTTTGGAAGTGTTTATTAGCTGTTGTAGTTCTATAGTCATTTGTGCCTGTGGAACAAAGTTCACGTTTGTCCTGATTGCCTGTTTTGGCAACAAATGGAAGCTTGTGATAAACTATGTGACGCGACTCCTTTGAAATTACTCTTCCAAGGTAGGAATCGTGGTTTTGTTATTGTGATTGTCTTGACAACGTAAAATGGTGGCACGCGATAAAGCGTAATTTGGTACATTCCTTTAGCCTCTCCTCTCACGACCGTACAGGTCGTCCTCCCTCTTTTATTTGCGTCGAAAACGCACGTCACATGGAAATTGTTGACATTTGGAATATTGGTTGACTTGGCAACACAATATGGCAGCACATCCGACCACGTCTTTTGGTGCCTTCCTCTAATGTTAACACGACCGCACAGGGCTGTCTAAGGATCTCTCGTGCTGCGCATAGTTGCAGACTGTCTTCTTATGCTAAATACAGTATGTAACCACAGATCCTCTTCCGCTCACGCTGCAGCTAATACGCTGGATGTGGTTCTAGAAGCTAATTTGAGAATAGAGCGCTTTGACCTTGTTGTGGCTCCCAGCAGCAGTTGGGATCCGGCATCACAGCTAGTCAGTGGGGTTGCTGTTGTGCTCCATATCACCAGTGAAATGATCCTCCACACTGGTACAGATGGATTACTTCTTTATTTCTGTAACATTAGATCATATATGCACCCCACCGGCCATACAAGAGCTCCTTCCAATTGACCTGGAATCCTTCAATCCTTCCCTACATTCTCACTCTAGATTCCATGTATAGCATTTCAATTCCACATAAAAAGAATGCTACAGCTACATTTTATTGCAGACTGGTTTGCACCTTTATCTGGTAAACATTGCAGTTCTTTACCATTAATTCTGCACTTTTCGAAGGTACCATCCTAGTCTACTGGTACCAGTGCTTGTGACATGAAGTTAGCTGTCACTTGGTATTCCTACCCTTTATTATGTTGTGTATTCAGAATTGGATCTGCATCCGGTTTGGAAAAAAATAAGGGGTCGGAACTATGACGCCTCTCCCTGTCTTTTATAGATGGGACAGATTCAGGAACTCAGGAGGAAGACCTGGCTTCAGTTGAAGATGAAGATCCATGACAAGCACCTGGCCCTAAGGTCAGACAAAATATGGATCTCACAGTTTACATTTCATTGTGATTCATAAGGTTATTTGAGTTATGTCTACTGAAAACACTGGATGAGTTATGTATTGTGTGTGGTATACGCAATAAAAAGCACTTAGTAGGATTTGACCAACATTAGCCATGTCAAAGAGACAAGTACATATTTTTCTCCCAAAAGTAAACGGGGTGTGCGAAAACATTCCTGCAGAATAAAATTGTATATGAACTACCTAAAAGCAGAATGTAGCTCCACTTTTTGGGTGGGGTACAATTATTTGAAAATTAATCTGATCATGAGGTATTTACCAAATGCAGGATGTAAACAATAACACATGAGGAATACACTGCAATGCTCATAATGAGTATTGTCAGTATTTTGAAATACTACCTGTGTTACTGTGACCATCATACTGATACTGAACTCAATTAGCCAAGCTATCCTTTGCTCAAATCCTCAAGTCTACCAAAAGGGCCATTTTGAGCAAGAGGGTTAGACACTGGGGAATGGGTGCATTCCTCATATATACATGGCACTGTGAACATACACATGCAGAATATTTGAAAAGCTGTGGTGGGCATGAAGACATACATGCAGTATCTGCTCGCACCATTAAGCTGTCTCCCATTGTAGAATGAGATATACAAGGTGGTTGCCACAGGTAAGGACACAAATAGTTAAATCATAAAGTGCCGCAACCCAGCTCTCTGTTAACAGGAGGTGTCACTGATTTTAAGGAGGATCAGATATACACTTCGGATACCTGTGAGCTAATATGGGTCCATGGCAATAATTGTCTTTGTTGCACTGAGTGCCTCAGTATATTCTACATATGTGTGTGCGTGCATGCTGTGGCTATGTCCAAAAGAAGTATGTCAGTGTGGATCGGCACAGTTCCAACTCATTCATGCCTTCCTAGCATATATTGACACAAGGTTGTGTGTTTGATGTTGTACTTGTTGCCCTTATTTTGTGCATGAGTGGGTGTGAATGTAGAATACCATGCTTATGTGCAAGCGCGTGTAAGCGGTGTGGTAATGCCATATTCACACAAACTGATGAAGAACCAATCATGCAGCATGTGACAATTAGATGACACCTTTTCGTTACCTGCAATTCGTTCTAGGATGTGCAAACACTTCAAGCGTTCCTTCAGCAGTGCGTTGCTGTTATAATAAATGTCATTTGCCCTCGGATCTCCGTATTGCACCAATTATCTTTCTCAGTGGTAATGTTCATCAGTGGTGTACATGGATATGCTGCTATCACAGAAAATGCAATGTCACCAGTAATAGGTCTTATCAATTCAGGATCTGTAATTGTGCCACAAAGACTGAAACATTAGCACGTGTATGTTGCAATGTTTGTGATGCATTATATTTTCCTCGAAGACATTCTCCATACAAGGATAACAAACACTTCAGCGGATCGATTATCTAACATTTGCAGCAGTTCTAAAAATTAGGCAAACACATTTGGGTGAACTGTGCCCATGAAGCAATAAAATTTAGCACCTATGTTTCTGCTTAGAGAATAAGAAATGGAGCGAACAGGTTTACACCCAATCTGTATTGTATAAAATTGTTTCACTCAGACAAAAATGAAGCAGTCTCTTGTCAACGATAGGCTCGATAAAACAGCAAATCCCTAATCCTCAGGTTATTATCTTTTGATTATTAACCCCTATGGTCCAATTTTTCTACCACTCTGGTTGTGAGGGCCCAAATGCAACCACCTTATAGTCTAAGCCTCCCTCTGGGACTTCCTATGTGTGACCTACGCTGCTTTCAAGTTATTTTAAAATATTGGTGAGCCCCACACTATCTCCTTCCTTTCACACTCGGGTATTCCTCTCCCTGTATCTTTCTAGCACTCTCCCTCCTTCTAGCTGCTCTTCTCCCTCCAACTCCATCGATCTTCTTTCCGCTCTCTCACTGCGTCTTCCTACTCTGTTCATCTGATCTTTCTCTCTAAGATCTAGCTCCGACTTCTGATATTACTCCTTCCTACTATCTACCAGCTACTCTCCCTTCTCCACAACGCTACCACTCCCCCTACTTCTCTCCCCTTTTGACTCTACTACCACTCTCCCCTCTCCACTCCACTACCATTCTCTCCTCTTCACTCCACTTCATCATTCTCCTCTACACTCCACCACTACCCTCCCCTCTCCACACCACTACTTCTCTCACCTATCTACTATTGCTATTCCACCACTCCTTCTACTCAATCACCCTCCTTTCATTTCACCAATCACTGTTCTTTCACTCATCCCCTGCTCACCACTTCTACTGTAGCCCACACACCAAACACACACATCCACAACACAGTACCACTTTCTCTCACCAACCTCAACTTTTCTGAAAATTTCCTCCACACTCCTGTCCACTGTTCTTTCTGCTTCTGGTCTCTTGGTTTGCCACCTCATCCTCCTATGACCTCACCTAACAACCCACACCTTCCTGTCCCAAGCATTATCCACCCGTCCTGCTCCCATTGATTCTCTCCCACTGGTTCCTTGAACCTATCTCGGCCTGTCTTCCCCATCAGAGAGGTGCTACAAACATCAGAACACATTAAAGCAGGGCTAAAACACACCCATTTTTGCCTTGTGGGTCTGCCACACCAGTTCAGTGACAGCCCACATTGGGTTATGCTCCTGTTCATATCAGGGAGGCACGCAGTGAATTAATCGCATCTAAGTGTTTGAGGGATTTTTAGAGTTCATGTCAGGAAGCCGCTATATGGTTGGTTTGTTAAGTTCATGTTTGGCAACCGTGCCACTGCTTCTCAGTCACTGTGTGCATTGGTGTTGGCTTGTGGTGCACGTTGTGTTTGTATTTTGGCTGCTTCTCTATACAACAGTTCTTCCTCTCCCCGGTATCAGTTTGACTGGAGCTGTCTGTGTGGAGGCTCTAGTGGGCTGCCAACTTGTAGACAATTCGGTGTTGATGGGTGTAATGACCTGAAATGAGACAAAACTGGCCAGCATCTTCATGCAGAGGTATGGGGTGATTCACAATGATACTATCCAAGCACATAAAGGCACTTGGGAGGGGGATAGGAACTGCAGCCCTCCCAAATATCACCTTCACCCTTTGGGGAAGGATTGGGTTTGGCTAAGAAGGGTCTTCATCCCATCTTGACAATGTCAGTCTACTGACCTTTTCACACTGTTTTATTTCCTATGTTTGTGCTCAAAATTACTGATTACATAACTACCTCACCATCTAAGTAATGCCAATATGACAACCAACACCCGTACTTTTGTTTCTGAAGGATAATTCAATAAATTAAGGACCTGAACCCTGTATGAAGTATTGCGTTACTCTTTCTCTCTCAGCCATGGGGCCTATGTATGTTGGCACAGGGTGGGAAAGCCTGTCTGTCTCATCCTTCTGTTGCTTGTTCTTATTCCCTGAATACATTTCAAACATAAGCCAACTATAGGCACTTAGATATGTCTGCCCAGTGGCATTTACCCACTCTATCTACAAGTACTACTATCAGGGGAAGAGTTCTGACATTTAAGCAATTATCATAGCCACCAAAACTATCTGGAACTCTTGAGAACATCTCAAGGCCATCATGCACCCACCTTAGTCTTCATACATTTCCGCAACACACCTAAGTTATACCTAGCCTCTTAAGATGAGGCTTTCATTAAGGTTTCATCGGTCTCTCCTTATGGATGCTTACTTTCTTAGCAAAGAGCCATATTTCTCTGACATACATCTCTGCTCACACGCTCATTGTACCCTAGTTGTACTGCCCTGTTACTTTGATAAACATCCTGTCCATCTATTCTCCATCTAATTCTCCTCTTCTCTTATCTCTCCCCTTTCCCCTTTTCTATTCCTCCGGCAGATTACGGTCTGGTATTAACACCCTGGGCAGGGTCAATATTTGCCCACCCACGGAAAAAGACTTGGTTCTTTAAGACCACTACGGCGGTGACTGGCGCAGTATATAAGCCAAGTAACGTATAACACAACATAACATAAAATGAAAAGAAATACATTAAACACATTTTTATGTTATGCAGCAAACATAGTACAAAACAGTCTGATTTTCTTTTCATTTCTAGATCATACAAACTGTGACAAAACCTGTTTGCTCCATTCTGTATCATTTAAGCATCTGCTGAATGTTAGTCACTGGTTCAAATGTTAGATACTCTGATCGCAGTGTTGCTGTTTAGATGATATGGAATGGAGCAAACAGGTTGTGTGTTCCCTTTCCATATTATCTCAAACGTTTGCACTAGGGCAAAAAGTCATCAGACGTATTTGTGCTATATTTGCTCAGTAACTTAGGGGCAAGGTTAGGATAGCCTGGTTACAAGGGAAGCAGACTGTTTCATTTACTATACTTGCTCTGTAGCATGAAAGAAATGTGTTAAACACATTTCTTTTTGCCTTATGCAGAAAACTTATTACAGAACTCTCTCTAGCGCAAACCTTTTTAGATAAATGGATTGTGACAAAACCTGTTTTATCCATTCTGCTCAATTTTTAGCAATGGTGAAAATGTTAGATACATCGGGCCCAGATGTGCTAAATTGGATCTCATCAGCAAGAAAAAATTACAAGTATACCCATAACAGATGCAATAAAAATAGTGACCACCAAACCTGCATGCATAACCGATAATCTTATAGGTCGTACCATAGTTAGTTATTTTAGAAAAGGATTGCAGAACGTTATGTAGTATCCCGGATAAGTTGCTGGCTTTGGAAAATTAACACAAGGTTTATAAAACTCGACCAAAACAGTGTGATTATGGGCCAAATACGGCCTCATTACGAGTTGAGTGCTAAGTGTTAAAAATTGTGCTGAGTTACCGCCAATTTTACCACTACGCCAAATTATGGCTTTGAGTGGAGGATTTACCTGTAGCAAAACCCTGGAGGTAAATCTTCCCACTCAATGCCAATAAATTGGCAGTATTGATGGAATTACTGTGCCAGTAATTCAACTGCGGTAATTCTGCAAAAAAAAATGGACACAAAATGAATGGGGAATTACACCGCCACCACCACTGGTAATCAGAAGGAAATTCTGCCTGACCAAGTGGCGGTAACGGTAATTCATTTCTGCCAAATTTATCACGCAACTCTAATTCAGTTGTAGTTGCAGGTTCCTACTCTTACTATATCCTAGGTTCAATATTACGATAACTATCATATCACACACATCACAGATCACACTTTTTTGTGAGAAAAGCACTTGTTTCTGTTACGGGTGGTGCTGCTCATTGCCGCTATTTCCACTTGATCTCAAATACCTAAAACAATATATAAGGGGGTGCCACAGTTTCTGCATTGATGAAAAAGACATATCTGCATTTCAGGGTGCATGACACAGTAGATGTCCAAGCAGTCACATATACTTGTGGTCTATGGTCCAGTGGTGACCCACCTCACTTGTTATTAGTCACCTTGCTCTCTTATCAGATAAGTGCTTGTGTGTTCTAGCACACCCTACTCTCGGAAGGGACTTTGATGTGGTGTAATTTCTCAAATTTCAACCATAAACAAGGACAGGAATATCCAACCAACCGCTGTAAACAATTACCCTGGACCCAAACATTTGGATCCAATAGAACTGATGCTCAAACTTTAGTTTGACCCTCAAGGGAATATGCTATAGAAATTAGGCAACGAAACTGGTGAGGCAAGTACCTGCAATGGGCATCAATGTGTTGCACTTAACTGTGTTATTCAGACAGAGCACAAACAACAAGGCCTGGCCAGATGCTGAATCTTCGGGTTCACTGGGTACTAGCCACCAGGATGTACTTGTATGTTCGTTAATACAGAACTTGATCCAACTGCACACTGAAAGATGCCACCAACAAACAATTTCAGATGCAGCAAGATGCTGGGATGACCATAGATGCTGATGCTGGACAGGGCTCACGAGCACCAGCCACAATTTCTAGGATATAGTGCTAGGACTGATAGAACTGAACTAGATGTAGTGGTAGTCCAATAAACAATTGCAGACCCATCAAGATACAGGGATGATCTTAGCCTTATAGCCCCGAACCTCAAAGGGCACTAGAAGATCATCAGGAAAAGGGTCTCCCTCCAATCCACACAGACACTCAAGCACACCATTATGCTGATTCTGTCCTCCGCACCAACAAACAATAGAATGCAGCTACCCAAGACCAATTGGCCTTGTGGCACACATTCTTCTGATCTCACACAACCACTGCACAATGGCTAGCACTAGAATGCAGCTACACACCACTTAATCCGCCCTGCCTGCACACATACCGAGTGCACCCAAGCACTATTTACGACACTGCTCTATCCACGAACCTGGACTACGGTCCCCAAGGGCATTCAACCCACAATGCTTTGGATCATACCAATGGTAAAAGGCACTATACAAATGCCCAATAACATAACATCACATGGGGCCTCATTAGGAGTCCAGCACTAACCCTGCCAGTGCGACCGGCGGGTTGCCACTGGACCCGTAATAATTTAACGGCGCTTGACTTCCCGGTGCCACTGGGCTATTACAAGTCTGGTGGCTAGGAGGTCAGGCGCCAGTACATTTGCTAACAGTGCTGGTGCTCCCGTGACAAGTCTGCCTACCATGGCCGCTGCACCCGGCAGGGTCAGACCTGTCGGGCACAGTGGCTCCGGCAGGAAGACTTTTAGTTTGCCGGTCCGGAAACAAGGGTGCTGGTGAGCTTACCGGCACCCTTGTTTACGGACTGGCAACAGAGCCTCAGTGTAAATTGGGTGGTGCAGTAACAATGTGGCATTAATACCATTACTGCTGCATTACTGCACCACCCAACTACAGGTTTGGTGGTAAGGTAGAAGAAAAACCTAAAGCAAGAAACAGGAGATAATTCTACCACCTTACTGCCCCAAATCGGCCAATTCGGTGGTATTACTGCTGGTGGAAATACCACTGGTGGTAATACTGCTGAAATCCCCCATGGAGTCTTATTGGCTCCAATTAACGGGGACTAACATGCCCTAACACCACTTGTAATCTGGCGGTAATACTGCAGGACCAAGTGGCGGTAACAATAATACAGTTTTGTGGTATCTTGACAGATTTACTGCTGAGATACCACCAAACATAATGCGGCCCAAAGTATAATTTTTGAAACCTCACTTTGTGGACATTCCCTCATTCAGTTTCAGAAATGTTCCACTGTATCTTGAAACCAACCTACTCCACTTCCAATACTTTTCCTTGTTTGCTCTGCTGTTGTTACCATTCGGTAAGCCAGAGAATGCTTGGAGCTTGTACCAGTGTGGGTCTGCCACTCTCAGACCCTGGACACAAGGCAGAGAGAAACTGTCCTATCGCTCCTCACAGCCAGTCAAGCAAGGCTACTCAGAATATATGATCCACACTAGTGGATTTGGCATTCAATGGTTTGTATTTGATGTAATCACTGGATACCCATCCACACTAGTACTCATTAGAGACTGTCTCCTATCAGAAGTTCTAGAGGGTAGAGTAAAGGCACAAATACAGTACACAAGGCCGTCGAAAAGCAGAAGCAACACATTCTGCTACTAAAGCCGCAGTTGAGCTTTTTTTATGTGCACCATCTGTTTTAAAAAACTTTGCACTTTCAATCCAACATACAGTCAATTAAAATGTCTACGTCAATTCAACGTATTATAAGCACATGCCCCATCAAAACATAAACAATACATAAACACGGTTCATAATTCTGTTGCATTGTCACTTGCCGGTTCATTGTAAAACACACACACACATTCCCACATACCAAAAGGTAGGCCAAGGATGTAGCCAGATCAAGCTAATGAAATCTCTATGAGGGTGTGTCAGTGCTAATTTGCCACACTCCTACAAAGACTTGCCACATCCGTAGGAGGGCAAGCAACAGCCCGATGTTATCCCCACCGCACAATTATGCCAACTGTCTCCGTAGTTTAGCATTTTCAGTCTTACAGTTTGCATAATGCACTTGCTTTACCTGGGGCCACATCACAGAAATGTTGCATTAGTGCAAGTGCATCTAGAACTAGAGCAAAAAATGGCATTGTGCAACAAATTTGTTATTTCAATATATTTGTGCACGAGGGGAATTTCTGCACTAGTGCTAGGACTAGGGCATACATTGCACTGATGCAAACATCCATTGAAAGAATATGTATTTGTCAGTGGGGCAAGGTTTTGCAGTATGGCCTTACAAGCTTGTGACTTTGTATGAAACATGCGGTTTGGTCTGTGCAAGCCACATAGCTTAATTCTTCCCACATATAAAATGACAAGCCCTTGCTCCCTATCTTAAAATGAAATATAAAGAAATGATGAATGAACAGCAAAAGAGGCATTGGAAAATGGTGGTCACCTATATAGCCTCAATGTCTCAACATGTCAGTTAGGTCCTAAAACCGAGCAGGGACCTGTAATGTTACCCAATATGTCTAAAAACATGTTTCAAACTATTGAGACAGTCGCCATGGAAGTAAATATATTTAGGCTTTTCAGTTTTCAGTTGAATCCGACAAACCCTGGAAAAACACCACCGGGAGAAAAAGTGTCTCCTCAGTTTAAACTGAAAAACACTGTGGGCCTCATCACGACTTTGGCGGTAACCCTTACATTCGGCGGTAGCGCTATTACCGCTGGATTTAAGGGTCTGCCAAATCAGGACTTCGGCAGATTTTGCCCCAGCTCTTGGCTGGGGGGAAATCCGCCGAAAATTCGTGCTATTACCGCCGGCGGGAAATCCGCCGGCGGTAAGAGCGCAAATTTTCCCCATTGAGCCCAATGGGGAATGGAGCATTCCCGTATGGGCTCAATGGGGAATGGGGAATTACATTACCGTCGAACTCGTGATCCGGCGCTATTAGCGCGGGGAGTTCGGCAGTAGGGATAATACCACTGGCGGTAATACCGCCGGCATTACCGCCAAAGTCGTGATCAGGCCCTGTGTGTTTTTTGCCCTCCAGAGGTGTCTTAGTGTGAGCAAGGATGGGAGGAATTTTGAGGGGTTAAGAGGTAGCTGGAGAGGGGCTTGGCATATTAGGAGAAGGGCTCTATGCCCCCCCAGTATGCCTGTATGCTTTCTCCCATTGCTTCGTTGCCTGACAACTGACCTTATTAAAAAACACTGAACATTCCACTATGTTGTTTGTTTTCTTTACAAACAAATAAAATAAAAAATTTTGACAGTGATCACTGTCTATTTTGAGGCATTGTGGATACATTTGACCCATTTTTGTGGCTGAAGATTCACATCTCAAAATTGGAAAAAATTCTTAGAAATAGTCCTTGACCACTGACAAAGATTTATATTAACATGATTTTTCAGTGTCTCTATTTGTGACCACAGTCCCTCTTTTTGCCCCTCCCTTGAATACAGGGTTTGAATAAGAGATGTGCAGACAGCAACACATACATGTTGCATCTTATTTTGGCGTATTTTGGCGTAAAAGAAAGTATGTGTCAGAGGGCAGGTGCTACTTTGAGCAATTGTAGCCAAGTTTCAGCCTTTTTATGTGATCATGAATTCACGCATGCCCATAAATAAACGTATAACAAAATTTGCCACAATTCCTCAAACTCGCCATTGGCTAGTGACTAACAAGCTTTTAACATAGATTTTGCAGCATACATATTTGTGCTCATAGGGTTTCTTTATGGCTATTCCATAATATGAAGTGTTAGAGCAAGACATGCACAGGCACTGCAAAATCTCTGTTTCATAGCCATTTTTGCAACCGCGCATTCAGTTGGCCCCAAAATTAAAAATGGGCCTGAAATTTGCCACACTTCCTCTAAAGACCCCCTCCCCACTAACAAATACCTTTTCTCTTTGACAAATAAGAACAATGTAAGATTGCATTTGGAGTATCTGCATTGCAATTATGCCCCCAGGCTCTTTGCTTCTGTTCCTGCACACATGTAGAGGTAAGGAAGTCAAGAAAGGCAACAGGTGAGAGTGACATGGGTGTCTAAGGAGACAGCAACAAAGTACATGGTTGCACAGTATTGTTGCACTTTTAAAGCCCTTTCTACTCCAAAACACTGAGGGGCCGATTCATGGAACAAACGTGCGCCGAAAATCTTTACGCAAGCAGGCGCAAGCGCAAAAAAACAGGCGCACGCGCGCGATTCATGGAAGTCCCTGCGCGTGTTTACCTCGGGATGTGCGCCAAACCCGTGCATGGCGCACAAGTCACTGCAACATCCCGAAAGGCGTGCGCGACGCGCACAGTGAAAGCGCACAACCTCGGCGCATACACCAGAAAGTGGGCGGGACACGGGGCGTAACGCGCGGAATGGGGAACAACGCGCGAAAATAAGGGCGTAACTGGGGATGTACTGCAGGGAAGCAGACGGAACGCCCACACGCACTCGAACCACACGGAATTCATGGAATCGAATAGGGCAAAGCCACGCACAGCCAAAGACACGCACAAGATGAAACACGTCCGCCACACGAAGGCAGGCGGTAGAGTCCCAGCGCATCACAAAAGTGGCAACATACAGCAATTGGGCCTGTGCGAGTGGGGCACGTGTATTGCGGGGGTGCGCGGGAAGTAACACACGCGATCGAGCGGGGTACGTGTATTTCGGGGGTGCGCGGGAAGTTACACACGCGATTGAGCGGGGTACGTGTACATCGGTGGTGCGCGGGAAGTTACACACGCGATTGAGCGGGGTACGTGTATTTCGGGGGCGCGCGGGAAGTTACACACGCGATTGAGCGGGGTACGTGTATTCCGGGGGTGCGCGGGAAGTTACACACGCGATTGAGCGGGGTACGTGTATTTCGGGGGTGCGCGGGAAGTTACACACACGATCTCATCAGGGTACGTGTATTTCGGGGTGCGGGGGAAGTATCACACGCAACATCAGCAGGGTACGTGTATTCCAGGGGTGCGCGGGAAGTTCCACACGCAATTCCATCAGGGTACGTGTATTACAGGGGTGCGCGGGAAGTTCCACACGCAATCTCATCAGGGTACGTGTATTACAGGGGTGCACGGGGAGCACCACACGTGAATTGCACGTGTGGGTCCTCCCAGGTGTTCCCTCTACACCCTCCACGGCCCCTGCAGTTGGCTCACACCACAGGGGCCTACCCTGCACATGTCCTGCAGGCACCCCATCCACCATGGCCATGCCCCCCAGCCAACCCACATGTCAACTTGCACTACTGCCCACCAACGCATGTCCCCCTGCACCCCCAGCCACCAGGGGCACCCTCCACCAGGCCCCCACCCATGTCTCCCACCACCCCCAGCAGTGCAGGGGCACCCTCCACCAGGCCCCCACCCATGTCTCCCAGCACCCCACCCCCCAGCCACCAGGGGCAGCCTCCACCAGGCTCCCACCCATGTCTCCCAGCATCCCCACCCCCCAGCCACCAGGGGCAGCCTCCACCAGGCCCCCACCCATGTCTCCCACCACCCCCACCCCTGCCAGCAGGCCCCCACCCATGTCCAACTCATGTTCCCCACCACCCCCACCCCCCAGCAGTGCAGGGGCACCCACCACCAGGCCCCCACCCATGTCAACTTGCACTACTGCCCACCAACGCATGTCCCCCTGCACCCCCAGCCACCAGGGGCACCCTCCACCAGGCCCCCACCCATGTCTCCCACCACCCCCAGCAGTGCAGGGGCACCCTCCACCAGGCCCCCACCCATGTCTCCCAGCACCCCACCCCCCAGCCACCAGGGGCAGCCTCCACCAGGCTCCCACCCATGTCTCCCACCACCCCCACCCCCAGCAGTGCAGGGGCAGGCTCCACCAGGCCCCCACCCATGTCTCCCACCACCCCCACCTCCCCAGCACTGTGGGGCACCTGCCAGCAGGCCCCCACCCATGTCCAACTCATGTTCCCCACCACCCCCACCCCCCAGCACTGTGGGGCACCTGCCAGCAGGCCCCCACCCATGTCCAACTCATGTTCCCCACCACCCCCACCCCCCAGCACTGTGGGGCACCTGCCAGCAGGCCCCCACCCATGTCCAACTCATGTTCCCCACCACCCCCACCCCCCAGCAGTGCAGGGGCACCCACCACCAGGCCCCCACCCATGTCTCCCAGCACCCCCACCCCCCAGCCACCAGGGACAGCCTCCACCAGGCCCCCACCCATGTCTCCCAGCACCTCCACCCCCAGGAACCAGGGGCAGCCTCCACCAGGCCCCCACCCATGTCTCCCACCACCCCCACCCCCCAGCAGTGCAGGGGCAGCCTCCACCAGGCCCCCACCCATGTCTCCCAGCACCCCCACCCCCCAGCCACCAGGGGCAGCCTCCACCAGGCCGCCATCCATGTCTCCCACCACCCCACCCCCCCAGCACTGTGGGGCACCTGCCAGCAGGCCCCCACCCATGTCCAACTCATGTTCCCCACCACCCCCACCCCCCAGCACTGTGGGGCACCTGCCAGCAGGCCCCCACCCATGTCCAACTCATGTTCCCCACCACCCCCACCCCCCAGCACTGTGGGGCACCTGCCAGCAGGCCCCCACCCATGTCCAACTCATGTTCCCCACCACCCCCACCCCCCAGCACTGTGGGGCACCTGCCAGCAGGCCCCCACCCATGTCTCCCAGCACCCCCACCCCCCAGCAGTGCAGGGGCACCCACCACCAGGCCCCCACCCATGTCTCCCACCACCCCCACCCCCCAGCAGTGCAGGGGCAGCCTCCACCAGGCCCCCACCCATGTCTCCCACCACCCACCCGAGTATTGCATCCACCCACTCATAATTTGCAATTACATCACAGAACACCAATTGCAAGTTCCGAAACAAACACATTTCCCTCACATACACCCAATGGGTGTCAGTGAATCTCAAAACCCATATCATGAAATGCATGAAACCAATGAGATACCACACATTGAAGTCCACCAAGAAAAAAATGTATTAAAGGAAACATAAATATAATCAAAAATAAAGAAACAGAAATGTGAATGTACAAAAATTAAAAGAAGCATGTCCGTGAAAAAAAGCAAAACCAAAAATAAAATTCCAAAGTAATGGTGTCCAAAGTCACTGTCCACAAAACAAAATCCAATGGGAAATAAAAAAGAAAGCCATTGCTCCATGGTTAAAATGTGAAAAAAAATACAATCCAACAGTAGGGGTGTCACGGTATTAGTTTTATGACGGTACAATAACCTTCTTGCCAAATGATGGTATATCATGGTTATCGCGGTATAGCAAGTGGAGTTAACTAATCTTAACAAATATTTTCTAAAAGGTCATAAATTGTCAGATTTATCATCACAAACAAAACCAGGCACCCAGGGCCAGAATTGGGACATACTTTCCACTGAAATGCCACCCCTTGTTTCCACCAAACAAAAACACATGTGTGGAGAGTAGGGGAGGGCCCGGCTGCGAATGGCAAAGCAAACTGAATAGCTTTTCTTAAGTGGTCATTTAGGCTTTTACCTCCCCCCACTGGCTACTGGTGAAGATGAACATTTTGCCATCTTGATAATCTGCATGCCACAGATCAATGGAGTCTGATGGTAGTATACGCGTGTGCGCATAGACACACGCACACACACTTTTTAAAAAAAAACATTTTATTGAATTATAAAAACAACCAAACAATACAAACCAAACAAACAGTGCATGTTCCAACAGTTTCATTACACTTTCTTAACTTCTAACCACTACTTCCCTTAACCCACCCCCCTCTACGAGTCTATTGCATTAAACCTTCAGTTTCCGCATCCTGTGGTTCGATCTCCTCTTCTACAGGCTCCGCCGGGTCATCTAATGACCCAAACAGTTCGGCTATCAGTGATTTCCAGGCCATCAGGGACTCAGTCTCCTCCTCCCCCCCTGTCCTACTCGCTTCTTGCCATGCCATGGTTTCGGCTTCCGCCCCTTTTTTGCAAATCTCTCCACCATACCTCTACCTTTGGCACATGGCATGACTTCCATCCCATGGCAATCCTCCTTTTTGCAATCACATAAGCCAGATCCCTCAACTTACTCACGTGCCTGAACTTCTGTGGTCTGGGGACCCCCCAGCAGACAGGCCCACACTGTATCCACTACCACCTTGACCCCTTTTTCTTCCAGTTTCTCTTTCACTGCCCTCCAGAAACGCTCTATGATCGGGCATGACCAGAACATATGCACCATGCCCGTGTTCTCCTCATCACACTTGGGGCATGCTGGCCTTCCTGCATTTTCAAACCTCGATATCCTCCAAGGCGTCATATATGCCCTATGCGTTATGTACCGCTGAATCTGTTTCAGCCTCGCGTTTCTAGACACCTTCTTATGATACCCCTGCACCCGTTACCACATCCCGTCTCCCATCGGGGCTCCAACCTCCATTTCTCAGTTAAGTCTCAACTGAGTGACCTCCTTCCCCACTTTAGGCAACAGCATTTCATAGAATCTGGAAATCTCATGACCCCCCTCAGCTATGCCATTTATCACGTCTATGGTGGCATTTGATTCTTCCTCCAACACAGTTTCAGGCCATGCTCTCTTAATCCTCTGTACCACTCTATGATACGTAATATACTGGCCCTCGTGCAACCCAGTTTCTTCCCGCAGCCCCTCAAAAGGAATACTAGAGCCCTCCCGCAAAATATCACCCATTGTTGCCACCACAGCTGGTTCCCAGTGGTTCCTGAGTATCATTCGTAGCTGCGCCTCTGCCCCCGTCAATGCAACCAGTGGCATCTGCGGTGAGCATGGGGACGGGTTCTCCATCATTTGACATGCCCTGCGCCACACCTTCCACCCCATCATTTTAGGGCGCCCCACCATTTCCGCCCTGGGTACCCACATCATCTCTTTCAAATAAAAAGGTGCACAATCACGCCCAAATAGCCTAAATTCCGAGGTCTCTTCGTCAGAGAGCCATTTGGCAACATACTGTAACTGGCTTGCCACATAGTACGCCTCATAGTTGGGCAGCTTTATCCCTCCTTTGTCATGGAAGTTCTGTAGCTTCCATAACGCCACTCTATTTCGCATGCCATGCCACAAAAAGTCCCTACACATGCTATTCAATTTGGTGAGAACTTCTTAGGAATCAGGTACGGTATGTTCCCGAAGTAGTGTAGGAGCCTTGGCAGGACCACCATCTTTAGCATTGCTCCACGCCACATCATCGCCAAAGGCAGCTTTTCCCAAAATTGCATGCACTTCTCAATTTTTTTAGTGGCTACTTCTGTATTGCACCTATGCTCTTCCTCCACGGTGTGGTATATATCTATCCCCAGGTACCGAAATGTGCTAACCGCCCACAGCACTTGCAATACAGGTAGCCGCTCCGCTGGAATCCCCATGTAACCCCCTAATGGGAACAAGCTGGATTTCTGGGGGTTCACTGCTATACCGGACAGCACAGCGTATCTCTCCAGCACTTCTAGGATGTACTGGAGATATTCTTCTGGGAATCGCAAGTACAGCAGCATGACATCTGCATATAGAGAGATCAGATGCCGCTCCCCTTTCACCTCAATGCCTATGGTGTCATATTGCTGCCTCAGATATATTGCTAGAGGTTCCAGGGCCAGTATGCAGAGCATTGGAGACCACACACACTCTCTCTTTACGTTACAGCCTTTAGTTTACTTCCGGGCCAAAAGGTGTTCAGTAATCACAGACATGTTACCCTTTGGTATGGCAGCAGGGAATACCCACAGAGATGATACAATTTTGCAGTGTGACTTATTATATGTAAATTCAATGATAGAACCAGGGAAATCCCCCATTGTCATATGTTTAGAAAACATTATCCAGTATAAATATATAAACCCCAAAGCCGCCAACCCAAAGTCCCGGGAGGATAGCTCAGTGGCAACATGCGTGCCTTGGAAGCAAGACTACACGAAGCAACACAGGTTCGATCCCTGGGTCCGTGCTTAGAAATCTCTGGGTGTTTAAGTGCGTTATAAATGCGCAACTAAGACAAAAACAATTACGCAACTAAATAAACAAAACCAATTTCTTTAACAGTGCCTCGATGACGGCGGGCGGTGTGAGCGCTTTAAAAAAAAAATTACATAAAAAAAAAGTAAACCGTTTTCCTTCTTGGCACTGTATTTATTCTTCCTATTGCTAACATATTGATTTTGTGTCAGGCACGTGTGGTTTATGGAATGGCATTAAAAACTGCTCAAACTGAAACTACTTGGCAGACGGCACATCCAACAGTGCAAGACCAAGACTGCGCAGCACTTGCTTACTGCAGCCTTTCCAAATCAGATTGAAAAGCACACTTAACGGTATGAAGGGTATACCGGTATAAACAATGTGACGGTTATTATTGTTCAATTAAGTGGTTCACAGTATTTTTAACGGTATACCGTAATACCGTTACATCCCTATCCAACAGTGAACTATGTACATGGGAACAAGCCAGGGTCCATTATCCCAACAAAAGAAAGGAAACCTATCTAACTACACTAACTAATAAAATAAACTATATACAAAAATGTGGCCTATGTCCGAAAGGTCCAAATAAAATCAAAACAAAAATGAAACCTAAGACTACCTACATAACTATGTACAAGGGCAACGGGCTAGTTTCACGGCTCACTTGTGGATGTCCCGGGCCAGGGCATCATCGAACTCCTGCTCAATGTCCCGGAGGCGGTCCTCCTTCATGGCCCCGAGGGTCCGCAGGGCCGTCGAGGTGTCCACCACCAAACCCCTGCAGATTGCCTCGAGGCACTCGGCCCGCCTCAGGGCCCTCCGCATGGAGTTCTCCGCCCTGACCATTGTGAGCCGTGCCTCTTCCGCCCGCTGCCGCTCCGCATCTATGGCGTGGCCCAACCGCTGCCACACGGAAGACACTCTCTGTCCTGGGTCCTCCTGCCCTCCGGCCGATGCCTGCCCCTCCGATGTTGAAGGCCCCGAGCCTTCATGGCTCCCACCACGTTGCTGCTGCTGCTGTGCCTCTGCCCGTGCACTGCCTCCTGCTGCCTGCACATCCTCCGCCGGCTGGGGTGCAGTCGTTGATGTGGCCACCCCTGCTGGACGTCCGACTCCCGACTGTGGCAGGGATGCCTCCTCCACCAGCCTGGCCTCACCGTCAGAGGCAGCTCCACAGAGCACCCAGGTGACTGATAGGTGGGAAGATGGCACGGAGGACGACTGGTGCGTAGGGGGTCCAGTTGAGGAGGGGGTCGTAGCAAGCCCCATCATACGGAGGAATCCGGCCTGGGGGACCTGTCCCAGCAGGCTGACGTGGTCAACGAGCCATTCGAGATGACGTGCAGTCTCCTCATGAAAAGACTGCAGGTCACCTCGCATGGCCCGTTGACGCAACGCCACACCAGTCAGGACAGGCTCAACCCGGACCCGGATAGCCACGTCCGCAGGCAGAGGAAGGCCAGTTGACGTGAGCTCATCCCCTGCCTGAAAACGGGTCTGGACGTAGGCATCCCTGTTGGTGCAAGATGATGCAGGGACAGGATCAGGGACAGGATTGCACACAGGCACCTCCGCGGCGGCCTGTGCTGCCTCCTGTCCCTGGTCCTGCACTGCACCACTAGCACCAGTGGGATCCCCACCTCCAGACCCCGTCTCTGGTGCTTGCACGGCCTCCTCCTCCACCAAACCCCCAACCAACCTGGATGACTCCGTGCCATCTTCTCCTGTTGGGCCCTGTGGTGTCCCAGCTGCCCCTTCTGCTGCCGAGGAGTCCAACTCCAACCTCCGCCTCTTGGACCTCCCCCCGGCAGCTGCGGCCTGGGACGCGGCACCGTACTCCTCACTCCCCGACGAGATGACAACATGGGAGGGGAGCCGGGCCTTGAGTCTCCGGCTGGCGGTGGGATCCCCGCCGCTGTGCTCCACAGCACCTTCTCCGCCCTCTTCATCAGTTGACGCTGCAGACAGGGAGAAACAAAACACAGGCATCAGGGCACTGTACAATGGACACATACACACATGACAGTTGTACATGAGTGGCATTGGCAAACCTCAGACATGTCATCACAATCCCCAACACACATGTCATTTCAACTCGCACATATGAGCCATACCACAGCCATATCGCAACTGCCAGCACCATCCATACACATACAACAGCATGAGCAGCCAAAGGTGAGCCAGACATCACATGCAACACAGGAAGTGCACCACACATGTACCCACACCACCACACTTGCATGCATGTGTACACCTCTGCCAAGTGTCGCAGTGTTCAGACGGGCATCCATGTCACATCTGCCAATCAGGCTTCCACATACCGCTGTCACATGCATCCATGTTGCATCACTGTTGCACCCTTGTCAAATACACACACATGCACATGTACACAGTGCTGATACATGCAGCCGAAAACAACATAAATGCGTGACATCACGGACATGTCTACTTACATACACATTCATCCAAACATGTGTGCCCACACAACTGCATTTGGCATGCAAGCCTACACACACAAGCACCATCCATGCCTCACACATTCCAGCCCTCGCATGTGTTAGCCCCACGGCCCTGTACACCCCCACCCATACTCGACCCCATACAAACAGATGTGCAACCTGCACACTACTGAAAAATCACCACACGCACTGCTCACAATCAGGATGCATGTACACTTACCGCTCGACTCCAGACGGGTCTGCCTCTCAAGGACCTGGACATGGAGCGCTGGGGATATGCGTTCCAGGACCCTCATCTGTTCTTCCGACAAGTGGCCCCGGCGCCCCTTGGCATTCGCTGCCTTCAAGAGGCGCCGGGCCTTGTTCAGGGGTCCTGGACCTGAAGTCCTCCCAGCGCTTCTTGACATGTTGTAAGTCGCGGACTGCCATCCCCTCCGCGTTGATGGCAGTCACGATGTCAGTCCAGATCCGAGTCCGTTCTTCCTTGTCGGCGCGGGAACTTCCGAAGAGGGCATCATACTGCCCCAGGACATGCTCCACCAGGACACCAACTTCGGTGGCACTGAAGCTGGTGCCCCTCTGCCTCTCTGGCTGGGGGTTGTCAGTGGTCTCAGATGGTGTTTGCCCCAACATGACAACCCCAGAGGCAGGAGTGGGTGGGCAACTGGGTCCTGGGGCTGGGCTGTGGAGCGATGGAATCCCATTCGGGAGTCTTCGGTTCCAGCAGGGGTGGTCACAGCAACAGCACCACTGGCTGATGTGCAAGCAGCAAATGGCAGGGCACGTGGGCAGCAGGCAGTCAGGCAGCAGCAGATGGCAGGTGGGAGCGTGCTCGGGGCTCTGGGGGGCAGTAGTTCGGCCTTCTGGGCAGGAGCGTGGTCTTCCGTGTGCTTAAGCGTGGCCAGCTTGATACGGAGTGATTTGTCACGTGAAAAATCTGCACGTCAGCGTGTAATTCCAGGAAAGGCCCTTAGCGCGTATGCATGGCAGCACGCATATGCGATTTCATTGGACCAAAGGCCCTTAGCGCGTGAGCGCGTCTGTGACGTGACGCGCGCGGGTGTTTCCCTCATTGCACGTGATGACAGAACACACGTGGATTTCCACCAATCGCGTGTGAAAGTTCCCGGCACCCCGGAACACACGTACCCAGGCTAATCGCATGTGGAACTTCCCGCGCACCCCGAAACACACGTACCCAGGCCAATCGCGTGTACGCTCACTCCCCTGCGATCACACGCGATGACACTCGGACGTACAGTCTTACCACGTATCCGAATACAGGAAACCCGTGCACGGCAAAAGACGTGCATAGGCGTCAACGCGTCCGCCCACACGAAGGCAGGCGGAGGCGTCCCCGCACACAGCATAAAAGTGCGCGCAAACAAAAAACGCATATATACAGCTACGATGAATGCCCCATTTGTCGCTGCACTGATCGTGGGACACCGCAGGAGGAGAATAGCCAGGGCACGCATTTTCGCACCACGGACAAGCCTTTTTGGGATGCCTGACGACCAGGTCTACGGCAGGTATAGGTTTCCACCCCATATCATCCTAGACCTGGTCAGGGAGTGGGAAGATGACCTCACATCCCCCACCCTTTGCTCCCAAGCATTGAGCCCCTTGGAGAAGCTGCCCAATGTCCTGCATTTTTTGGCCACTGGGTCATTTCAGCGGACCACTGCCATAGTGGGGGGGTCTCACAGGCCACGCAGTCACGCTGCCTACACCAGGTACTGGCAATCATGACAGCGCGCCCCTCAGTCCGCAGGCACATATACATGCCCAGAACACCCGCAGAAAGGCAGGCCGTTGTCCTGGATTTTTTCAGGGTGGCACACTTCCCCAAAGTGCTCGGTGCCATAGATTGCACCCATGTGGCCCTACGTCCACCTAGGGCCACTGAGCACATCTACCGAAACCGCAAGCACTGGCATTCCATCAATGTACAGGTGGTATGTGATGCAAATAGAATCATCACCTCTGTCTATGCAAACTACCCTGGCTCCACCCATGACAGTTTCATATACAGAATGTCCGCCCTGAGCCGGGCCCTGGAAGCTGGGCAGCATGGTGACACATGGCTCCTGGGTCAGTACAAATGCCCTTGCACATGCATGCAAGTCACACACAGACAAATATCCAAACCCTAATAATCTCAACTATTATCACCTCCCCAGGGGACAGTGCCTACCCTCTGAGCAACCACATGATGACGCCAATCCGGAACCCCACCACACCACCCCAGGTAAGATACAACGCCGCCCATATTGCAACCAGGGGCATAGTGGAGCGCACATTCGGAGTGCTCAAGTCACGTTTCCGCTCCCTTGACCGCTCTGGTGGGCATCTACTCTATGCACCACCAGTAGTGTGCAGGATCATTGTGGCAGCATGTGTCCTGCACAATGTTGCAACACGGCAGGGCGTCCCGGTGGACATGGTGGTGCCCCCACATCCCCAACCACAGGCACAGGCGCTGCCCATGGGAGGGGACAGGGCACGTGGCGAGGAAGCCTGGACCCAGCTTGTGGCCACATTTTTCACCTAAATTCCCACCCCTGCGGAGTGCACACAGGCCTGGCACATACCAGGTGACAATGGATGATGACAAAGAGACAGTCAACTGTCACAACCCTACCACCCTGAGATAGTTGCCATGGAAGTGCCACATCGTCTGCATCCCTAGCTACTTAAACACAAGCTATCCTGTGTGACCAAAAGGCACACATATGACATATGACATGATATGGCCCATACACAAGTATTTCAAGGCGCAATGAGGCAGGGAGGGGGGAACAAGGGAAGACAGACAACGGTACTACTAGGCCAGGTGTCATTGAGATCGTGCAAGTGCAGGGGCAGGGGGAAGAGAAAAGTGCAAGGGGAAGGGTGGGGGGGAGTCCAGTACAGGGGAAGTAGCCCAAAAAAATAATACATAGGTCGGCTGGTGGCAACTGCAAAGGTAAGTGCAGACAAGTGCTGGGAAGGGAGGGCTGTAGGGATAGAGAGACAGTACTGCAGTGCAGGGGTTGCCAGGGAGGCAGTGCAAGTGGAGAGTGGCTGGGCCAGGGACCGAGGTCGGTGAGAGTGGCCCAGTTGCAGCTCCTGTGCAGTTCCAGTGAAGAATTCTGCAAGGGAGAGGCAGAGAGTAAGCAGAAGCAAAGAGGAAGGTCTTGAGGTGCTTCCATAACTGGAGATGGTTCCCCTCAAGTTCTAGTCAGGCAGGAAGTCTGTTCCAGGGGAGGGCCCTGCCGCGGAGAGAAATCTACCGCCAGCTAGTTGCTCTGAGAAGCGGATGACCCTGACATGAAAGGTGTGCATCACACACACCTGCAAAATAGGCCATGGCCATCACTGTCATGTCACTCAAACCCTCCCAAACATCAACATGACATGGCAAGCAATACCCATACACCAACACAGTAATGATAAGGTACACATTGCCATGTCCTAAATGTACAGTGGCATCAGACAATGATGCCTGACCCGGAATCAGATGAAATGACAGACCAACAAAATCTCCCACCCAAAATAAGTCATTTCCAAATGCATTACAACAGTCGTAGACGTAACATAACAATGAATGCCTGTCTACATGCACATTATGCATTGCAAAATCAACACTGCAGCTCATGTGTGCAGTGTCCTACTCCTGCAACACACTGCTCAGCGCACAGCACAGTGAACAGCCATTGTGTGTGATGCACACCCTGAGCATCACATCTAAGTGACAGACCACATCAAACATCAAATTAGGCATGTACTGGATCCATAATCGGTCACAGAACATGTGCTGCAGGGACACAGTGGGCACCAGAAGGCAAACAGTGTATACGTGGATATGCAAGGGTGGGAGTACATGTAGTGCATCAGAGTGCAAGTGTGTGGTTCTGCAAGGACATGCACTCCACATATGCTTGTGCACTCAAGTGACCATCAGTGTTCCCTACACATCACATGTGAACATTCACCATGTGTACACCCCAGCATGTCAAACCACAACTATCCCCTCGCACCTGAAAGGAAAACACAACACATGAACAGGCATTGATCAGCAGAACACAACATGTACATAGGATACCACCATTACAATGTAAGAGTTCCCATCACACTGCAGGGCAAGGCAACTATCAACAACAACCCCCCCTCACAAATGACCATGACCCACTGAACAACTGCACCTGGGTCATGGAGCCTCCAACCCTCAATTCCTCCTGGCCACAGGATCACCTTTACCCTTCGTCACCATCTCCCACCTTGTGTGTAAAAAGATGCCTGAACCCTCAGAATCCACACTCAAATTACAAAATCACAAAATCCAAGGCATAAAAACGAACCCGAACACCCTCCAGTAGATGACTTGACGTAGCAGTACCTCACAAAGGCCAAGTACTACCACAATGATGCAACAACCAAGGTAGCACAGCAAAACAATGTCACGACAGGATGTGAGACATGTGTGGTACATGACATAGGATGATGCACCATGAATGGATGTGTACTGTCACAGGTCCCCTGTACAGGCGCGGGAGTGTCACGAAACAACCACCCCCACCATGTCCCGGGTGCCTGCAAGGTCAAACTCACACAGGCCCCTGGGACCCTGGTGGGGGAAGGAGGTTCAGGGATATGCAGTCGGGACAGGTGTTGACACACTGGATGACTGGAATGAGTGGCAGGAGAGGGGAGGAGGAATAACACATGAAACTAGGGAATGCACGAAAATGTACAACCTGCATGAACACATACACAATCCAAACAAACTTGGACATCATCGTCATGGCCTTCTGTAGTCCAGGCTCAGGAGTGGTACGAACCAACCACCCCCTCTAGGGTTTTGGCGCCTGCAAGTTCGGGGCTTACACAGGCATCCGCAACCCCAGCGGGGAAAGAGGGTCAGGGAACGTTGCTTGGATAGGTACGGGAAGCAGGAACACCGGGTAGAGGGTACAGGTTTCAAAATTGCATAGGATCACAGGTGATTAGGGAGAAAAACATACCAAATTGAACCACACATACATCCATGCATCAGTACACTCCCCAGAAAGCCTATGCAGAGCAGTTCGAAAGAAAAACAACAAGACACTTAGCTCTGGTTTTGAGTGCTGGCCTCCTGCCTGCGCACTCTCAGGTCAGGTTACAGGAGCACTGCAATGCTGCAAAGAGAGCCACATTCAACAACCTGTACGTGCCAATTACACAAAAACACAACACCAAACATGCCCCATAGCAACAAACTACTCTACAAACAGACAATCTGGGGTCGATGCTTCGTACCCATACATAACATCACCCCTGTGATGGGTCATACACAGTCAATGCAGTAAGTCAGCCGCTGGTGGGTGCGTGGCAAATGGAACACCAATGTGTCACAATTCACACAACATGCAATGTTCCCTGGGTAAGCAGACAGACCCATGTAGCAAGCCATGACTACAGAGCAAGTTGCGTACCACCATGACCGAAACAAAGTTGGCAGTGCATTTATCATAAAGTACATGGAAAAGACATGCACTGCACCCGAGTATGTCCCTTGCTGTATGTCCCTGTGAGCTGCCCCTTTCCATGTCTCGGAAGGCTACATGGTTGATACAAGTGCCTCAATGGACCTTGGTGTACCGGAGGGTATGTACCACTGCCCCTGCATGTGTCCCAGACAACCCTACTATCAACAGCCATCAGTCCACAAACACATCTGAGCTGCATTGTGTGCTTCAACACCAATATTCGTCTAAGCTCACCCTCAGTGCTGTGACTAAGCCTGCATGTGCAACTCGCCTGGTGCAAGCTTTGCTGTGTTGTGGCCCCCCTGTGATGCTCACCTTGCCTGGAGTTCCTTGGAACATGTCAGCAGTTCTAGGATGTGGGTCTGCAATCACTGTGCCTCTGCTTGTACACACATGTGCATGTGGGCACCAACAAACGGGTCCAGAATTCCGTCATCCAATGGGCCATGTCTGCTGGCAAAGGTGCTCTGGAGGCTCATCCCCCTGCAGAAAGGGCATGAAACACATGATTAATGCTTCAAAGTCATCTGTGTGTGTCTCATCAGGCATCTCATTACTTGACCATGTCAGAGAGTCACATCACAAATCACACCATCAGTCCGTCTTTCACATCCAAAGTGTGGAACACTATCTACAGCATGAATTGCAACAAGCACGTGTACAGGAAAGATATGAAACATACTACACAATGCATAGCAATCAATGTACACATTAATCATGACACACCCCATCTAGCAAAAGCTGAACAGTGGACAATAACACCTAAATCATCCCCACTAGGGGTGTCAACACAAGTCACACAGCACCAGACATGCCACAGATATGACAGTCCAAAGCCCTAGTGTAATATTCTGTAACACTGAACCATCCTTGCGAGCCCAATGATAAGGGAGGCAGGAGTGGCATATGTGAGTCAAGGACCTCAAGCAGCAAACACATACACAAGACAACCATGAAGGGCCCAGCTGGAACAGACAGTGGATGCCTTCAAAAGCCACAAAGCACCGCACCGTCACATGAAAGCACAATAGACTAGCAATTTTAAACTAAATCAACTATTAACTAATTACACTAACAATGGAAAACCTACATTACCTATTTAAACTAACTATCAAACAGAAACTTAACTAACTAAACTAAAAGAAAAATCAAAAATGGCCACATACGACCCGGGGGGAAGGGGAGGCACCCAGGAGGGGGGAGGTACATGGTGCTGCTCAACATCCACATGCGATGATGCTGAGCCAATAAAAAAAATCCTCCATGGGCTCAACGCCTGCACAGCCCGACCTATGTGGGAGATAGATGGTCGTCCGAGTCTGGCTCATCCTGGAAAGGAGGACGTGGCACAGTAGCCTGGCCACGCCTAGCCGCAGCTTGCCCCTCGTCGGCAGCAAGTCTGCCGGACGGGTGAGCCTGGTTCTGTGTGGCGATGTGACATAGGTCTGCATGCAGAACCTCACGTGATACACGTTCTTCCTCTTGCAAGGTAGCACGTGTAACACAGAGTTCCTCCTGCAAGGCCTGGCTGGACAACCGCTGCAACTCCTGGCAAGCCTGTAGCTCAGCTGAGATGGTACGCTCAAGCTGTGCAAACCTCTCCTCTGCCTGCTGCCTCTGGGACATCATAAGGACACCCAGAGTGGATCTGAGGATAAGCATACTCCTCCCTCAGGGCATCCATGGGCGCCTCTGCGTGAGCAGCAATTGCTTGACGCAGAGACATTTCAGCCTGGCGTGCCCTGTCTGAGGCCGCCATGCCCAGCCTGAGCGAGCGGGCCGTGGCCCTTGCCGCCTGCTGCTGGAGAAGCACCTGCCTAGCAGGGGGGAGCACAGAACGGGCCACACGCTCCATGCTCTCAGCGATGTTCTCCATTGCTGCCCCCTGCCGTTCGGAATTGGCAGTCATGTCTTGCTCCCACTCAGTACACAGCGGTTGCGCGCGGCGACCGCGTTGCCGGGCTTGACCCCTGCGGGACCCAAGGACCGGGGGTCCTCGCTGTGTTGGCACCGCCTACGGCTGCACGACTACATGCCCCCGTCGACGTGATGTCCCAGGCACATCAGTGACTGGTGTGGAGGGTGACCCTGCGTCCCGATCCACCACGGGTGGAGGAACCAAGACTGTCTGATCCCTCAGTGCAGGTGTTGCAGACAGAGGAGTGTCCACATCAGAATCATTCACCCCTGACACATGGACTTGATGCTCATCCAACTCAACATGGACGTCAGAGTCGTCATCAAGGCTGGACTCATAGGCAGCCAGAGACAAGATGGACTGCAGCACTTGGGGTTTTTCGTGGCCTACCACCCCACGACCCCCACTAGTGCCGGGTTGATGTGGTGTTACCAACCCTGTGTCTGGCATGACAACACCATCCTCCGCCTCCATTGCGTCATCACCTGAAAAATAGAGAGAAAAAAGGTCACTACACATGTCAGAAGCACACGACACACACACACACCGACAGCAAAGGCATCGGGCAGACATGTGACACACAACATATGACCTGGCATACATGCTGGGTCTACTTTGAATAGCTTCTGTGATCAGACCTGTTGAAAGGTGGCAGTTTCCATGGAAGTGGGTCTATGCAGTGCAGAAAATGTGTACGCCACTCACTACCTACATGTACAAGCACTCCATGGTGTGTGCCAGGAAATGTGAAGGCAGTGCAATGTCAAATTCACACATCACGTGCATTGTGCATTCAATGTGTACCATGTCTAGAAGCCAAGCACCCCTCCACCCCAGTACCAAAGCAGGGATGCCTAGCATGGTATCAAAAGGCTGACCATACACCTGTGTATTGACAGGCAGTGTTGACTGGCATCAACAGCTTAATGTGATTAAAATTACAACACTGCAAATGATGCTGGGACAGTGGGCAGGACACATGATGAAAACTCCGGAGGCCGTCCACGTGTGAAGAAGACACAACAAGAGTTGGACAGAGTCATTGGCCATTGAACAGGCTGAGGCCTGTGAGCCACACAGATTGTCAGAGCCTAAACATGTGTGCAATGCAGGACTGAGCCACAGTTGACATGGGGAGGCCGATGAGATGGCAGGCAATGTATGTAACCAAGGACTCATATTACAGTGATCATCCAGTCAAGGACACATAGGGGCATGCGTGCAATGCACATGGAGCATGAATGGGCACTCATGTCCCTGCGGGACATCTGACCCATGCACAGTACAAGTGAGATACCCTGCATCGAGTACTAAGGCTGTACCACATGGCATATGTCTGGCAGTTTCTACGCTGGAAGTTAGCATCTACACAGGACACATGAACAAGAAACTAAACATTGGCAAGATTGAAGCAGACCAGTGCAAAGGTGGAACTGGGGTGCAGAGTGGCGGAGGAGGGGCAAGGGAGCATGCCCACATGGAGTCCCGCATGCAGGCAGAAGAGACATGCATGACGGAAGCATTGCATTACTTACACATCAGAACCATGTACACGTCACATGTAGCAGCAATCATGCACAACACATCCCACAAGTGAAATACACACGACCTCAACAAACACGCATCAACTCTCACTGGACTGGGCATCAAAGTCCAGCATCTCTCCCACTCCTTCGACCAATTCAGGTGGTATGAACTCCGCAACGAGAGCCTCATGCGGAGTGAGTTCTTCCTCCTCTGGTGCAGGCCCACCGCCAGTCACCAGAGTCAAGTTGTAATTTGAGGCACGCTTAGCCTTAGTGCTGCGCTTGATGTCATTCCAACGCTTTTTGCACTCCTGCGCCGTGCGCACCTCATGGCCGAATGAACTGACATGTTCCGCAACATGCTTCCAGTGGGTGTCACGTTGGCAGCCGTAGTCTGACTATTGGCACCCACTAGCATGTCACGGCTGTGGCCCCGCACGTAGTCCACGAGGAAGTCCAGTTCCTGCTTACAGAAAGGCTTCTTCCTCGACGTGCAGGAGGTCGTGGCTGTGTGTGGGGTCCCAGCCTGTGCTGCAGGTGCAACCTTCCTCCTCTTGGACTGTGGCGCAGACCCTGGCTGGCTAATGCCGCCCTGACCAGTATGGCCAGTGGGTTCGGTGGATTGAGCCAAGGGAGTGGCAGGTGGAGGGATGACCAAAGGCCTGACTTGTGTCAGTGGCAGCTGGGTGCCCACTAATGGACCCTGCGCAGCAACATCAGCTGTGGCAGGGTCATTGACCGCAACGGTCCTGGTTGGCAGACTCACAACCAGGGTGCTGTTGGGTGCATCTGCCCCTGCACTTGCCAACACCCGGCTGTTGGGGGCAGCAGATGACATGACTGCCCCAGGGACACGTGTCTTGGTCTGAGCAGCCCGGCGTGCCCCTATGGTTCCCCCCCTGGCCTGTTGGAGATCTACCAAGGGCTCTTCAAGTGCCAACGCAGCCTGTGCTGGCAGACCCTGAGCCTGGGTGGCGGTGTCCACAGCTGCACCTGCAGCTACCACTACCCTTGGGCCTGGTGGCAGTCGATGGAACAGACTGCCGGGTCGTACGGGTGCCAGTGCCAGATGCAGGAGCTGCATCCCCCGGAACCACAGGGGGTGGTGGCATGGCTGCACCGACACATGGCACAACATTGTGCTCAAGTGGCGCACCCCTGCCTCTTCCCCCTCTGTGGCTGCCCTGGACACCCTGGAGTCCCCCTACTCCCTCGTCACCACAGCCACGTCCCCGACCACGCCCGCCACGAGGAGGACACCCAGCTGAGGCGCCCCTCACCTTTGGTGCCCTCCCAACAATGGCACAGATGTAGTAGTGCTGGCACAGATGGAGTGGTGCCAATGGGAGGTGTACACCACAATTGACCTGGGCAATTGGGGTGAAGGGGGTGGGAAGCAAAATGTTAACAGCCTCCCTGCACCTGCAAGGCTGTATGTGACCCCGGTGATGTGGTGACTGTTAGGCAGAAACCTGTGCAGTTCCCTCTGGGACCACTGCAAAAGATTTAGGACTACAGGTGTTGGGCGGTGAACCCACTTGGTAGCAGTCTGTACCACACAGATTCACTTGGTAGCTGTGGCTGAGCAGTCAGACTTCCCTCAAGAAGAGTTGAGCAGTATGTGGAGTATACAAAATAGGGCAATCCTTCACAGCAAGACAAGTAAACACGCAACGAGGCTTAGTGTAAAGATATTACGGTATTTATTTATAATGAAACATCTATGGAAAACACTAAGGCAAATCACGACAAACAAATCAAACACAATTACTCTACGATGTAGAAAACGATCAATCCCCCTAGCAATATATCGACAACTCTAGGTTCTACCTGTACCACTTATTTTCAGACAGAGGTGTTTACCTCAACCTAGATGACACTCGAATATTAGTTAGGATGGGAGAGAAAAAGATAGGCAGGTTACGAAATCAACACAGTTCAATCCTACGCGGATAAAATGCAAGGCAAGAAGGCAAGAATCACAATAGATCATAAAGTTCAGAGGCCAGGCCCACTCGGAGAGAGGCAAGGCGCGATGTCCCAAAAAGTCTCTAATGGAGATGCATTCAAGTCTTCATAGCAAATTGATATCGGCAGATTGAACCAGTTCAGAACAAAGAATGAGAAAAGCTTGGAGGCGACCCAACGGAACGGAGAGGATTAAGACACCTCACTCGAACCGATAGAAAGGGAAGCCAGGCGGACACGGTACCTTGTTGTGGAGGGCAGCTCCGGCGGGGGCAGTTGTTCCTGGTGATGGATGCACGTCGGGTCTTTGCCAAGAGTAGAGATGATCTCGTCATCGAAGAAAAGTGAAGTCCGGTGCACCACCAGGGAAGAGACCAGCCGTGGAGTGCTCCGTCACAAGGCACCACCTTTTGGTCACGGTTCAAGGGTAGTGGCTATCCGGTTGCCGGGGTGCGCTGCACGGGCAATTCGACCACTGCGTCCTGAGGCGAATAAAAAGCAAAGGGGACTGGTTGTTCCCACCAGTCAGGGGAAGAGACTCTCCGGCAGGGAGATCTCCTCTGTCGTCGGGAAGTGGTGAGTCGGTTCCGCAGGGCTCCACCGGAGGTGTCGTCGTGCAGGTCGGCTCAGCGTTACCCTCGTCGGATTCTTAGGTCCTGTGGCGACTTCTGAAGATCCAGTCCCAAAAGCCCTGCTTTTATGCAGAAAACCCCCATTCATTCAGCCTAGCTGTCAATCAACACATGCTAAGTGGTGAGCGGGAAGGCTCACCACCTGGGCCAATCACTCCAGAGTGCGACCGGAGTTGGCAAGGCAACTCGGTCCAGGGTGCCTAAACCCCCTCCCACACCCCTGTGGTAACCCAGACAGAATGGCACCACTTTGGAGGGTCTCTGTACAGAGCCCGCCAAAAGTGGAACAAAGGGTTCAACCTTTGGTTTAGGAGTCACAGAGACGAACACAGACGCCATTTTAAAAACCGAGTTCTGGCAGAAAATACCATCCGGTAAACTTATTTAAGATAAGTAGACCGGTGGTACATTAGAGATTAACGAGGAAAAGTATCAATCTCCAACAATGGGACGAATCCCATAGGGTTATGACCGGGGTCGAACATAACAAGTAGTTTCCACTGCCACCAGCCAAAACTCGACGAGGGGGGACGGGACAGTGCCCCCTCGAGTAACAGATCCAGGAGTAATCGAATTACCCCTACTAGTACGTCCACAATAAGATGGTTGGTACTAGACCTGTTAGTAAATTTAGGTCTAGTAAAGCCAATGGTGACTTTACATGCCCGGGGAGACGGTAGTCAGTCCACGGGTATGGAGTCTATGGTGGGGGAGCCGCTAGGACGCCCCCATGTTACGGCACGTAGGGTGCGGTGTAACACACATAGAAAAACATATGAGACCCTATGGAGTATAAGACCCCATAGCACATAGAACACATTGGCCCTCATTACGACCCTGGCGGAAATCGCGGTGCTAAAAGCACCGCGGAGCACGGCGGAAAGCTGCCGATAGCGCCATGGAGGTTGGCGGATTTTCCGCCCCATGCCGACCTTGGCGGGGCGGTAAATCCCCATTCCCCATTTTACCCTTCCCCATTCCCATTTTTGCCCCATAGGGTATAATGGTAGTGGGGAAGGCGTTAATTGCGCCACCGCAAAATACGGTGGCGTAATTAACATCAAGGTCCCGTAGCGCCATGGATTTCTCCGCCCGGAAAAACCAGGCGGAAAACGTTCCATGGCGCTACGGGAACTCGTAGTAGGGCGGACGGGTCCGCCGCGAATAACGCTGGCGTAAACCCACTCCGCCAGGGTCGTAATGAGGGCCATTGACATTTGAAGGAATTACACACATACATGTCCAAGAGTGGGAGAAAAGAGTCTCACTCTTGGCAGGATGGAAAAAAACAAACTCCCGAAATCCAGCAAAGCTGCTGGGGGACTCACTAGGTTAGGAAATTCAGCCTAAACAGAGAATTCTCCCTAACAGTGACGGGTCACGCAACGCTCAGGCACCCCAAAACTGCAGTAAAACCGTGCACGCAAACCTGCAGCCTACGTGCGTGGATTCAACCTCCCGCAGTACGCGGTGGCACCCAGTAACACGAATAACGCGTACGCGTGGGACACGCAGGCTACTATGACATCGAAAATGGGTGCGATACACAGGGGCACCCGCAGTGGGAAAAAGAGCGTGTGCAACTCACCGTCTGACTAGCGCGATGCAGAAAAACACGCGTAGCCAATACCCCCGCCAAAAGAAGAGATACGTCCTTGATATCTGTGAAGTTGTGATGGTGCGCGAAACAACAGGAAGCAGCAACACACGTCGGTCTCCACGAAAGGCACGTACAGCGAACTGCTGGGCCCGCTCACCTTTAACCCGTGCTGAGGGAAACGCACACGCGCGTCACGTCACTTACGCGCATAGGCCCTTTCCTCGTATTACACGCGGACGTGCAGTTTTCCACGCGCGCTTACGCGCATGGGCCCTTTCCTCGTATTACACGCGGACGTGCAGTTTTCCACGTGCGCTTACGCGCATGGGCCCTTTCCTCGTATTGCACGCGGACGTGCAGTTTTTCACGCGCGCTTACGCGCTTTGGCCCTTTCCTCGTATTACACGCGGACGTGCAGTTTTTCACGCGCGCTGAAATGCCCATGCATGTCTGTACGCGTCACGTCACAGAGGCGCTTGAGGGGCCTTCTGTCCAATGAAAATGCGTATGCGTGCAGACGCACTTACGCGCTAAGGGCCTTTCCTCGAATTACACGCTGACATGCAGATTTTTCACGTGCCAAATCACTCCGTATCAAGCTGACCACGTGTAAGCACACGGAAGATCACGCTCCTGCCCAGAAGACCGAACTACTGCCTCCCAGAGCCCTGAGCACGCTCCCACCTGCCATCTGCTGCTGCCTGACTGCCTGCTGCCCACGTGCCCTGCCATTTGCTGCCTGCACATCAGCCAGGGGTGCTGTTGCTGTGACCACCCCTGCTGGAACCGAAGACTCCCGACTGGGATTCCATCGCTTCACAGCCCAGCCCCAGGACCCAGTTGCCCACCCACTCCTGCCTCTGGGGTTGTCATGTCGGGGCAAACACTATCTGAGACCACTGACAACCCCCGGCCAGAGAGGCAGAGGGGCACCAGCTTCAGTGCCACCGAAGTTGGTGTCCTGGTGGAGCAAGTCCTGGGGCAGTATGATGCCCTCTTCGGAAGTTCCCGCGCCGACAAGGAAGGACGGACTCGGATCTGGACTGACATCGTGACTGCCATCAACGCGGAGGGGGTGGCAGTCTGCGACTTACAACATGTCAAGAAGCGCTGGGAGGACTTCAGGTCCAGGACCCTGAACAAGGCCCGGCGCCTCTTGAAGGCAGCGGATGCCAAGGGGTGCCGGGGCCACTTGTCGGAAGAACAGATGAGGGTCCTGGAACGCATAACCCCAGCGCTCCACGTCCAGGTCCTTGAGAGGCAGACCCGTCTGGAGTCGAGCGGTAAGTGTACATGCATCCTGATTGTGAGCAGTGCGTGTGGTGATTTTTCAGTAGTGTGCAGGTTGCACATCTGTTTGTATGGGGTCGAGTATGGGTGGGGGTGTACAGGGCCGTGGGGCTAACACATGCGAGGGCTGGAATGTGTGAGACATGGATGATGCTTGTGTGTGTAGGCTTGCATGCCAAATGCAGTTGTGTGGGCACACATGTTTGGATGAATGTGTATGTAAGTAGACATGTCCGTGATGTCACGCATGTATGTTGTTTTCGGCTGCATGTATCAGCACTGTGTACATGTGGATGTGTGTGTATTTGACAAGGGTGCAACAGTGATGCAACATGGATGCATGTGACAGCGGTATGTGGAAGCCTGATTGGCAGATGTGACATGGATGCCCGTCTGAACACTGCGACACTTGGCAGAGGTGTACACATGCATGCAAGTGTGGTGGTGTGTGTACATGTGTGGTGCACTTCCTGTGTTGCATGTGATGTCTGGCTCACCTTTGGCTGCTCATGCTGTTGTATGTGTATGGATGGTGCTGGCAGTTGCGATATGGCTGTGGTATGGCTCATGTGTGCGAGTTGAAATGACATGTGTGTTGGGGATTATGATGACATGTCTGAGGTTTGCCAATGCCACTCATGTACAACTGTCATGTGTGTATGTGTCCATTGTACAGTGCCCTGATGCCTGTGTTTTGTTTCTCCCTGTCTGCAGCGTCAACTGATGAAGAGGGCGGAGAAGGTGCTGTGGAGCACAGCGGCGGGGATCCCACCGCCAGCCGGAGACGCAAGGCCCGGCTCCCCTCCCATGTTGTCATCTCGTCGGGGAGGGAGGAGTCCGGTGCCGCGTCCTAGGCCGCAGCTGCTGGGGGGAGGTCCAAGAGGCGGAGGTTGGAGTTGGACTCCTCGGCAGCAGAAGGGGCAGCTGGGACCCCACAGGGCCCAACAGGGGAAGATGGCACGGAGTCATCCAGGTTGGTGGGGGGTTTGGTGGAGGAGGAGGCCGTGCAAGCACCAGAGTCGGGGTCTGGAGGTGGGGATCCCACTGGTGCTAGTGGTGCAGTGCAGGACCAGGGACAGGAGGCAGCACAGGCCGCCGCGGAGGTGCCTGTGTGCAATCCTGTCCCTGATCCTGTCCCTGCATCATCTTGCACCAGCAGGGATGCCTACGTCCAGACCCGTTTTCAGGCAGGGGATGAGCTCACGTCAACTGGCCTTCCTCTGCCTGCGGACGTGGCTATCCGGGTCCGGGTTGAGCCTGTCCTGACTGGTGTGGTGTTGCGTCAACGGGCCATGCGAGGTGACCTGCAGTCTTTTCATGAGGAGACTGCACGTCATCTCGAATGGCTCGTTGACCACGTCAGCCTGCTGGGACAGGTCACCCAGGCCGGATTCCTCCGTCTGATGGGGCTTGCTACGACCCCCTCCTCAACTGGACCCCCTACGTGCCAGTCATCCTCCGTGCCATCTTCCTACCCATCAGTCACCTGGGTGCCCTGTGGAGCTGCCTCTGACGGTGCGGCCAGGCTGGTGGAGGAGGCATCCCTGCCACAGTCGGGAGTCGGACGTCCAGCAGGGGTGGCCACATCTACGACTGCAACCCAGCCGGTGGAGGATGTGCAGGCAGCAGGAGGCAGTGCACGGGCAGAGGCACAGCAGCAGCAGCAACGTGGTGGGAGCCATGAAGGCTCGGGGCCTTCAACATTGGAGGGGCAGGCATCGGCCGGAGGGCAGGAGGACCCAGGACAGAGAGTGTCTTCCGTGTGGCAGCGGTTGGGCCACGCCATAGATGCGGAGCGGCAGCGGGCGGAAGAGGCACGGCTCAAAATGGTCAGGGCGGAGAACTCCATGCGGAGGGCCCTGAGGCGGGCCGAGTGCCTCGAGGCAATCCGCAGGGGTTTGGAGGTGGACACGTCGACGGCCCTGCGGACCCTTGGGGCCATGGAGGAGGACTGCCTCCGGGACATTGAGCAGGAGTTCGATGATGCCCTGGCCCGGGGCATCCACAAGTGAGCCATGAAACTAGCCCGCTGCCCTTGTACATAGTTATGTAGGTAGTGGAGGGTTTCATTTTTGTTTTGATTTTATTTGGACCTTTCGGACATTGGCCACATTTTTGTATATAGTTTATTTTATAAGTTAGTGTAGTTAGATAGGTTTCCTTTCTTTTGTTGGGATAATGGACCCTGGCTTGTTCCCATGTACATAGTTCACTGTTGGATTGTATTTTTTGTCACATTTTAACCATGGAGCAATGGCTTTCTTTTTTTATTTCCCATTGGATTTTGTTTTGTGGACATTGACTTTGGACACCATTACTTTGGAATTTTATTTTTTGTTTTGCTTTTTTTCACGGACATGCTTCTTTTAATTTTTGTACATTCACATTTCTGTTTCTTCATTTTTGATTCTTTTTATGTTTCCTTTAATACATATTTTTTTTGATGAACTTCAATGTGTGGTATCTCATTGGTTTCATGCATTTCATGATATGGGTTTTGAGATTCACTGACACCCATTGGGTGCATGTGAGGGAAATGTGTTTGTTTCGGAACTTGCAATTGGTGTTCTGTGATGTAATTGCAAATTATGAGTGGGTGGATGCAATACTCGGGTGAGTGTTTTGCATTTGGAGGCTGACCATAGGGACCAGGGATCTAGATTGTGATGACATGTTGGCTGGGGAACATGAGTTACACATGGGTGGGGGCCTGCTGGCAGGTGCCCCACAGTGCTGGGGGGTGGGGGTGGTGGGGAACATGAGTTGGACATGGGTGGGGGCCTGCTGGCAGGTGCCCCACAGTGCTGGGGGGTGGGGGTGGTGGGGAACATGAGTTGGACATGGGTGGGGGCCTGCTGGCAGGTGCCCCACAGTGCTGGGGGGTGGGGGTGGTGGGGAACATGAGTTGGACATGGGTGGGGGCCTGCTGGCAGGTGCCCCACAGTGCTGGGGGGTGGGGGTGGTGGAGAACATGAGTTGGACATGGGTGGGGGCCTGCTGGCAGGTGCCCCACAGTGCTGGGGGGTGGGGGTGGTGGGAGACATGGGTGGGGGCCTGGTGGAGGCTGCCCCTGCACTGTTGGGGGGGTGGGGGTGGTGGGAGACATGGGAGGGGGCCTGGTGGAGGCTGCCCCTGGTGGCTGGGGGGTGGGGGTGCTGGGAGACATGGGTGGGGGCCTGGTGGAGGCTGCCCCTGCACTGCTGGGGGGTGGGGGTGGTGGGAGACATGGGTGGGGGCCTGGTGGATGCTGCCCCTGGTGGCTGGGGGGTGGGGGTGGTGGGAGACATGGGTGGGGGCCCGGTGGAGGCTGCCCCTGGTGGCTGGGGGGTGGGGGTGCTGGGAGACATGGGTGGGGGCCTGGTGGTGGGTGCCCCTGCACTGCTGGGGGGTGGGGGGGTTTTAGACATGGGTGGGGGCCTGGTGGTGGGTGCCCCTGCACTGCTGGGGGGTGGGGGTGGTGGGAGACGTGGGTGGGGGCCTGGTGGAGGGTGCCCCTGCACTGCTGGGGCGTGGGGGTGGTGGGAGACATGGGTGGGGGCCTGGTGGTGGGTGCCCCTGCATTGCTGGGGGGGTGGGGTGGTGGGAGACATGGGTGGGGGCCTGGTGGAGGCTGCCCCTGGTGGCTGGGGGGTGGGGGTGGTGGGAGACATGGGTGGGGGCCTGGTGGAGGCTGCCCCTGGTGGCTGGAGGGTGAGGGTGCTGGGAGACATGGGTGGGAGCCTGGTGGTGGGTGCCCCTGCACTGCTGGAGGGTGGGGGGGTTTTAGACATGGGTGGGGGCCTGGTGGTGGGTGCCCCTGCACTGCTGGGGCGTGGGGGTGGTGGGAGACGTGGGTGGGGGCCTGGTGGAGGGTGCCCTGCACTGCTGGGGGGTGGGGATGGTGGGAGACATGGGTGGGGGCCTGGTGGTGGGTGCCCCTGCACTGCTGGGGGGGTGGGGGTGGTGGGAGACATGGGTGGGGGCCTGGTGGAGGCTGCCCCTGGTGGCTGGGGGGTGGGGGTGGTGGGAGACATGGGTGGGGGCCTGGTGGAGGGTGCCCCACAGTGCTGGGGGATGGGGGTGGTGGGAGACATGGGTGGGGGCCTGGTGGAGGGTGCCCCACAGTGCTGGGGGGTGGGGGTGGTGGGAGACATGGGTGGGGGCCTGGTGGAGGGTGCCCCTGCACTGCTGGGGGGTGGGGGTGGTGGGAGACATGGGTGGGGGCCTGCTGGCAGGTGCCCCACAGTGCTGGGGGGTGGGGGTGGTGGGAGACATGGGTGAGGGCCTGGTGGAGGGTGCCCCTACACTGCTGGGGGTGGGGGTGGTGGGAGTCATGGGTGGGGGCCTGCTGGCAGGTGCCCCACAGTGCTGGGGGGTGGGGGTGGTGGGAGACATGAGTTGGACATGGGTGGGGGCCTGCTGGCAGGTGCCCCACAGTGCTGGGGGGTGGGGGTGGTGGGAGACATGGGTGGGGGCCTGCTGGCAGGTGCCCCACAGTGCTGGGGGGTGGGGGCCATGGGAGACATGGGTGGGGGCCTGGTGGAGGGTGCCCCACAGTGCTGGGGGGTGGGGGTGGTGGGAGACATGGGTTGGACATGGTTGGGGGCCTGCTGCAGGTGCCCCACAGTGCTGGGGGGTGGGGGTGGTGGGAGACATGGGTGGGGGCCTGGTGGAGGGTGCCCCTGCACTGCTGGGGGGTGGGGGTGGTGGGAGACATGGGTGGGGGCCTGCTGGCAGGTGCCCCACAGTGCTGGGGGGTGGGGGTGGTGGGAGACATGGGTGGGGGCCTGGTGGAGGGTGCCCCTGCACTGGTGGGGGGTGGGGGTGGTGGGAGTCATGGGTGGGGGCCTGCTGGCAGGTGCCCCACAGTGCTGGGGGGTGGGGGTGGTGGGAGACATGAGTTGGACATGGGTGGGGGCCTGCTGGCAGGTGCCCCACAGTGCTGGGGGGTGGGGGTGGTGGGAGACATGGGTGGGGGCATGCTGGCAGGTGCCCCACAGTGCTGGGGGGTGGGGGTGGTGGGAGACATGGGTGGGGGCCTGGTGGAGGGTGCCCCACAGTGCTGGGGGGTGGGGGTGGTGGACGACATGAGTTGGACATGGGTGGGGGCCTGCTTGCAGGTGCCCCACAGTGCTGGGGGGTGGGGGTGGTGGGAGACATGGGTGGGGGCCTGGTGGAGGGTGCCCCTGCACTGCTGGGGGGTGGGGTGGTGGGAGACATGCGTGGGGGCCTGGTGGAGGGTGCCCCTGGCGGCTGGGGGTGCAGGGGGACATGCGTTGGTGGGCAGTAGTGCAAGTTGACATGTGGGTTGGCTGGGGGTCATGGCCATGGTGGATGGTGTGCCTGCAGGACATGTGCAGGGTAGGCCCCTGTGGTGTGAGCCACCTGCAGGGGCCGTGGAGGGTGTAGAGGGAACACCTGAGAGGACCCACACGTGCAATTCACGTGTGGTGCTCCCCGCGCACACCTGTAATACACGTACCCTGATGGAATCGCGTGTGGAACTTCCCTGAAATGCGCGTACCCTGCTCGCACGGGCCCAATCGCGTGTGGAACTTCCCGCGCACCCCTGAAATACACGTACCCTGATGGAATCGCGTGTGGAACTTCCCGCGCACCCCTGGAATACACGTACCCTGCTGATGTCACGTGTGAAACTTCCCCCGCACCACGAAATACACGTACCCTGATAAAATTGCGTGTGGAACTTCCCGCGCACCCCTGAAATACACGTGCCCTGCTGATGTTGTGTGTGAAACTTCCCCCGCACCCCAAAATACACGTACCATGATGAAATTGCATGTGGAAATTCCCGCGCACCCCTGAAATACACGTACCCTGCTGCAATCGCGTGTGGCATTTCCCGCGCACCCCTGAGATACGCGTACCGTGCTCGCACGGGCCCAATCGCGTGTGGAATTTCCCGCGCACCCCTGAAATACACGTACCCTGCTGCAATCGCGTGTGGCACTTCCCGCGCACCCCTGAGATACGCGTACCCTGCTCGCACAGGCCCAATCGCGTGTGGAATTTCCCGCGCACCCCTGAAATACACGTACCCTGCTGAAATCACGTGTGGCACTTCCCGCGCACCCCTGAGATACGCGTACCCTGCTCGCACGGGCCCTATCGCTTGTGGAAATTCCCGCGCACCCCTGAAATACACGTACCCTGCTGAAATCGCGTGTGGCACTTCCCGCGCACCCCTGAGATACGCGTACCCTGCAGAAATCGCGTGTGGAACTTCCCGCACACCCATAAAATACGCGTACCCTGCTCGCACGGGGCCAATCGCGTGAGGTACTTCCCGCGCACCCCAGTGATACAGGTAGCCCGCTTGCCGTGCTGGTACAGGGTTAGCGCAGCCCTTTGCGCTGGATTGGGTATATTGATGGCTTTTCCCTGCGCGAGAGGCGTTCTTGGGGGCGTAACTGGCACTGCTGCAGGGTCGCTGCCCCACTGTGCGCCACGGCTGGTTTTGGTGGCTGGAATCCATGAATACGCTGTGCGCGGAAATGGATTTTAGCGCACGCGGATGGCGCAGGGATTCGCACGAGCACACTGTGCGCCAGCCGCGAGCGCCACTTGTGCGCTGAATTCTGTGAATTACCCCCTGAGGCTCTGCCAACCCTCCCTAGTTTCCACTTCAATGTCTGAAGTAAAACTATGACTAAAACGAGATGACCTCATTAACCTATTTTTTTCACCCAAGTCTTCAAAGTACATTTGCAAAACTCAAAAGTCATTATTTAGTCTCACATTGCTTTGCATTCTGATATATTCTGTTCAAGATGGGGAAAACAAAGCTAAAATTATCTTTTTGCTTAGCAAATGACTAAAAGAATGTATATGTTGGAGTATTCTTGAAAGACAAACACACATTCTTTCTACCAACCAGAGCCTGTAAGATATATGTTCTCAAAAGTCTATGTTTCAGACTTCAATCAAATCCCTGCATCACCACTTAACTGAAGAGTGTGACCTTAGGAAAATCATTTTATCCCACTGTAAATTATTTGTGAAAAGTAGAAGTCCTTAGAACTGATTCTGTCCACATTTTATGCTAGAAACAAAATGCATGGAGACCACAACAATGGTAGCAGTGCATGGTATAAATCAACATAACATTACTTAACATATATTGCACATCACAAATGTTGTTTCCTCTTTGGTTTGGATAAATTCTTCTAATGTTGCTTTGCATGAAAGCCTCAGGTCACTTTCTGTTACATACTTTCCTGTGAATTCACACTGATGTCAACACATATTTATATTAGATCCTTGCATATCCTTAGCCACACATGCCCTCACACATCAAAGAACCTGCCCTTTTGGGAGATGATCCAGCAATAGCCTGTCCATTGAGAACATTGTATAGCCAATGATATTTCTACTCCTTTAAAGAATGTAAGTTAATAAACACATGTTTTACATATACACTGGAAAAACACTGTTGCACTCCATTATTTTCTGCAGAAAATGTATAAACACTGATACACACTGATTACATTTTTTGAAAACACTGGAAAAACACCACTGAAATTGACAAAACATAAAAACTGAAAACCAGAAACCCTAGATATGCTTGTTGATCATAAATGATTATTGTTATTTAAAAAGAACGTATTCTGGATTTCAGGTCATTCAAATACATAGGGTTAAGGAGTTAGTTTAGTCCACAACCTGCAGCTTTTCAGATGTCCGGACAACGACTCCCGTGTTCCCTCACTATAGACAGTACTGGGTACGGCTGATGGGAGGTTAGTCCAAAATATCTGACAAACTATAGGCTGATGCCCACTGAACTAGATCAAAGTTTGTTGTAGTGGGAAGCGACCATTTCCATATCTTATCAAAGGTCAAAGTGGTGCGCTTCTTTGCAGTTTGCAACCTATTTGCTGCCTTTGGTCCAACAATTATGTGATATCATTTACGTCATCTAATGTTCATTGTGATTTCCCACGCATGAGCTGCAAATGATTTTAGATAAAGATGGTTTGCTTCAACCTCATTTAAATAATAATTGGTCATTTATAACGCGCTTAATACCCAGAGGTTTCTAAGCACGGACCCGGAGATCAAATCTGTGTTGCCCTGCGTCCTCTTGCTTCCAAGGCAAGCGCATTGCCCCTGAGCTATCCTCCCGAGACAATCAATTGAGTATTCTGCCTGAAGAATCCTACCAAGAGAACCAAGTATGGTATGTCATATTTAGTGTTGCATTAATTTTTTACATTTCATAAAGTTATTCACCTGTTAAGATTTGAAGTCTTGACCGTGGCCCGCCCGTGGATATGTTGTGATGCCACCCATTACTCCTGTTCTAGTCCTGAGAACTCCTTCTGATGCATTACACAATTTGTAAAGAAAGCGCAAATGCCTGTTTTCTTGACATAAATGCACAAACGTATTGTTCCCATCACATATCTTTACTGCTAACATGGAGCAAGGACCACCTGTAATTGAATGCACATGTAGTGTTGAAAAAAAGGGATTTTTATAGGGGCTGTTCCTGAATTTCCACATTAAAACTAGTGAATCCTCTTTGCCAAACATGGTGAAGCAGCTAACATGGAAGCAGAGGAATTCCACCATACAGGAGATGATATGCATTCAACACAGAGAGTGGGGATGTGCAAGAAAATGATGTGGGTGGGTGGATTGGCCGGCTTCAAAGTTATGGCTGTGGGAACCGTGGTGTCCAGTAGAGAGAGAGTTTAGATGTTTGGGTGCTCCCTAATTTTTTGTTAACAGGGGTCAAATCTGTAGGAAGGGAGAGTCTAACGGAGAAACATATAAAGTACAGATTGACTAGCCCTCTCTTAAAGTCCTGTATGTAACACAGGTGAGGGTAAAGGTTACCCTGTCTGTTTCATCAGCAGGTTTAGCGCCTTCTTGGGGGAGTTACTAAAGCAGAATGCAACTTTCCAAAATATAAATCTCTTTCATTATTTTTCATAAAAAACACATTAAAAACATTACAAACATTATCATCTAGTGATCATCAATCACACCATTCAATCACCATGCTCCTATTCTAACAAAGGGGTACTATAACTTGAAAATTCTTCCAGCATAACAATTATTGTAAATATGTGTACAGGACATAGGAAAAAGACATACAATTTTCCCTTATCAGTCGACATATGTTTCGGCCCTTGATGGTGTACCACTTATGTCAACAGTAGTCACTCAAATAGATGTTAGGCCATCTTCAGGACAAAGGTTACTTCTAGAAGATCAATCTTGTTCCCCGTTTGACACAAATTGACAAATCTAAAAACATCTAAAAACATAAATATACATACATTAGTATAAAAGGAGAGATTGTGCTTCCCAATAGAACTTATTGAAGGCGATGACTAGTGTCTACTGTCCTAGACATAAACACAGAACCCACCTGTGGTCCATAAACTGTAATTTGGACTTCTGAGCTTTCTTGGACTCTTGGGTGTGGCAATAGTTTAACATCCAATGTCCGGTTTCCTATATTAATGGGAAAAGAGAGCTGATCAGTATTCTATTTGAACTGATTCAGAAATAAAGTGCCTCTAGTTAGCAGGAAAAACTTACAAGGAAGACATGTCTCTCTGTATGTCTTCTGATCTGGTCTTAATTATTCCAGAATCAACAGTAGTCCAGTTATTAGCATGTAGGCTTAACTGTTAGAGCCAGCAAAGACGAGTGTTCCAATGGCTGGCATTCTGCCTAGATGTAAAGAAGGCCAAATTAATTAATGAATATCTTACTGAACCTGATTTACAGATTCAAAACAATTACAAAAAAGTTTTTTTAACTGCTTTTATTTGATATTAACTAAGCATGAGGAGAGGGGAAGGGGGGGCATGAGGTGTGTCATGTGCACCTATTAGCCGATTATTTAATTGGTGTACTGCACCTTTAATAGCATTCATTTTCTTTACAAACTGAACATGCTGTTAAGTTTATATAGCATCAGTTGTGTACTTTTGTCCAATTCAATTTTGTATAAGAAGGCCAAACATTGTAAAATATACTGTAAAAAACAGGAGCCGCATTTCATTATATTAGCTTAAAGATGGCATATATTGCCTAAATTAAATGTTATGCGCATTTGTGTCACACAGATTCTTATATGGCGTTCTCTTGAACAATAACACATGTCATATTGTTCGCACCTGTTAAAAATTACTAAAGTGCACAGCCTCACTTCAACGACCGCCGATGATACAATGGGCCTCATTACAACACCGGCGCTAAACCATGGCGCTATTAGCACCATGGTTGGTGCCGGTGTTATAATGGGTCCGCCATGTCCCGGGAGGATAGCTCAGCGGCAGCGTGCGCGTCTTGGAAGCAAGACGACACGAAGCAACAACAGGTTCGATCCCCGGGTCCGCGCTTAGAAACCTCTGGGTGTTTAAGCGCGTTATAAATACGTAACTAAGATAAAAAAAAAATACGCAACTAAGAAAAACAAACAATTCCTGTAACAGCGCCTCGATGCCTGCGGGCTGTGTGAGCGCTTTATAAATTTAAAAATAAAATAAAATGGTTCAATGGGGAATTATAACCCCATTCCAAGGTTGGCGGGGCGGTAATTCCCCATTGAACCATGGCCCTTCCCCATTCCCATTTTCGCCCCATAGGGCTCTATGGGACTGGGGAAGGCGCTAAGTACGGTACCGCAAATTGCGGTACCGTACTTAGCACCAAGGTCCCTTTGCGGGTCACTACTTTAACAGCTGGTGTAGACCAGCCGTTAAGGTCGGGTCCCGCAAGGGGACCTCGTAGTAAGGCGCTACGGCGCTGTTAAACACTTAGCGCCAGGGTCGTAATGAGGTCCAATTTTCGCGTTTGTTATTCAAAGCTAGTTAAGTAGCATTCTGTTACACGGGCGCGTTCGTTGCTTACCTTAGTCAGTAACGTGCTTGCATCGGATTAAAGCCGCATTGCTTCTCTCACCGGCAGCAACTCATACTTGTCAGATTTTGCGTATTTAAAAATGTCACATGATTCGTGAAACATCACGTGACATCCCCTAACGTTGATTGTATGAATGTACGCTAATACAGGGATGATGGTACATGTAGTTTTTCTTGTTTTACAGAGATCCACTATGTTTTTTTATTTTATTTTATGTTTTTTAAAGAAAACCAAGTGCGGTCTACTCATATTGGAGGCTCCAGCGGATGCCATATAGCATCTAAAAGGTGTGCATCATGGATTTGAAAAACACGGAACGCCCAAGTTAGGCGATCTGACTATAGTGCTTCTTTAATCAAAAATTCAACTTAACTAGTTATTATAGGAAGCTGGTTTCAAAGGCTGCCCGAATAAGGAGGTTATTATTTCGGCCGATCTGTGCAAAATAACTGAATATTCACATAAATTGTACTCCTCGTCATTATAGTTAGCAGTATACCGTGATAAGGGTATTATTCAATAAATGTAGAGAAAGACATCTACAAGGGCATGTAGAGAACCCGCATAATGGAGTTGTTTTCATCAACCTTTACCCTCACCTGTGTTACATACAGGACTTTAAGAGAGGGGTAGTCAATATGTACTTTATATGTTTCTCCAGTAGAGAGAGAGGGCATAGCTTAGCTTTGTTCAAGGCAAAGCCATCAGCTAGCCATTGCAGCACTCACAATTCTTGGCAAGGGAAAGTCACTGAGAGTGTGAAGCAGCAGGTCAGATTTCAGCTTTCTTGATGTGTGAAATGTGTCATATGCACACACTCAGGAACTGAATCTGGACAGCTTTAAGAGCCCTTTCACCATAGCTTCACCCACCAGGCTCTCTTTCATTTAACTCCACTCCCGCCCTATGAGCCACACTTTGGAGATGGCTATAGTCCTGTCATTGTCCCAAAGAACCTCCCAGTAGACTACTGTCTCGGGAGGATAGTTCAGGGGCAACGTTCTCACCTTGGAAACAAGAGTAAACAGAGCAACAAAGGTTGTTAATACCCTCTGGGTATTAAGTGTGTTATAAATAACCTATCATATCGTATCATATCACACTCAGCAGCAAAAAATTAAGTTTGCTAGACTCTGAAAATCTCGCAGACACATTGCTCCCTCATGATAACCGAACCCTCTTTGAAACTCAAATACCTGAGAATTTCAGAATCTTGTTGAAAAACCAGAAAAATAAGAACAGAGGACGACTGTTGTAGATCCGCCCAGAGGAACTCAAATCTTAAGATATCACTTGTGCAACCAACCTAAAACTTCTGTGACCAGCTTACTGTAAAACCCATCATCATTGCTAACTGTACCTGCATTGCTGGTTATGGTGACCACTATGGCAAACTGATTTGACTAAGTCTCTGTGTTTGGAGACTTAAACCCCTGCATCAATGAAGAATGTAACAATTAAGCCTTTGACCTTCTGCACATCATGGATCATTGAGAGTCACTGTTGCCTCAACCGAGCAAAACGTGAAATCCTCCTGTGTGGTTCAGCAGTGTCACCTGTCTTGTTTACACTTTGTATAGCTCTGCAGACAACAAGGTCTGGGCCACAAGTTCATCAAGCCTTTTTGAACGAAAGTACAAATCAGTTAAAAAATTGAGTATAATACTTGAGTAACATTACTAGTTGGGTGTTAGCACCCTCCCCATGGACATGGGGAGGGTGCTAACAACGGGCCCGTTAATAACAGGCCCATTGTTAGCACCCCGGTCTGCTTGCAGGACCCGATAAGGACACCTGGTTTTACCAGGCGGCCTTAGTGGGTCCCGCGAGGAGACCTCGTAATAGGGCGGTAAGGGGTTGATGGCTTCAGCCCCTTTACCGGGGCCGTTAACCCCTTACCGCCCAACTCGTAATGACCCCCTATGTTTCTTTTTCTATCCACTATTAGACAAGCGGCCCACCAGCGCTGACTAGGGATAGCACCCCACAGAGTTAGGGACAGTTAGAACCTTCTCTGTCCCTCTTTGTAACCTCCTATTCTGTCGCTTGCTGGCAGGACCAGACACATCTTGTTGTTCCCTGTAGATTACACAATAAGCTATTCATGGCACTCTACACTACAACAAGTGAGCATTGACCTAATTTTCACTCTTTCCTCTGAGACATGTAGGATCATCTATGAACATTATATATGCTTGTTGGTGCATTGATGCTAGGGTTTGTCTGCCCACCCCTTGTTAACTCTTTTCTAGATTGCCCAACATAATACAGGCCACAAGGGCAGTTGATGGTATAAATGACTTTTTCAGTATCACATGTAGCAAAATCATTCAACATTACCTTAGCCACAGTTTGTGGATGTAAAATCAGCTTGCCTTTGCAATGTAGGCAAGGGAAAGTGTCTGCCCGTTTTAGTATTGTCATTTGTTGGGATGCACTTACAGCGTCTCAGCTAGGCAAAAAGGTTCAAGGGCAGAAAAAACCTATTAGTAAGAACCATAGTATGAGAAGTTTGAGTTTTGTGCAGTAGAAGGCACATGTATCATTAGTAGTTCATTTTGTCACCCATTAGATAATCCATATAGCCACACAGAACGAGCAACAAATGCATTAATGTTGCAGTTGCAGAGGTTATAGATAGGGCAGTGTGTTCTAGGCCCTGTGTTCAGAAGTAGCACACAAATGTACATTTCCAGTGAGGGGCAAGGAGGAAGCTGAAGTAGGTGGGATATGCAGTCAGAAAGGTATTGTGGTAAGAGCGAGGTCAGCTGGTCGACATGGGAAGAGTGCCGCCGTATTGGATTTTAAGGCCTAGTATAAAATGAACAGAATGAAGGCCCTGATGTGGAGCTGGGGCTCTGTTTAGCTCAGTCCCAAGACAAACCCCCTTTCCATCCCCCAAGAGAGAAGCTGAGGTCAGAGGCACCAGCGCTGCACAGAAATACACTAATTGCATCCAGCTACAAAGACTGAAGGCGATGGGAATGGAATGTTAGCTGTGACTAGGACAGATAGGCATGCGTCCTTTGAAGGACACCATCTATGACCAACACCTCTCCCCTCAAAACAAACCTCAGCTGTGTTTGTTACCTGCCACTTCATTATTTCTATGCTGAGAAAGGTCATGTCATCTGTGGATATCAACCATAGAGTAGAAATTATCCAGGCCATCAGAATCACAAAATGTGATTACTGTAACAGCATGTTTGCTGGCCTTCCAAAAAAGAAGATATTGAAATTACAAGCAATTCAAAATGGAGTGTCTGAAATTGTTTTGGACCTTAGGAACTTTGACCCTATTTCTGTACCCTCCAGAACTCCCATGGCTGCCTAAGAAGTATCAGATCAGTTTCACAGTGCCATATTGCATAAGGAGAGATGTTTGGAACTCTGTGCCCAAGTACATCAGTATGGGGTTTAACAATACTTGCTCCCCCTTAGAGGCAGCTGAAATCCAGAAGAGACTCACCCAACTACTCTACAGATCAAAACATGTTTGCAGGAAGCAGGCTCGGACTGGACTTAGGGCAATAGGCCCATGGCCGAACCAAAAACACAAAATGCTGGCGTGGGACAGGTTTTGGGGTCAAAGTGGGCCACTTTTTTGGCCACTTTGGGCCAGATTGATGAGTTCATTCTCTCTGTGGCTACTAGTTCTGACCAGTGTTGCTGAATAAATAGCCTTTAAAATGCACATTTTGCATCACACTTCATAACAAAAACTCTCCCTTGGTTACTATTCAAACAGTGTCACAAAAGGAATGAATAACCATTTGCAACTGTGGGCCACTTTTTTATTGGTGCCCGAGAGAATGTTATGACCCTGGAAGGAAGAGAATGGCATTCACTGGAGTACAACCGTGGAACTCGCTGATTGGACTTAATACGTCAAACCTCTCACCTGAAATTCTGCAAAGGTCCAAAAACTCTCTTTTACAACAAAGCTGTGCTCCTTGAATGATGGTTTAATCTAGAATGATCTTTCACCACCCCTAGCGTGTCACATTTCTACTCACTTGTTCGTACTTTTGAAATGTTGGTTTGCCAAATGGCTGGAACACAGTGTTCCAAGAGAGATTTTAATGTAATGCATTCGCCATTTTGCCTTCTCCATTCCTCCGTTGCAAACCTGAGAGCTTGGCTCCTGATTAAGGGCACCCCATACTCTGCTGTACTCTGAAGCGTCTTGTCCACAAGCGGAGCATTATACAATAACAAATAACAAATCAAAATGGTGTCTGCCTGTGCCCGACATTGAAGAACGCATTCAGTAAAGGTGCGGAATGTGTGTGATCTCATGATCAGGTGGTCGGTCACCTGTGCCTTGCACTCTCGAGCGTGACTCCTGGGATGAAGGACCAAGATTTCAGCAAAGAATACTTTAGATCTGCGTAACTATGCTCATTTTGATCCACTGTGTTAGAGTTGATTGGTCAGGCAGAATTAATCTTCATGTGTGTTTTCCTGTCATACTTGTAAACTGTAATGGATTTTTATGATAGCCTTGTAAACCAATGAAGAGGCCATTATCGGGAGATAATCACCCACCATCAAAAGGTTAGCAAAGGGACATCACAGACCCTAAGGTCTATAGGTCTTCTAGCACATAGTGATTTTAGCAACAAAGGTATTGGAGCGGTGGTGGTGAAATGAAAAAGTTAGTTTAGTAGTGTGTAAAGCAAATGGACACAACATGTTAATGATATGGTGGTTTATGTTGTAGTATTCAAAAAACAAGGTTGTCTTTATAAGCAAAGCATTTCAAGAGCAAGCTTGGTTGAACTGGAGCAGTTTTAACATGAACATGCATTGGGTGTAAAGTGAACAGTGTCTCTATATTAAAGCGAAAGCTTTTTTTTCTTGGCTCTCACTTTGCTGAGTCAAAATGGATGCAGCCTATCATGTTGGAGTTGCAGTGAAATCATTGTCCTTGCTGTTTCCTGATTGCAGAGACATGCTCTCTGTGTGTCCCCTTGTGTAATCGAAATCAGAATGCTCGCAATGCAACCTGTCACAGTAGCACTAGTTTTTTACTGCATAACTAGCATTCTGATAGACTCAGAGGAGGACAATGATGACTGCCAAGTCCCAATTTAGCAATAAGCCCCTTGCTAGGTGGGCATTACTGGGCATTACCTGAAGCAGTAATGCACCTGCAGCGAGTGGCTTATTGCTATTAGTACCCCGGCCCTTTTGACCAGGGTACTAATAGAATCTTTTCACAACTGGAAGAAAAAAGATGGCTGCCATTGAAGTGTGTCACAGATCGGGAGCGGATGCCAGAAAGGAGAAGGTAATGAGTCCTTTGCTGGACCAGAAAGGAGAAGGTAAGTGGGACGGGAAGGTGGAGGCAGTGATATCTATGGCAAAGGTGGGTGAAGGAATCAGGGGGCACTTATGTTGTTCCCCGGTGGGAGAGATGGTGGCCCCCAGCCCTGAGGAGGCTCAGAGTGGCGGGATTACCATAAGGTATTACCCCTGCTCCGAGCCTCCCCATTGGCTTGGAAGACAAAGCCACACCCCTGTCGGGTAGTAATGTGCATCACCGGGGGGGGGGGGTTACCCAGTGATGGCCGTGGAATGGGTACATAAGGCCATTAGCACCTGTCTAATTTACAGTATTTTCACTGCGTGAATGGGGTGCGTCGCGGTGTCCTGTTCACAGAGCAAAAGACTATTCCAAGATGGCCAATATGGAGAGAGAAGGCATGGGTCTGTACAGAGCCCCTCTACCCTTTCCATGGCTGCTGTCGGAAGCAGAGGGGAAGGTAAGTGGGGTGGAATACAAAAAATAAAAAATAAGGGGACTGAGGTTAGGGGGAAGATGGTGGTGGGGGAGCAGGCCGTCATGCGGCAAGGAACACAGGCTTTCACCATTGGTTCAAGACCATGTTCCTAGCCATCTGATTGGCTGATCCCCTCTACCCCCCGCCCCGATCCCCGGGCCAGGGTGCTAATACGCCTTATTGACTGAAGGAGGAGGTAATTATAGCTCAACCATTCCCGCCCCCAAAATAAGTGTGGGAAGGGCATGCATGTTTAGCAATAATGGAGCATGCAAGGTCTACTTCTTAGCAATAACATAAAATAAAATAATGCATGCTGTATAGGCTGCTCGCCTGCTACTGAAGTGAGAATGAGGAAAATAGCAGAGACCAATGACTGCATTCTTATCATTTCTGGGGTTTAGAGAGGGCAACGAATAACTGTCATTTGCTAACTTGGGTTAAACTATACTAATCCAAACAACAAGGCATCTCATCATTTTAATTCAAATAATGAAGCAGCTGCAGCCGGCCGCGCATTTTTCTAAAGCTTCAGTGTATTGTTCTTCCGGAGGTCTCATGTCATCCTGATACCTTTATGTCCGTTTTGTCAGCAGACTGTTCTTCGGAAATCTCTCTTCCCATAACATGACAAGGTAACATATAGATTTGCCACGGTTTATTTATAATCTGGAAACTGGGACAAAAGCATTAATCACCCGCACAGTCTCCATGAGTGATGTCCCAGGGCCTCTCTGACACAGCAAAGTGCTGTCGAGAGAGAGCGAGACTCGTTTTCTTCGCGCTGGCCCATTTGGAACCTGGAAGAGAGTCTCGCATTTCAACAGCGATGATGAATAATCGTGGGCTAAAGGGCACGCCTGCCCTGTCCTTCACTTCAAGGAGAGTATCGCGAGACTTAAGCCTTTTTCTTAACTGCACGGTTGTCTGCTGGGTGTTTTATAACATGAAATGGCGCTTGCTCTACCTTTATATTTCCATTTTCTGAAGTCTTCAATGAAAATCCGCTGTCTCTGTGAGTTGACCTCATTTGCGAGCACATGGGCCCTTGTCTATCTCATAATTTATCTTTGCAAGATTTATACCCATTTGTGCTGTAGTTCTGCTTCGATCATAACATACGCATCTCGCAGTCTCTCTTACGATTAACACATATGTTCAGGGGTGGACTGGCCTACAGAGAACTCTGGAGATTTCCCGGTAGGCCTTTGCACCGGGGCCTGTTTTGTGTGATATTTCCACATTTTCTCATAGGAAAAGGGTTGGACCTGCTGAAAATCTGTAATTTTGGACCACTTTGAAAATTGTTTCCATGGCCTCTTTTGGTTCCCAGTCCACCCCTATATACGTTCCTGCAACACCTGGAAGGGAGGATTGACATTTCCGTTGTTCTTCTGTATCCTGAAGGCAGGTTGTTGTTTCTTGGAAAAACAGAGAATCTTGCAGCAATAATCCCTTTATTGGGATAGCTGACACAGCATTCCTACCTCTTTGTAATGTCTCTTTAAACACCCCTTCTCCTCTCTGCTCTGCCATTGCTACCGCTACTTAAAGCCAGTGAAATCTTGGCCCCTCTACTGGTATGCGTCTATGATCCTCACCTCTTGAACACATTGACAGAGAGAAACCGCCCTAAGATTCCATCTACATAGCCAATAAGGTAGGGTCACATGCCAGGGGCGTGGGGAAATGTGGTAGATGGTGTGACCCCAGCCCTGGGAAATCTAGTGTCTCCATGGGCAAGCATCAGCCTATGTCTCCTTGGCAATTTTTAGGATTTTGAGCTTGTCAAAGGAAAAAGCCTAAAACACAGTGATGCAGACAGGGATATAGCAAAGAAAGCTGGGCGGATACTACAAAGCCGTAGTTTAGTTTTGGTATTTGTATCACTGACATACATCAGTTGGCCTCGCCATAAGGAATATCCCTGCCTCTGGCTGCCAATTTGCTTTTACTGATAAAATAGACCACGTAAAGTCCATATGCAGGTTTCACAATTATGCATTGTCGTGTCATCGTTCTTGCAGCGTGCTGATGAAATGAATAACCAACAGCATGATGGATGTCTGTCCAACCCCATGACATATATTCCCACGGCACAATCCTGGGGACAAGAAACAGGCGCATTTGGGAATCAATATGTTGTTTTATTAAAATAAAGCTAATGCAAACGTGGTTTGATGCTTTATGTAGGGGATGTCATCACAATATTACACCATCAAAGGCAGCTTGCCTACATAACTGGAAATAACCTGCCTGCTTATTTCTCATTATTTCCCCACACACATACATCCATTTGCATAATCAAATCTCTATTAGTTTAATTCTGAATCACAATACTTGTCTATTCTCAAGTTTCTACTTTTAATTCCAATAATTCTATTCTTCCTAATTTCCAATCCGTATTCTGCCCTTTTCACAACACAGAAACTGCTCTTGTCTCTGTCACTAATTCACTACTTTCTTCCCGTTATCTCTGCTTATTCTTTTAGATCTATCTGCTGCTTTCGATACTGTTGATCATTCTTTGCTACTTTCATCACTCTCTTCTTTTGGGTTCTCATGGTCTGTCCTTTCTTGTTTTCGATCGTGCCCATCCCAGAGGACCTTTTCAGTCTCCTGGGGTGGGTTTACATCTGATACCTTTTCACCTGTTTACAGTGTTCCCCAGGGCTCTCGGCCCTTTCCCTTTTTTCCCTCTACACTTCTTCTCTTGCAGTAGTCATTCAATCACTTTTATGCCGATGACACTCAACTTTTTCTATCCTTTCTTCCTTTATTCCTGAAATTCACAATAAACTATTTACATGTCTAACAGCTATTCATTCTTGAATGACAGAACACTTTCTGGTTTTAAAGACTAGTAAACCAGAAGTACACTTTTCCCTGCAAATACCATTCCACCCCCTGTTTTCCTTCTGTTATTTCTTTTCCTCCCTCTCAGCTTCCTATTTCCGCTACTGCTCATATGTCTTTATCTTTTCGAGCCTGTCGTTTTTCATTTGTATAAAATTTGTAACGCTCGTCCTTTTCTAACGTTTGATGCTACCAAACTTTTGATATCTTTGCTGATATTGTCTCATATTTTCTATTGTTCTGTTTCTTTATTTGGCCTTCCTCTATCTCATCTTGCCCCATTGAAATCAGTGTTCAATGCTTCCATTCATCTACTCTCTCTTCTTTGTCCTCGGGACTCTGTTATTTCTTCTCTTTCTTCTCTTGGTTGGCTCTCTTTTCATTCACGTCTAAACTTTAATTTTCTGTGCCTTGTCTTCAAATCTCTTCATGGTCTTGGTCCTATCTACCTTACTTCTTTGGTATCTTTTTATACTCTGACCTGTTTGCTTCATTCTCAGTTTCAATTTCTTCTCACAGTTCCATGCCTTCCTTATGCTAAATCGCGCTTTCGCTCCTTTTCACTACTCGCACCTTCTAACTGGAATTCTCTCCCACTTTGTCTTCATGCTATTATTCTATACTCTTTATTTCACTTTTCACTAAAATCTTCTTGAAATTGACCTACAATTTTGAGTGCTTTTTAAATTCATTTTTTATTTTGCTGTACTGTTTTTATTAACTATGTACAGCACTTTATTTAAAGTGCTTAATACATTCCAAATGAAATGCAAATACAAACTACAATAGGCATTTAAGTCATTATTATGCTGCTTGCTGATCACTGTAACAAAACACTTTTGACTTCAAAACATCTCTGAATTGCATGTTCAAATAACTTCTCTAATATCACCACCAAATGCTTGACCAAGAGAACTGTTACTTTTCTCACAGTTCCCATGTAAACATGGTGTTGTGGGTTGTTGGTAGATGCGCACATTTTAAATTAAGCAGATAATGAATTGAATCTGAATTCTGCTGGTTTTGAGTAGGGAAGCAATGTCATCGATTCAGAATGCACCAAATTTCAGCACACTGACCCAACCTGGGAGAACGGTTTTATGACTGAATTAAATGGGTATAAGTGCCCCTTCCACTTCGCCTTACAAATAGAGTCCCACTGTTCAGTTTCAGGAATGAAGGGTATATGATATTTACATTATAATAATTTTCTATGGTAGTAGAAATGACACAAACTTATTTTCATTTCCCAATCCTTAATAAATAGCTATGGACTGTACAGAACACACATTAACAAGCACATCTCCATTAGTCTCTGGTATGGACATCTTCATATTACAGTTTAATGTTAGGTATATCTGTGAAAACACTTTAGGTATAATTTAACAAGAATATTATTTACAACGATCTGTGAGCAGGCTTCAGATAGGTGCTATCTGTATCACTGCACACACATCTCAGAAATGTATTTTGGGTTGTACTGAAATTACATCTCACTCGATGTTAAATTCAGTTAGAATGCACTGTTTATTTCCCATTACAACATCAATGTATTTTAGTAGCACCCTTTCCAGACCACCCCTTCTGGGACTTAAAAATAAAACAGATCTTGAAAGCATACATCATTTGATTTGGGTAATTACATACTCACTATGAAGAATTATTGTAAAGGTACAGAGCAAATAGAGATCCTCCCATGTTTTCAGGCAATTCACAGTCAGCAGGTCTCTCCCAGTCCCTTCCTCCCTTTTTCAGGCCAGCAGGCCTGACTCAGGCTAAGCTGGTCCCTCATGTATTAGGTCGTGTCACTATTCCCATGCCACACTATTTGATTTCTATTGATTTGCCCAAAAGTCAGAAACTCACCGAGAGTTCACACACCCAAAATCAATTGGATGTTCATGTGTCTGTATAAAAAAAAGGTGGGGGCTGATTTGCTCCAAGTAATATTGAATTGTGAATCAGGTTTTATTCATATCTAATCACAACAATGTGGTACATGTAATGAAACCCCCAGCCCACAGGCATGCCTGAATATGCAATATGGGTTTGTGTAATGATTGTTCATAAAGTTAATAATATTCCTAAAATTCTTTATTGCTATGAGTAGAACATTTGAGTTTATACTGATTAAATAGAGGAACGTCTCATGGTAAAATCCCCATGTTTTTATGTCATATGGTTACAAAGCTAGAGATAAGAGTAATTTCTGTACGTAAAAAGTATTATTTATGCTGATTAAATAGAGATGTTTCTCAAGGTAATTGCCCCATGTTTTAAGTACATGGTTTCAAAGTTCAAATTAATTTCTGTATGTAAAATGTAATATTTTAATTGTGCCCTGCATTTATACTGTGGACATGATCTCAAACTTTATCGAAATGACTCCTGCAAAATTAATTTATTGCTTCAGTCAATAATTGAGTTGAATGAAATTACAGGTCCTCTTTCCTCTTCTGCATTAGGCAGACCATCTGTTTGACTATATGTTAATGCAATTTTCAAAAGGTGTCACTTTAATGGAAGAATTTCCTTTTTTTAGGCTCAGCAGTACGGGCTACAACTAGCAGATGCTAAACAGCATTCACGCTGCAAATCTCAAGTTGTTGGTATTTTAAGATATTTTTCTTAAGGATCCTTATGAAAGGTGCTCCTAAGGGTGGGAGGTAGTTTGTTGTGGGTTGAAAATCTGGTCAACTGAAGTCAGCACAAAATAGGGCCGAATCTAACACTAGTGTTATTCTAACCAGTACAAAAGAACCACTGCATTTCCACATATTTACATAGATATCGTGTAAAAGCCACCACATTTAAAAAAAAATGTTGTACAATAATCCAACTGTGGTTGAGACAATAAATACATTGGGCCTCATCACAATCCTGGTGGAAACCGTGCCTGTTTTACAGGCATGGCTGCCACCGAGTTGCACTTTTTCCGGTGCTCAGAAATGAGCAATTACTGGGTCATTACAGCCGTGGTATTTGCCCATTCGTGGGCGTGGGGAAAAATTCGTACCCGTTCCCATTTGAGCCCCATAGGGTTCAATGGGAATGGGGAAGCCGGATGTACAGGCACCGTCATCAATGGTGCCTGTTCAACCAAAATGCTGTGCTTGCGGGTGCCTTTCATTCCGCCAAGTCAGACCTGACGGAATGAAAGGCACCTGCGATCACAACTCAGATTTTGCGGTCCGGATACAACGGTACTAGAAAGCTTACCAGTACTGTTGTATCCAGACCGGCAAACTCGTAATGAAGCCCATTGTTACATTGTTACATTAGTGATGTAATAAAGGTTTAATTTGGTGTCATTTTATGCAGAGCAGGGAAACTATTTTTATACTTGGCAACATCCTATCTCTTGACTTTTTTCACACCAGCTGCATCCTTTGTCTTGCTTAATCATATATTGGACCCACTCTTTGCATTTTTGTTATGAAGTTCCATGAAGTTCCATAATTTGTAACCTGCTGTTAGTCAGTTCACATGGGAGTTCTTGGTGTAGGTGCATCCTTCTCGTGGTAGCCAGCAAGAAGCAGAAATCATGACTAAGGTGTTGAGGTTTCTGGCATCTCTCTCACTTGAACTTAAAATAGTCTCCATGTCTTACTTTCTACTTACACTAAACCATCTAACTCACACTTGAAAGAAGTAGGGCAGTTTCTTGGCAAACAGTTTTGGATTCCATTTATGAGCACAAATGCATAAAGCTAACTGTAGAACCATGATACTATAATGATAAACTCACCAAAAACTATACCAGGTAGGTTTACATTTTGATCATAATATTTGAATTTGCACAGCACAGGTTAATTTTGTGGTTAGTGTACAAACAAAGTATGGTTGTAGAGAGAAAGGAACATCAACCTTACTCAAAACAGACGGTACCCAGAAACGACGCAGTCAATGACTAGAATGTAAACAATAGTGACAATCGATTCAAATCCTACGCTCACAATGGTGATGCCCAAGAAACAGGGGCTGGCCTGCATTCTATGTTTGGGAATGCAGTAGGAGGTGGAGGAAAAGAGATCACACAGAGGAAGGAAGAGCAAAGATAGATCTTAGCTGAAAAGATGGAGGAATAAAAGGCAACCTTTGGTCCTTAAGCACCTTGCAGTCTTACACATGGAAATCTGCCAAAGCTGTGAGAAGTGGCTTCTCACAGGATAAGGAAGTGAGCAAATCCTTCTATGAGACACTATACTGAGGTGACTCCTCTCTCCTCGCACCATGCATGTGGAGGAGATCTAAGTCGCTGCTTCCAGATCCACTGCTACACTTCCATTTATATGAATACACAGGGTTTATTTCCCAGAAGCCTTCAATTGCTCTTTAGTCTTCAGAGACACCTTTTGACTGGAACACACGTCCATGAAATGCAGATGTCTTCCAGAAGGTTGCTGAGAGCAGAAATTTCTACATTGAGCTTTGTAGAACTATGGGCACTACATTTTAATGGTTAGACTCATAATTTCAGAATGCACGTTAGCGCGGGTTTAAACTTCAAATGGGGCCCAGGGTGTGAACCTCATTACTGGACTCAAGAATCTGAGTCTCATGCAGAATTAAATAGATGCCAATGCACAGAGCACACGATTGAAATTGCACTTTGCTTCAGGATGATATTTCAATAAACTGAATTGCGTTAATATAATACTAACATAAATTAACATACTAATTAACCCAACCCCAGCTAACATGTAACTGAATCCCTTAATAACATTTAGTGCAAATTAGTCCATTATGAAATAAGCTGAATGCAAATTGGGGAAATCCATGATGCTCTGGAAATGGGAATTTAAACGTGCAGGCTGGATCTGCGCTGGGTGATAAAATAAAAAATGTGAAGATTAATTCTACTGAACACAAGGCATTGAATTAGAGCAGGAAGCGCAAGGAGAGATGTATCTTTTGCTCTCCCACAATTAAATCACCTGCTATTTCATTATAATGATTAGCTCCATGGGAGTTGTTTTCCTTGATTGACAAAGGGGTTTGACAAAAAGGGTTTTGAGACAGACTAGCATTCATTCATTTTCGGACGCTGGGAGACGAATGAGTAGAGGGCTGGCTAGGCAGATAAAATTCAGTGCTGGCAAGATGTCTGATGCTGAAGCGCTCCTTATCTGGGTTGATCCTGTGCAAGACAGGTGGAAATATTGGGGAAGATTCCTATGCCAAACTGAATCAGAAATACTGCCAACAAATCTAGGTAAATACAGAGTTAAGTGAGGGGCTGCTGTTGTGAAGGAGATCAAGTACTCTGGGTTAGGTATTTCACTTAATTTTAGGTGCTGTCTCTTTTCAATGTGCGTGTAATCCTGTGTTTATATTTCTCAAAGTCTTACTGTATTTTTATATAGTGTATTTCTCTGGCCAAGTTCCACAATGCCAAAGACAGTTGGCAGGGCTTTACACAGATACAGCGCTGAAAGCTATTACTAGAAGAAATGTATTTGCACTATGAAGTACAATGTGAGAATAAGTGTCTCTATGTGTGATTTGCATATTACTAGTTTATGATAAAAAACAGATTCAAAAGTAACTTCCTTAGTCTCATGATATTTATTCTGAATTTAGTCCCATTCATTTGACATGCTTAGAGCAACAGATTTGCCATAAGACATATCTCAGAGTAAATTAGCCACTGTGAGCTGTTTATCTAGAGAGAGTAAATGAATGTGCAGTATTTCAATTGCATGGTTTACAATAGTTGAAACTCAGTGAAAAGGGTGTATGTGGTATTGTACATAAGGCACCACAGGAGGGCATGAGCCATACATCCAGAGTGTATCAAGTCCAGTATTTTGTTTGTTGTTAGTGACCCTGTAAAAAATAATTATTAGGCAGTATTCTGAAGTCAGTCTACCCACTATAATAACACCACAACAGGTTACCACAATATATTGACAAGTATTATAAAATACCACCAAATATCACTATAATAAAAAAATACCACAAATTAATAGTTATAATCCCAAAATATATCTAACAGCTTTCACATTTCCTTCAATTGACAATGTCAGAATTATAAGGCCTGAAAAAGAAGTGTGAACATTATATAAAGGGCCTCATTGCAGTCCTGGAGGTTACTCTAAAACAGGCAGTATTTCTGAAATACTGTCTGTATCTTCTCCTCTCTCTATTATTATTGTGGTTGTTAATAGGACTCGTGGTATTCCAAAGAAATATCTCATGTGTTACATTCCCCCAGTTTACACAGTAACATGTCACAGTCACGATCACTTCTATGTTTTACTTTTTTGTTGTTTTGTGTTTTGCACATTCACACAACAGGTACACATGGGCACCTTGGGCATATTTCTGTTTTTCAAATTGAGACCACTGGCAAAATTTCATTTTTTTGGATGAAGCACCAGGGGGGAATATGAGGAACTAGACTAGTCTGTAACCTCTGTGTCAGAGATAGAGAGACAGCCAGGTGGAGCAGACAGAGCCTGAGGGAGCTATGGGGAAGATGGTGGCTGTGGAGGGGCAGACAGTTGATGACTATCAGGTAGAGTATGAAGAGGAGAATATGGCTACCAATCCCCAATTCTCAGGTTGTGGTAGTTGCATAGTCACTCAAAAAGTACCAGCACAATGTGGCCAATTAGCTTGACCTTAGAGTTGGCGGGGAGAAGGTGGTACACCAGACACAGCAGGGAGATATAGCCAAAGAGGGGTAGCAGGACAAAGGATGGAGGAGAGAATAGAGAGTGGTGTGCTCCAGTAGACAGAAGAGCACCAGGAGGAGGAGCCCTAGATCATCCTGCTGCAGGTAGTTCAGGAGGAGGAGACAGAGGCTTCTGCAGTATTGTCTCTGCATGCAGAGTGGATATGCAGGGCTCAAGGTTTCATTAAGAGCATGAAGGTGGGACAAAGGAATTTCCACCAATTGCATCACATCCTGTCTGGTGTTGTGAGACTACTTTGAATTGTAGGAGGGTGTGCAACTTTCATGGGAGCGATGCAGCGTAATTTGCGACATATCCTAGAAGACAGTTCAATATAACCCAAGAAAGATCATCATGGGCATCATGGGCACCACATCAATGTGCAAGCACTGCAGGCAAAAAGAAATGCTCAAGGATTATGCATCACATGCGACAGGCCCTCTACTTCAGAACCCTCCTCCAGTGGTGACAGCAGTCACAGGGCAGTATTGGATGACAATCCAGCTTGAAGCTGCCCCAGCTCTAGCAAGAGACACCCACACTGCCCTCACTCTAGGCCAGCCCAACTGTCTTCCTGAGCCCTTGTGACTGGCCTGGCACAGTCTGATTGTGTGGCAGAATTGACTAGGAGAGGCAAATCACCCCCATTATTAGTACAGCCTCCTGTTGGTGGTGGGATAGTTCAGGATGCTGTGCCTTTTGGGCAGGAAAGGAGAGAGAGAAAGAGAGAGACAGAGCGAGAGAGAGATAGAGAGAAATTAATGTATATACTGCCTGTATTGTTTGCCATCTGTATGTAAGGGGAACCGGATTCTGTGGTAGTGGTGGATGCTATGTAGGAGCACATGGCTCAGCACCACCCTACCTTCTTATAGGTGACTGGGAAAGATGTGTGTAAATGGAAAGACACACAAAATTGAGTGTGTGCAGCATAAAGGCAGGTGTGGCTCTATGTGTATGTAAAACAAAATACATTGAGGCAGAACCACCAGATTGTGACTAGCATGGTACTAGAGTTCAGAGAGTGTCTTTGCTAGTTAGTAAATCCAAATGCATTGAAAAAGAACCTCCAAATATTGAGCATGGTACAAGAATGTAAACAGTAGTGACTCTTCTCCATAGTAGAACCAGATAAAATCAGGATGAAGCAAAAACGAAACAATTACTTCGAAATCCACTCTATGTGTCATTTAGCTCTAGTACTGGTAAAACCCTTCCACATTTACCACTAACCAGAGGGAGAGCGTACGTGTTCCATAACTAATTTAATAAGTACAGATGTCCACACTGACTTTTTTCCATGCCAAAATTGCAGTGGAACATTATATCTATCCAGACATCTTTTGTTGAGAACATGGGCAGCAACCTTCTGGTCTGTGATGGGCCCAGTGGATTCTTGAGTGGACTTCAATGCATATAGCAAGCCAGACTGGTGAGTAGTCTGACCCACAACCTCTTACATTTTTCCACCCTCAGAAAGCTTGTGTTGGGAACATCTGAATTGGTGTCAGAATTTGTGGTGAATAAGTGTGCGCTGTCCGGTCAACCTCTTTGCATCTGTGGAGCACTGCACTGGATTGTTGATCTCTGACTTTTAACTCACTCTTCTTTTCCATCTGGGATTTCAAATGTCTCACTGCATCCTTACACATGACTAGCATGTTCTCCTCTTGTGAATGTCAACCCTCTGTATTTTTTATCATCCTCATGTATATTCTGTTTAAAAGTTGCCCCCTTGACTTTAAGCCGTGAGTCAGGAAAAAAATGACAGGAGTTTTTCCACATTCCTCTTCATCCCAAAAATTCATGGATCCTGTCAGAAGGTAAATAACAGACCAGAATGTTTGGGTGTGCTTGCACCTTTTTCTGCGCCCATCATTACATGTTTTTGTTGCAATGTTTTTCATTTTCCAAAATTAAAGATTCCAATTCAATTTTTTCATGAAGTGTTTTATTTCTGATTTAGTCCTTTGTGGATGACACGTGTTTCGGCATCAAAACTTTACCTTTCTGAAATCCGGCCTGGTCTATTTTACAACAAAGAAAAAGTAATAACAGAATTTGTGTTTAGGATTTATGTCCTTGCTGATCAACGAAACATAAAACAAAAATACAATACGCAATTTTCACCCATTGTGATTTCGAACAGTGTGAAAAAAATGTTTAGAATACAATACGTGCTTGTGGAGTCCTCACAACATACAACAAGAGCAGGTGTAGGGATGGGTTTCTAAGACCGCTTCCTCAATCTTTAAAACATACATAAAGTGCATTGAGCCCTTTTGGTTTTGATTAAGTAGTACAATGAGTTCCTTGGAACAGCGTTCGAGGCTGTAAATGTTTTTGTTTCCAAAGTGATATTTGTTGATCTCATGCGGTATGTTACCATTATTGCTCCGGTCCAAAGTGAGTAGCTATGCCGTACTAATGTCAAATTTCTGGGCTCACATCCCTCCTATTAGAAAAGTAAACAAAGTGTACCGTGTACATATGAGCAGTTCGTTCTGATCTTGGTTTGTTTCCCTTTGTTACCTCTTTGTGTAGCATCATATTTCTAATGTTAAGGGTTTCGGTCCAGTCCGCTTATTTCAATTTGAAAAAGATTTGGAGCCTCGAGTGAACGGGATGTTAATGCAACTTGTGCATGTTTAAACTTAGATGGTTAGTTGCATTGTGTTTTTACTATTCAGAGTATCAGTTCCATCTATTTTGACATTTAACAAATATGGCATATGGGGGCTGCGTGGTCCTAATTGTGTGGGACAGCTGATGATAGGTCATACTCTAGGGTGGGCTTCCAGTGGGCTTTAGGGCTTACCTGAAAAGTATACATCTCATGCTTCAAGCATTGGCTTTGTGGATCCTTCCACTAAGGTCTCGTCTTTGCTAATATGCTGAGGCTTCTTTGTACTGAGTCCCACCTTTCTTTCTATTGTGACATTAGCGGCTGCCATATTTAGGGCCAGGTTATGCAGTGTTTCCCAGTATTTGCGATGGGTGAAACCCAATTTTTGTCTTGGGGTGTGTCTCTTCGTCACAATTTATCATAATTTGCTTTGTCTGTGTTTATTTCTGGAAAATAGTCGAGGCCTAAGCATTTCATTAAAATTAACATTAACATGTTCTACATTTTTGTTACGGAGGGGTGCTCCGCGTTAGTTTTACAACTCCTCTCTCACCTTTATTAATTCTTAATCTCAGTTGTTTATACACACCATATATGTAGTAAACTAAGTACCTGGGGAGTCCCTAGTTTATCCACTGATTATAGACGTGCATTTTAACTATATTGAAAGGGCATAAATCTGCTTGGCGAAACAGTGTATTACTGCACTTGTATTGCTATGCATTGTGGTTTCTGTAGTTGAAATTGCAAAGAGATTTTAAATCTTAATCTCGCAGCTGACTATTCAAGTAACTGCCTTGAGTTAGGTTTTTAGTTAATTGAGAATATGTCCAATTGCTCAAGTGTGTAATAACACATTGCTATCGCAATGTATTATGGTTATTGTAGTTGAGTGTTAACACATAACAATATTTTTGTTCTCTACCGCTTTCTCATTCTTTGTGCATTCTGATTATGTTGTGTTTTCAAATTTCCTAAATACATTTCACCATTGGTGTTACCGGTATAGCTACTTTATACTTTATATATCTTTCCTGAAGATATGATACATATATATAATACATTATTTCGAATACCTTCAGATTTTGTGCCGTTGACATTACTGACACACTTCATTACAAAGATTTACAGAAAATGTACCATTTCGTTATTTGAATTTAAGCCAGGTTCAAGCTTCTTCCTGTCGAAGTCATAATTCTTGGTTTCCTCCTCGTCTGCCCATCTTAATCTTTTTTAGTCCAACACATTTAATTTCTCTTTTGTCTTGTAGTTGATGGTGTTTTTGCCAATGGTGTGAGAGTGGTAAGTTTTTGTCTTGACTTCCGATTGCTGATATGTGTTCTCAGTAAATAACAGATTAATAGGGACTTGCCCTGCTTCCACATCACCAGACTGTTCATGTTCATGTACTATGTTGGACAGTTATACTTACAAAATATAAATCTGTGGCAGCACTTCCTGAGCAACATAGTTTGCAGGTTAACACACTGGTTGGCCTCTTCAGATTGCTGCAAAAAAGAACAAACATTCTCCATCGTTTACCACTTTGTAGTGTGAGAAACCTGAGGGTATCCTCACTCCTACTCCCTGTGGATCCTCTTCACTGGTGGCCAGGGAAAGGCCATCGCCTTTGGATCCAGAACCTGGGGTGAAAAAGCGAGGATGTATCACCTGGGTGGAGGATCCTTAGGGCTTGGGAGTGGGGTGCCCACAGGCGAAACATGGTCCCCCTTTTCCTATTGAAGACCAACCTAACCCTCCCCCGGCCTTTAAAGACTACTGTAACACCTCTCGCCCCATTTCCCCACATTTTACCTCTGACAGTACTGGGACGAGAAAGTGGTGACTAAGAGAAATGAACACTAAAACCTCATTTCACCACTCTAGTCTTGGGGTGTGGAAGATGTGTGCAGAGTGCATTAAAGGTCAGGCATGTCCATTTAACTATAGTCAGGCAAACCCAATTGAGAGTCTACACCTGCAACCTATCAAGTGATTGCAGGTTCATAGAGAGAGACCATACAAACAGAAAAAGGTGCAACAGGGAGGCCTGTGTGGGAGAGAGTAGAAGGGGACCCTTCTCTTGAGGAGACAACCATGGTGGTTCCTCAGGAGAAGCCAGGATTCTGGCAGATGTCCAAGAGATTCTGTGGAGCCAAGAGCAAGTCGGAACGTTAGGCTGTCAGAGGTGTGGGAGCCTCCGTGGTTGAGGGAAAAGCAGCTGGAGCTGTGACCAAGAAGAAGGAAGAAAGGGCGCTGTCCACGTCTGTGGAGCAGAAGCAGAGATGCCAGCGTTTTTCAGGAAGCATCTGGAGAGCGATCGGGGCTCGCAGAGACCGACCTGCCAGCCTGTGAAGCCGAATGAAAGCAGAGTAGCGGAACGCTGAGTTCCGGTAAGTGCAAGGGACGAGCACTCAGAGCCGGGGCACTCCTAGGGGGCTATGCATAAGCACTGAAGTGCTGTATGAATTATATTGAATCCTGAACTGAATGAAAACTTGCAGGAAAGCTAAATCATGCACATTGAATGCTGAAATGAATGAAAACTAAGGTAAATTAAGCATATTGAATATCAAACTGAATTAAACTTTATGGGCAAAAGCTAATAGCTGGTGCAAAGCCAAAATGGAAAGCAAAAAGAGAAAACAACTCCTGGAGACTGCGCCAATAAATATGATTATTTTAATTAAGTTTGAAGTTTATTTCCATAGCACGTGATGCCCCCTGTCGATGACATGTGTTTCGGCTAACCTTAGCCTTTTTCAAATCAGGGAATGGTCTATTTAAATCAAAAAACATGATACGTGTCCCAAATAACAAAACCATCATCATATGCGTGTTACACGTCCAAGACATTAATGGTAAAACCGTTAAGATCCGACAGGCTATTAATTGCATGACTAAATTTGTAATTAATGGCATAATCTGCAAATGTCACAAGGTTTACATTGGGAGCACCAAGAGAGAATTAAGAATCAAAATCTGCGAACACTTGGCCAAAATCGGAAGTCAGGACCCAAAATGTCCCCTGACTTATCATTGGCAAACACAGCACCAATTGGAGGATAAATCAACTATCAAATGTATAGGTCTACAACGGGTGTCACTTGGAAGAAGAGGAGGTGACAGCCTCACAATGCTCAGACAAGCAGAAGCAAGAACCATTTGTTATCTAAACGCGACGGTGACAGGCCTGAACTCAGATTACTAAATGGCGTCTTTCTTATGAATATGGTACCAAACCTAGTTCCTGAACTTAATGTACTAATAAATTATACATTTTTCTTATTCCAGTAAATTGGCTATCGCACTGTGCAGACATGCTAAAATGATACAAACCGGTATTAATCGGACAGCCAATATTAGCAAAAATTAATAGAACAACCAGAACCAATGAATTGATCAATACAGTTTGACTATGGGTTCGTATACAACCCTCGTCATTATTTACATGTAACAGTGCAATTTCCATATACAATGAAAAGTGTAATTATTATAATCATGTAAAATTGCTTTTGTTTTACCTATATATGTCTCTGTATTGACATAGGCTCGACAACATAACCACAGAGCCACATGTAAGTAGTTTGGAATTTTTGTTAGCCACAGCATACATTATGAATAGTGCAATTGTTATGATCGTGTAGAATTGCCTTTGCTTCACCTATATATGTTTCTGTAAGGACATAGGCTCGCCAACACAACCACAGAGTCACATGTAAGGAGCTTGGAGTTATTGTTAGCCACAACAGCAACATTATTTTCATTACCTGACATAGCATTCCAATCGAATGAGTTAGTAACATATTTACATCGTAATGAATAAACTGAAGGAACGCACTGCCACCAGGGACTTTAGAGGCTAGCAAAGAATTGGTAAAATGCAAAGTGAATCGAATACTACTATCATGTTCAATATTTTGAATCAACTTAATGATTATCTACATCAGAGATCATTTTTATTAAAGCATAATACGCCCTTGGTACATTGTGCAAATTTGCTAATTATGGTTAAGTATTGTCATAATGTCTGTAGTTATAGACAGAAGTGCATATACTTTTCATAGGAGGAACATCACTTTAAGATGGTGGTTGTAACGCTATCCTTTCATTCCATCCCTATTTCACAAGCATCTAGGACAGGCAACACTCACACTGCCTCAGTTACCCCAGCCATTTTCCCATTACCTGTCACTCACAGCGGACGGGTGCCACGTGAGCGGTTTAACCCCAAGGGTCACATAAGCAGGGTCGGGGGTTCCCCGTTCCTTCGCTGGTGCCTGCCATGGCATCTGCAGGAGGGAGCTCACAGATGCCGGCTACTGGACGCTGCGCGCAGAAAGTCACTTCCGCGATCACTGAGATCATTGAGATCTAAACAGCGCTCACGTGTCGCACTTGCGGATCACGTGACACGATCATCCGTCTCACTCGCGGATCATGTGACGCGGAAGCACCCGCTACTTAAGCGCTGAACTTCCGCAGTTCCGCGCTTCACAGCTGTTCTTTGGAGGACTCTGTACGGCGTACGATTACCTTGTGTCTCACGGATCTCGACTCTTGGACTGCTTCACGGATTTGCTTTGGTCACGTCCTTTGGCACTGTTTTGCTGGATCAATTGAACTCAGAACGCTTTTTGGACTGCCTCGGATTACCCTGAATGGATTTGGCATTTTTCTCTTCACTGCATTACGTTACCAAGTACATTGGATTCTGGTCCTTTCACTCGTTTCATTAGTTACAGGAGGGCAGGCTGGGTCCATACCCAGTCTACTGTTCCTCTCCCTATTGCCATCGGGGGAAATCAGCTCTCGTGCCCCTCCACAGAATTATCACCCAGCATAGGATTCAGAGCCCCATCACCCATCAGCTTAGGCAAGCACTGCTCTTTATCCTGTTTGTTTTCTTGTACTGTACTCATTTGATTGCTAATAAAGGTTTTCCTTTGCAGCTGCCTTGGGGTTCGACATTCCGTGGTTCCGGGCTTCAAGAACTACCCACCTGTGGCCTCAATGATCGCATAGGGAGTAATCTTGTATTCTCTCTCTGTGGTACTTGGGGACGGAGGCATCATACTCTTCACGACAATCAAGCAACCTGACAGTGGTTGTATTACTAACATTAAGGAAGGAGAAGAAGGATCAATGCAGGCAGTTACCCTAGCAACTCAACAACATAATTATGAGTATGGCGTCGGGCTCCCGGGTGTAAGGAGCTGACGCGTGCTATCAAAGCGGCACTTACCGTAAGCCAATGCAATAGTAAATATGGAAAATGGGAAGGTACATCCGCACTCAAAATGCATTCATAGCAACAAGACTTACGGGGCAAAACTTTTGATCGGAGGTGCAATCATTGCAGTGAAACGTGCATACTCGCACAACTCTGAGATCTAGCCCTTAGCAGGAATAATCGGAACAGGATTGTTCTCGACACCTCTAAGAGGTGGGCATTCGGATAATAGACATTCAGAGCTTTATACAAAACACTTGCCAGTAATTATCGTAAGAGATGAGATTACTCGTGCGACCTAATAATTGCTTTTGAAAAAGGCAATGCAAGTGAGAATGACGAAAGATAGATGAATAACAAACAATTAACCTAACTATACCACAAACACAAGGCAACTTATGTTGGTGAGGGCATGGCATTCATTTGGGACAGCATGATGGATAAATTTATTGTCGGTATAAGCAAATTGTAGCATTTTGAATGAATGCACTTAAAGCGTATTCTTTAAAGTTTACATGTGTCTTATGTACAGGGACTAATGGGATCAAACCCTTCACTACTGCTGCAGTATGATTTTGATTGTCTATCCAAGAACCATGGTAAGTTAACTCATACCTAAATAGGATTGAGATAACGATAAAGTTTTCATTTTGTGTTTTTCTGTGTTACTTCTTTTTCTAATTTGGTGCACATTCACTCTCTCTCTCTCTCTCCACTCCTACCAATCCTCCTCATTACCAACCCTTACTTTTTGACTATTGCATATCATTTGTTTGAATTATTTTATCTGCTGACACTAAACACAATTATTTGTCAATTGAATGTGTAACACGCATATGATGATGATTTTGTTATTTAGGACACATCATGCTTTTTGATTTAAATAGACCATGCCCTGATTTGAAAAATAGCCGAAACACATGTCATCGACAGGGGGCATCACATGCTATGAAAATAAACTTCAAACTTAATTAAAATAATAATAATTATTGGCGCAGTCTCCAGGAGTTCTTTTCTCTTTTTGTTTACCATAGCGGTTTCTGGCTTCAACCGCTTTCTCCAGTGAGACGCGACAAATATCTTTATCTTGAAAATATCAGGGATATACTGACCATCAACGAAAAAAATTATTTCAGGGAGTCACCAACCAGACCGGCCTCTACTAAAGCCAGAACATTTATGATTTCCAAAATTGAAAGTACCCATTTGTGAGCATCCTACGGAAAAGAGCGCAAGTGTGAAAGAGTGCTACAGAAAGGTGGGAAATACATAAAAGCACCTTAAAGTGAACTTTATGAATGGTTACAGTGTGGCAAAACCAAAGACTGGCATAAGACATGTGACACAAAATGGCAAAGCCAAGAGGCTAACCACGAGAAGCCAGGAGAGTGTAAACCTTCACATAAAGCCAAGAGGCCGGCAAAGAGAAATTAAGTGAATGTGAATCTGTACACAGGGGCAACTACAGAACAACCTCTGTGGGCTGCAGAGCCTAGAGTTCCTGGTTGCGCGAACTGTGATGGGTAGACCGTGTGGTCTGACAACTGCACCTCGACCAGGGAGCCCTGAATTTTGAAAGCCAAAGACATTGTGAAATAAGGCATGAAGAAGCACTATGAGTGAACTGGTAATACACTCCAGAGGAAGTGCCAATTTGACCTAGATTTGTGTTTAACTTTGAAAGATTGAAACCAGTACAAGTTGCACTGTTTAGGTCTTGGGGAAGGAAACCCTGTGACTTGATGAACTACAAATACTGTCTTGAGTATGGAGCCTCAAGACCCCTTTTCATTTGAACTATGTTGTATTGAATTTGGGGAAGGGAACCCTGAGGATTGTGTGGAACTATATTGCCTTGAAGTTGGGAAAGTTAACCTTGTTCCTTTTGTGGAACGTTCTTGAGCTTGGGGAAGGGGGGCTGAAGAGGAAGCTAAGAGCTGGAAGAAGCTCAGAACTTTGTATTGATCACCATTTCTTTTATTATTGACATCCCTACACATTGCTTAGCTTTAGTTCTGAGTGCAAGGATAGGTTTTGGACACACACAGACTTATAAGTTAAACTCTTTGACTCAGACTTTCCTTAGTTTCGTTCAAGTAGAGAAATCCCACCTTAGCATTGGGCAGGTTAGGCCTTCTACCATCCTGACATTTGATTTAATAAACCATTTTGTTTTACCTTTGAATCTGTTGTCTGTGTCTTGCTTTATGATGCCCTCACAGTAGGTTTTAAGAAGGTATTGCCCAAATGCCTACTTTAGTTATTGCAGAATTAGGTCACTGTGTTGCACTGTTCTTATAGTTGCTCCTGCATATGGAGAGTTAAAGTTGTCAGAGGGATGTTCAGCCAGTTGTAAGGGAGCTGGTGGCACAATTGAAGCTTTCCTACCATATTCTGGGTACTGTAGGTATGGCGAAAATAGGCTAAGATCTTCTTGGCAACACTATCTGATCTAGTGATGGGTCTTAATCTATGAAGTGTGTTACAAGATGGCGGTGTCAGGGTGGACTTTCATTTCTTGTGCCAATTCCCCTCAACCTGAGAGACCCCCAGCACTTTTGCTGCACTTCTGGATGTTTTGCATCATTCTCCTGAGTGAGTGGGACGTTTCAGCACTCCCTCATTCTTTTTGCTCTGAGATGGGAGCCCTGTTTTGCTACTGCTATAATTCTTTTTAATGGAGTTATGCTTTCCTCCATGTATTTCACTAAAGGGATCTGTAATAAATTGTTGCAGCACACAGCACCCTATGTGCAGTGTTGCTGGGGAGTCCCTTGGGCTTCCCTTTTTATGTGGCTTACTTTATCCTGAGAACTACTGTTCACAAGAACAGTAGAATACTTTTATCTTACCTACCTTTCTTTTTATGGGGCCAGCACACACCACCATGTGTGGAGTGCTGAGTGGCTACACTGTAACTTCTTTCCCACTGCTCCTGTAACTTTTCTAGTTACAGCAACAGACAAACCTAAAAGGTTGGTGGCAGTGGATACCTTTTTTTACCATTTGTATGTTAGTTACTCGCAGGCTGTTTTCCCAGCTGCAGTACAGCACCCATGGTGACGATTTCCCTAAAATGGCCCAGTCTTCTTTTATCACCCTTTTTCATGTGTGTGTTCCTTCTTGGCCCTTCTACCATTGTGAGGCCTGTCAAGGCTACAGTATGTCTGCTGAGGCAGGAAGTGAAGGAGGATCCAAAAACCTCTCTAGCCTTTGTCTGAAAGTATGCCTGGCTGAAACCAGTTTGAACTGGGTGACAGGCTATCCAGAAAGGACAGCCACCCCCAGGTGATTGGCAGGTCCCTGGGACTGACTGAATGGGTTCCTGCATAAAAGGTGAGGCTTTTCGGACAGAAGGCTAAATGAACCACTGGAACTGAAGCTGCAAAGAAGACGATAACCAGAGACAGCTACAGCCCCTCCAGTAACTGCAGAAGGACAGCCGAAGTACTGCTGCTATTCTGACCCCGTTTGTGAATGAACAGGGAAGCTCCACCAAGGACGACTTCCTCCTCTGGCCTAGTGGGCATAACCAACCTCAAGAAACTCTTCAATTTAAGTCATACCCTGACATTCTGCGACATTCCTGGGCTGCAGAATCCTAATACCCAGGATACCTCGACCACCTTGGATTGCATCATCTTGTTATTGATGAATCTCATTGGAACTTTAGTGGCATCAGTGTGGACCTCCAGAAGCACTAATCCTCTCCTCAGAGTCCCCGCACCAGAGTGCAGGACCAAGAAAAGAAGAAGAATCCAGCCAGCGTTGATCATTCACTTCTGGTGCTGAGAAAAAGGCACCAAAACCACAAAATGATGCAGGAGTAAGAAGAATTCTTTGCTGGTGAGGATCTCTCTCGACTATTGCTGCAGGAGTCCATCCAGGGTTCCCCCCTTTCGTTTCCACAACCAAGGATCAGGAGAGCGGGTTTGCAGCCGTGCATCCAGAAGGCGTCCAGCAGCATCATCTTCTTCACTCTCAAGGTACTATGGGTCTGTTGGAAATCCTACCTGAAGCCAATTGTGTCACTCCTTTGTTTTGAGATCACTGTTACTACTGTTTGGGTGTTCACTCATTTTCAGTCACCCAGGCCTCACAGCGTGTGCCCTAAGGGAAAGCTTCTCCTAAGTGTCTATGTTGTTTTACCAAGACCAACAAACTTGTTGCTTACCTTTGCTAAGAAGATTTGCATCAGAACTACTGCTTCCCTTTGACTTTGGCATTGCTGGTTCCCTTATAGCACATCTTCTGACCCGCAAGGTTTTGCTCTTGCTTGTTTTCCTCCAACCCTGAACTGAGGAACTCCTTTCTTGCTAGGGAAAAACTGCCTTAACCTTATAAGAGTTGCTAAAAATATTACTTACATGTTATTGTTGCTCTTTACATTCTTAAACGTACCCATACTTGAATAATGCAGAGTTAATTTCAAATAAGTTCTTTTACTGACCTGAACTGAAGTCACTCTGCGTGCATAAGAAAAGTATATAACAATTTACTTCCCTGCTTTATTTTTCCTTATTATTCTAAATGTACATTTGATGTTGCTAGTTGCTACAGTATTCCTTTAGTTTCTAACTGCCTTGTGTATTTATAAAATAAATCACTGTTTTTGATATAACTGCATGTGTGTGTTTCTTTGGATCCCTGTATGTTCTGGCTTCTTTGTACTGATTTACAGCTCACATTCCTCCTCCTAAAATAAGCCTGGCTACTCTGCCACTCTGCCAATCTTGGGTAGTACAGGCCTAGATTAGAGGTTGAGGCCCTAAAACCAAGGCAAAAGTATTGTAGAGTCCCATACGAATTGGACTTTAGAAAAACGTACCTAACAGGAGAACACGGTCAAAGCAGGACATGTGCATTTAAACAATGTGCTACAACCATCTTTAATGTCCACCAGAGATCAAGACCTTTGTGAGAGTTGTTGTCAAACCCTTTCCTATAGAAGGTGGATTGCTGGTGAATGGCAATAGGCAGTGGCTGTATGGGGCTTTGCTGATGAGAGGTATGGGGAAGGTGAACCAGTTCCAAGTGATGGCCATGAAATCTGTACCTTGAGCACTGGTCCACATGCACATTCCTGTGTGAATGTTCTTACGCTCATAGTGGCCCGTGCCATTCTGACTGCTTCCATAACATGGTCATGGCGGCATGATTCTGAGGTTCATGTGCAGTAGTGCCAACAGAGAATTTCCCAGTGGGGATCTGAATCCACGGTTTTCTACAAAGGAGTAAAGCAACACATCTACTGCCAATATTACAGAAAGGTTGTCATTGCATAGACCGAGTTCTTAGTGCCTTTTGTGATATTTTGAGACACGCTCGAAAGCCTCAGCAATGGTGGGCTGGTGCATTCAGAGGAAATTCGTGTCTCTGTGCCGGGATATCTGCAGTCAAAAATAGGTTTTATATAGGACTTGGGAAAAACTGTGAATCAGCAATATATTGTAGTGTCATGGTGTGGTGGGCTAAATGGGGCAATTGCTTGCAGTCAAAGGGTGCAGGCATCCATATCTCCTTTTCCTTTTGCCAAGGCTGCAGAGGTTGCAGGTCCAAAGGAATGGGGCGTCTACATTTTTATCTGGCTTCCCATGCACAAAACCTTTTTTTCATATATGACAGCTGGAAAGATATGTGTGTTGCCTTTCTGCTGTAAAGTAACCCAAAACTGCCTATTTTTTGGGAGCACTGAGACAAGCCCAAACCGCTCCACCTCCTTGGGAGCTGCATACTTTGGAGTGTTTGCTGTGTGTGGGTGATTACTGATGAGCCAATGCTGTTGATGTGACTGACAGCACAGTTGTGTTACCACTAGCATGTGCTTTTTCAAACCATTTTTGGAAAGACTGTACACTGGCACATAGCGAGCGCAAAAATCATGCTTTCTGAGGACTATGCTTACTCTTGACCATTCCATGGGTCTGTCAATGCCTGTACCTTCTTGTTCTGTCTCTTGGTCTCCTTCTCTATCTGAAGTATTGTCAAAGTAGAGGCTCTTGTGGAAATTGCAGAAGGGGTGCATGCAAAATTATATTTCTTTCGATTGCACCAGATTCACTTGTGACAGGTGCCTCTGCCCTTTGAGAGGCACGAGATCCACGGCCACTGACTGACTGGCATGGCCAGATCAGAGACCCAAATATTACCTCGGCTTCTTCAACACAAACAGTCAATGGTGCAGAAGGTGAATAATAACATGCCCTAAAGATAAGGCCTTCCCTTCCCCAACCCTGCCTGGGTACTGCAGCATATTCAGACATGCTCATTTAATTCACCTCTGTCCTTGAAGAGGCAGAGTGCCTAACACTGCTTTGGCCTTCCCCTTTACCTACTAAATGCACATGTAGATCTCAGTTCTTTGGCCTGCTACTCTGCATGCTAAATGCATGTGAAGTTCTCAATGCATTGTCCACCTCTTCTGCCTCCTAAAAGCATGTGGGCTTCTCAGTGCTTTGACTTGTTCCTATTTTACAAAATCCATTGTAGGATTCTCAGTGCTCTTGTCGTCTCCTATGCTTCCAAAAAGCACATGAGGTTTTCAGGTCTTTGACCTTCCCCAATGCCTCCAAAAAGCACATGGAATGTTCAGTATTTTGGATCTCTCGCATGCCAACAAAGTGGATGTTGTGAATACTAACTCTCCACCCATAGTTCACATCCACAAATCCTGCACCCCCAAACCCTCCCCAAAACACCTCTTAACTAATTCCAAAGGCCTTATTGCCAATTTAGATCACTCTAGTAGACATTATCCTAGCTATAATGCCCATCCTTAATGAACCTGAGCCTCTTCTACTTCTTCAAATTCCAACCATGGACTGTCTCAAGTTTCTACTCACCAGCTTCAATATAGACACAAGGTCAAACCTTGTCCCTTTCATCTAGAATCCCAGCAAAACCCTGTAAAGTTTGATCTGGGTCAAACCCCTGGAAATTTTAATGGTTCAAGTTTTGATCAAACCGTACTGCCCATTCTTAGACTTTGGCACATAATTTGTTTTACCCGGCCAGCTTATTGGTTTTCCAAATGCAACAAGACATTAGTTTGCGCCTTTGATTCTTCTTTGCTGCTTTCTATAGACTGTTTACGAAGAACCACACATGTGATTATTTCTTTATTTCTTTATTTCTGTAAGGAAATAAAACAAAAGCAAAAAACATTTCGTATTCAATAAACAAGCATGGTATCCGAAGTATTATCCTCTGACATTCATCAATGTTCTAAAGTATCAGTATTAAAATACATTATACACTGACAGTCATATTGCTAAACAGAATAGATAGGTTCCATTAATAAAGTGCAATGTGCTGGATATATAAATACATATAATATTTTATAGAAAATTAATAGCATTAAAATGAATTAAAAACAAGTATAATCTGTAGACTAGCGGCGAGTACATCGAGCATAAAATGAATTATGACTTAAAAGTAAATCAAATTATAATTACAACCTCTAGAAAGAGCATTTAACACACGTATCATACATAATCTGTTCGACCATGTGCAAACATACGTAAACAACAATAATCTTGGCTGCCAACGATAAAGGTTCTGTGGTCGCTGCCGACGGTAAAGGTTCTGTGGTCAGAAAATTAAGACAAGGCGGGGAGTACATTGGTTCCGTCTAATAAAGTGCAGCCTGACACATGTATAAAATATGGGGTAACCCAATGTGTATTAATACAATTCAAATGGGACAAAAGAAAATTTTAAGGACTCGGTTTTTGGCATTTAATACCATATATTTTCATGTCTTCTGCCAAACGCTTCTCAAAAATTGGTCGAAGGCATTTTTGACTCTTGAATCATTGTATGTTTTGCAGAAATGAAGTCCTATTTGTGCGTTTCTGATTCCTTTTGCAAACAGCATTGGTTTCAGCCAGCAATCACACATGGGTTTGGATATAGGACATATTAGAACTTGAAGGATTCATGTTTCATCGGATGTTATGCAATACCGACATTTTGCGGTACACCTTGCTCCCCACTTTGAGGTAAAAACGCTGTCTGGGAGAATCCCCTGGCAAGGTTTGAGTAAAAGGGCTTGCTCCCTCAATTTCCATCTGTCAAGATGAAATACAAATCCTAGGGGGCACTTAATGCTCATGTCATCTCTAACAATTTTGCCCTTTACATTGATACCACATAGGCCGCTCAGCATCGAGTTATGATATGCTGCCTTACGCAGAACTATGGCCACCTGTCCATACTGATGGGGATTGGCTACATATTCAGTAAGATGTAGACAAAATAATGTAGTTTTGGCATATTTGAACCATGGAAGATCAACTGCTCCGGGTGATTCAATAAATGTTTTGAGAGTCTCTAGATAATCACTGAGGTACTAGCTGTTCCACATTTTTAACCAAAAGATGAATGCTCCTCATATTGTCTAGAGAGCTTGAGCATAGCTTCCCCCTTTCGGCAGAATAAGTTGCAGCTTTTCTCTATTTGTGATTTCCAGCTAATCATAGAATCGAACCTTACTCCTAGATAATTTAAATCAGTCTACCACATCCAATTTGAAGCCCTCTATTGTAAATGTTAGACTTGGCAGTTTCCTGAACCTGGGGGAATGGAAGATCAATATCTTGGTTTTAGTCATGTTTAATTGTATACCTTTGTTCTTGTACGAGTTTATTAAAACATGTCAATTGGTGTTGAAGGGGCATCAGTGTTTTTGACAAAAAGAATGCATCCTCAGCAAAAAACAAAGTCTCTATTTTCTGGTCACCCATCCGCTTCTAATTCCACTGTTTGGACTGTTAGATAATTTATATATAGTGAGAATGATAAGGGTGTCAGGAAACAACCCTGACAAACCCCAGTATGAATATTAATATGAGTGCTGCAGACTTGATTTAAGGGCCCTCTCACAGTAGTAACATTTTGGTGTATAATAGTCGCAACTACTAGGTGCTCCAAGGTACTCTATAATTTAGGGCATGACACTGTCTCAAACACTGTTTTCAAATCTATAAAAGCTAAATTGACTGATTACTTCCTAAGCAGGACAATGTTATTAGTCACCAATAAAAGTCTTAAAGCCTGATCAGTTGTTGACACCCCCATTCTAGAACCGGCCTGCAAAGAAGATCAAATCTGGTGGTCACTGCACCACTCCTCAAGTCTTGTCAGCAGTAATTTGCTGAAAATCTTGCCCAAAGAACCAAGTGGTAAAATTGGACAGTAATTTTGCAGCAGATTACGATCCTCCTTCTTGCATATTGGGACCAGGATAGAGCCTTGCCAACTACGAGGAGGCACACCAGTCTCTAAATACCCATTGTAAAATTTAGTTAAAAAGGTTCCCCATATTTTTGGCACATCTTTAAAAATATCCACCCCCAAGATGTCAGGCCCTGGAGCTTTGCCAGATTTTTGCGGAAAAGATTGCTGCCCCAGAGAGAGAAAACACCATTGCAAGAGCCGCAGTGGTGGCATGAGCAGAAGAATTAAAACTGGGAGCTAAATGATGAACTTGTCTATATTGCACAGTGCACCCAAGTGTGCAGACCACCCACCCAGAGTATTACCTTTAATTGGCTGACTGGCATCATCATTATGAGAATTATTGCTAATTTCCAAAGAACTCTTGTTATTGGACTGTGTGGCTTTAATTAAGTTTGTCCATCCACTGATGTGCACAGTCCACTTTGGTCTGCGGTAGTAAACCTTTATATAATGCTCTTAGCCCAACCACAGAGCCACTATCTTTCCCCGGAGTCCTTTTGACCTCACTGAGGAGGGCCTTCTTGGCCACTCTCCACTCCACGTTGTACCAACTCGGCTTGTTATTAGTAGATGGTTTATATGTATCATCTGTCATAGAGAATGGAACTAGATGTTTGACTAAGTCACCATTCTATTGTAAAAATGTATAGAATCCATGGGCGCTATCGACAGAGAATAGTCAAATAGCACCAATGTTCCCCATTATTATTTTTCTGTAGCTGCAAAAGTTGTATGCTTTTGTGCACATATTACTTTCAATGTGCACAACTGACTAACGAGGTAAGACATTTTGTGAGCAGGTTTAGTGAGCTTTCATCTCCGAAGAGAATTTGGAGGGGCACTTCCCGCTTTCCAACATCTTCAATTCTTTACAAATCAGCATAAAAAATACAGCTTGCTGCAGTTTTTCCAAATAAATAGGCTAAAAAACATATTTCATATTTGATTATAAAGAGAGCTTATCAACCAGCTCAAGACTTCAAGATCTGCTACAGTACTTAGCAAATGTACTCCTATACATAGAATAATGTGTGTGCACAAAACAAAAGGCATGCTCAGTGTAAACACTAGTTTTAGTTGTGGCCGTTTTGTCCACACTGCTCAGAGCTAATGCAGAACATGTTTTAGCTATTGGAGAAAACATTCATGTATTTCAAAAAACAAATATTGCTTAACACAACTGATCTGGGAGGCAACAAAGTTAGACATGATACACTATTTGCTGGATGAAACAATGGCAGCTAAAAGGAGTGTGCCAGAAATCATGCCAATGAGCTTTCATGTCTCACATTATTAAAATAATTAACAGTGCCATGAGAACCTGCCTCTCATCATTTGCGTTAGGGTAATAATTGCATCAGAATAATTACACCACAGAGTATGATCATCCGAATTCCTATGCCACTGTTTACCATTAACATTGCATTGCCCTGTGAACAGAGCAGTGACAAACGTATTCAAAACAGGCCCGACAGATAAGAGGCATGCATACCATGCAAATCTACTCTCTAAAACAGGAAACTTTGGCCTAAAGAATATTGGGGAGTACAAAAAGATCTAGCAAAGAAAAAATGTGAAACCTTGAACAAATCACAGCCTAACCTCTGCTTCTTCCCATGAAGTTCCACTTATATTTTCAAATCAGTGATCAGCACAGCTGTCAAATTGAAAGGAGAAAGAACATCTGTTATTATACCTTTCAGCAAAGCTAATTACTTTTTTATGCCCTAAAATATAATTTGATTCCAAGTAGGAAGTAACATCGGATCAATCCCTTCTTGTAACCCTTACATAGGAAGTGAAATGACAGGGAATATAATGTAGACTATAGTTGTTGTCCCCACCCTTTCTGGCCCTATACAAAACAACATTCAGTCAGACCTTTTTTATGCACCCCCTTTGAAGAAAATCACATACATTTGCCATTTAAGTTAATGGCAGCAATGCTCAGAGATACAACAGATGGTGTGCCTTCTTCTAAGGGCCCTACTTATGCAGTTCACTGTTATCAGTTAAACAAGATGAATGAGGATGCTAGAGGCACTAAACACAAAAACATGATTTTATTAAATAGCTCTCAACAGCGAACCATAGTAAGGTGCATTTTCCTAGACGGTTACTAGAGTTCACTATCAGTTAATGCAAATAACCAAAACATCTCCTTCACCGTCATGCACTGTCATGTACTGCCCAAGCACCTGACTTGGTTTTTTTAAAAGTTGCTGATTAGTTCTTCAACCCCTGGAAGTGTGTTTCCTGTGTGCGATCTCGGTATAAAGTGAGAGATAGTAGCAGCAAATCACTGACTGGGATATTTGCATACCTACAATACTTTGCAAGCAAAATATATTAAAAGCCTCAGCTTGATATTGTGGGCAGTTTAAGAATATGCCATGAACGTGCATATACACAGTTATTTTGCATTGCAAACCAGATTGTTTGCAACATCCCATAATACTGCAAGTGCTCAGTGAAACCCATTTTGTACAGCAGAGAATAACACCATTATTTGTTAAGGCCTATGCCCAATGGAACTCTGAAAACTTTGAAAACCTGCAAGTTATGTGAAATGTAGTCGTTTGAATATTCATTGCCTTAATGCTATGCACAAATAGCACAGCCATTTTCCATACACATCATCCACACTTATATGAAACTGTGGATGTTAGCAAATGACACACTTAGATGGAATTTTGATCTTTAGCCTGCGTCGCACCTAGACCGTCGCGTCTAGATAGGTCTATGAATGTTAGCATGTACCACACTTAGATGGAATTATGAAGGTTAGCAAGTTCCACAGTCATAATCTTGAACATGAGCCTGCTTCACTTCTAGATAGGATTATGAAGGTTAGCAAGCGCCCAGTTATATTTGTGAACATTACCCTGCATCGCATTTAGATAGGATTATGAAGGTTAGCATGTGCCACACCTAGATAGAATTGTATACATTAGCCTGTGTCGCATCTTGATAGGATTGTGAATGTTAGCATGCACCACACATACATGGAATTATAAAGGCTAGCAAATGCCACACTTGGATGTAATTGTGAATGCTAGCATGCTGCCACACTTATATGGAATTATGAAGATTACCAAGTGCAGCACTTAAATGGATTTGGGAATGTTAGCATGTCCCACACTTGGATAGAATCCTGAACTTTAGCCTGAGTCGCTTCTGGGTGGGATTGTGAAAGTTGGCAGATGCCACACTTAGACAGAATTGTGAATGTTAGCATGTTGAATATCATATAACCCACTAACCAAAAAAAGCTCAACATTTCTGCATACTCATCTCACTCAAAAAACTCACACATACATCTCTCGCACAACAACCCGCACACACTTTGCAACACCGCAACAACACATAAGCTGCACCAACAGGACACAAGGACTGACATTGATCCGATACTCGCACCAAAGCTCAGCACCCAGTGTACACTGAGTTGAAGCTGCCAACAGAACACCACTCCTCTCACTATCCGACTTCCTCTTCACCTTACTAACCCATCCCACGTTCTCATTTGCAGATCCGCCAGAGCACCTGGGGACCAATTCCGTTGGTGACGGTGCGCTGTACAAATACCTTTAAAATGTAACATCCCTTGTAGACCAATTATTACAACCAACATAGAACTGATGTGGCTTGTGCCTTTTTAGTTCTTAAGAAGGTAGGAACTGTTGTGCTGCTAAAACTCTTCTGAGCGGCACTCAGTGGGAAGCTGGGTGAGCGCACATGCTTAGAGGGAACATTACTTTCTCCTATAGAGTCATGGGGCTGTGGAGAAAGAGGTAATTGAATTGAGGATCCAGTTTGTTGTAAGCACCTAAGTTAAATAGCAAGTAAACCTTTTGCCAAACTGTCATGGGTCAAAGTGATTTAAATATAGTCCCATAATGAAATAGACTTATCTGGAAATCTTACTGCTTCAATTGTATCTGATTGGATAATTGAAAGACAACCTTTTTTGTGTCTTAATCAAGGCATACATTTGTTCTTCGATGCATCATCATTTTTGATAGTAGTATTTGCCAGTTTAGGAACTTTAGTCACATAGACAGTGCATCACTCTATGGGTCTGAGTGGATGTAGTGGGACATGAACACCACCTTGCTCTGTATTACTCCTGATGTTAGGACTCAGTTCACTATAGTGAAATGGAACCCCCCCCTCCCAAGGACTGCAACTTGCCTGTAGCCTACATTTTGTTATCATTAGCTTTGTCTGGTTTTATACCAATTAGAGTTGATTTAGGACCAGTTAAAGGTGCAAATAGTGCATCATGGGAGCTTGAAGTACCTCTCAGAGAAATCCTTCAGAATCTGATAGGGCAAAAAAGAGGGGGGCACTGCCAAGCTTTTGCCCATCTCGAGGGCAGCCTTTTGCCCTTTCACAGTGTGAAATATATCTCACAAGATCTGGGTTAAAACCTTAACTTGATCAGTTAGACTAAATACATAATTTCCTAGTACAAAAAAAGAATCATTTAGCTCTCTGCAGCCGCACTGGTGTGCCTCAGGAATGTTACCAACATTCTATTCCAGCAGAATCATCTGAGTGATTTCTTCACAAAGAGCATTGAGGCTTCTACTTCCACCACTCAAAGTCGGCTGGTATGTAAGGGCGGCAGACTCACACACCTGCTGTGTTTGTCTATGCTACATCAAGCATTAGGAAGCAGTCAGGAGCATTCCAGTAAATGTGCTTCTCCATCCAGGGAATGTACAACATAGAATCTATTGCTGCAATTAATTACTGGAAGAACATGACTACTGAAACCTGATTTTTTAGGACCTTCCTCCTGCCCCTGTGGTTGGGGTAGCTCCTTCATACTTGGGAGAAGAATTTCCTATTTGTGGGGCTGGTCAAATACAAGTGGGGTTGCAGTGCCATTGGCTGGTAAATCATTATCTCTAAAGTTGAATAGGAGCATTTGAATATCATTAATTAAGTATTGGACGTCATAGATGCTTCTGATTTCCTCTTGGGAGGTATGGAGTATAGCAAATGGCTTCTCCATCACTTGGACATGATGTAAATAAATCAGGTCTTTAGGAGTCAACCACACTAAGGTATATCTGCGTGGCCGTCTCCCCCTCACACACACCTGATGGTTGTTAGAGAAGCAGTGCAGATAACCAGCCCATTGGTGGAAAGGCAGATTCTGCTCCAATTGTACCACACCATGTCACAGTGCTGTATACCAGACTATGCCACAAAGCAGGCAAGGCCTAGGTTAGTACTCACTCTTTGGAATCACTAATGCTATAACATATACATTCACCAGTGTGCATTTTCCTCCCCAGTCTTTAGGTAACTTCATGTATGCCTTGGATCCACAAACCCAATAGTGATCCATAATTACTGCTGTCCCAGTGTTCACTCTTGGTGCTCCAAATATTCAACCACATGTCTGGCTCTCTCTTATTTTTCTTGTTCCATTATTTCTGAAACACAGCTTTGCATTTTCGAAAGGCACTATCTGCAAGGGTCCTCCTCTGCCTTCGACCCATGTCAGTAGCCTTTCAAGTTTCAGCCATAAACCATATAGGTTTACAAAAAATCGTTGGCTGGTAGTGACCCATTATTACTCAATATCTGCAGATCACCACACCTTCTTCCCAGCCATCTGGTGATAGGACAGTTCCCCAAATCTGCATCTGGCCTCTGTTCTTCCATCTAGGAATGTCTTCTGCAGACTTTCCTGGAAATTCCAGCCTTTTATTCACTTCTCATCTGATTCCAGTTCCTTTTACTCAAGGCTTCTCATATCTGATCACATGATTCATAGTGTGGCCTTGGTTCCTTTTCTTTATGTCTTGAATCTAGCCATCCTCATCTGGATCTTTTCATTCAGTTGCCCATTTGAGAGAGGCTTTTCGACCCATGAACTGGCTGTCATGATGCCTACTCCCGGGAAGCCAGTTCAGGCCCAGCGTCCCCAAAAGCAGACATCATGTCCCCAGGGAGGGACCCAGCAACCCCTTATAGGGGCTCTTTGGATATTGTCCTGGCGCCTTTGGCGCCAGGCTCATAGAAGGCATCAGTCCTGGCAGCATAGGCGCCAGGCTCATTATGGGAGTGCTTGGATGGACTTACCTGATGCAGACCATGCTGCCGGATCCAGACCACCTTGAGGTCTGAAAGGGACTATTTTACCTATGGGACTATTTTACCACTCGGGCGTGGCTGAGGAAGAATACTTACCTGGAACTACTTGGGGGGCTATTTAAACCACGCCCAGACAGCAGCTCACGCTTCGCGTTGTTCTGCATCTAGCAGCTGGACGCTCACCGTGTCTGCTCCTGCATCCTGGCTCCAGCCACGCCCGCCTGCAACCTGGAACACCTGAAAAGGAAGGGAAGGAGAGAAAGGTGAATAATTGAACTTTACCTACCTCCATCCGGAGTCCGGAACCATCACTCCGACGATCCTGAGAAAAGACATTATTTTTAGAAGCACATCGCATCGCTCGCTGCAGCGCCGCGCTCCACTCACCTTCACGAGGCGCCCTCGGGCTCTTCAGCGACCATTGGCACCATCCGTCGCCTTTCAGCGCCTAAGGAGAAAAAGAGATAAAACAAAGGTGAGCGAAGGAACAGATTCAGGAAGGCCTGATTCTTCCACCTTACGACTTACCTGATTATTGTTGGGACAATCTTTCCTCACCTCGGGTCGGCGCCGCTTCTTTGGCACTTCTGTACCCCGGCCCCTAAGGGGAAAAAGACACACGCATTAGTGGGTGAAAGCAAGATCACTAAGGGAACCATCCATCAAAAAGACTCACCAGAGTTTACCTTCGGCAAATCCATTCCTCTACGCAGATTCTTCATCCTGCATCTGAAATAGAGAAAAGGACAACGGACAATTAAGGCTTGAACTTTTGCAACTGAATACTTACGGCCTCATATCGGAAAAGTCAAGCGGAGTTGAATACTCACCAAACCCGAGATCCAGTGAAGTTACTGGAAATCAATGCGCCCCTGCATCAGAAGCAGGATGGAGAGCTCGTCCTTTCAGACTCTAAGGTGAGACTCTACGGGGAATCGCGGAGGGGGTTCGGGGAGTATAAGAGAGGGAAAGGGGGGAATCGGACACATTATCCAGCAGACAGTTAATCCCCCTTTTCCATCTACAGAAGGATTCTTCTATGGGCCAGACAGGTGAGGTTTGGGTGTCCGGTCCAGTCCGTCTTCCAAGTCCTGCGCATCACCTTAGAAGAGGTCATAGCAGTCCAGAACAGGTCGGCGCCTCTGTGGGAATCAGGTGAGCGTTACACTGGCCTCTTGTACTACAGAATGCTAAATGCACTATGCAGTGTGCAGTTAGGACATCTATTTCAATAGCTATGAAGATTTTAAACTTCCCCATACTGTAAGGCAAGAGTGCACACACAAAACATTCCTCATTTGAGGTTCTTTTTCCCACTTATTTCATATGCTGATACCATATGTTATTTCCCAGTGTGCGGTGCTGTCCAGGTAATCATTTAATTCATAATCATCTTCCTGGGTGCTTCTTTTAGACCTCACTTTTCATGTGAGCTTCTATGATAATATCATGAAGTATACCAGCATAGCCTCTTCCATAGCCTCTTCCAGCTGGCCTTATTACAGGAACATCCATCAGTGCTCCCTTTATAGGAGAAGTTTCAGCAAGTTTCATCCTCTCAACATACCCTTTAGGCATACAAATGTCTTGCAAAATGTCCATGTATGACTGTCTTTTGGGGATTATCTTTGGGTCATTTAATACAGGACCAGTGTATTTGCATGTATTACTGGTGTAGGCCCACCACAACCCTTTATCTTGCCTGTTTTGCCAAGCCTGTCTCTGGCATCCAAAAAGAGTTTCTAAGACACCTTTTGTATGTGAATGATTAGTAATGGCACTTATCTCAAGCTCAGGCAATTTGTCATATTTCTTTGGGATAGGATTGACTACATAGGGTCTGGGCTGCCTAGTAGTTGCCACATTTACATTTCCCATCTGCTCAGGAGCATGCACAGGAGTCTTAGCTCCATTTGCAGCAATGTAGAATGCTGTGCGTACAGTCAGTGAAAGCAATATGATTATGAAAACAATGCAAGTGTAAATGACACAGAGGTAAATTACTTTACAACATCTACTTCGTGGGCACTGCGGACGTCTCTCTGTGTTAGGCATGATTATGCTACTATTGATGCTGCCCATTTTTATTGCCTAAGAAATTCAGTCTTTTACCAATCGAAATGTAGATGCCTCCCTAGTATGACCTCAGTAAGTCTAAATCAGCTCAATGACGTATATCAGCTCCCAGTCTATGCCTCGAATCTGCTTCACCCCGACGACATGTCGAATTTCTTTCAGTATGAAACAAGAGTCTTTCTTTATCAGCAACCTCTCAATCTGTCCCTTGAAGGAAAGTTTCACACCGATCTGTGAGTTCGCTCAGAATATATGCTCACTTAGATTATAATGCCTTCCAAGATCATCACATTCAAGTGTGCAGTGTTTCTAGGATCCCTTTAGAAAGATGAGTACATCAGTGTGCCTTCCAACACAATGTGGGTATTCCTCAATCAGACGAAAGAACACCAGACTGACTAGTCTATGGCCTCTCTTCGGATCTTGTAAGAAAGCAGGAATGCGATTAGTTCTCACCACCAGCAAAGGGAAAGAGCACAACACTCAAAATACGTAAGAACCAGCCGAGAAAGGTAATCACTGCGTAACACGATAGGGAAATCCAAACAGGAACTCAATGTGAAATGAATCAGGGTACTGCACCCTCTTCCAATTGCTTTAAGCATGATCAGAATCTGGCATACTTTTCTTCTTATCAAGGCTTAAGCACGCCTCAGTCCAAAGTTTTTTAACATGCTTCTCTGTGGCTTTAAGAACAAAATAATGTTTTCTCAACCCTGTAATGACTGCACAGAGTATTCGAAATGAGCCACAGTCCAATGAACTCTTTTGCTTTAGTTGACAGCTTCTGCGTCCTTCTTCCTCGTCATAGATCTTTTCTGCACGTGCTGTGGTTCTTCCCCGATGCTTATACTTGCTTCCTGTAGGAGTGTGGGCAAAGGGGTTTCTCCAGCAAAGATCTCTACATCACCTAAGAAAGTCCAAGCACCCCTGCCCTGCACTTTGACAGCAGACGGCGTGACCTCTTCCATGATGAACGGACCATTAAAGCGGGGTTCATCCCACTTTTTCCTTGTATGATTGCGGATTAGGACTGCATCTCCGGGGAGAAATTGGGGAACACGTAATTCTTGAGATTCACTTGTTGAAGCATCTCCTTCTGTGTTCTATACTGCCCTTGTCACTGCAGCTGTCCTGAAATGACAGAGGTACTTGAAGTCATACAATTCAAATACTCACGCAATTCCAATCTTAGCAAATCTGCAGTTGGCTGAGCATCACATGTAACTCTGGATGGAGGCATTAGTGGTGTCCTCATTCGTCTCCCCACCACTATCTCCTGGTGCGTGAGATGGTGCCCAGAACCCGGTTGGTTCCTTAAAGCATATAATGCCAGTGGTAGGCAATGCAACCACCCTTTCTTCAAGGTAAGCTTCAATTTGGCTGTTCTTTCCTTGAGCAGGCCATTGAGCATCTCACAGATCCCATTTCATTGTGGGTGATAAACCGAAGAAGACTTGTTCTTTATATCAAGCAACAAGCTGGTCTGTTCAAATGTTTGATCACAAATTGTGGGCCATCGTCTCACCTCATTACCTCACATATTCCCCATCTAGGAAATACTTCCTGTACTAAGAAGTTTGCTGCACAGGTGGAATCTGGGTGTGTACATGGACCTGCTTCAATCCACCTTGAAAAGGGACACACAACTAAGATTGGGTATCTATATCCATTACATACTTGTATCATGTCAACATAGTCGATATGTAAATGCTGAAAAGGGCCATTAGGTCTCGGAATAACTACCCTAATGTCATGGCCACAGGCCCCATAACGCAAAAGCCACACCATCTAGTGAAGGGGACAATGGGTCACTTGACTCAATTATGACCCTTTGGGACCTATAAATACAGGGGCCCTGGCTGGACTTAGACGCTCATAAAGAGATGTGAGCAGGAAAGCTTTATTTCAGTGCAGGAGTGCTTTCATTTTACAAGAACTTTCCAGGGGCTGAAACCCTTTATTGCAGAGAACATCCTCATGTGCTGGCACATCGGGTGTGGCTCCCTATGCCTGGTCTTTATGTGCTGACTCATCGGGTGTGGCAGGCAGGCAGAACCTAGTGGTTGTGGTTTCAGAAGCTCAGCTATATAAGCTACTCCATCCTTAAGGCCGGTGCTTCACTTCACTGTGCACTAGCGTGCAACATGACGCTCACCGCCGCTTGGACGAGTTTACTTACCTTTGAAACCAGGTGTTCTCCTGCATACTCACCTCCAGGAAACCGGTGCTTCATCGCTTCATCTGCAGACTCATCTCCTGACAACCAGTGATCTTGATCCCGACGCTGCTGCACGACACTCTGCATCCACGAACTTGGACCCTATGAAGAAGAAGAAAGACAAGGTTAGAACATCGATCCTAGGACCGTGCTGCATTTGAAACCCACACCCCCCCTGGACAGAGTGAAGGAACTCTGTCCAGATCATACAAGCGCCCCTGCCAGAAGCAGCAGGACAGAGTGCTTGCCAAAACTAATCAACAGGTGAGCTTTCCAGGGACAGCGCATCCCACGGGTACCATGGTTTGGGAGAAGGGGTCTGGAAGAGGATCAGGTGCACAAGCTGGCATACTCACGCTCCCTATTCTCCACACAGGAGCAGTCCCGAGCAGCATCACTTATTACCACCAGTCACAACATAAGCGCAGAGGGCAAAGTTGGACTCCAGCGCCCTCACCCACGGGAGGGCTGCAACCGTGCCCTAATGCCTCAGCAGAGACCAGGTGAGCGTAACAGAATGCAAAGCCTCTTCAAATCGATGCCTGGGTGTTATAGAAACTTCTGAATCGGGCCAATTGGCCCGATTCTCCCAAATCTCCCAGTAATCGGGCCAATTGGCCCGATTACTGGGAGATTTACGTGCTGAATTTCATGCCTCAAGATAGGAAACCAATTCCCTAAGGAGGAATCTAATTGTGAACCGGGAGCGGACAGATGAACTAGCAAGGCAAATGCTCCATGCACAGGCAGGCCAGGTCCCAATGGCGGAGTATGCCCCTCCTGCTGCGCCTCCATAGCCCACGCCAGCACAGGTGGTTCTTGCAGGGGGGGTTCGCCTGGCCCCACCATAACGCTTCATAGGCGATCCAAATAAGTACACATTCTTTATGAATCAATGTTGCCTACATTTTTTTGTGCAGACATGGGACATTCCCCAATGATCAAGCAAGAGTGGCAATTGTACTCTCATATTTGGCAGGTAGAACAGTGGACTGGTCAATACCCTTGGTAAACCAGGATGATCCTTTGCTTCGAGACTTCAGAGGTTTCCAGCGTGAACTGGAGAAACTATTTGAACGGCATACTAAAGGGCGGGCTCTGGACAATTAACTGTTTTCACTACGGCAGGGTAATCAAGACGTACTAACATATATCACTTCCTTCAATCATCTGATAGCACAAACTAACTGGCCAGAGGAGAAAAGAACTATGCTCTTTTACCAAGGCTTGCGAGGAGCACTTAAGGACGTATTAGCCCAAGTAGTAAATCCCCCCGGAAAGATGTGCTGAATACCTGACAGTGCAGCTCGATCACAGATTGCAGGATCGGAAGATGGATCGGGCCAAGGCCGAGGGGCGGTCGGTCTACGTGCGACCCCATGAGAATCAAACAAAATCACACGATCAGTCTGAGCCAATGCAAATCGGAGGCTTGCGGAGCCCACTCACCAAGGCAGAAAGAGAGAAAAGGAGACAACAACAGCTATGTTTGTACTGTGGTAAGGCAGGTCACTATCTCCGTGAATGCCCGGTGAAACCACTCAGGAAAGTAGTTGGAGCAACTGACAAGGGTGAAAAAGAAGAACAGGACTCGGGAAACTCCAACGCCCGGGAAGTGTAGGGGTCCACTTGTTGAGCAGTGAAAAGGAACCTATACAGACCTCACATCTAGTCATCCCTGTGCTCCTAGTAAACCACAACCAACCATCAAAAATACATGCCTTGGAAGCATACATTGACAGTGGGGCTGTGGGAAATGACATGGACCAAGATCTGGCTACCCGGATAGGCCTTCCTCTCTGACAGAAGCAGGTTTCGGAAAACGTCACAGCAGTTGATGGATCTCAGCTATCATCATGCCCAGTGGCGCATTACACCGAGAAGGTCACTCTTCTGTGTCAGGATGGTCACCAAGAGGACATCACCTTCGATCTCATCAGCGCACCACAGTGCAAGATGATATTGGGAATGCCCTGACTGGAGACCCACAATCCCAGGATTGACTGGCGTAAACGAGCTCTGACCGTTCCCCAAGACTGTGCCGACACCTGTTATAGCACGGGATTCTCATTAAAAGGTCTTACTAACCCAGGTTCGTCAAAGAAAGAAACCATACTGGGCCTCACCAGTTCACTACCACCTGAATACCTGGATTACAGAGATGTCTTTCAAAAAGAGCAAGCAAACACCCTACCTCCGCACAGACTGTACGACTGCCAAATTGATCTGGTACCTGGAGCTCAAGTTCCCTGCATCCGGATTTACGCCCTAACAGAACAGGAAAACCAGCATCTAAAAACCTACCTCGATCAGTATCTGACAAATGGCTTAATTTGTCCGTCCAAGTCCCCTGCATCCTCGCCCCTCTTTTTTGTGCCTAAAAAGGAGGGAGAACTGAGAATTTGCATTGTACTACAGAGCACTTAACCAGATCACGGTAAAAAATGAGCACCCGTTATCACTTATCCCCGACCTCTTGGATCAAGTCAAAAACGCTCAGATATATACAAAACTAGACTTACGAGGGGCCTACCATCTAGTAAGAGTCAAAAAAGGAGACGAGTGGAAGACGGCCGTTTGCACAAAATATGGCCTTTATGAATATCAGGTTATGCCCTTTGGACTAAGTAATGCCCCGGCGGCGTTCCAATATTTCATGAATGACGTGCTCTGCAAACTGTTGGACATCTGCGCTCTCGTCTATATTGATAACATTCTTATCTATTCGACCACCAAGGAGGACCACGTCAATCATGTCCGGGCAGTTTTGGAGAAACTGCGGCAACACCGGCTATGTGCCAAATTGGAGAAATGCTTCTTTCATGTGACAGAGATAGAATTCCTTGCTTTATTCTCACACCACGAGGCGTACGCATGGACTTGTGCAAGGTAGACGATATCCTTAACTGGCCCTCACCGTCATCCATAAACAGAGTACAGAGTGTACGCGAGTTCGCCAACTTTTATCGCCGGTTCATTCCTGGGTTCTCCCAGATTGTCCACCCAATCACCTCTTTACTTCGGAAAAATAAACAATTTAATTGGTCCACAGTGGCAGAGAAAGCCTTCCAGGGGCTAAAACAAGCATTTACCACAGCACCAATTCTACGGAATCTTCGACCACAACTACCATACGTGGTCAAAACTGATGCTTCCAACATAGCAATGGGAATAGTCCTATCACAACAAGACCCCGAAACAGATCCGTTGCATCCCGTAGCAATCTAGTCTCGCAAGTTTTCAGCCCCTGAATTGAATTATGCAATCACTGATAAAGAACTGCTACCAATTGCAACACAAGTCCCAAAAACAAAGTCCTGCAGGTCTGCTACATCCTTTAGAAGTACCCCCAGCACCTTGGCATACGCTATCAATAGATTTTATTACAGACCTTCCCTACTGTAACAGATACAATGCCATCTTAGTCGTTGTAGGTCTGTTTTCCAAAATGGCCCACTTTATTCCACTGAAAGGTTTCCCAACTACTTCTACTCTGGCCACCGTGTTTTTGGAACAGATTGTCCAGCTACACGGGTTCCCATCAAAATTGATATCAGACAGAGGAACTCAGTTTGTCTCCGCATTCAGGAAAAGGTGTTGTAAAATTGCCAAAATCGACCTACAGTTATCTACAAGCCATCATCCCCAAACCGACGGCCAGACCAAATGGACTAACCAGACCCTCGAGCAATACATAAGGTGTATGCTGCAACAAACCGAGGATACCTGGAAGGACATACTTTGGTTAGCAGAATACGCATATAACAACTCTATTTACACCAGTATGGACGAAGCCCATTCTACATAGTGTACGGTCGACATCCCCGGACATCTGTTTTTGACCCACTGAAATCATTAGAAATGCCTGCTGTGATGACCTTACACAAAACCATCACCCAGGTTTTTAAAGAAGCAGCAGAGCATCTTGCCAGAACCAAAGAGAAACAGAAGCAGTTTGTGGATCGACACCAAAGGGAAGCTCCCAACTACCAAGTCGGAGACAAGGGACCTCATTACAACCCTGGTGTCAAGGGGTTAACGGCGCCGTAAAAGGCTAAGGTGCCGTTAAACCCTTAACGCCCGATTCACACTTTAACGCCTGCTTTTTGCAGACGTTAAAGTCAAACCCGCTAAGGGACCTTGGTGCTAATTACGGCACCATAATTTACGGTGCCGTAATTAGCGCCTTCCCCATTCCCATTGAGCCCTATGGGCCAAAAATGGGAATGGGGAAGGGGCCATGGTGAATGGGGATTTACTACCCCGTCAACCTTGGAATGGGGCGGTAAATCCGCCATCCACCATGGCGGAATCCGGCATGGACCATGGTGCTAGTAGCTAGTAGCACCATGGTCCAACGCCAGGGTTGTAATGAGGCCCAAGGTTTGGTTAGCATCCAGAAACATCCCCCTGAAAGGACCACAGGCGTTCCATCCCAGATATCTGGGACCCTACACTATCAAGGCTGTGATCAACCCTGCGGCCATGAAATTCGAATTACAGATCCACATGCGGATCCCCCGGTGTTTCATGTCTCCCTCCTAAAACCATTGAGACCAGGTACGTGGATCGATACTCCACTGGATCCCGAATAGTTGAAGGAGAACCAGAATATGAAGTTAAAATAATCCTATACTCTAAGATCGTCCAGTCCAAGTTATGCTACCTTATAGACTGTAAAGGTTATGGACACCAAGATCGGACCTGGGAACCCAGTGAGCATGTCCACGCTCCACGATTAATCAGGCAGTTCCACCGAAATAACCCCAATAAACCAGGGCCAGGGGGGAAAACACCCATGAGAGGGGCCTTGAGGGGGAGTGCATTCACACAGGCCCCAGAACACAAAAACCACACCATTTAGTAATGGGGGCAATGGGTCACTTGACTCACTTATGTCCCTTTGGGACCTATAAACCAGGGGCCCTGGCTGGAGCAGGAACACTTTATTTCATTCCAGGAGTACTTTTATTTTACAAGTACTTTCCAGGAGCTGAAAGCCTTTATTTTAGAGAACATCCTCATGTGCCTACTCATCGGGTTTGGCTCCCTAGGCATGGTCTTCAAGTGCTGACTCATCGGGTGTGGCAGGGTGTGGCAGGGAGGCTGAACCTGGTGGGCATGGCTTCAGAAGCTCAGCTATATAAGCTGCTCCATCCTTAAGGTCGGTGCTTTGCGTTACTGTGAACTCGCGTGCAACGTGATGCTCACCGCCGCTTGGACCAGTTTACTTACCTTTGAAAGCATATATTCTGCTGCATACTCACCTCCAGGACACCGTTGCTTCATCGCTTCATCTGCAGACTCATCTCCTGACATCCAGTGATCTTGATCCCAACGCCGCAGCACTGCACTCCGCATTCACAAACTCGGACCCTGTGAAGAAGAAGAAAGACAAGGTTAGAATATCCATCCCAGGCCCGCGCCACATTTGATCCCTGCGTACCCCCGAATTAACAATTTACCAGCTACTGTACCACTGCAGCTTTGTTCCTCATTCCATCCGGCTGTCGTCTCGAGCTCTGCAGCTTCTACCGGGCTGGCAACATCATCTGCAAGGGAAGAAAGCAAAAGAGCAAACATCAAAAGTGGAACAGACAGCAATACAAGACAACAAACTTTACAATACAACAAAAACAGAAGTCAAACAGGAACGCTTACCTGAAGTATAGTGGATTAGTCGCAGCAGGACTGGACTACCATGTGCAAGGGACCAGTGAAGGAACTCGGTCCAGATCATACAAGCGCCCCTACCAGAATCAGCAGGACGTAGTGCTCGCCAAAATTAATCAACAGGTGAGCTTTCCAGGGACAGCGCATTCCACGGGTACCACGGTTTGGGAGAAGGGATCTGGAAGGGGATCAGGCACACAAGCTGGCATACTCACGCCCCCTATTCTCCACGCAGGACCAGTCCCGAGCAGCATCACCTATTACCACCAGTCACCATATAAGCGCAGAGGGCGAAGTCGGACCCGAGCGACCTCACCCCCGGGAGGGCTGCAACCGTGCCCCAATGCCTCCGCAGAGACCAGGTGAGCGTAAAACCTAAATGTGTGCAGTGTATGCAGTGTATGCCCAGCTATGAATTTTTTGGCACACAAGATAATTCACTACATAAAATATGTTCTAATAGATTTGGTACAAACGAATCCTCAACAATAGTTGCAGCAAGACTCTCCCTCGTTGTATGCGCGGGGTGGTGTAGCTGTTCCAGTGCCACCCTTAATAAGGCTACAGGCATCACTGGTTTACCAGTGCTGTCTTGTCGCCATAATGCTTCAGAGGGGTTTAAAGAACACCCTCTTCATGTCCACAAATTCTTTTCTTCTTGAGGTGCTTCCCCTTGGACCTCTACCAACTGCATTTTTTTTATTATAACTTTCAGGTACAGTCATCATAACAACCATTTTTTCATTTACATTAGGCGTTTCAACATTCATAATTTCTTTATCTGTATTTGCTACCCGCTTAGCCTGAACATCTGCTGCTTGATTTCCACGTGAGATAAAATCTGTCCTTTTAGTGTGAGCTGCGAACTTGACGACTGTGATGCTTACTGTGAGTTGTAATGCTTTAATAAGCCTGTCCAACAAGGTGGCGTGCTGTACTGGCATGCCGTCCGCTCTGAGGTAGCCCCTCCATTTCCGACGTGCTAACCCTGGTTGCACCGTCAATGTCACATAGGCAGAGTCACTGTACACTGTTACTACCTGGTCTGTGTGATCCTCGAGCGTGAGTATCAATGCCAATAATTTTGCAGCCTGTGCTTAATAATGAGACGTCGATCGAGTAGTTTTAAGCACCGTAAATTCCCCATTAACTGTGTCCCTTATCACAGGGGGACCTATATACCTCTGTCCATTATTTTGACCGATCCTTGAAGAACCGTCAATGAAAACAATCTCTCCCCCTGCTAATGTGTTCTCTTTTATTCTAGGGATTTCATTATAGAACTCTTGATAGTTTGCACAATCATGTTCAGGCTCTCCTTCTGTTATTGGTTCAGCTATAAACATGGCAGGATTCACTATTTTAATTGCTGGATTCGATATGACTACCTCATAGGCAGAAGTCCTTTGAGATGTCAGTGTGCCCTTTGGTTTCTCTAAAATAGCAAATAATGCATGCTCAATGAATAACATCATGGAACATCCCATCACTATGCTTGCAGCCTTCTCTATGATGAACGTGCGGCTTCTAAACCTTGTTCGCACAGAAAATTACCTGCCATTACTGGGCCTAAGATTCCACTGTAATATGCAAGGGGCTTGTACCTCAACGTGGTTCTCTGTGTGAGTACTGCTGTCGTAAAGTGCCATCTGTATGTAAGAACAAAAAGAATTCCTCAGCATAATTGGGAATCCCTAAAACTGGAGCTGTGCAAATTGCTTTTTTCAACTTGTCAAACCCATCTTCCATTTCCTCGGTCCACACAATTTTTTCCTGCGTTTCTTTAGGGCCTGCAACAAAGGCCTTATATATATTAGATTTAGTCAAAAACCCATGCACTGACGTAATTACATAATCCCAAAAATCTCTGCATGTGTTTTATCATGTGGGGCGTTGCAGTTTTCAAAATAGCCTCTTCTCTTTCAAGGGTAACCTTCATTCCTTCATGCAAAATCAATTGGCCTATGCATAGCACTACTTGTTTACAACATTGTAACTTTTCTTTATCAACTTTGTATCCTTTGTCAGCGAGTATAATCATCAGCTGAACAGAATCGCGTCTGCACTCTTCCTCTGAGGTGCTGCAAACTAAAATGTCATCTACATATTGCCACACAACACTTTCTCTAAAGCGATATTGCTTAAGTCCATCTGAAGGACTCTATTGAAAATTGATGGGGACTCACAATACCCTTGTGGTAAACATATACTTTTCAGACGTGTTTGTCTAGAAGTAAATACCATCAGATCCTGCAAGTCTTTGTGCAATGGGATTGAGAAAAATGCATTTTTTTAAGTCAATCACTGTGAAATATCGTGCTTCAACAGGTATATTACATAGGATTGTAGATGGGTTAGGAACTAGAGGGAACTCAGCCTGTACAATCTGGTTTATCGGGTGAAGATCTTGAATTAAACACCACAACCCCCCATTTGATTTCTTAATAGGGCACACTGCAGTATTACATGGTGACTCTGAGGTCACTAACATACCCTGGTCCATCATGGCGGAAATCGTCTTAATAATACCTTTGTCTGCCTCTCGAGACATGGGATACTGTCGTGCTCGAGGTGAAATTGCTCCTGGTTTCAATTTAATCTTTACTTCTCCAACCCCCTTCAACAGGCCTAAGTCGTAGGGGCCGGCAGTCCATAATGAAACTGGCACTTTCGCCATGTCTTCGTCAAAATACTCAGGGTGTTTTTGTGCTAGCATAATTTTCTGAGGAACTTCTCATTTAATTGCTCTCACCCAATAAGTAATGCTCATGTCAAATATCATTCCGTCATCAGATGGATGATCTTCAGACAGATCTTCATCAGTGACGTCAGACAATCTGTAATCCTCCCCAATGCGATTACTGCACACCATTGTCTGCCTTCATCATCATTTCCATCAAGCAAAACCATTTCTCCTCGCACTATGGCTGCTTGTAGCTTTAAGGGAAAGACTTGTCCCTCCTCTTCAAGCATAGGTATTCTTGGTCTGAATAGAAAGGTATTGGGTGATCTCATTGCTCTGCCTGCTAGGCCTGGTAGCCGTGACAACAGAATATGTACTCCATAAAGAAAAACCTCTAGTTCTAAAGGTATTGCTCTAGCAGCTATCTGTCCTGAAAATGCATGATAATTTCACACACATTTAAATAATGCATTCCTGCCGTTGAACATACTATGCCTTCATCAGTAAACAATATTGTCATATTTAACTTTGTCATCAAATCTCGACCCAATATATTGACAGATGTATGCCTTGAATATAGCAGAGGCACCTTCATGTCACATTCTCCTATCGAGACTGGTAATTCTTCAGTGAAAGGAATTCTGCCTGTAGCTCCTGTGAATCCCTGTGTATTCATGGCATTGCCAGACATTGAAAATTGTCTCTCTCGTATGCCTGAGCATTGCACCCGTGTCTACTAAAAACAAAAAACATTTGCCTCCTATACTGACGTCTACCTGTGCTTGTTTTTCGCTGAAGCTGCATAGGTGACTGCTGTGACTGTCCTTGTGGCAGATTAACTACTACCTGCTGTGGTTCCGAGCCTTGTTGCATCCTTTGATTCTGAGCAAATCCTTCTCTATTCAGGTGTGAATATGCAGGGGGATTTGACATTCCCCCTCTCAAAAACTGGCAATTTCAATGGCGTACTTGGACAATTCTTTCTGCACTAGCTTTGCCTCCTCGCCTTTTCTGACGTCATCTTTTTATGCGATTCTTAATGTGCAATGGTCAGCTGAATTTCCGACCACGGTTTTGCTTCTCTAACCACTAATTTCTTGATCTGCCTTTGTACTAGCTCTGGCAGCCCATGGCATAATATTTGATGGAATACCGGTATAGATTTTCTCCAAGATATGGGCGTTTCAAAGCTCCATGCCTCCTGAAAAGTTTGAATAAAAACAAGTGGTTCATCCACATCCTGCATCTTTTTTGTCATTATAGCTCCCATATCAGATGTGTCCGGATACAATACTCTAAGCACTTTCCAGACTGCCGCCCTACAGTTATTGAATGGAGCTCCATCATGAGCAGTGTTGACTGTAGTCACACCAGGGGGTTCCATGTGTTAATACCCCCGCAAAAATATCGCCATATAAAAATAATGCCATATTTTTGCAGCACTATTAAGGCATGGAACCTGCGGGGGACACCCTTGCAACCCTCATATTAATTTAAAGGGAGCGGGCGACACCCCCGCAAACCCCTCTACTGATAACACTAAATATTATCCCCACCAAAAATATTGCCTATGGCTGTTCCCGACGACCATATATACAGCAATATTTTTGGTGGGGATAATATTACCTGATACCCACCAAGGTAACCTGCCCTTGTGCACACATCATCAGCTCTCTCACCAAGTCTCTCACCAAGTATGGCGATTAGGAGACCCTTAGTGTCCCCTATAGCCAACGTGTTTCCTCCCATCTCTTTTTCTAACTCATCTATCCATTTCCCAGGGCCAGAAGTTAAACTCGGGAGTTTACACCTTATATCATCTCTATCCATTTGAGGCCATTGTATATACTGTGGTCTTGTTCCTCCTTTGTCTAACAAGGGAAACTGTGAAGCCCCAAACTCATTCTCATCTCTCATCATTAGTCTATCCACCGCAGGGACGATATTCCTGCATCGCCTTCTTCCAGGAAATAATTTTAATCTGTTTACATAAAGCGACGACTCCCCCCTCTCAACGTGGAGTTGCCCTTTAGGTCTGTCTGACTGTGTCAGTGGTTCTGACGCCCTAGGTATAGGTGTGTTTAAGTCTGATCATCTTACTTCCTTACCCATTGACAAACAACCCTCGGGACCACATGCAGCATCTCTCTTCCCCATGGAAGGTTTCCCTGTCTTCGTCTGTCATTTCTTGTGCCTAACTCGTGCAACTTCTCTCTTCGTAATCTCTATTTAGTCTATCTAGAGACAGCTCTTTATGCTTCGTACTACATGAGGCTTCGTCTGTGTCATACACTGAATGCTCTCAAGGCGATAATTTTTTCCCTTCCGTTTTAGCTCTTTTTGAGCTCTCATTTCATGGCATACTTTATCGATCGCTTACCCATTGCTCCTATAGTCAAACTCATCTTCTAGATTTGCTCTAGATGGGCCTGGTAATGACTCTTGTTCTGGAAAGAATTCCTCTATACTCACCCATGCTACTTGTGGATTAGGATCTCTTACTTACTTTTCCAAGCAATCAAGATTGCGTGTTCTCTGCCTTCTTTTTCGTTCCATATCATTGTCAAATACTCTTTGCTTTCTCGCTTCCTCTCTCACTCTGTCTTCCTCTTTTTTCTTCATATCCCTTCTCTCATTTGTCCTTTGTATCTCCTCATCCCTTTGTCTCTGTATTATTTTTTCTCTTATCTTTTGCTCTTCCTCTTCTATTCTTTTTCTTTCTAGTCTTTCCTGCTCATCAATTGTGCTTTGTTCATTGTCACATTTCCTTTGTTCCTCTGTTCTCTCTTGATTTTTCACTTGCTCATCTTGATATAACTGCTCTCGTCTCTGTCTATCTTTCCTTTTTGCCCCTTCTTCTGTCAATCGTTCCTCCCTTTCTTTATCTTTTTTGTCTTGCTTGTCTTGATCTTCTCTTTGTCTTACGTCCTTGATGCTTTTACCATTGAGTTTAAGCAAAATCTGACCATGCATCCATTTGTTCTGTAATAGCGCTATCTCATCATCTTTATCTCTTTCTCCTTTCCATCTCTTTATTTCTCTTCCTATATCTAGAGACGTACTTGCTCGATCGCCTCTTTCCTTATCATGTCTCTCCTTGTCCCTTGGGACCTTAGAGATTAAATCTTTCTCAGTTTTTTTTCTCCGGGCTCTCGTCACTACTTTGCCTAGGTGACTCATACGCCCGGTTGTTATACCCTGCCACGGCTTAAAGTCCATCAGTGGGTATAACCCATCATCTTTCTTATTCTTGACATTTATTTCAGATGGGGTGGGTGGAGCAGAGGGCTCCTCACCCCCACTTTGTATATATTAAGTATCCAATCTAAAGGAGAAGGCTCATCTCGCTCCTCCTGGTACATTTTCCAGAGCTCTAATCTTGCTAGGCGCTTGTCTAGCTTCTCACCAGTATATGCTGCATGCAAATATGTCATCATATGAAGCAGGACGGCCTTCGATAGTGACCCTCCATATGGCTACGGCATAAACATTTTGTCTGCAGTTCCTTCAACCCATTCTGCACTATACTGTCTAAGTTTGGGTGCATGTTTTGGCAATTGCTTGCAGAGGTGCACAACCCCTTGCTCACTATTCTTAGAGAGGCCCAGCTCCACCCTATTGATGAGGTCCAACCAGACCGAAACATGTGCCTGGGGTTGCTGTTGGTACTCTTGTTCAGAGGAGAATTGGCTAGCATTTCACTGCTGGACTGCCCCAGGGCAGGACAAAGACTAATATGCTTTAGATATTTCTCCTCTGTGAAAGATAGTGAGCTAAATTATCTGGGTAAGGCTCTCGTAACCAGGACTAATGTCTGGCAGAGAGACTCCCAGGACCCCCCTTGTTAATTTACAAGTGGAGTAACATCCTCCATCCTTAACTCTTCACTCTTAACTTGTTAATGCTTGCTTGCTTTAATCACAGATTTAAAGGTACGTTTCAGGAAAACAAAACAATATGAGCGAGCACCAACCATTGCAAGCTCCAGTCCCTTTGGCCACAGTTTTTACTTTAATCTTGCCAAAAAACAACCACCAAGTTTAATAAAAACAATCAATTTCTATTTATCATCAATTTTCTTCAATTATAACATCATCATCAATATATAGATACATAAAGCGAACGGACAAACAGACATACTCAACCGGTTACATATATCTATCTCCACAGCCCTTCTCTGGGATCTGTCTTGCCCTCTAAAAATGCTCCTCACGGAAATTAAATCAATCTCTTTAGGAATGTCTTAAATCAGACCTGTTTTCTACGTCATCCGTTACAGGACTCTAGATTCCGATTTCTTCTAACGTTATTTAAAACTTAGGTATAGGGCTATCCTCTTTACTGGGGCCTCTGTCACAATTCTTATTGCTCGGCCACACTTAAGTCAATATCTATTCAATATTTTAACACTCTCATCCTCACGTTATGTTTATCCCGCTTCCCTCCGTCCTCTCTTTTTCCCTTATCACTTCCCTTTATTTATTACGCATGCATCAATTTGTCACTCTCCTCAGTTTTTACTCACTATTCGCATGTTTGTCTTCTGATTCTCGGAATCGCACTGCCTCTTTAAACTGTCATCCGATCAGCTTCTCGTAGACGTGGAAGGGGATTCTATGTAAACTAGGGGACCCGTCACACCTGCCTTGCAAGGTATTGATAATTACACTAAGCACTATCTACGGGGAGCTTCACATCAGTCGTGTGATATTTCTGGGACTCTAAAGTTTACTTATGTCGATGGATTTTTTAATAAACCATCCTCTCTCTGCTACCAGGGGAACTGGATGTCCCAGCCCCTTTGATGAGTAGCAATTACCCTTGAGATGAATTGGGATGCAGATTGTATTCATACATCAATAATCAAAACGACTCAGGTAGCTTGGCAAAAAGGAAGTCTGTTTTAATGTCAATCATCTAAAACAGGGAGTAGAACAAACATCAGCACTCTCTCAATCCTCTTACTCAAAGCATCTTACAAAAATCGGAGGTTTTATTGAGCAAAATCGTTCATCAGTGGCAGGATGTCCTGCGTCATTAGCAACGTCATCCTCAGTGACAAACTACAAAAACCTATTGAAGGAAGTGATAGGCTCTAAGTGAATATCTAAGTATAAGTTCTATATCAGTATAGAACAGTGAAGGAAAGTGATAGGGTACTTAGCATCAGGTGGGCAACTAAGCCCTCCCCTTAAAATGTAAAATGGGCACCCTGATTGTCACTAAATACACAACATACTATTGGCTAAACAAACTATAGGACCCTTAATTATGTGGTCCTCTACAATTGGTTGGGTTCTAAACACCGTCAGTACTTTTCCACCTATGTCTAGCAGCATGAAAACTGAACATCCAGGTGCTGGTGAGCTCATTTTAACACTAGCTTACCACCAATTATCAAATCAATCCATCATTACTTCAATGGTCCAGTGTCAATTGGGGCTTTGAAGCCTGGCCTTGAGTTTGTACTGTGCTCTGAGAAATTCAAAGAATTGTGGGCACGCTCTGCCCTCGTGTGTAGGTGTGACCACCTCGGTCTTCCGACTTCATTCTTCCAAGTGACTGGAGACCATGGAATCAACTATTTTCTAATAATCCTCTGACGTCTTTTGTTTTGATCATGCCTTCTGGACAGGAGTCTCTGTTCTTTCACACGATTTGTATTCAATGTCTGTTTACTCCAGTTTGATAAGACCTTGGTTTCTTTGGCTCATCTAACTCCTTCTGCTGAGATTCATTTTGTAATTCAATTTGCTTTTTAACTACGACACACTGAAATGAGGCCTTCTTACTAATGTCCAGTACTGCTTATAATGCGTAGTGGAAACGTCCATCCTTTACTCGTCCATATGCATATATATATATATATATATATATATATATATATATATATATATATATATATATATATATATTGGTGCTTGCCGCAATCTATTCACTATAAAGCTAGCCTCAAGATTACGTCTGCTTGCATCTCTTTTGCATCTGTACACGTATAAACTTGCTTAATATCTTCATCTGGTTCTATGGCATAAGCCTTTTCACCTTGATCCCAAGATGTCACTTATCCTTGATACTTTCTTGATGCCTTATAGAATATCTGCATTCTCTGGTCTCTGCATCTCTTCTACAGACGTCAGCACAATTCTGTGTGACGTCACCAATCATTTTTGCCATTTATATGCTTTGCTTCTTCAGGAATCTCATTCAAATGGCCATCAAATTTTCTTGTATGCAGCTATGATTTTCTCAATGGGTACCTTGCCTCCCAGATCTTCTTAGGTATCGGTACTCTCACTGGCACTGCACAGAGTCCATACTCTGCTCTTTGTCTGTTCAACTGCTCCGTGTATGTCTCATTCTCTGGTTTCCAACAGACAGGTAATATGGGCGGGGCGTTTGGAGTAGGGGCACTTGGCTCCTCCTCTGCACTTTCATATACACCAAAGTAAGCAGCTTCAGCGTTGCATAATACAACGTTGAAGCTGCTTACTTTGGTGTATATGAAAGCGTTCATATGCACCACACAGGTGTAAATGAACACTTTCATATACACCAAATTAAGCAGCTTCAGCATTGCAGAATACAACAATGCTGAAGGTGCACTGTTGTGCACTACGAGGACGTCCAGGCCCGCTTGAGAATAGTGGTGGAGCCTGGGCATCCTGATTTGGTGCAGTGAATCGTGTTCTTTAGCATGTTCACGCGTCAAGTTAAGAATCGGGCCCTCAGAACGGTCTTTATAAATCTAACTGTCACTTCCCTATCACGCACAAGTGCGTGCAGGGGTTGACAGGCATGACTGAGACAGGCAAGGGAAGATGGAAGTTGGCAGTGAGGTGTTTGTTTTCATGTCTGCTTGCATGTCTTGGAGTAGTGTTTGTAGTGTGGAGGGGAGGGGTCTCGGTGAAGGCGTGTGTGTGTTTGTGTAAATTTATATGTGTCGGGGGTAGCATGGGGATGGTTATGGGGAGAGGGCGCAGAATTAAATAAGGGTTCAGGGGGTGAAACCTCCAGATTTCAGAGGAGGGGGGGTGGAGGAGTGGTTGAAAAGAGATAGTTGGCGAATATTAAAGACTGCACCAAATCAGCCAAATAAATCAATCTTTGTTTGTGTGAAGCCTTTAATATTTGACAATATCACATAGAACCAGCAAGGCAAGCGCAAAAGCATTCTCACAATGCAATTTAGGTCATAGAAGCACATGGACAAAGCCTTACAACCTGGTGTCCTTGCCATGATGCTACCTATAGGCACTTGCAGACAGATCCCATTTCACCTTGTCACTTTGACACTGTTAGACTATGTCTGTCTGTTAGTCTCTCTCTCTCTCTCTCTTTTTCATGGATACATTTTACTCTAAGGACCACCATTATCTGAGCATTAGCAGATGCAGTAAGGGGGACGTCTGGAGACTCCACTTATTACCATGTGCTAAGTGCTTATGGTTATGCAAGGCAAGAACCATTGGTTCAGAGAAGCAACTGCTTGAGATATGAAGACCCAATCATCCCTTTCATCTTCCTTGGTATGTAGGTCGGAAGGCTGAGTACTCCCAGATCAGATGGCAGTGATGGGGTAAATAATTAGAGAAGACACATTTCTAATATAGCAACTGACATGCACAGCAGGCCGTAGAAACAAATGTCATGATAAACACAGAGAGCATTTGAAACCTCTGACTACGGATATTGATTGTCTTTTTTTTTGTGTATTTCAAGGGTGATATGGGAAATCATTACATATTGATCCTGGAACGAATGATTCGGGGAGGTCTTCCTTGCAGTGTCCCAGATAGATAAATGACATCTTCTGCCACCTACACTCATTGCGGCCTAGGTGGCCACACCCCAGGGAATTAGAAATCGCTATCTTCTCCAATGTCCCTATCTGTCAGCAGTGAGCCCAGCAGCACACGTTTAAGTCTGTCTTCTTTCATTTTATAGTAGAGCAGCTTTCCAGCATCAACCAACAAACGTAGACCCGCATTTGGAAAGACTGACTCAAATTTGGAGATAAGACAGAGCAAACAACAATTGTCAATTTTAAAAAGGGCAGCAGAGGAAATGGCCACAAGATACTGTTAATGTCACTATAGAGGGTAGGCTTTATTGGCAGAGTAAAATGGAGCAGTGCCCAACGCTAAGTACCCTGCCAATCAGCCATTTATAGTGTCCATCCATCAGTGTCAACACCCTTTTTGTTGCGTGTGCATCCGGTATGGTCATTGCAGAAAGCAGGATGTGCAGCAGACATGTAGAAACCCTTACCATGCAAAAGATGAACCCCCACACATATACTGCTCCCAATGATAAAGAGTGGGAGAAACTGCACCTCGGAGACTGAATATGTCCCTGCTGATCCCGCTGCTCACTTAGACACGAGGATGCCAAAGAACAGCGCCATTGTGTGCTAGTGCTGCTTGGGTCGGCATCACTCTGCGCCAGAAAGACTGGGGTATGGAGGACACCGTGGGAATGTTTAGCGCCCCTTCAACCTAGGTGTGCAAGTTAATATTTCCTTTCCAACAAAGGGCAGGTTTATCCGTAATGCATTTGTATTTCGGCAGCAGGTTGCATGTGTGCACTTTGCTTGTGCACTTCCTTGTGCAATTTTGCTCGAAGTCTTTTGTACCAATTTCTTTTTGTAAAAGATATGTTCTGTGTGTGTTTGCATTTGTGGGTAGAGGGCAGGAGGGCGGGGTGTGTGTTAGAAAGGGGTTTGGCTGGACGCTTACTATTTAAAAACAAATGTGTTCAAAAAGACATTGAGCAAAAGTGCACAAGGACAGTGCCTGCGAGGAAAGTGCAATTGAAGAACAAACGTGGCACCATTTTAACATATTCACATCTTAGGAAAATGTATCTACCTGAGTTTGGGAGTATGCCTTCCTTTACCAGGCTTTATTTTAGTCCTCTCATGTATATGTTGTTTTATAATGTATGCAATCTTTACTTCACTCACACTTCTTCAAAGTAAGCACTGAGTTGCAACAAATGCAAGCAGTGGCACTGTGTGTACATGATACATTTAACTCACCAGAGAAATAAAATATCAGCCTGGTGCTGAAGTCGAGGGTCACGCGGGTGGACTTTTTCAGACGGTGGAATATGCCTCCCACCACCCCCAGCTAAAATGAGAAACATCTATGTCCTCTTTGAATTCATGAATTAAAGCCGACCTTGTGTATCGAACTGAAGTCGTCAGGCCAGACACTTCACCACTGCACAAACAGGGAAAGGTGAAATGCCCCTTTTCGGTACTGCGAGTTCCAGGGAAAATATTTGTATTGGTTCTTGGAGTTTAAAAGATGTACACCATTTAAAGTTTTCAAAAACACTTCTAGAAGAAAATATCCCCTCTTGGTTTTGTGTGTGTGTTGTTTTTTTTAAATGCAAATGCCATTCGTCCTGTGCAATTTGGCTGGTTGTGCAAAGCCAATTTAATGACATTTGCATATTTCACCTTGATATGCTAATTGGTGGCGACGTCAGATCCCATTGCGTTTGTTGATGAGTTCCCCCACTTTTATTTGTAGGACTTGACCCCTGGCTTAAGATCGATAAAGCAAGAAACCAAATGCACTGCTACAGCAGCCCATGTGACCTAGGACCCATGCAACCCATCCAGCCAGGCATGTTACACACGCGGCTCTATTGAGCCAAACACCAACATGATGAATGCTAAAGGTTAGTGCACACAAGCTGTTAAATCACAGCCACAAGTGCTGGTCCAGTTTCGCCTGAAGCAGGCTAATCAAGGGCCTCCCTTGGTCCAGCTCGCCTTACTTTGCCTGCACCCTCCCATTAGAGTTTTTTCATAGTGTTTCACGTCAGAGCCTGAAAGCGGTGGCAGCAGAGGCCTGGCAGGTTGATGGTACCCGGTGCCCTTTCTTTTCCATTCTCGTTCTGAGGAATCACTCCAGACTTCTTTCTATTTGGTGCTATGCCTGCAACTGTACAATCTTCCTCTGCCACAATGGCGTCCGTGCACCACTGCTGCTACATCTGAGAAAAGGTGGCGTGCACACTAAAGTATAGCGTTTAGCATAACACGAGGCTGTAGTATAGTATCGTTTATAATGTATAGTGCCGATTTGAATTCGGAGGTTACACAAACTAAGATAATGTAATATAATATTTATTTTATTTTATTTTTATTTTATTTAGTGTCTCTTAGTACAAATGTACTTTTAACACAAGAAAACATCACATAATAAAATTTCTCATTTTTTTTAAAGGCCCAAAAACAAGAATAATAACTTAGCACACATTTAAACAATGCTTAAATGTACCTTCTAAGACACCACCGCACATTCCTTTAAAAACTCTAAAATATGTATGGTCAAACTCGGTTAATTACAATTTAAAATCCTTCGCCATAATTCTTCCTCTATAATAGCGTACTTCAAAGTAAAAATTCTGTTGCGCAGGGAGCACAAAGTCGGACACTGGACACACAAATGCTTGAGGGTCTCAATGTGTATGTGACAGTGGCGGCACAGTCTCACCTTCCGAGGGATCTTCAATTGCCACCCTGGTTTTTCTTGTGTTTGCACGAAGTTTAGCCTTATTCATAGCATTTGGCACCTGAAATCCCTCAAAGGGTGCTTTTTCAGGTACGGGGCAAGCAAATAAAAAGTTTTACATGTCCAGAGAAAATGATCACCAAAATATTGGGATTCTCGAACACCAGCCCACACATGTCTAGCCAATTTTAGCCTAGCCACTGTTGGAGTAATTACCAATGCCTGTTTGCTCCAATATTTTTTCACAACCGGCAACCCAGTCTGTCAGGACTTTACATCCACCTGTACGCCAAACGTTATTTAAGGCCTCATAAATTGATGCAACCGGGGGATTTAGCGTGCTAGAGAACAGATGAAGCTTCCCCCAATTAATAACAGTTTGGATGGGGAGTTGGCACAATTCAAAAAGTACCCCCACCAGAGGAACTGATTGCGGTAGCCAGAGAAGCTCACGCCAGACCATACTTTCTAATTTAGACCAATCTATTTGTCTGCACTGGTTTGAGCTCTGTATGTCAATTTAGGCACCAATTGCTGCTTGTACAATTTTAAAGCGGGGAGAATCGAGAATCTCCCGAACTTAGTGTCAAAAATGCGCAGCTTTATCAGTGTACCTAAAAGGTTAGCCTTAAGATCTACCACCAACTCCGGCCCGTCGAGATTATCATATACGGGCAAGCCTAAGTACACAAATTTAGAAACCACTTCAAGTTTACCAGATTTCAAATTCCAGGGAAATGTTTTGTATTTTTTTTTCCTACATTTTAAATCCAAAACCTTAGACTTTTGTGTATTTAAAGACAAATCCAGAGTTTCCAGAAATTCTTCCACTGCCGTCAATGCTCTTTGCAGGTCTATGGCTGTTAGGTCACATAAGACAGTATCATCTGCATATAATAAATATTGTATTATCAGAGATCCCAGCCTATGAGGATTTGTGTTGGCTTTACCAAGGTGGCCTGCAATACCCAACAAGTAAAAGCAAAAAAGAAAAGGAGCCAATGCACATCCCTGGTGTAAGCCTCTATTTGTCAGGATCCATGATGAGTATCCTCCATGTGCGTCCAACCTCAAGCTAATTCTTGTTCCCATGTGCATTGCCTCAAGTATACCCACCAACGACGGCAGGCAGCCCCTTTTGTGCATTTTATTCCACAGCAGTGCCCTGTTTACATGATCAAAGGCCTTGCTGATATCCAAAAAAGGCAACAAATACTGGTCTGGCTTGGGCTTTCGCTTGCTGAGCCAATAGGTACAGCACAAAACTGTTTAAAGCTGTGCCCATGCCCTGACGGAACCCAGTCTGTTAAATGTCCACAGAATTGGATTCCCTAATGCATTTTTGGAGCTCATTAAGAATTATTTTGGCAAATATTTTATTTGAGGCATCCAAAAGGGATATAGGCCTATAGAAAAAGGGTGACGTCCTATCCCCACCTTTAAAAATCAAGATTATAGTGGCCACAGACCAAGTTTCGGGGAGCATTTTATTGGCAAGAATACTAGAAAATAAGTCAGATAACACATTGGTCCAGATCTCCAAGTTATCTTTAAAAGTTACATTTGTTAGGTTGTCTGGGCCCGGAGCGTTAGACCTGTTACTCCGTTTTATCAAATAAATGATATCCTCTAGGTCCCACTCAAGAGCCCCCTTCCACCTGGCCTGCATCCACACTGAACATGTACTAGCCCTCATGTTCATATACATTTGCGAGAAATGTTTTACCGAAGTTGCCTCAGGAATTGAATGGGATTGCAAATACCCCTGTCTACCGTCAGGCTTAATCCGTAAAGGGCACCTTTAATTCAATCTAATAAATTTACCAACCATTCACAAATACCCAGTGTGGCACTTTTTTGAAGTGTGGAGAAGTCCATTCAACTATTACTTCAAGGGGTCGGGGTCACTAGTGTCCCCTTTATTCTTGCTCCACACAACCTGCGACACTTTCTCGAATTGGAACAATAATCAGGCGCATGGTAACTTTGTAAATTGGTACCAAACAAAAAAAACCCGGAGTTGTGGTACGTCAGGCTTAATTAACTGCCAAAATCTTCCTACATTGTTTCCTGACATACATGCCAGCCTTTTTTCAGCATCCTTAATATACAACAGAAATGTCCTACCCTTCACCCAATTTACATGGGCCTGTCTCAATCTACACACATTTGGAGGACGATTCATGGAATTAATACGCGCAGAAATTTTCGGCGCAAGCGTGCGAAAGCGTGCGAATCGCAGTGCGAAAATCGCAGCAAAACCCTCGTACAGCGATTCATGGAAGTCCGTGCGCGTGTAAATCCCTGGATGTGCGCTAAAATTCTGCATGGCGCAAGCTGGCGCACATGTCTCCAAACAGCGTGCGCTAAGCGCACAGCGAAAGCACACATAGCACAGCGCACACAACCAAAGTAGGCGGAACAGGGGGCGTAACACGCGGAATGGGGAACAACGCGTGAAAATGTGGGCATCACGGGGGAAGTACAGGAGGCAAATGCGCGTATGCCTACACGCGCGTCTACAACACGTATTCATGGAATCGAACGGGGCTAATGCGTGCGCCAAAAAATACGCGCCAATCCGGAAACACGTACTCCAGCAGGAAGCATGCGTACGTGGACCCGCGCAGCATAAAAGTGCGTGCAAACAACAAACAAGCTCAGACGCCAAGATGAATATACCGTTCCTAGCAGCAGTGGTCGTGGGATACCGCAGGAGGAGGAGGAGGATAGTCAGGCCCAGAATTTTTACACCCAGAACCAGCCTTTTTGGGATGCCTGATGACCAGGTGTATGGGAGGTACAGGTTTCCGCCTCACATAATACTCGACCTGGTGAGTGAGTCAGAGGATGACCTCACATCACCCACCCTGTGCTCCCAAGCACTCAGTCCCGTGGAGAAGGTCCTCAATGTACAGCACTTCTTGGGCACTGGATCATTTCAGCGGACAAGTGCTATAGTGGGGGGGTGTCACAGGCCACGCAGTCACGCTACCTACACCAGGTATTGGCCATCATGACTGCACGCCCATCAGTCCACAGGCACATATACCTGCCCAGAACACCTGTAGAAAGGCAGGCTGCCGTCCAGGATTTCTATGGGGTGGCACAATTCCCCAAAGTGCTAGGTGCCGTTGATTGCACCCATGTGGCTCTACGTCCCCCCAGGGCATCTGAGCACATCTATAGAAACCGCAAGCACGGGCATTCCATCAACGTGCAGGTAGTATGTGATGCCAAGGGAATCATCACCTCAATATATGCCAACTATCCAGGGTCCACCCATGACAGTTTCATTTACAGAATGTCAACCCTAAACCGGGACCTAGAAGCTGGGCGGCATGGCGATACATGGCTGCTTGGTGAGTATGAATGCCACTGCACATGCATGCATGTCAGATACTGAGTAATGTCACAACCCCACTAATGATACCCATCACCACTTCCCCAGGTGACAGTGTCTACCCTCTGCGCACCCACTTGATGACGCCAATTCGAAACCCCACCACGCCACCCGAGGTAAGATACAACACAGCCCATATTGCAACCCGGGGCATAGTGGAGCGGACATTCGGAGTGCTCAAGTCACGCTTTCGCTCCCTTGACCGCTCTGGTGGGCAGCTGTTATATGCTCCCCCAGTAGTGTGCAGGATCATAGTGGCAGCATGTGTCCTGCACAACGTTGCAACACGCCGGGGCCTGCCGGTGGACATGGTGGTGCCCCCACATCCCCAACCACATGCACACCTGCTGCGCATGGGAGGGGAAAGGGCACGTGGTGAGGCAGCCCGTACGCAGCTGGTGGCTAATTACTTCACCTAAAATCACACCCCTGTGGAGTGCACACAGCCCTGGCACATACCAGCTGACAATCAATGATGATTACATAAGTGACACTCAACTGTCACAACCATACCAGCCTGAGATTGGTCACCTGGAAGTGTTACATTGTGTGCATCCCTACCTACCCAAACACCACCAATGCTGTGTCATCAAAAGACATACATCTATGCTGATAAATTCATTACCCCCTTGCTAAATACAACATGAGAACAGCGCCATGTCACCCAACCACTCCCCAGCTCCACCACCAAACACACCATGGCATGTCATGCAATGTGAAAGCAAAAAAAGCAATGCACAAAACCTGACACAAGTGTCACAAAGTACACTGTCCCTAATGGAAACTGGCCACACACAATATGCTCCCAGTAATGTATAACTAACAGCACACATTACCAAATACTTACCACCAACACAATGCTGCAACACACCATGGAAAAATGCAAAAATATGACAGTACTAAGTTCAAGTAGTGGTAGTCTTACAACCTGAATACGCCAGCACATCGACCCCTTACAACTGTACAGTGTTGCTGCCACGCAAATGTCTCAGTGTACTGCATACAACATGAACTGCATCTGCAAAGTAGACGGCCTTGTGAAGACATGAGGAAGGAACCTGCAGATTAGGAGGAAGACATGGATGCACAAGCACATATCAATACACCATGCAGTGTACAATACAACAACAATATCCACTAGGGATGTCTACACAGTATTGACTACAGACTGCCCACACAGCTCATGGGAGCCCAACATCACTGTGCAATTCACTGTCACTTGGTCACACCCTTTGCAAGCCCATGGAAACGGGAAGCAGGAGGGGTGTGTATCTCACAAACCCAAGCATCTAACCCAAACTCGGGACAAGCCTGCATGTGCCCAGCCGGAATACAGTGGATGCCCACGGGAGCCACACAAGGCAACACACTGTAAAAAAAAGAAAAGAAATACAAAATGGCCATGTTGGGGCCAGAGGTGTGGGGAGGCCACCCAGGAGGTTTGAGGACAGGGTGCACACCAACACCCACCTGCGTGGATGTTGCGGAAAAAAAAATACCTTTCTTGGGCTCACGTCCTGCATAGCTATGCCATTGTTGGAGAACTGCTGTCACTCTGCTCATTCTCTGCTGCTGCATCAGGAGGCGGTGGCACTATGGGAGGCAGCCCACGCAAAGCCCTGGTATGGTCCTCCATGGCAGCAAGCATGCGGGTCTGGAAGGTCTGATTCTGGAGGATTAAAGTGCGGAGATCCCCATGCAGCACATCACAGGTTGCCTGCATTTCTGCACGCATGGCCTCGCGTGATGCCCAGATCTCCTCACGTGTTGCATGCAGCTCAGCTGAGAGCGAATTTGTGAGCTGCTCCAGCTGCTGTTCTGCCCTTAAATTACTAGAAGCCTCAAGTGCAACCAGAGTCTGCCTGAGGTTATGTAGTTCTACCCTCAGGGCTTCCCTGTGGCCCTGGGACTCTATTGATATGGATTCGCGCAGAGTCTCTAGTGCCGCCCGTCTGTCCCTGTTGGACGTCAACATGTCTTCCCTGTGTGATTGGCAAATGGAGTCTGTTGCCTGCTGTTGTTGCTCCATCTGCCTTTCAGGGGGGATAATGGAAGTGGCCACCCTCTCCATTGCCTGAGCCATCATTTCTACTGATGCTGCCTGTTGGGTTGCCATACTGTACATGGAGTTTTCCCATACAGTATTGCCTGGTGGGGCACGGCCACCGCGTCGACGGGCACCACACCTGTTTGGGGCAAGGCGATCTGCACCTTGCTGTGCTGGCACTGCCTGAGGCTGCAGGACTGCATTCCCCCTCTGATCTGCTGGCCCAGGAACAGGATCAGCCGCTGTGGAGTGTGACCCTGCATCCGTAACCGCCAAAGGCGGACCTATCAACACTGACATCCCCATAGAGGGTTCTACCCCTGGTGCAGGTGGGTTGGACAGAACAGAATCCCTGCCAGAAACACTTACCTGCGACTGCACATAAGTCTCATCATCCGACTCAGCACCTGAATAGAGGTCTGGGGAGGTGCACCCAGAGGCACCCCTCGACAGTATGGTCTGCAGCAACATTGGGTTTTCACCCACCACCACACCACGTCCCCCACTGGTGCCCGGTCGTGCCTGAGATTCCTCCTGGGTCTGCACCATCTCCTCAACCTTAACAGCACCAATTGTGTCATCACCTGCAAAAACATGAAAGACAACAAATGGAAATAGGCATGAGCACCATAGCACACACATAGGCCGTGACAAGCCAGAGATCCTGTACATGAATTACACATGTTCCACATGACTATAACCCTGCCATGCATGCACTGTCAAAGAGTTGGAAGTGGAGTCAAAAAGGCAGACACTGGGGAGAGCAAGATGGATATGCAACACATTTGCAGCATGGTGGGTAGCACTGGCATCACACATCAGGCTGTGAGTGGCATGTCCAATACACATACATGACACATGCCACCACACAGATGTCATGTAGCATAGCCATGGTAAATTACAAAACTACAGCAATAGGTGAGTGAATGAGTACTGTCACACATCCATGTCACATCGACATAATGCGAAGATTGATGCTGAATAGTGTTGCAAAATATGCATGTGCCACACACTGAAACACATCCAGTGTCCAATAACTCAGTCATTGTGGGCTGATCAATGGTTGGTCACTTTAACATTACAAGAAACATCTGTCATCTTCCACATGCAAACAGGCCCTAATAAAAAAATGTCTGCAGCCCAATACTCCATCGGCCTGAATGGTGTAATCATTAACATAACCAGGTAAAAGTAGTGGCCCAGTGTGGGCTGTAAACAATGACCGAAGCATATCACATATATTGCAATAGGGCAGAATAATGTGTAGTAAAAATGGGAGAGTGGAAACAATCAGCCTGAATGAACACTTACAAAATCTGAACAATGTAGTTGCAAGATGACAGTTCAAGGTAAAGTGCACTAATGTGGGCGTAATTGGCAACTGTGGGCAGAAGGGATACAGTCATACCCAAATCCAAGGCACGTGAATGTATGGGAGGAAGCAAATGGGTGACCCATAACACTCAGGAGTACACACCCTCACCTGGCACTCAATCAGAACCCGTCACCCAAACAACATACACATGGATTACACACACACGCATGGGCACTCACCAGACAATGCGTCGTAATCAGGTAGTTCTCCCACACCTTGGATCTGTTCCTCTGTGACGAAGGTCCCAGCAACAGACTCATGTTCAGTGGGTTTGTTGTCCTAATGTGGAGCCCCACCGCCAGTCACCAGAGTAGCGGCATGATTTGAGGCCAGCTTGTTCTTTGCTCTGCGTTTCAGGTCATTCCACCGCTTGCAGCAATCATCAGCTGTGCGCCTCACAAATCCAAGGGCACTTATGCGGTCCGCGATGGTCTGCCAGTGTGCCCTACGTTGACCAGGTGTGGTCTTGCACCCTGCAGTCACCAACATTTCGCGGCTATGTGCCGACACATAGCTCACACGTGCATCAATTTCGGGGTCATTAAAGCTAGGCTTCCTTGACATGCCGGACTGTGTAGCCGTGTCTGGGGTCTCAGCCTGTAGTGTCAGAGCACTCTTCTTCCTCTTCTTCAAAGGTGGAGCTGAGCCTGAGTGGCTTGCGCTGCTCTGGTTAGTAGGGGCAGAAGTGCAGGTGGACTGGGTACTGGGGGTGTGCAAAGACAATATGACCATAGGTCTTGGTGCAGGCATTGGCTGAAGTGTGATGTTGGCAGGGGCAACGTCAGTTTGATGGACCAGGACCGACACTGTCCCGGCTGGGAGACTCAGAGCTGGGGTGGATAGAGCTGCAGCTGCCCCTGCAGCCTCCCCACCCTGCCTACTTGGGGCAGCAGATGACATTGCTGCCCCAGATCCACGTGGCCTGGTGACACCAACTTGCACCGACACACGTGGCTTAGACATGCTGACCTGGAAGTCAGCCTGGGAGTCACCCTGTGCCGGCTCAGGTGCCACAATGGGCTGGTCCAACAAGGGCTGAGCTGGGATGGTGTCAGCCACGTTTCCCTCAACCAGGGGGGGCATGGGTGTCCCTGATTGGTCCTCTACACATGGGGTTGTAGGGGCACCCTGCAAATCCTGGCCACGTCCCCTACCACGCCCACCACACCCATCTTTTGGAAGTCGGCCACCTTTGCCTCCCTTACCGCTAGGTCGCCTCCCAACCATGGCACTGATATTGTTGTGCGTATGGGAGTTGCAGTAAACAATTGTCCTGGGAAATTGGGGGTGAAAGGGGTAGGGTACTAGATGGAATTCGTACCCTAGTTCTCTAGAAAGGCTGTCTGTGACCCCTGGGGGAAGATGACGGGTCACGCAACGCACAGGCACCCCAAAAACAAAAAGTAATGTGCACGCAATCCCTTGTAGACCATGTGTGTGGAAAAATGAACCCACACTACGCTGTGGCACCCAGAAACACCAAAACAAGCGTACGCATGTTACACACAGCCTACAATGACCTCTGAAGGGGTACACGACACACCGGGCTAGCACAGTTGGTAAATGCGTGCGCGACTCACCGGCTGCCTTGAAAAATAACGTGAAAAAAACGCGCGTAGGCAACACCCCTGCCAAAATAAGAACTGTACGCTGTCTGAGGAGGCAGGACATAAGAAGAAGTGAACGCTGTTTGAGGAAACAGGCCCAAAAAAAATAAAGAACACTGTCAGAGGTAACAGGAAGTACGAACTTGAAACGCTGCGAAGTAATCGCGTGTGAACCGACAAGAAGTACAGAATTCACCCACTCGCTCTCCATGAAAAGCACGTACAAGGGAATGGGGTCCTACACGTACCTTTTAAAGCGGCCCATACGTACAGTGTCACTTACGCATGTACGCGCTAAAGCCCTTTCCTCCAATTACACGAGCTGACACTCGGACATGCAGTTTTTGGACGTGTACGATGAACATGCACCCGTGTTGATGGAAATGCCAGCATCTGTCACGTCACTTACGCGCGTAGGCCCTTTCCTCGGATTACACGCATCCACACGCGAACGTGCAGTTTTCCCACGCGGGCTGGACCACTATGCCCACGTCACGAGGGAAACGCCCTCGCAAGTCACGTCACAAAAGCGCTTACGCGCTAAGGGCCTTTGATCTAATGAAACCGCGTACTTGTGCTGATGCGCTTACGCGCGAAGGGCCTTTCCTCGAATTACACGCTGACGTGCAAGATTTTCACATGCCAAATCACTCTGCATCAAGCTGGCCACGCAACAACACACGGAAGACCACACTCCTGCCCAGAAGGCCGAAGTACTGCCCCCCCAGAGCACCGAGCACGCTGCCACCTGCCATCTGGTGCTGCCTGACTGCCTGCTGCCCACATGCCCTGCTATTTGCTGCCTGCACGTCAGCCAGGGGTGCAGTTGCTGTGACCACTGCTGCTGGAACCGAAGACTCCCGACTGGGATATCATCGCTCCACAGCCCAGCCCCAGGACCCAGTTGCCCACCCACTCCTGCCTCTGGGGTTGCCATGTTGGGCACAACACCATCTGGCACCACTGGCAACCCCCAGCCAGAGAGGCAGAGGGCCACCAGCTTCAGCGCCAGGGAAGTTGGTGTCCTGGTGGAGCAAGTCCTTGGACAGTATGATACCCTCTTTGGAAGTTTGCGCACCGACAATGAAGGACAGACCGGGATCTGGATGGACATCGTGACTGCCATCAACGCGGAGGGGGTGGCAGTCCGCGACTTACACCATGTCAAGAAGCGCTGGGAGGACTTTAGGTCCAGGACCCTCAACAAGGCCCGGCGCCTCTTGAAGGCAGAGGATGCCAAGGGGCGTTGGGGCCACCTGTCCGACCACCAGATGAGGGTCCTGGAACACATATGCCCAGCGCTCCACGACCAGGTCCTTGAGAGGCAGACCCGTCTGGAGTCGAGCGGTAAGTGTACATGCATACTGATTGGACGCTGTCCGTGTGGTGGTGTGCCAGTAGTGTGCAGGTTGCACATGAGTTTTCGTAAGGCCATGTAGGGATGTGTATGAACAGGGGGGTGAGGCTGCCACATGTGAGTCCTCTTAGGTGTGAGACACATCAATGGTGTGTGTGTTGGTAAGCATGCTGTGCAAATGCAGGTGTGGTAGCACACATGTTTGAATTTCTGTGTATGTACGTTGGCATGGTTGTGGTGTCAAACATGGATGGTGGTTCCTGCTGCATGTATCTGCACTGTGTACATGTGCATGTGTGTGTATTTGACAAGTGTGCAACTGTGATGCAACATGGATGCACGTGACACTGATATGTAGAAGGCTGAATGCCAGATGTGACATGTATGGCGATCGCATCACTGCGACAGTTGGTGGAGATGTAGACATGCATGTAAGTGTGGTGGCGTGTGTGCGTGTCTAGTGCACTCCCTGTGTTTCATGTGATGTCAGGCTCACCTTCGGCTGTTCATGCTGTTGTATGTGTATGGATGTTGTTGCCTGGTGCAATATTGCTGTGGAAATGCTCATGTGTGTGAGTTGAAATGACATGTGTGTCGTGGAGTGTGATGCCATGTCTGAAGTTTGACACTCATGTGCAACTGTCATGTGTGTATCAGTCCATTGTACAGTGCCCTGATGTCTGTGTTTTATCTCTCCCTGTCTGCAGCGTCAACTGATGAAGAGGGCGGAGAGGGTGCTGTGGAGCACAGCAGCAGGGATCACTCCACCAGCCGGAGACGTGAGGCCCGGCTCCCCTCCCAGATTGTCATCTCGTCGGGGAGTGAGGAGTCTGGTGCAGCGTCCCACGCCGCAGCTGCCGAGGGTAGGTCCAAGAGGCAGAGGTCGGAGGTGGACTCCTCAGCAGCAGAAGGGGCAGCTGAGACCCCTCAGGGTCCAACGGAGGAAGATGGCACGGAGTCATCCAGGTTGGTGGGGGGTTTGGTGGAGGAGGAGGCCACGGAAGGGACACACATGGGGTCTGGAGGTGGGGATTCCACTGGTTCTAGTGGTGCAGTACAGGGGCAGGGACAGGAGGCAGCACAGGCCGCCGCAGAGGTGCCTGTGTGTAATCCTGTCCCTGATCTTGTCACTGCATCATCTGGCACCAGCAGGGATGCCTACGTCCAGACCCATTTTCAGGGATGGGATGAGCGCACGACAACTGGCCTTCCTCTCCCTGCGGACGTGGCTATCCGGGACCGTGTTGAGCCTGTCCTGAGTGGGATAGCGTTGCGTCAACAGGGCATGCAAGGTGTCCTGCAGTCTTTTCGTGGAGAGACTGCACGTTGCCTCGCATGCCTCTTTGCCCACGTTGACCTACTGGGACGGGTCACCGGTGCTGGATTCCTCTGTGTGCTGCGACCCCCTCCTCACCTGAACCCCCTACGCGCCAGTCATCCTCCATGCCATCTTCCCACCCATGTGTCACCTGGGTACCCTGTGGAGCTGCCCCTGAACCAGAGGCCAGGCTGGTGGAGGACACATCCCTGCCACAGTCGGGAGTCGGACGTCCAGCAGGGGTGGCCACCACGACAACTGCACCCCAGCCGGAGGACGACGTGCAGGCAGCAAGAGCCAGGGCGCAGGCACAGGCACAGGCACAGCAGCAGCAATATGGTGGGAGCAATGATGGCTCGGGGCCTTCAACATCGGAGGGGCAGGCATCGGCCAGAGGGCAGGGGACCCCAGATTTCAAGTGTCTTCTGTGTGGCAGCGGTTGGGCCACGCCATAGATGCGGAGCGGCAGCGGGCGGAAGAGGCACGGCTCACAATGGTCAGAGCGGAGAACTCCATGCGGAGGGCCCTGAGGCGGGCTGAGTGCCTCGAGGCAATTTGCAGGGAGTTGGAGGTGAACATGTCGTCGTCCCTGCGATCCCTAGGGGCCATGGAAGAGGACCACCACCAGGACATTCAGCGGGAGTTCGATGATGCCCTGGCCCGGGACATCAATAAGTGAGCTGTCAGACTAGCCCGCTGCCATTGTAAGTAGTTAGTGTTAGGTTTCCTTTCTGTTTTTTTTAATTTTGGGCCACTTGGACAATGCACCACATTTTTGTATATAGTTCATTATTAGGTAGGTCTTTTTTGTAGGTTTCATTTCATTTGTTGGGCTCATGGACCCTGGATTGGTGATTTTTGTATATAGTTGAACAGTGGATGTTTCTCGTTTTTATTTTAATTTCACCATGGCGCAATGGATTTCATATATTGTTTTACCATTGGATTTGCTTTGTTGGACTGAGACTTTGGACAAATGTTCATTTGGAATTCTTTGGATTCTGATTTCATATTTTTTATTTTTTTCCGGACATGCTGCATTTTATTTCTTATTCCCATTATTGATTTTTTTTTTTCATTACAATCATGTTGTGTTCAATACATTTTTGTTTCATACTTCGATGTGTGGTATTCTCTCATTGGTTTCATGCATGTCATGATATGGGTTTTCACATTCACTTGCACCCATTGTGTGTGTGTGACGGACATGTGCTCATGTACATACTTGCCATTCGGGTTGTATCATGTAATGGCCATTTCTCTGTGGTTGGATGCATACTTGTTTGGGTCTTTGGGCTGGGATGGTGTGGGGTGTGGTGTGGGTGGCCATGAGGCCCATGATTGAGGATCGTCATGCCGTGGGTGCTGGGGGACATGAGTGGGGCCTTCTGGCAGGTGCCCCTGACTGCTGGGTGGTGGGGGATTCAGGGGGACATGTGTGGGGGCCTGCTGGCAGGTGCCCCTGACTGCTGGGGGGTGGGGGTGCTGGGGGACATGTGTGGGACATGAGTGGGGGCCTGCTGGCAGGTGCCCCTGACTGCTGGGGGGTGGGGATGCTGGGGGACATGAGTGGGGGCCTGCTGGCAGGTGCCCCTGACTGCTGGGGGGTGGAGATGCTAGGGAACATGTGTGGGACATGAGTGGGGGCCTGCTGGCAGGTGCCCCTGACTGCTGGGGGGTGGGGTGCTGGGGGACATGTGTGGGACATGAGTGGGAGCCTGCTGGCAGGTGCCCCTGACTGCTGGGGGGTGGGGATGCTGGGGGACATGAGTGGGGGCCTGCTGACAGGTGCCCCTGACTGCTGGGGGGTGGGGGTGCTGGGGAACATGAGTTGGTGATCACTAGTGCAAGGTGACATGTGGCTTGGCTGCGGGGCATGCCCATGGTGGATGGGCTGCCTGCGGGACATGACCAGGGGTGCAGGGTAGTCCCCTGTGGTGTGGGCTGCCTGCAGGGGCCATGGAGGGTGTAGAGGGAACACCTGGGAGGACCCACACTGCCAATTCACGTGTAGGACTCCCCACAAACCCCCGAAAATCACGTACCCCGCTCTGACAGCAAAATCGCATGTGAAACTTTCCGTGCACCCCAGGAATTCACGTACCCCACTCGCACAGGGCATTTTGCGTGTGAAACTTCACGTGCACCCCAGGAATACACGTACCCCACTGGCACAGGGCCTATCGTGTGTGAATCTTCCCGCGCACCCCAGGAATACACATACCCCACTCGCACAGGGTATTTCGCGTGTGAAACTTCCCGCGCACCCCAGGAATACACGTACCCCACTCGCACAGGGCATTTCGCGTGTGAAACTTCACGCGCACCCCAGGAATACACGTACCCCACTGGCACAGGGCCTATCACGTGTGAAACTTCCCGTGCACCCAAGAAATACACGTACCCCACTCGCACAGGGCATTTCACATGTGAAACTTCCTGCACACCCCAGGAATACACGTACCCCATTCGCAAAGGGCATTTTGCGTGTGAAACTTCACGTGCACCCCAGGAATACAGGTACCCCACTGGCAAAGGGCCTATCGCGTGTGAAACTTCCCGTGCACCCCAGGAATACACATACCCCACTCGCACAGGGCATTTCACATGTGAAACTTCCCGCGAACCCCAGGAATACACGTACCCCACTCGCACAGGGCATTTCGCGTGTGAAACTTCACGCGCACCCCAGGAATACACGTACCCTACTGGCACAGGGCCTATCGCGTGTGAAACTTCGCGCGCACCCAGGAATACACGTACTCCACTCGCACAGGGCATTTTGCGTGTGAAACTTCCCGCGCACCCCAGGAATACACATACCCCACTGGCACAGGCCATTTCACATGTGAAACTTCACACTCACCCCAGGAATACACGTACCCCACTGGCACAGGACCTATCGCGTGTGAATCTTCCCGCGCACCCCAGGAATACACGTACCCCACTCGCACAGGGCATTTTGAGTGTGAAACTTCCTGCGCACCCCAGGAATACACGTACCCCACTCGCACAGGGCATTTCGCGTGTGAAACTTCATGCAAACCACTGTTATACATGTACCCCGCTCCAATCGGGTGTGAAACTTCCCGCGCACCCCAGGAATACACGTACCCCAATGGCACAGGGCATTTTGCGTGTGAAACTTCCCGCGCACCCCAGGAATAAGCGTACCCCACTCGCACAGGGAATTTCGCGTGTGAAAATTCCCGTGCATCCCAGGAATACACGTACCCCACTGGCACGGGGCCTATTGCATGTGAAACTTCCCGTGCACCCCAGAAATACACGTACCCCACTCGCACAGGGCATTTCGCGTGTGAACCTACCCGCGCACCCCAGGAATACACGTACCCACTCGCATAGGGCATTTCGCATGTGAAACTTCCCGCAAACCCCTGTTATACACGTACCCCGCTCCAATCGCGTGTGAAATTTCCCACGCACCCCAGGAATACACGTACCCCACTGGCACATGGCCTATTGCATGTGAAACTTCCCACGCACCCCAGGAATACACGTACCCCACTCGCACAGGGCATTTCACGTGTGAAACTTCCCGCTCACCCCAGGAATACATGTACCCCACACGCACAGGGCATTTCGCGTGTGAAACTTCCCGCGAACCCTTGTTGTACACGTACCCCGCTCCAATCGCGTGTGATACTCCCTGTGCAGTGGGGTACGTTTATTTGGAGGGGTGCGCATAGAGTTTTACAGGCGTTTTCGTGGTTGGGGGCCTGTGCGACATGTACGGGATTTGTGTGCTGTGCATGGTGCACGGGGAGGGGTTGGGGGGCGTAACTGGCACTGCTGCAGGGTCGCTGCGCCATTCTGTGCCACGGCTGGTTTTGGAAACTAAAATCCATGAATACGCTATGCGCGGAAATGGATTTTAGCGCACGCGGCTGGCGCAGAAATTCACACGCGCACACTGTGCGCCAGCCGTGTGCGCCACTTGTGCACTGAATTCTATGAATAACCCTCTTAGTGTGTAGTCTACTACTGAAGCCTTCTTCAGCCTCCTTACATCCTTGTGTAGTTGTTTCTTCCTAACCTGAATCTCCAGGTCAAAAGCATGGGTGTATCCATGCTTGTGCACCCCTTTTTTCAATGTTCTATCCGAAGTCAGGCTACCCAGAATTTCTTGTACTACTTCCGGGAAGCCTGCTGCAGAACATAAAAAAGCCTTCCTTTCTATGGGCAGATTAACAATCTCGCCCAGAAAAGCTTTGGCCAGTCTGAGAGCCCATTTTACCACTGAATTTCTCGGGTTGATTTCCAGTTCTAAACACATCTCGCCCCTCATTTTCGAGGGCAATTCAATGGTATACAATAAAAGCGAATGATCGCTCAAAGACAAAGTTTTTTTTTATACCAGAGACCCCGTTAGCCCCCGCTTAATGCCGGGTCCTGGGAAACAAAAATATAATCTAAAGTCATTTTCCAGTGCCCGGTCAGCCATGTAAAATTAGGGGGGGGGGTGTCCCCTTGTACATTTCCATTGAAAATAGTAAAATCCCGTACTTCCAATTCTTGGATAATTCTCTTGCCCCTAGCACGGGCCTCTTTAGCAACAGCTATTCTGTTTGGAGCCATACACCATTTGTCATCCAGACATTCCACATGAAAATCACCCAGTACTATAATAGACGACCCCTCCTCGAAACTCTCCCAACAGGGTAAAAGAAAGGGCCGTCAATGTCTCCTCTAAATTATCCTTCAAAGGGCTAAAGTAAACGTTAACCAAGAGACATGTATTACACAGCCCACCCTCAGACTCCTGCCAAACCAGAAGTGCTACCAGCATGTCAATTCTATCCAGTTCTATTTTCTTAGTGTTTTCCCCTGAAAAACGTTTTATAGCAGTAATTAGGCCACCATACGGCCTTATATTGGAGCCACACTTAAATTATTGACGGGCCCGTGTCAGTGACTTCAAAACCCACTACCAGAAAACGCTCTTTTTCTGCCATAATAATGTGCTTAATAATTTGTGACCTCAGATGAAGTTATACTGTATCTACACTGTCTTCATATACAAACTCTACCATCATTATATACACTGAGGACAGGAGCCTTAGGTTTGGGATTTCATGCATTAATGAGAGCGCATAATATCTGTTTAGAGGATAACTATTAGAGCTCTCAAAGAATCGATGTAAATAAATACAATACTGCTCCTTTACCTGCGTCTCCATTTTTGGCGACTTTTTATAGTGGCGCCAGTCACCAGATTTGTTTGTCACACTATTCAGGACCTGCCCACTGGCGGGAGCCCTATCATTAACCAAGTGAAGACTCTTTGGTTTGCCAACCTGTACTTCCTCTATTGTTTTTGAGAGGGGGGGGTTGGTACAGCCATTAGATTCTTTTCATTAGTAGGCCCCTCTACCAGAATACTTTAGACCACTGGTTTTGAGAATACTGCAAAAAGCTTTTCCTTTGGGGGCAGCCCAAGTAGGTCCAGCAAAGGGGGTATAATATCCATTGGCCTTGACGTAGAGGGACCCAGTAAGGCAACCTGTTCCCCCTCCCTCATTAGACAACATTTACCCACTCCCCGCCCTTCACCATAGTCTATATTTGGCAACACCCCACAATTTTTATTTAACTCGCAGTCTTGACCCTCTTCGTCTATTGGGTAAACTGATATCTTACTGAAATCAAAGGAGGGAGTATCCCCCACAAAGTCCTTTACAGGACTAGCCTCTCATTGATATGTATCGCACTCACAGGTGCATGTTTTTTTTTTTACTTTTATTTTTAGTTGGCGGAGGCATAAAGCATATACATACATCAAAGCAGTCAAAGCATTAGGTACATGCATGAGTGAATACAGGGGTATACAGAAACAATAGAACGACAGCATGGGGGGATGACATATCGCGGGGCAACAAGTTCCTGAGAACTTCAAGGAGGAGGCTGGGGAGAATCGTCTACTGTGGAAGTATCGTCTAAGCTATTCAAGTAACTGTTGAAGGTGGACCATATGTTTTTGGGGCGGGTGCGAGCTGGGATCATTTCAAGAAACTCTTCTTCGCAGTTTCGGGACCACGTGAGCAGATTTAACCATTTCTGGAATAAAGGGGGGGTGGGACTCTTCCAGGTCTGCAAAACACATTTTTTAGCCACTATATAGCCAGGAACTTAGCCATGCTCTTAGCCCCCTCAGTCTTCCATATCCCAAACAGAACTCCCAACGGGTCAGTGTCAACCACAGAGTCAGTGATTTCAGATAGCGTTTCCAATACCCTGCCCCAGAATGCAGTCAGGCCCGGGCAGTTCCAGAACATGTGCAAATGGTCAGCTCCCTCCGCACCGCAGCGAGGGGAAGGTCGTGGGTCACCACGCGCAAAGCTGGAGATCCTGCGCGGGGTGTAGTACAGCCTGTTTAATAACTCACAGGTGCATTTTTAATGTCTTTATTACTGGGTTTAAAGAAGTCTCTTCTTTTTTTTCCAAGACACTCCTATCAAGTTGCATCTCTTTATCCACCTCGATTCTTAATTTCCTCAAAATATTTCTTGAGCCCTTATTGTTTTGTTTAGGTGGGAGTTTACAATTCTTTCGTTTTTTTTTCCTGTTTTTCCAGCAGTCCCACTTTATCTGTTGTTATTTGGGCGTGGGGGAGACTATTCACTTGAAGACTAGCCTTAGGGCTACTGCTTGTTGCCATATGCCCTTAGGCCGAACTCACACTCCTCACTCATCCAATTATAGCCTTGTAGGTCTGCTCTGTTGGATGGGTTTCCTTTACTAGCCGCCATAGAGGCGAAGCCACTCTTCAATTGCTCTACAAACGTTGTTTTAATAGGGGCAACCCCCTGCTCAGGGGACTCATAAATTGGCAACTCCTTAATTTTAAGATCCCGAGACAAAGAAGCACACTTTACTAGCTTATGTGGGATGGCACGTGCCAAAATCGAATTATCTGAGACCAAGTCTGCCCGTGACTTCACTGCGTCTAGCACCATTGAGTTAATCTCAATGTAATATAATATACTATGTAATATAGTATACAGTCAAGTATGATATAATAAAGTGTCCAAAGTTGAATGATACACTAATGTCACAAGTCACTTGCTCTCACTTGCCGCCAGCTAGTTCAAGATGCAGGCCTGGGCTTCATAGCCTCGCCTGCCTGCTCGCCCAGGTTGCCAAGCAGGTCCAGCTCTAGATACAACACATCATGCCAGGGACGGATGATAGGCCTGTTCTGTGACCAGTTTAGCACCGGTTCATCATTTACCCTTTTTACCACCTTCCCCAACAGGAGCTTCTTCACGTGGAGAGGGTCTCCCGGAGGTGCACAACATACGCAGTTGAATGTCATGGCATTATTTATTGGGCTACAATTCACCCGAGTTACATATGAAGTGCTGCCTTGCCTAAAGTC